>NC_083716.1:30400937-31003125 GCF_028564815.1 Eubalaena glacialis | reverse complement strand
AGTAGCCAAAGCAGCCCCCACCCCCAACCCATCCATCTCTGAAGCCCATGCGTAAGTGAGTAGCCAGATTGGAGAGAGAGCCTATGCTATTGTGTCTCAAGTCATAGTTATCTGTAATCTAGGTTCTTTCTAGAGCTGGTAGTCCTGGAACTGTTCACATTCAGGCCGGGACTTTGTTACACCTGGGAACAAAAATCAGCACATGAAGAAGATGGGAATATATTCACTACAAGAAAGGAACAGGCTGGGTTTTTGGTTTTTTTTAAAATTCATATGAATTTAAAACAAGAAGACTCACTGTCATTTCCCAAACACCTGATGTTTTATAACTCTGCTTATGAAATACATCATTCTTTCCCAGCCAGCCCCAGAAAAGGAGCTGTTGATTGTATAGCAGGTTGGATCCCAGAGTAGGCCCTGGGGATTTGGGGGTTCTGTTTGTAGAGATCAGAAAGGCCAGTTTTCCAGTTTTCCCTCAGGAAATGGGACATGGGGGACGGCTGGGGGAAGTCAGCTTGGGTGAGCGGGAGAGTTGGTCAGAGCCCAGCCTGGGGTGCCACCTTTCGCCCTGCCTGGCCTCTCAGCCGGGGGCCCCGGGCTGGGGGCACAGAGCAGAGAGCAGATAAAAGGCCTGCTCCGCCGAGTCCGCCCCAGTAAATGTGTGCGTTGTGTGCAAGCACAGTGAAAGCGCACACTGTCTCCACGGTTCTGTGTGCCCCCTTGTCCACACTCACAGCCGCCCAAGCAGGGGGGCTCTGGGTAGGGTTATTTTTCTTGGCTGCACTTTCATCTCTCCCGTTGCCACGAAGCTTCCAGGCCCTCCCTGGGCGTGGTTTCTGACACCCAGGCCCTCATTCTCCGGCGGGTTTCCTCACTGTACACCTCCGGAACTGGTTTTGTCCCTCCTGGACTGCCACTTCTGCCACCCCCTGTCTTTTGCCTCTCTCCCTTGCTGGGATTTCTTCCAGCAGATTTCTTCTGCTCCCCGTCTCTGATCTGGTCTCTGCCCTCTCCTGCTCCTCCCACCTTTCCCAGATGGCTCGTTCACTTCATTCACTCATTCATTGGGCAAACGGTGGTTGAGACCTGCTGTGTGCCAGACCGGGGCCTGTCCCCAGGATGCGAGCGATGAACTGGAGGTGGTCCCAGCCTCAGGGGGACAAACTGGACCATTTCAGGGAACTGCAGTTGCCCCAGGCTGGACGCCATCACAGAGCTGAGTTCAGGGCTCCCAGAGGAGCCTCGAGTCCTTCAACCCTGCCCAGGACCCCTGGGACACAACGTGCCCTAGGAAGGGATGCAGTTTAGGAAACCTGGGCTGTCACTTAGCAACTGACTCCACCCCTTTCCCTCCCTGAACCCTAGAGCTGGGCCAGAGGGAATGAATGGGGAAGATGGGCCCAGGCTGTAAAGAGGCCAGGTGGGGAGGCCCCAGCTGAGCAGAGCTGGGCCAGCACTTTCCTTTCGAAGGTTACCCAGGCTCTGAGGGTCATCCTGCGCTAAGTCTAACTATAAATACTGTGCTTCCTGAAGGGATTACCTGGGCACTGCTTCCCCTGCCTGCACCCTCCTTGGCTGGGCTGATCCTTTTCTGGGCCTGCTGTTCTCTTGAATCTCTTATCCCCTCTGCCAGGTGCCACACTTCAGCTGCATCTCTCCAGCCCCCTGCAGCCCAGCTGTGACTGCCAGGGCGGAAGGGGAGGGGAGGAGAGATTGGAATCTGCATCCTGGTCAAAGGGCCATTGCAGCCCAGGCTGTTGGGATGGGGAGGCCCTTGTCCCTTCTTCTGCCTGAAGCCTCATCTCTCCCACCAGCCAGAGCAAGCCCAGGCTTGTCACATAATCAGTACTTCTGGGGAGAACATGGCTGGCCCCATCCCTGGAGCAGGGACCTGGGTATGCAGCTTGGTAACCGAGTGTGGAAATAGAGCTTGGGGATTGCCACAGGTATAAATAGGGCCGTCTCCTGGCTTGGGTGGACTGACTCTCCTGGGAAATCTCTGGTTCCCTTGGCTGGTCTCAGACTTGGTGTCACTTCCCAGTGATTCAGATGTGCCACAATAAGGATCTCTTGGGGTCTGAGTTCAACAAGCAAAGGGACTGCCTGACATTTCCCTCACGGCAGACCCTTCTCCTGCTTTCCCCTGCCTGCCCACTGCTGCTCTCAGCTGTGATTCCTCCACCATGCTCCCACACCGTTCACTGTGCATTTGTCAGTTCCATTTTCAACTCAGCAGACACTTGCTGAGAACCTGCATTGGGCCAGGGATATTCAGAGGGAAGCAGCCAGGCCCGCTGTCCTTCCGTGGGTTCTTGAGAATCCCCTCTTGTGTAGTTATTCTGAGTTAAGCAGTGTGAATCACACACATACGCACACACGCTCATAGATGCACCCCAGCTCTATGCAAATTGGAAAGGATCTTTAGTGTTCTCTCTCTCACTCTCCTTTCACCACCGTCCCTTGGGGGTGGTATTGCCAGACACCATTCATTATCCAGGCCAAACCACAGCGTCCACCATCATTATCCTCCCCCAGCCCAGACATCGTGCCCTCTCGCTCTCTTCCCCCTTTACCCTCCGAATCTGCTCTCGGCAGCAACTTTGGAGGCGATCCATTGAACTAGCTGATGTTAACATGTGGATGAGCGGGCCATTTCCACTTTGTTTTGCTGTGCTCACAAGTGGCATTCTCCAGTCAGAATCGAGTACGTACTCCAGCCTAGCCCTGCAACTCTGGTTCAGTGGGTCTGAGGTGGGCCCTGGGAAGCTGCCTTTCTGTTTTTGTTTTTTGGGTTTTTTTTGGCTGCGTTGGGTCTTTGTTGCTGCACGCAGGCTTTCTCTAGTTGCAGCAAGCGGGGGCTACTCTTCATTGTGGTACACAGGCTTCTCATTGCGGTGGCATCTCTTGTTGCGGAGCACGGGCTCTAGGCGCATGGGCTTCAGTAGTTGTGGCACACGGGCTCAGTAGTTGCGGCACACGGGCCCTAGAGCACGCGGGCTTCAGTAGTTGTAGCGCATGGTCTCAGTAGTTGTGGCTCGTGGGCTCTAGAGCGCAGGCTCAGTAGTTGTGGCGCACAGGCTTAGTTGCTCCACGGCACGTGGGATCTTCCCGGACCAGGGATCGAACCCATTTCCCCTGCATTGGCAGGCGGATTCTTAACCACTGCTCTACCAGGGAAGTCCAAAGCTGCTTTTTTAACCAGCACCTCAGCAGGTCCTAACACAAGTGGTGTTTCAGGCAACCCTCAAGACCCCAGCTTTTGCGTCTACTCAGAAACATACATTCTCTGCTCAGTTCCCTTCCCACCACAATCACAGAGACCCATGATTGTCATGGGCGTTTTGTCCCTCCCTATACAGGTGTGTACCTTGATCTTTTATTTTGTTTTTCAAATCTCTCTTTTGTCAACTTCACTGGGGATAAGGACCATTTCTGTTTCTCTGTTTTTGACCTGGAGCTTATCTAGGACAGGTGGAGACATAAGTAGAGGCCACTAGATGCTGCTGCTGCTGCTGCTGAAACCAACAGAGCCTGCCTGGCCCTGAACAGAGTCACCCAGAGCTGCCAGCAACTGAAATCCTAGAGGCTGTGGGCCTTGGGCTCTCAGTTCACCACCACCCTCAAACCCCACCCCTCAGCTCCCCAAACTCTTCCTCCTTTTCTGTGGCTGCTCCTCAGAACTTTATGTACCCTTTTTACTTGTCAACAACTTTCATTGTATTATTCTTATTACTAAAGTAATTAATGCTTATTGTTGGAAACTTGGAAAATAAAAGCAAAATAAAATCATTGGTAACTGCCAATCAGATATAACCACTGTTAACATTTTGGTGTAAATCCTTCCAGTCTTTTTAATATATATAATATTACATACGTTTTTTAGAAATAAAAACTGGAGCACAGTGCACTGGCTGTTCTCTAACCTGTTTTTTCACTGTATAATGGACATTTCCCCATGTTACTCAGCCTTCTTCTGCCCCATCACAGAATGGCTGCTTAGGGATGCACAGATGTTAATGTAACCTTTCTCCTGTGCGTTAGTTTATTTCTAGAAAACCGGGCTGAGCTAAATAGCTTTGTAGATGAACTTTCCCCACACGCTTGTGATTATTTTCTTAGAATACTTTCTTAGAAACCAAATCGGTGAGCCAAAGGGATGCACACTTTTAAGTTTTTTGGTATCATAGCAAATACCCTCCAGAAAGTTTGTAGCAATTTGTACAGCATATAAAAGTGTTCACACCCCTTCCACTGCCCAATATTTTTTGACTCAACTAACTATAAAACATCATTTTTTTTTAAGTAAATGAAATTTAAAATACTCATCATCAACTTGCTTTTTTTTATGTTTGGAGTAAAAACTTCCTTTTCTGTTTTGTCTATATCTGTGCCTAAAATTGTAAGCATTAGTGTGTAGGGATCTGGACATTTTGGCATGTCTCTTTTGCATGCTTGCCTTGGGCCTGGGGAACTTTGCTGGATATTTTTATGCTGTGTTTGACTCCCTGTGAAAGGAGCCAGCCCCTGGCCCAGAGGTGCTGCGCCTGCCCCCTGCTGGCGAAGAGGTGCAGTGACAGCTGAGACAGCTGGGCTCCTGCTGCCCTTTTCTTACATCAACCCTCCCCCTTCCCACCCCCACCCCCACCCCATTCTAATATATTTTCTCATATTTTCATCCTGAAAGGACCAGAGTGCAGGGTGAAGAACTTTTAAGCCCTTGTGTCTTGGGTGATGGAGATGCAGTTAATACTTGGGGAGGCTCACCGGCATCGTGTCCATCCTGGGGTGAGAAGTGTGTCTCTGACAGTGCAGACAGGAAAGCATGCTGTTCTCCATGTGGAGGGGAGGGGACTCTGAAGGCCAGGTATTCGAGCAAAGCATCCCTCAGGTACTGGGGGCCTCCTGAGGTGACAGCTTTGAAATGTGACACCATGGGGCTGTGTTCATATTAAAGAAAGAGTGAGATGCATGCATACACAGTTACATGTCAGGTGTCCTGAGGTCACCAGTCCAGCAGCCTTGATTGCCAGGGACAGAACCAAAACCTGACCACTTAAGTAAGGGGGTGGTGGGGCATCTGAGCAGGAACAACACATGTCCCGAAGCCTAGTCTCTTTCTTCTTTAGGAAGCCTCTTTCCTAGAGCCATACGCTCTCAATTTTGACAGTGCTGACAAAGCTTTCTCAACTCTCAGCAGATTAGGAGTGGCCCATTAGCTGGGCCTGACCTCTACCCAATAGGAGCAGCAGTTAGATGGAGACCAGTAAGAAGTGACATCTGGCAAAGAGGAAGGAGAAAGGAAAACTTTAGAAGACAGCTCAAGAAGTTAAAAAGCCCTGACGTCTGGGTCCTTGAGTGGAGGGGCAGAAATGCCGCACCCCAGAGGTCCCGAGGGTGTCACTGCATAATGCCTGTTAGTCCTGATGGATCAGAGCTCTTGTCAGGGAGTCATCAATGCTAAAGGACCAAAGAGAAAGGGGGTCAGAAATCATGATGCAGAGCTACTTGATTGAACCAGGCAGAAACACCTCCAGGCCAAACATTTTCAAAAAAGCACGTGGACAATACTGTCATTTTCTGTGCTGCCTTTCTGCCTCCTTTCTGTCGTTCACACTTAAGCCTTTGAGCCATCTGGCTTTTTTTTCTTTTTCTTTTTCTTTTTTTTAATTTATTTTTGGCTGTGTTGGGTCTTCATTGCCGTGTGCGGGCTTTCTCTGGTTGCGGTGAACTGGGGCTACTCTTCGTTGAGGTGCGCGGGCTTCTCATTGCGGTGGCTTCTCTTGTTGCGTAGCATGGGCTCTAGGCACGCGGGCTTCAGGAGTTGCAGCACGCGGGCTCAGTAGTTGTGGCTCGTGGGCTCTAGAGCACAGGCTCAGTAATTGTGGCGCACGGGCTTAGTTGCTCCGTGGCATGTGGGATCTTCCCGGACCAGGGCTCGAATCCATGTCCCCTGCATTGGCAGGCAGATTCTTTTTTTAAAAAATATTTATTTATTTATTTATTTTTGGCTGTGTTGGGTCTTCGTTTCTGTGCGAGGGCTTTCTCTAGTTGCGGCAAGCGGGGGCCACTCTTCTTCGCGGTGCACGGGCCTCTCACTATCGCGGCCTCTCTTATTGCGGAGCACAGGCTCCAGACGCGCAGGCTCAGTAGTTGTAGCTCACGGGCCTAGTTGCTCCGCGGCATGTGAGATCTTCCCAGACCAGGGCTTGAACCCGTGTCCCCTGCCTTGGCAGGCAGATTCTTAACCACTGCGCCACCAGGGAAGTCCCGAGCCACCTGGCTTTGATTTTTGTGGCTGGCGTGAGGTAGGGCTCCTGTTTCATGTTTTTCTATATGGAGAACCTGTAGTCCCAACACCATTTATCAGTAGCCCATTATAAAGAAAAATCTCTAGTGTTTCTCCTCTACTGCTCACACAGAATACTTCTGATGACAGTTATGTGGGTGTTTTTCCCATACCCTCTTCATATTTTTAAGGCTCTCATTTCTTAAACTCAGTTATTTTGTAATCTGTGTCTGATAAATCCCATATCTGAAGTCTTTGTGAGTCTGATTCTTTTGCCTGTTGTTTTTGCTGGCTCAGACTCATATTGCCTTGTTTCTTTGTATGCTGTGATTAAAAAACAAAAACAAAAAAACTATGACCTTATTATTTATTTTTCTTGGAACTTCATTTCAGGAATTCTTTGAGGCCTGGTTTGAAGTTATTTTCCTACAAAGAGGATTTGCATTTCCTTCGGCTAACCCAGGAACACTTCAGATTAAATGTCTGGCTTGAGAGTTTTCTGTCTGCACTGGTAACGGCAAACCCACAGGAGGGCCGTTTGTGGATTCAGTCTGAACTGAGGTGGAACTCTCACTCTGTCACTTACTATGTGACCTCGGGCGAGTCATTTAATCTCTCTGCCTGTCCCATCATCTGTGAAGTAGTAATAATAACACCTACCACCTAAAGCCATTGGAAGGGTGAAATGGGATGATATGTATAAGTATAAAGTGCTTACACAGTTTTCTTTCACACAGTTGGTAGACAGTGAATGTCCTTCTCTTCCCCTGAGGAGCCGCCACTCCTGCCCCAGCCCATGGGGGCAGTCCTCAGCTTTAGTTCCGCATCTCACCCGGGATCTGAGTTATAGCAGAAGCCAAGTACTTTAGACCTCACTCCTGTGGCTCCTTCTGCCTTCAGCTTTGAGGTGACTGAGCTTCCTAAAGCCTTTGAGAGATGCTTCTTCCCTTAATCTTGACTGAGGTCTGGAGTTGTCTTGCAGCTGGGTAACAAGAATGATGACATTTAACAGAATTGTTTTCTTCTTCAGAGGCTGCAGGCATTTTTTGGTTGGTTGGTTATGGTTCTAAAAATATTCTTTGTAACTTTATAGTGGAACATTAATAACAAGACATTAAAAATGTTTATAATTTTTAGTCATGGGAATATACATGGACAGTAATATAAGTGTGAAATAAACAGAAAGTTGTATATTGGCATGAAAACATTTTAAATCCTCTTTATAACAAGGAATATTTTTAAAATAAATTGTATGATATGAGCCCAACTCTACTGAGAAAAATGGGGGAAAGAAAGCTGGAAGGAAATATGTCTAAGTGTCAGCAGTGGTTACTTCTGAATGGTGGAATTCTTAAGTAAGTTTTCCCCAATGGCAGCACGGTACAGACAGTGGTCAGAGGGTGGCCTTCTGAGTCAGAAAGCCTGGCATTAAATTGGCACCTGTGTGGCTTTAGACCAATGACAAGCTCTTTGGGTCTTAGTTTCCCCATCTGCCGGGTCATTTTGAGGCTAAAATGCCTAGCCTGTGATCTGGCACAAGCTGTCTCCATAAACAGTGGCAGTTATTTTTTTCAGATTTTAAATTTTTTATATTCTTTACAGATTTTAAAAATACTGAACACGTCCTACTTTATTATCAAAGAAAGAGAGTAAAATTAAGACTTAAACAGCAGCAGCAACAACAACAAAGGCAGTATATGCTGCGTTTGCTAACAGAAGTGGTTTACACCCCCAGGTTGGGTGTGTGCAGTTTGCAGACTCTTCTCTGACTCCAGGAAAGGGCCCGGAAACCCGAATGCTCAGGAGCCACTGCAGTGAGGGCCAGGGAGGCAGGGCTGGGAGAGGGTGGACCACAGCCCTGGCTTTCTAGATGCTGAGCTTCTCCCTTCTGTCCTGCCCAGGACGCAACGAGCCCCTGAAGAAGGAGCGGCTGAAGTGGAAGAGCGACTACCCAATGACCGATGGGCAGCTGCGGAGCAAGAGGGATGAATTCTGGGACACAGCGCCCGCCTTCGAGGGCCGCAAGGAGATCTGGGACGCCCTCAAGGCTGCCGCCTACGCAGCCGAGGCCAACGACCACGAGCTGGCTCAGGCCATCCTGGATGGAGCCAGCATCACCTTGCCTCATGGTGAGCGGGCAGGGCAGGGGCTTTCCCCACCGGAGCGAGGGGGCCGTCAGGGTGGAGGAGAGCCGGTGGCCAGCCCCATGTCAGGAGCTTCCATCCAGGCTGGTGGGTGGCAGGTGTGGCTAGTCGCTTGTTCATTCAAGCAGCCCTCGTGAACATGGTCCAGGAGTGGGACACCAAGAAAAATGAGACACAGTCCCCGTTTGCCTAACGAGGGCGTGGAAAGACACCAGCAAACCTCAAAGCAGTGTGATGAGAGCAAGCTAAAGATTGCTCAGGGCCCTTTGAGATCCCAGCACATCTCAGGTAACAACCTTCTGTTGAGTATTATTATGTGCTGGGCACCGAGCTAGAAGCTTCTACTGCATTATCTCATTTAATTTCATAATGGCCCCTGGGACTATGTAAAGCAGAGGGCAACAGTGGAAACGCTATAGAGTCAGAGACTGGGTTTTAACCGAGTGTCTCTTTCCTTGCTATGTGACCGTGAGCGTCTTGAATTTAAAGCCTCAGTGACTAAACAGTTATAAAGTGGTGATACCAACCTCATAGGATGGCTGTTAGGATTCAGCAAGATACACATAACATCATTTAGTCCAGTCCCAGCACTTAGTAGGTGTTCAAGATACAGTAGATATCAATATATTACTACACGTAATACATTGTACAAGTAAGAAGGTTGAGGCCCACTGGGTATAAGTCATGAAAAGCAGGGCCTATGCTATTTCATTCATCCTTGTAACCCCAGCACCCAGCACATATGCTCAGGAAGGAGTTGTTGAATGAACAAATGAAAAGTTAAGTAATTTTCTGGGGTTGAATGAGCCAGTACCAGGTGGAGCCAGAACGTCAGCCCAGGTCTTCCTGCCTCTACCTCGAGCTCCCACCAGCTGTCCCAGGAAGACCTGCCTGTAGGGTGGGTTTGAGGACTGTGGGATGACCATGACAGGTGTATCAGTCTGCTCAGGCTGCTATAGCAAAATACTGCAGACTGGGTAGCTTATTAAACAACAGAAATTTAGTTCTGGAGTCTGAGAAGCCCAAGATCAAGGTGGCAGCTGATTTGGTTTTTGGTGAGAGCTCTCTTCCTGGCTTGTAGATGGCCACCTGCTCTCTATGTCCTCATTGTGGGAGAAGAGAGAGAGCTTGAGCTTTCTGGTGTCTCTTCTTGTAAGGGCACTAACCCTTACCGGATCAGGGCCCCACCTATATGACCTCATTTAACCTTAATTACTCCCATATAGGCCCCTATCTCCAAATACAGTGACACTGGGGGGGTGGGGTTAGGGCTTCAATACATGAGATTGGTGGAGGGGACACAAGTTAATCCATATCAGTTGGTCCCCAAGCTGACTCTGACCACCCTGCCTTTCCCACAGGCACCCTCTGTGAATGCTACGATGAGCTGGGCAATCGCTACCAGCTGCCCATTTACTGCCTGTCGCCACCCGTGAACCTGCTTCTTGAGCACACTGAGGAGGAGAGCCTGGAGCCCCCCGAGCCCACCCCTAGCGTGCGCCGAGAGTTCCCGCTGAAGGTACGCCTCTCCACGGGCAAGGACGTGAGGCTCAGCGCCAGCCTGCCTGACACGGTGGGGCAGCTCAAGAAGCAGCTGCACACCCAGGAGGGCATCGAGCCATCCTGGCAGCGATGGTTCTTCTCTGGAAAGCTGCTCACAGATCGCACGCGGCTCCAGGAAACCAAGATCCAGAAAGATTTTGTCATCCAGGTCATCATTAACCAGCCCCCGCTGCCCCAGGACTGAGGAGCCCACGGACCCCTGGGCAGAGAGACCAGGGAAGGCCTCTGCAGGGCTGAGAGGCCTCCCGGCTGGAGCACTAGTCACCCCCACCCTGCCGCTGCCTTTGAGAGCTGTTCTTTTCTCCAGGGGAGCCTCCCGTGTATGGCTGCCGGGCGAGCCCTGAGGGGACCCTGCTTCCCAGGGACTCCATGGGCCACCAGTGCCCAGCACCCAGGAAACAGTGTGCTGCCACACACAGGCCTTGCCAACCTTGTCAGAGAAAAGGCAAACCAGGGCCCTCCACCCTGCCTCTCTCCCGCGGCAGGTTCAAGCCACAAGGGCCAGCCCGGAGGCCCCTGGAGCCCAGATCTGTCATCTGGTGCTGCCGGCTGTGCTCACTCCGGTTTTCTGCTCAGGGTCTGAAGCAGCTGCTGTCTCCCTCCCTTGCCCCTACCCCCTGACTCTGCCCTGGGCCCAGTGCCAGCCCCCCAGAGGGGAGGGGACCACTCGTGAGCCCCGGGGGTGGGGAGCCCGAGGCCGGCCTCTGCCTCTCCCAGCCCCCAGCACAGCTGGCAGAGATGAGGTGGTGGCCGATGGCTGGGCTGTCGTGGCAGAGGCCTGCACAGGGCCATCTCCTGGCTGTAACCCCGGCAGTGGGGGGTCTGCAGCCCGCTCACGGCCCCGCAGCAGGTCCCTGTGTGCAGACACGTCTGCATATTTATCAATAAAGCCTTTTGCTCCTTCCTTCTCTCTTGCCTGGCTTTGACTTTGGGTTCTCCTGTAGCTCTCTGGAGCCCTGGAGCCAGTTCTGGGGTGGGAGCAGGTAGGTGCACGGCCTCCCCAGCTGCTCTGGGTAGAGCAGCTACTGCTCCGTACTCTCCGCCGCAGGGAATACGGTGGAGCGAGCCGTGAACTGCCAGTATGCGGGCCTGTGTTCTCGTGGGTCCTCCGGAAAAGCCACTTAACCTCCGAACCCGCGTTGCTTGTCTTTAAAGTGGAGGTGATGCCGCCTGCCCTGCCTCCCCTCTCAGTTGCTGGCAGAATTAAATGGGATAACAGATGTGAACTCGCTTTGAAAGCAATGGCAGCACCTCGGGAAGGCGGTGTTAGTTACCTGCTGCTCTGCTCCTGCAGCACGAGGGTGCTGGCTTCCGGCTCCAGCCCCCCGAGCCGGGCCCTCAGGACTGAGATGTGTGTGGATGTCCTGCAGATGCTGCATGCACCCTTGGCGACGTGAAAGCAAAATCTCTGATGAATTTCGATGATGAGCCTGTGTCGGCTTGCCAGCAAGGGAACCAGAGGGAAGAAGGAGCCGGGTCTTGTGCTTCCTTAAGGGAAAATGTGCACGTAAGCAGAGAGGGGGACCTTAGATAAGGTGGTTTAGCTAAGGGCAGGCCACGTGAGTGTCACAGAACCACAGGGCTGTGGTGTCTGTGGTTCACTGGCAGGTTCAGCGTGGGTCGTGGTGACCCAGGGCTCGCCCCCACAGTTCCAGGTGTGGAACTGAGCAGTACAGGTCTGCTGCTTCTCCAGTTGAGAGTATTTTTCTTTCTCAGTGAGCATGACCACCGGTCAGGGTGGCCTGACTGGGAATCCGGGGAGGGAAGGGTGATCAGTCAGAGCTGGTGTCTTCATCAGCGGGGTTTGGCACTGCGTTCCAGCCCTTCCAGTGGCTCCTTGAAGCAAGACCCTGTAAGTCCCACAGAGGCCGCCTGCGACAGACTGATGGGTGAGGTTTGTCAGGGACAAGTGGACTTGCAGCCAAATGCAGCGGTGCTTCACTAGGGGGCACTGTGGGACCCCAGAGAGGCAAAGGCCTACACGAGCTGCGGGCAAAGAGGGAGGTGGCTGCCCTTACCTCCACCCACCGCCTGGCACTCCAGCCCAGATGAGACAGAGTCTTGCCCCTTCCCAGAGCACGCAGGGCCTGTTCACAGGACAGCCTGGGGATGCGGGCTTATCCTGGGTCCCCACATTTGGCCTTTAGGCTCCCTCACTGGCACTGGCTGGGCAGGGTTTCCAGGCATCCAGCAGGTGGCACTGCCATCAGGGCTAAGAGCAGCCAGTGATCCTTTGCGCAGCGTGGCTGCCCGGCCCATCTGGGCTTCAGCGCTCGGGACAGAGGCTGGGCAGGTTCCTTCCCGCAGTCCCCGCTCTCGGGGCACTGGGCCCTCCGGCTCCAATAGGCCAGGGGTTGGGGGGCGGCAACTGTCCCTGCCTCCTCCTGCTCCTTGGGGCTGCCTGGGGTGAAGGTGACAGGTCAGGGAGGCAGCTGGAGAATTGGGCCGGTGAGCTCATGGCAAAGGCACCTAGCGGGGCGGGGGTGGGTGCCCTGGCATATAAAGCCCGTGGGGCCCCGGGGCCTGCAGGGGCGGGTTGCGCACGGTACCATGGCGGGCTCCGAGGAGGTGCAGAAGGCCACGGCACTCATCGAGGAGCGGCTGGCGCAGGAGGAGGAGAATGAGGTAGGGCGGGGTGTGGGGCCCAAGGGGGCTCTGAGGAGACCCAGCTCTGCTGTCAAGGGAAGGAAGAGCCTGGCCGCCATACCTGGCAGGAAGGAGGACAGGTGTCCCCAGGGGCCCAGCTGGCTCTACTGCAGGGTGCTCCTGAGAGGGGGCTGCTGGCGGTGGGAGACTGAGGCTTCAGCCCCCAAATCTGAGAGACAGTGGAGTGGGCGAACCAAGCTGGGTTCCCCGAGACCCTGTCCCCCCACCTGGGCCTCGAGGAGACAGGCTGAGCTGCACAGAGCAGGACAGCTGGGATGCTGCCTGCGGGTTGGGGCCCTGAGGTCCCCCAGCTGTCGGCTGGGAGGCTGGGACAGGAGAAACTCCAGTGTCTGGTCCCTGAGGAAGGAGAAAGACCGGGAGCAGAGTGAGAAAGGGATGCTGGCAAAGGAAGCATGGGTTCTCTAGGACCACCAGCCACACCCGGGGAGGCGTCTGAGCATGGGGCTCTGGGCAATTGCATTTTCTCTGGAATAAAGAAGTCGGGGAGGAGGGTGCGGGCTGGTCCTACTCTTCATTTTATGGAAACGAATACTTGACCTAGAGTCTACTCTTCCAAGAGCCCAGTGCTGGGAGGAATGAGAGGCTCAGGAAGGTCAGCCCCTGCCTCCTCTTTACCAGCTCTGCGTTCATTTTAGCCGACATCTGTCAAGTGCAGAGTCAACTAAGAAACAAGGCAGAGTGGAAAAGGGTGAAATAGAGGTGTAACTCAGAAGTGAAGGGGCACAAAGGGTGGGTGAGGCATGCCGACCGTGGGCCCTCGAGGACTTCTCTGTGGACAGGAGGGCATTTGAGCCAGGCCTTCAAGGATGGCCCTTGAAGGATGGAGGCCAGGAGGGGGGACAGTATTCCAGGCTAAGGAAACAACAGGTGCCTGTCGTTGGGGTGAGTGGATGCATGACTGTCGGGAGAAAGTCTGGCAGGACGGGCTGAGGCTGGGAAGGGAGGCAGGGCACAAACCAGACAGTGAGGGCCACGTGAAAGATACTTATTCTGTGGGCAGTGGGGAGCCACTGCATGTTGTTGAGTGAGGCACAGTGGTGCCACCTGACCTGTTTCGGGAAGGCAGCTCTGACAGCCCTGAGAAGGACTTGGAGGGGGAAAGACTGGCCTTAACAGGAATGGGAGGGAGGAGATAAATCAGTGTAGAAGTAGACTCCATTCAAAAAAGGAAGAGTGACTGAACGGAGGTGAGGAAGAGGGAAGGATCAGGACTCTGGTGGAAGAAGAGATGAGGACTAGGGAAGGGAGGGGAGGTTTGGCTGGGAAGGACCTGGACTGAGCCTGCTGAGTCCCCGCCGGTGCATCCCTGGATCTCCAGGAATGCCATTTCTCACTCCCCCAAGGGCATGTGCACCAGGGCCAGGCAGGTGAGTCATGTTGCTGGGCCATTTCTGGAGTGCTGCCACTGGACACAGAGACCTTCAGCAAGGGGACACGGAGCAGTCCTCATCCATTCATTCATCCAACAAATATAGCGGCAGGGCTGTCAAGGCCCCAGGTGCCCACAGAGCCAGCCTCACCACTGGTGCCTCCTACATGCCAGGCACTGTGCTACGCATTGGACAGGCATGCTCTCATTTCCTCTGCGCAACCATCTATGAAGTAAGGTGGAAGTTTTGTTGGGTTGTGTTTCACCGACAAACACCCAATTCAATAAACATTCCTTGAGCACCTACTGTATGCCAACCTACAGAGACAAATCTGAAGCTAGGGGCTATGGAGTCTGGGTAAGGCGTGGGCAGGCGTTAGAGTCCCCAGTTGTTCCCACCAGGCCCCAGCCCAGCAGCATTCTTAGAGGAGAACCTCTGTTCAGCCTGCACCCCCTTCATGGGGTGGGTGGGGAAGGAGGGTCTTGGAGACCAGCCCAGGGGCTGAGGCTCTCTTGCGGGGGCCTTACTGGGCTAGGTCATCACTGAGGACTTGGAGGTGTGCAGAGCAGCTGAGCCTGCCTGCCACCATCTGCGAACTCATTCATTCACTTATTCTCCAAACATTTGCTGAGCACCTACTATGTGCTAGCTCTTGTCATCGGTGCTGGGGATGCCAAGATGATCAAGACCAAGCCCACTCTAGATGCTCCAGCAGCCCAGCCAGGGTCCCACATGCAGTAGTAGCTGAAGCCCTAGGTGATCTTGTCCCTGGGTGAGGATGCAGCGTTTCAGGCGAGGCCGGCACTGGGGAGACCTCAAACGATGTAAGCCTGACATGGAAGGGAGATGCCAGTGGACAACAGAACATTCGAAATAAAGACCTGGAAAATCAGCTCTCAACTGACACTTGAAGAGTATAACACCGGAGCTCGGTGGCGAACAACAAAGGCAGCTGAGAGCTCTGTAAGGGAGATCATTCCTCCCCAGCTGCCACCTGGACTCAGCACCCTCCAGCCTGGACGAATGTTCCTGGTACATGGGGACTTCAGAGATAGGGGCGCCAGCACTTAACAAAAGAGTGTTTTCCTTTAGAAGAGAGGAGGCGGCCATGAGGAAGTAGTCCAGGCAAGTTGGAGCTACAAGTGGGGAGGAGACTTGGGCAGAGTTTCCCCCATATTATTAAAACGAGAATAAGGTTAATACTTAGAGTTCACATCAAGCTGAGAGCTGGGGAGCTGCGGGTCCCACCCCTCAGGTTCCCTGAGAGCAACAGTTTCCATGCTCTAGGATTTCACGGATCAGTAAAATCTGAGGGAAAGAAGTTGGTAACTGACAGAGTTGCCAAATTTTTGTATTGTCAAGTAAGCCACTAAAAAAAAATACAACAAAAAAATACAAAGCTATCATCTCATCTCAAGTATTTCATCAAAGTGAATTTTAAACGCCAAAAAGAAAAACAAAGCAAAACCTCAGTGCTTGAAAAAAGTGAGTATGTTTAATTTCATGAAAACTCATTCCAGTAGCCCTTAATCGTGTTTTGCTGGGGACCCAGGGCAGTCAGTACACAGGTGTTTGAACTGGGGTTGAGGCCGGGGAGCCCGGCTCTGACCTGGGGCCTCCTGGACCAGACAGGAGTGGGGCAGATGAAGGGCTGGGAGGTCACACAGGAGGAGGTCCTTGGGGTCCTTGAATTCGTTGTGGGCGAGGCTATCTGGCCCCCCAGGCACTGCAGGCAGGCCCAGAACCCGTCCTGTCCTTGGCTCACCAGAAACTCCGAGGAACCACCCATCAGAAGCTGCCCATGGAGATGCTGGTGTTGGAGGATGAGAAGCAGCACAGGCCTCAGAGTCCATCCTTACAAAAGGTTAAGGTAAGTGCTAGGAGAACCCAGTATCTGCGCTCTCAGGAGACAGACTGGGCAGTTACGGCCTTGCTCCTGCAGCAGCTCAGCGCCCCCTGGGAGATGTTAGCGAAGCAGCATCTCGGCCCCACCCCATACTTGTGAAGGAGAGCAGAATATGCCACCCCCAAATATACCACTTTGGCATACTGATTATTTTTAATTAAAGTTATCTGAGAAAAAGCCAGTGCAAGAAGGACACTCTGACCCTCCTTTGTTCCCCTGAAAGTAGGAAATAAATCTGCCATGGGAAGTTACCCTCCTTATATCAGGAAAGTAGAAGCTTCCTTATCACTAGATATCAGGAATTCAGGGCTGAGAAGGCTATATAAACAAAACTTGTTTCTTCACTAATTAGTTCCTCCAAAAACAAACTCCTCTGTCTTTTCAATACGACACAAATTTATTGTTTCTTTGTCTAAAATGTGTAAAAGCTGCCTGCTTTGGTCACTTGTTTGAGTCTCATATTTTTATGGACTACCATACATATGAAATTAAATTTGTTTTTCTCCTATTAATCAGTCTTACATCAATTTAATTATTAGACCAGCCAAAGGACTTAGAAGTGAAGAGGGGGGAAGTTTTCCTCCTCACGCCTGCTAAGTCAGAATCTGCATGTGTACAAGATCCCAGGGGACTCATTTTGGAAGCGGCAGTGATGGGGCAGCCATACAACAGGGCATGATGCAGGTGTTAATGGGCTGGGGGAGGCTGTGTGTGCTGACAGGAGAGATCTCCACGCTGATAAGAGAAAAGCAGAGCTTCCAGACCACTGTGTGGAGGATGATCCCATAGGATGCATGTCTGAAAGGGCATCAACGGAGCTATGATAGAAGTTCCTCTGGGGGAGAAGGGCTTTCTCTTCAGAGCTTTTATGTTTCTGTGTTACCTTTATGGCCAGAGAGAGAGAGAGAGAGAGAGAGAGAGAGAGGCAGGGAGGGACGGAGGGAGGGACAGAGAGAGAATTGAATGGAGAGATGAGAATTCGTACCCTGTTCTGGAGGCCTGGGCTAAGAACTGCCCTTGAGATTTCCTCATCAACTCCCCACCCTATGTGGAGCCTTGAAGCTGGGCAGCTCCCAGGCAGCCCCCTCAAGCCCCCCGTGCCTCTGTGTCTCAGTCTCATTGGCTTCACCTAGTCCTAGGCGGCAGAGCTAGACCTGGATTCTTTCTCCCTTGAGAGGCTCTCCCTGTCCTCCACCTCCAGCCCAGCTCAGAGGTCCCCAAGCCCCACATTCTGTGCCCCAGTGCGGGGCTTGATTGGCTATCACCACGCAGGGTCAAGAGCGCGTGCGTAAAACATCCCTAGACCTGCGGAGGGAAATCATCGACGTGGGTGGGATCCAGAACCTCATCCAGCTGCGGAAAAAACGCAAGCAGAAGAAGCGGGAAGCCCTGGCAGCCTCCCAGGAGCCACCTCCAGAGCCGGAGGAGATCGTAAGGGTCCTGGGGAGGACTCCTGTGTGGGCAGGGGGAGCGGGGGGAGGGGAGAATGGCTCAGATCACAGCGGAGCAGCCTCCAAGGACTGCATTCGCTCTCTCCAGACCGGCCCTGTGGACGCGGAGACATTCCTGAAAGCGGCAGTGGAGGGGCAAATGAAGGTCATTGAGAAGTTCCTGGCAGACGGGGGTTCCCCCGACACCTGTGATCAGGTGATGTTCCCATCGGGCCCTGCACCTGTGCCGGCCTCCCTTTCAGAGCTGACACACCCACCCCGCCCGCTTGTGGATTCTTTGAGAACAGGCGTGGGTGTCCTTTGGGAGGGGGCCCCTCAGAAGATGTGGGATGCCCCCTTCCCCACACAGGAGTTTTTCTAAATCCTTAGACCCTTTCCAACTTGAACCACCTCCAGAGTAATAAACACCTGGATTTTTAGGGGAAAAAATGGAATGGAATCAAATACAGAGTCCAAGACCAGGAGATTTGGACTCGAATCCCACCTGTACCGCTCCCTAGTTCTGTGACCTGTGGCTG
Source organism: Eubalaena glacialis (assembly GCF_028564815.1). Lineage (NCBI taxonomy): Eukaryota > Metazoa > Chordata > Mammalia > Artiodactyla > Balaenidae > Eubalaena > Eubalaena glacialis. The sequence continues at coordinate 30,985,220 of NC_083716.1, read as the reverse complement.
GGCCCGTCACCTCTCTGTGCCTGTTTCCTCCTTTGTAAAACTGACTCCTCCCCTCAGAGCATGTTATGGGGATCAAATAGAATATTAGTGCTTCAGTACATATTTATCGAATGAAAAAACTCTTAAAGCACATGCTTGGATATGATATTTTGTGTTGCATTGTATATCATCATACTTTTAACAATTATTTTTATCTTATGGTTAAAAATATATATATATAAAACATGAGACATGCCAAATAAATTTTAAGTGTACAACTCAGTAGCATTAATTACATTTATAATGTTGTGCACCCATCCCCACGATTTTCAAAATGTTTCCATCACCCGTCATTCTTCTTTTTGTTTTCCCTGAAACTGCCTCTTTCATACTTTGTAGGATGCTCTCTCGAGATCATATCCTGGGATTGAGCAAATTAATGGTCACCCCCTTCAGCCTGCATTATTGCAGGCTTAGACTACATGTCCTTTCCACTTTTTAGATTCCAGAGTTTTAATCCTCTTGGTCTATCTAAGCATCTCCTACCTCTGCGCATTGTGCTAGGTGCTAGGAGCAGAAAACCAAAAAGACCAGGGTTGACAGTAGCTGGGAGACTGATGCACAACTGGATCATTAGAATATGGAAAGATATGCCCTCTGGCCTGAGTGTTTCAAGAGACCAAAGCAGAAAGCCGACTGCATTGGAAAGGAAGTTCATTCCCTCCTTGAATCAGTAATCAGGGTGCACCTACCCATCCTGGCCCTGGGCAAGGCACTCAGGGGAAATAGTCAAGTAAGACTCAGCTTGCCTTTGACTGTCTATCACAGTGGAGGGTTGTCTGGACCCCTGGGACAGCTATGGCCTAGAGGTTTCAAGAAGTCGATGACACTTGAGCTGCATCTTCATGGAGTTACAAGAATTCATCAAGCACTCACAGGGAGTATGGGCAAAATGGGCATTTGGGCACAGGCAACAGCTTGTGTGTTTAGGGGGCAGTGAGAAGGTCAGAGTCCCCAGTGCATAGGAGGCCTCCAAGGCTGGTCCAGATAGAGCATGAAGGAGCTGGCAGAACATGGAAGATATGGGGACCCGGCACAGGGGTCAGAATCGGGCTGGGATAAGGCCTGGGCTCAACTTGGGTGGACGATGGGCTCAGGCCTGGGGCCAGAGTTTAGGCCGTGACAGTTTCTCTGGGGACAGTTCCACCGGACAGCACTGCACCGAGCTTCCCTGGAGGGCCACATGGAGATCCTGGAGAAGCTTCTAGAGAGTGGGGTCACTGTGGACTTCCAGGATCGGGTGAGCAAGAGGGCAGGTATTGGGTGAGGGGCAGGAGTTGGGTCCAGCACTCATTGACTCCCTATCCCTGCAAACCTCCAACCTGGGACATAAACAAGCTGCCTTGGGGGCCAGACTCCACCTCTAGTATGTTGTATGACCTTGGGGGGGCCCCATCTCCTCCCTGAGCCTCCTCTGTAAATCTGGCTTGGACGAGATGGACCCTGAGAGTTCTTCGGCTCCACTCCATCCATTGCTCAGTCACTGGAGTGGCCCTATCCTTCCCTGGACCTTTGCCCTGGATATCTCCCTGCCCTCTTGGCTGGGGTCCTTTCCCCCAGGGCACTTTCATCCCTGAAGCTCTGCAATTAGGCTCCACCCTTCCTTTCTAGCTGGACTGCACAGCCATGCATTGGGCCTGCCGTGGGGGCCACTTGGAGGTGGTGAAGCTTCTGCAAAGCCGGGGAGCAGACACCAATGTGAGGGATAAGGTGAGGCCATAATGCTCACAGATGTTGGGGTAGCAGGGTGGAGGGGTGGCGGGGAGAGAAGCAGAGGGTAGAAAAGCAGAGAGCAGGAAGGTAGTGAGCTAGTCTGGTTTCTGGAGTGGCTGCAGAGCCCAGGGATGGGTCCTTGCCATCAACTGCAGCCCCTTGGAGACCACCATCTGGGAATGGGAGCAGGAAGTGCAGAGGAGAGGGGAGCAGAAGAGATCCACTATCTGGGTGGCTTTGGGACCCCCCCAAAGATGGATTTGTTCACCCATGCAATCGTTCATCATCCTTCTATCTGTCTGTCTATCCATCCATCCATTCATTTATTCATCTGTTCACTTATTTATTCATCCACCATTTTTAACTCACCCAGTCCTTTGTATATAACCTTGAACAAGTGACAGCCTCTGAGCCTCTGTTGCTCATCTATAAAATGCCTTGCAGAGTTCTTGTATAGATTGGATGGGAAAATGTATATAAATTAATTATTTATTCAACATAAGGCTAATGTTTTGTAAGCTTTTGCTGTGCTCATCGCATAGTCATCTCTCAATAAATGGCATCTATTATAATTATTTTAAAAGGGCAGAGGAGTGAGCAGTTGCTCACATCCGGGTGAGAGGGGAATCATAGAAGGCTTCCCCGAGGAGTGGCAGGTAATGCCTTAGAGCTGATCATCAGATAGGGTGATGGGAAATTACAGCGTTCCCTGCCCCTCCTTGGGAGAAGGATTAGGCTAGAGTTAAGACAGCCCCCCCTTCCAGAGGCATCACAGTCCGGGTCCCTTCAGCCAGCATTTCCTGATTCCTCCCCACCCAGCTGCTGAGCACCCCCCTGCATGTGGCAGTCCGGACGGGGCACGTGGAGATCGTGGAACACTTTCTATCCCTGGGCCTGGACATCAATGCCAAAGACAGAGTGAGTGTCTGGGTTCCTTCATGGCCAGCCCCACCATAGGGGGCTCCCTATGCCCCCTGCGGGCTCCCACATGCCCCCGTGGGCCATGCTGAATGTCTCACTGGCTCTAGGAAGGGGACAGTGCCCTGCATGACGCCGTGAGGCTCAATCGCTACAAAATCATCAAACTGCTGCTCCTGCACGGGGCTGACATGATGAGCAAGAACCTGGTAAGTTCACTCCTTTCCTGATTCAGTAAACAATGTGCACTGCTCTCCTAGGCCCTGTGCTGGGCACTTGGAAGAAATACAGAACTGAGCAAGACTCGGCCGGCCTGCCCTTGGGGCAGTCTCACAGTGGAGGGTTTCTCTGGGCCCCGGGAGATTGGGGGCCCACCCGGCTTCCCAACTCTCTCTATGCTTCTCTACATCCAGAAAATCTAAGTGGAGAAAACAGCCAGGAGGAACAGGAGGAGGATTTCCCAAAGGCCCCCAAGTAGACCACAGGGGGTCCTAATGTCCAGGCTCAGGGAGGCCAAAATCGTGGAGGGACAGAGCCAGAAGGAAGCTAAGCACTCAGTCAGCACGATTGTTCCCAGCACCCTGTGTTGGCTCCTGTGATCCTCCAGTTCCTTTAGGAACCTATGTCCCCCTGTCCAAGCTCTTCTTTGGGGCCCAGAGCAATCACAAAAGAGAGGAGAATTGGGTAAGGGGGGACCTTGACTCAAGAAAGGCTGGGGGATGCAATATAGGGGTAGGGGATTAAGAGGTACAAACTGTTATGTATGATATAAGCTACAAGGATATATTGTACAACACGGAATATAGCAAATATTTTATAATAACTATAAGTGGAGTATAACCTTTAAAAACTGTGAATCACTGTATTGTGCACCTGTAACTTATATAATATTGTACATCAACTATACTTCAATTTTTTAAAAAAAGCTAGCTATATGAAAGGAAAAAGAGAGGCTGAGGAGATAATGGGAAAGTTAGGAAGATAAGGGGAAGGTGAAAATGAGGGCTTCTCAACCTCACACGTTTTGGGCGGGATAATTCTTTGTCGTGGGGGGACTGTCCTGTGCATTATCGGATGCTTGAGCAGCATCCCTGGCCTCTACTCAAGATGCCAGTAGCATCCCCTCCTCCAGTGTCATAACCAAAAATGTCTCCAGACATTGCCAGTTGCTCCCAGTTGGGAACCACTGGCGTAGATGAGGGCATCTCTTCGTACAGACTTCTGAACGGTGACTAGATATCCTCTTGTTTCCCCCAGAAAGGAAAGACCCCCACGGACCTGGTGCAGCTGTGGCAGGCTGACACCCGGCACGCTCTGGAGCACCCAGAGCCGGGGTCAGAGCAGAACGGGCTGGAAGGGTCTGCCGAGAGTGGGCGGGAGACCCCGCAGCCTGTGCCAGCCCAGTAAACGACTGTCCCAGCCCAGCCAGGCACCTGGCCTGTCCCCTGCGTACAGCCGGAGGGTCATAAGAATGGCCCCCAGAGCTGAGGACCACACCATTCCTCTGTGTACGCCCCAGGAGCACCCACAAGCTACCGCAATTTTAAAAAAAGTCATTTTTGCTGTGTGTGATGTTCATTTCTATTTGTGCCTGAAATATTTAGGAATGAAGGAAGACTGGGAGCAAGGGTGGGCTCAGGCAAGAGGGGAACTTGGAGCCCTTTGGCCCCCCCTGAGCCAGCCCTGCTGCTTTTCCTAACAAGGCCTCTTTTTGCTTCTTTCCTGCCACCCCACTTCCCAAGTCCCAGCGTGGATCAGCTTCCCAGGGCACTTGTCCTGGGGTCCCCTCCTGGTGACAGCTGACCTGTGGGGCTGTGTGTGACCAGCACGGGCCTGTCACGTGGCAGGCTTGGCGGGAGGAGCTTGGCAGGGGAGTGGGGCAGTTGAGGGGCGGCAGATCACAGGCAGCTCCTCATCCAGCCAGCCTCGCCTCCCACAGGGAAGGGCCGGCTCAGCCAATCGGCTCCGCCCAGCTCGCAACGCAGAAGCCGGGAAGCCAGCCTGGCTCCTGGCTTTGGGGCTGGGAATTGTGGGAGGCGGGCCGGGCCCCACTGGAGGCACCCTTTTGTGTAAGGACCCCAAGAACCAGTCCTCCGTCTGGCCACAGGGACACTGGGTTGTGGCATTTCTCCAGCTGCTCCCCAGGGGGAGGGAAGACCTCCCTGGAGCCAACAGGCCTAGCCTCTGACCCTGGAAACACCCAGCCCAGGCCTGCCTGAGGGCCAACAAGTCAGGGTGCAGCAAATTTTTAACCAGACACGTTGATCATTAACTGGGGTAGGAAGGAGTCCAAACTCAGCATCCCTCGGGGGCAGAGACCAGCAGGGCTTTGAGCCTCCTGTGGAGATGCTGGGCCCCCGAGTCTGGTCCTCTGTGAGGCAGGGGCTGAGCAGGGCCTTGTCCAGCACCGTGGGGGGCTGGGCCTCGGGGGAGGGGAGGAAGGTGGACATCTCAGGCATCTACCCCCCTGTGACCACCCCCTTCACTGCCACGGCCGAGGTGGACTATGGGAAACTGGAGGAGAATCTGCACAAACTGGGCACCTTTCCCTTCCGAGGTAAGTGGGGTCTGTCCGCTGTGGGAGTTGGGGAGATGTGAATGACCCTGGTCTCCTCAGCCAGCAACCAGAGGAGGGTACACAGGCTCTTTCGAGCTGCTCTTGGTCAGTCGGGTACCCTGGGAGTCATTTTATTACGGGAGAGGAACAGAGGGCATTGGTCTCGAGTCAGTCGACAAGCAGGAAGCTAACTGCTGGCCTGTGATCTTGGACTGAACCTCGTCTGCCTCAGTTTCCCCAGCTGTAAACTGTTGAAGTTCTTAGCCCAGTGTTATTGTGAGGATCAAACTAGATAATGGATGTGAAAGCCTTTGTCAACCAGCCACTCTGTGCAGGTGTGAGGGTAGCGGGGTGTCATGTGGCAGCCCCGCCAGCGGGCTCATCTCCCTCAAAGCCTTGTTTGCACACTCTCTTCTGGGCAAAGCCTCCCTCGGCCAAATTAATTCCTGTCCTGGATCCTCTGACTCGTTTCCCCCGTTACACATGGGCCTCCCCTCTCTGAGATCAGGGACCAGATCATATTTGTGACACTCAACATACAACACAGCCACAGGCACGATAAATGAAGATAAAAGAAGCGGCAAATTCCGCCCATCCTGCCCTGCCCACCCTCATCCATCACCCGTGACAGTTCCCTGAGGCAGTGCTCTCAATAGCCCCATTTCACAGACGGGAAGCTGGGGCTCAGAGTGACGAGATCACTTGCCCAAGGTCACTCAGCTAATAAATGGCTGAGCTGGGATTTGAACTCAGGTCTGACTGCACAGCCATGCTCGTTTTCACTCCACTGCACTGACTGATGAGTCGCTAGGCCAGATTCTAATAAATAGACCCTGATGGGCACCAACTTGGGAATGGAGTGGTTCCGACTGGGGTGATGCAGTGGAGCAGTTCGGAACATGCACTCTCGATTCAAACCACAGCTCGGCCACTGACTTAGCTGTGAGATAAATCTCTCTAAACCTCAGTTTCCCCATCTGACACGTGGGAGTAATAATGGCCACATCATAGGAGGGTTGGGAGAAGAATCTGAGAGAATGCAAGTGAAAACATGCTGTAAATTGTGAAGGGCGATGTACATTAGAAGGTGTGGATTCCAATGATAACGATGATTAGAATGACAGTACGATCGCCACGGCGGGCAGAGCCGCATTGTGACAGTGCCCGCTGGCCTGACTGAGACCCCATTCGTATCTCAGTGCTGAGGCGATGTGACCCTTCCCTAGCGGACAGTGAATGCCCTGTGGACGTCCACGCTGAGCAGTGACACAAACTCTAAGTACACTTCTGCTGGGGCTCAGCTCATCGGAGCCTGAAGGTTTGGGCTGAGGCCCGGATCTCTTGAAGCAAAGTGAGAAGCTCCTTGAATCTCTAAGCGAAGACTCTGCTTCACCTCCCAGGTTCAAGGACACCCTAGTGCAAGGGGTGGGGAGGGTAGACCTTGCATCCAGTGTCTGCCTGCGCCCCAGGCTCTCCTCTGGACCCTTCCTTCCCCCTCCCCCCAACGCACTGCTGCAGTGGGGACAGGGGTGCCTAGGAGGAGCACAGGCTGCAGAGGGTTTGGCAGGCTGGCCACTGGTAAACTACGCAGGCACCAGCTCCCACCTCAGCTCTCTCTTACCCCCGCACATGGGGGAGCGGGGCACTGTGTAGAAGAGCCCAACACCCGGAGTTAGAAGACCTGTAGGAGTTCTAGTTCTGCCAGTTACGGCGACCATGGAAAAATCACTGAACCTCTCTGATCTGGCTTCCTCATTTTAGAATGGGAACTGGGCCACAGCATTCAACATAGTCCTCCCAAGGAACCCAAACCCGAGGCCCTGGCACAGACAACATCGGGCCATAGGGCCCAGTCACAGCTCGCAGGATGCAGCCAGGATGCCCAGGAAGGGAGCAGTGAGCCACTCTAGCGCGAAAATCTATGTCTCTCTTGCTGGATCCTCACCCCCTTTTGCAGCCCAAGCTCAGGGGCAGGGGAGGGAACCATCACATATCACATTGCCAGGGCCTCCTGCAATGAGTTAAAGGTCCTCCAAAGAGGAGATGGGAACCTGCCCTTGATGAATCAGTGAAGAGTTAAGAGATTCTTCAGAAAGGCATTGCCTGAAACTGTGCAGCTCTATTTATTATTTACTTATTTTTTTCAGCATAGTTAATTTGTACTAATTATTTGAATAAAGAGTATTCTTTTTAAATAAAACTTATGACCGGAGACCAGAGGGAAGGGTTTTTGCAGAAGGGCCATTGCTCCCTGAACTCACACCCACAAACAACCTCAGAGATGAACTTTGAATTGTTATTTCCAAATGAGGTTAGTGGATGACCCCAGAGTTACTCCAGCAGGATCAGGGAGATGATGATTCCCAGAAAACCTTAAGCTTCTGTCTTATTCCCTTATTATGAAGGAAAGACTATGGTTTCTTGTGATAAGGTATAATATTTTGTGTATATTAAAGCCATTAGTTTGTTAAATAAAATATTTTGTTTAAAATATCACAATTTTTATAACCCTATTTGGCATTGAAAAATGTGTTATATGCCTCTGGGAGTGGCCCAGGCCTGTTTCTACCCTGAGAGGCCCTGGGTATAACTTGGGTTTGACGGTCAGACTCTCAGCCGTCTGTACCTACAGAGAGCCTGGCCAGCTGGCCCACCCACTCATAACCTGAACTGTGCCCACTTACAGGGGAGTTGGGGGCAAATTCTGGGTTTGCAGGTGCATCACTAAGGCAAGAGGTAGCAGCCCCCATCCTGAAATGGCCCCAGGGATCTGGGACGGGCTGAAGTCTCCTGTCCTGTGTATTCTGCCTTCTCAGCCTACTGCTTGTCTTCCCCCCAATTGTGACTTCATGTTATTCCAGAATGAGCTCCTTTCTGGACCCCTTTGGCTTCTGGACCCTCTCTGTTATGGGGCTGGGGGCTGTAAGTGGGGATAGAATACACTGAGCTGGCAGTGGGGCTAGGCCCTTCATGGAGGGAGACACTAGCCTTAGGCAGCCAGGAATGGATGCCAGCCCAGCCAAGGGGGTCTTTCAACCATGGCCAGCTTGACCCAGCAGCCTCTGCCCCGTGGGCACCATCAGATGGGGAGGAAGAGAAACCAAAGACTGGAGGATAAGAAGGCCTGAGTTGCAGAATAGGTCACAAGCAGGAGGCAGAAGGGACTCAGAATTGGGGAAGCTACCCTTCCACTGACCTTGGGGACAGCTGTCAGGGTGGGAGAAAGGTCCCAGGCCTCAGCCCATGCCTGTCAGACTAGACATAAAAGATCCTGTGGCCTTTCCCCGCCCCGCCCCTCAACCAGCTTCCTCACAATGGGGTTCATTGCTGAGGTGGGAGGGGCATTCTAGGGAGGGCACAGCGGGGGGCCTGCCTGCCAGACAACCTCAGGGAGCCTGTCCTTTCAAGCATGAGCCATACCATCTGGGCTCCCCCACTCTCAGTGTGCTCTTAGCTCTGCCCGCCTGGCGTGGGGTCCTGGAGGCCTTCTTGGAGCTCATCCAGCAACCATCATGCAGGGTGGTGCTGGGGACCGCCCTCTTACTCGGAGGTGGAGGCCTCATGTTGTGGATGCAGAGGAAGAGGAGAAGGAAGACAGATTCTGAGACTGCACAAGACGAGCAAGAGCCACCAGAAAGCGAAAAAGCCAGGAATGAGAGCTGGATCAAATCGCACTTTAGCTGTCTTTCTGAAGAGAAGCTGGCTGCCGGCAGCAACTCCACCTGCAGCCACAGCGCTGGGGCCAGCAGAGGCGGTGCCGCTCCCCAGCCTGAGAGTGGCAGGGGGGAGGCCAGCACCACGATTCGTGTGGAGACCTTCACCACGAGGCAAGGAGAAGAGGGCATGGCTCTTCACCAGGAGCCCTTGACCAGCAAGCAGAGGATGTCTGGGACCTCAGTGACCAAAGAGACCCACAAGGAGTCTGGGAAATCCTCATCCACGGATGAGGCCACGTGGGCCGCCGTGGCTGCCTGTACCAAGGAGATTGACACCAAGGGGCAGCAGCTGGCTGCCTCCATGTTGCAGCGTGCCATGGCTTGCCAGAACTCAGGCCACCTGGAGTCCAAGGACATCAGCCAGGAGGAGCTGAAGGCCCTCGAGGAGGTGGAGATGAAGCTGAAAGGGAATTTCCTCACCCAGCAGGAAACCACCACAGCTGGTGCCAACCACACGCACACCTTCCATAGCCATTGCCACCATGGCCACGAGGGTTATCCAAGCCACCCGAGCCACCCGTGCCACAGCCTGCCGAACCGCAGCCACCAGGCCTACCAGCCCTTTAAAGCCACCTAACCACAGATGGAGATGCCCCTTCCCCCCACAGGGCTGGCACACAATCACAGGCATCCTATGTGGTCCATCTCTCCGATGCGGCAAACTATGTGGCCCAGATGCTGCTCAAACCCCTTCTTTGTCAGGCCCTCACAGGGGTCCCGGGCCCCTTGGATTCTGTGAGCAGGGTCTGCCACTGATGGCCCCTGATGGAGGGAGAGCTGGGGGGAATTGAAGCAGCTGAGACAGACTCACAGGCCACGGAAGACCCACCAAGAGAAGACGCACGAGGCAGATCCCAGGAGTAGCCGAGAGCACCACGCTGATGCCAGCTGCCTGGAACTGAGCCAATAAAGCCTTGTATACCCTCACTCTGAATCTGAGGGCTTTGTGGCCAGCCCCAGGTCTGGGCGGGCCTCTGGGGAGAGGGTTCCTCCTCCCACAGTCCTCTTCGTGTGGGCTGATTCGAGACTCCATAAATCGGTCTCCCGGGTCTCAGTTTCTGGGTGTGGGGAATCTCCAGGGGGCTCAACCGCCACCGACCTGCTGCTGCCAAGGAAGGAGGGAGCAACCGGGAGTTGGGGGGAGTGGGGAGAGACAGGCTTTGAGAAGCCAGGAAGTAAGCAGGGGTGGGATGTAGGTCACCCTGTGTACTGCTGCTCTCTCCCTGCCCGCACTGGGATCCGTGTTGGTGCCTCCCCACCACCTACCTTCAGAGCTACTGTGCGATATGCTCTCTCTTCTTGTTCATGCTACTCTTGCTGGGGCTGCCTCAGCTGCAGTACTGCTAAACTGTAGTAGGATTAGTACTACCAGTAGCTCCGCCCGCCTTTTTTTGAGTGTTTAGTATATGCCATGCTCTGTGTTGTGTTACGGCACAGCCCCATGAGGAAGGTATTATGTTATCTCCATTTTGTAGGTGAGGCTCAGAGATGTAATTTTCCTGAGATGGCCTAGACAGTAAGTGATGTTGCTGGGGTCAGAGCCCAGCTTGGCCTGACTCCAAAGCCCATACCCCGAATCCCTACCCTGTGCTGCCCCTGAGTCCGATGCCCACCATCCCCCAATAGGTCTATCTCTCTTATACTTATCCTTGTCCTCTTCCCACATGTCCTGACACTTGCTGTGTCATCCGGCAAGCCTGGGACTCTCCTTGCCTCCTCTTCCTGGGTTTCACGAAGCCATTTCTGGGGCAAGCAGTGACCCCCAGTTAGGCAGTTAACGGGAGGCAGCTGTCTCCCCCATGAAACTTGAGAGAAGTCAGCTACATGGCACTGTCTAACCTCCAGTGTCTCCTTTACGTAGAAATTTCTTACCATTTGCATCTATTATGGATTTACCAGTGGTTCCCAACCTGTGGGCCTCCAACTCCAGGAAGAAGGTGCCCAGAATCATTGCAAAGGATGGGTAAATCTATAAACACCCTAAATGTTGTCAATTGATTTTATGGAGCATAGTTGGGAGTATTTGAATATTTTTGACATTACTAATAAGTGACTTTATATAAATGTTGATACGTGTGTCTGTGAGTGTGTGTGTGTGTGTGTGTGTGTGTGTATATTTAAAGTACTTCATAATAGGGACTTCCCTGGCGGTCCAGTGGTTGAGACTCCACGCTTCCACTGCAGGGGGCGCAGGTAAGATCCCTGGTTGGGGAACTAGATACCCCATGCCGCACAGCGCAGCCAAAAAAAGGAAAAAAAAGTACTTCATAATAAAAATCTTAATTGGAAAAAAATGGGGTCAATCATACTGGAAAATGTTGGAAGCTGCTAATTAGACGGAAAGCAAGAGCAGTGAGGTTTGGCTTCTGCAAGTGATTGTTAAAATGCATAAAATGCATGCATTTATCTGGAAGACCTTAAATCCCTTATTAAAAACTTATTACATAAAATTTCAGATTAGCTAATTATGACTTTGGAATCTTAACTTTTAAAAAGTTTCAAACTGGCAAAATTCAAATAAAGTCTGTAGTTAGTATTGTACCCATGTTTAAGTCTCTGGTTCTGATCATTGTACTCTAGTTAGGTAAGATGTTGTCGTTAGTGGGGGCTGGGGGAGGATGTATGGAAATGCCCTGTACCATTTTTGCAACTTTCCTGTAAATTAGAAAATAGTTCAAATTAAAAGTCAAAAAAGTTTTCAGACAATTTAGTTAAGAGTGATATCAAAGTTTTATTACAGTTGTGCTGCAAGGAAAATAGCTTCTAAGCAGCCAACTCAAGTATATACTCTTGGTAAGGATATTTTTATAAGAAAAGAGAATGGTTAAATCATTGTTAGACTAGATAGAAAGAAGAGAGGTTAACATTCACTAGACTCTTGTCTGAGAGTCCAGTGGGAGAGTGGCTGGTTTCCCAGATCAAGGCTTAATTCCATTAAAGCTCATTAGGAAATTGCTTAAACATTTCATCAGGAACTTTCGTTTTTTCCTAGTGGGAGGTTATGAATTACATCATGCAAAAAAGTTCTGCCCTAGACCAGGTTTGGGACAATTTTTCTTTTATACAACAAATTATCAACGCACATGTCAACAGGCAGTGTGCTGGGTGTCACGAAGGAGGCCAAAATGAGGAGGAGACCATCTTTGATCTTGATGCTTCTAGACAAGGTAGGGCAAGTGCTGGGCAAGGACAAAATGCTATGGAGCACAAGGGAGAGGGGGATTAAGGAAAGGCTTCGTGGTTCTTGCAGAATTTGAGGGGCTGCAACTAGGGAGGTGTTCTGGGCAGAGAGAAAGGTGCAGGAGCAAAGGTGTAGAGGCAGGATGATGGCAGTGTGTCTGGGGACTCTGACAGTCAGTTTGGCTGGAGGGGAACATTTAGAGATAGGCAAAAGGGAGGAGGAAAAGCCCGAAAAGTGACTCCCAAACCTCAAGGCAAAGAGAACTTAGGAGACTGTCCCATCCAATTTCCTCATTTCACAGCAGAGGCCAGTTTGAGAAATTTTGCCAAGTCCCAACAGGTGGGGGTCGGGCAGATTGAAGGGTTCTGAGGATCTCTGTGCATTTTTGAGTAGGCAGCAGGGAAGGACAAGGAATAGGTAATGGAAGTTCAGAGGAGAGATGTCCAGTGAAGGCTTGATCCCAGGAAGACTTCTCGGAGGAGGTGGCAATGATGATGGGCCAAGGGGCATAACACTGACTGGGGATACTCCTTAGATCAAAGAGACTGTGATTCCTTTTGGCTACAGTAAATCACCCTGTTGCTTGTGTGTCCTCAGCCCCCACCTACTCCCCTTACCAAGACTTTCTGGCTCCCCGGAGCAGCCAGAATAACCATGGGGGCAAGGGAGAGAAGCTTCTGAAATGAGCCTATTTCCTCTTAGAGCTGGAGAGGGCCTGAGAGGTTCCTGAGTGCAGCCTCCCGTCCCACACCAGCCATCCTCCCCCTCCTCAGACTGAAAGTTGCCACCCTCCTGATTTAAGGCTTGAGCACTCCTCTGACTAATGATTACAGTTAACATATTGAATGCCAGGTTCTAGCTATTCCAAGCACTTTACAAATAGTATCTCATTGAAACTTCACAAGTCTTGAAAAAGGGCACCAATATTACCCCCATTTTTCAGTTGTGGAAGCTGAGGTTTGGTTAAACCATTTGCCCAAGGGCTCAGAGCTGGCGAGGGGCCACATTGAGAGTAAAACCTGGGCTCTGACAACCCTACTGTGCTGCTCCCTGCTTCCCCACCGCTCACTTTCCTCACTCCCCACCCATCTGGAACCCTGGCCTTTTCCTCTCCTTTAGCCCCACCTCTACACCACAGTGGCACATTAGGCCTGAAACTGGACATCTGGTCAAGGGGAAGGAGGGGGCTCTTGGCAGTATCAGTTCACAGACTTCAAAATGCTTTCTTTCTCGTACATTTTCTCATTTGAGCCTTTAAGACAGCCCTATCAGGTAGGATTGAAGTGACTTTATTGTCGCCCAAAGAAAAGGAAATGGGGTCTCAGCGATGTAACTTGCCCAGTAGCCAGAGGGACTGGAGTCCAGCGCTTGCCTGACTCTATCACACTTCCTCTTCCCCAGCCTGGCATCTCTTCCTTCTTGGGAGTCAGGCCCGGGTCGGATGCTCCCTTAAATGAAATGAGGAGAAGCCACTAGGAGTCTTTTTTTTTTAAATTTAATTTATTTATTTTTGGCTGCGTTGGGTCTTCATTGCTGTGCGTGGGCTTTCTCTAGTTGTGGTGAGCGGGGGCTACTCTTCATTGTGGTGCGTGGGCCTCTCACTGCAGTGACCTCTCTTGTTGCGGAGCACGGGCTCCAGGCGCTTGGGCTTCAGCAGTTGCGGCATGCAGGCTCAGTATTTGTGGCATGCGGGCTCAGTAGTTGTGGTGCACGGGCTTAGTTGCTCGACGGCATGTGGGATCTTCCCGGACCAGGGCTCGAACCCGTGTCCCCTGCACTGGCAGGTGGATTCCTAACCACTGCGCCACCAGGGAAGCCCCCCCACTAGGAGTCTTGAGCACAGGGGCCTGCTTCGCCCACCCAGGACAGCTCAAGACCCAGCTGTCCTGCTGTTTAGGCCAAGTCCAACTGTGGGGACTGGAGGCTTCTGGAACTGACCACCAGAATGAAAGGGGACTTGGGAGTGAGTGACTGTGTCTGGAGACATGTCTGAAGCAAGAAGCCCCCTTCAAGGGGGCTGGCAGGAAATGTTGCGGAGGCAGTGGCAAAAGCTTGATCTCTAAATTCTTAGCCAAAGGGTGCTGGTCCAATCGTGGCTGGATTGGAGCCCTCTCTGGGGTTGGCAACTCTGCAAGTGGGATGATGCACTGGGAAATCACTGTGGCCTTATGGAGCAAGACAGAAGGAGGCTCCCACCATAGGCCCCTAGCCTGACACGGAGGAATTGATCCTGAGGAGGCAATCCAACAGAGGCCAAAATCTATTTGCCTCAAGATGTTCCCTGCAATGTTACCAAGGCAAAAAACTGGGGGAAATATGCTAAGTATCCGGTGAGCTCTTCTGGCAACCCACTCAGTGGACTTTAACGGTATAGTGAACAGCACAGAGAAAGGTTTGTGGTGTAAAGCTGTGTCCCCATCACACTGTGTCCCCTTAAGGATGACTCACAGGAACAATCTCTCTTTGTCCCAGTGCCAGGAAACTCTGTGTTTCTCCAGGGCAGCTGCTTTGCTTTATCTTGATTTCTACATACCTGTCAGCTGACCACATTTCCCTTTTAGCTTTGACTGTCGGGAAGCTCCAAATCAAATTTCTGGCCCATCAGAACTGTATGGCAGGGATTTTGTATACTAACATTGCCTCTGGCTTTCTTTTCTTTCCTTCCTCCCAAACGGTCTTCTATTTATTAATAATCTTCGTTTATTGTATGCTGTATTTAAGAAAAAAAACTTGGAATGGAATGGAGAGGAGAAAGAACAGGAAAGAGAAAGTAAAACGAAAAAAGCTGAGAGGAAAATGGTTTAACATTCCGTTTAGATTCAGCTGAAGAGCATCAATTCTACTGGTCTCTCATGGATATAAAAGGGTTGACACCTTTAACTGGTAAAGTTAGAAATCTCACAGATGATGGCTAAAAAAGGAAAATGCAAAATAAAATAATGAGATGTCATTTTCCACCCAGAAAATTGGCAAAAATTAGTTCTGACAATACTCAGTATTGGCGTGGCTGAGCACTAACAGTTTTTTCTATGTGCTGCTGGGGTATGAACTGGCTAATTAGAATTTTGGCACGTGAAGATGCATTTACATGCAACTCAGCCTTTACACACCTAAGCATCTAAACTGAGATAGACTTTTAAACGTGTTTGTTTCAGCATTGTCTGTAATAGCAAAATTAGGATGTATTCTAAATGTCATCAAAGGGAGAATGAAAAGTAAATTGTGGTCTAACTTCACAAGAGAATATTATACAGCAATGAAAATGAATGAATCAGAGCTCCCTGTACTGCTGTGGCCAAGGTGCAAAACACAATGGTGAGCAAAAATGGCAAACTTCAGAATGTTATGTAAGTGTGATTCCATTTCTATAAAGGTTTAAATGGCAAAACCCATCTTACATATTGTTTATGGGTCCAGATGTATGTTTTAAGGGTATAAAGACATGAATGGGAACAATAACCACTTGAGACATGCCAGAGATGAGGAAGAGGAGGGTGACGGGGTGGGGGGCGGGTGTCGTGGGTGCTGGGTACACGGATGTGGATTCTATAATTAACTATTCTTTTGGGCATGCCTAAAGTATCTCATTAAAACAAAGAAAAATGGTGTGAACACTGTCACCGCGACTGGGTAGCACACTCTGCCTGCATCAGGACAAAGATGGGAAGGAAATGTGTGACAAACTGTGGTGTCGGGGAGGTAGGAGCCTGGGTGAGCGTAAGTCCAACATCTGCTTTTTCACAAGCACGTGGGAAGGTGTCGCCTCTCTTGCAGGCTTCGTGGTCCAGGGCTCCAACGGCGAGTTCCCCTTCCTGACCAGCAGTGAGCGCCTGGAGGTGGTGACCCGCGTGCGCCAGGCCCTGCCCAGGGACAAGCTCCTGCTAGCCGGCTCGGGCTGCGAGTGTGAGACCTTAATGCCCCGGCCCTGGCGGTAGCTGCTGGGGGCGGGGGCAAGCTCCCTGACCTGGGGCTGGGTCCGGTCTAGCGCTTGCTCTGTCTCTTCTGCGCTGCGCCCCTTGCTTGCCCCAGGGTCCTAGCCCAGCCCTCTGCCTCCTGCCCTCGCCCACCGAGGCCTGTAAGGAAGACTTCCTCCTTCCTCCTGCAGCCACTCAGGCCACGGTGGAGATGACGGTGAGCATGGCCCAGGTCGGGGCTGACGCCGCCATGGTGGTGACCCCTTGCTACTATCACGGCCGCATGAACAGTGCCGCTCTCATTCACCACTACACCAAGGTGGGTGTGAGGGGTGGGTGTGGGCTTGAGGTCTGGGGCCAAGAGGAAGCTGGGTGAGGCAGAGATGCTGCCTGGGGAGGGGAGGGGAGATGAGAGAAGCTGGGAGCAGAGTGGTGAGCCTACTTCCCATGAATGGCAGCTTTAGGAAAGGAGAGGGATGCCACCAGGTACCAGCTGTGTGACAGTGGGTGACTGACCTAACCAAGCTGTATTGCTGTTTCCTCCCCTCCCAAACGGGAGGAATAATGGAATCTTCCTCCAGGGTGGTTGTGAGGACTAAATTCAATCAAAACATAAAGGATAAAGGACTTAGAACTGTGCCTGGCGCACAGAAAGCACTCCTAAGTATTAGCCAGGACTAGTGCTTGCAATCAGGGTGCATAGCACTGTGATTTCTAGCTCAGCAGGTGGGCCAGTCCAGGTAGCCCTGCAGAGACCCGAGCCCGGACCGCCTCGGGCCTGGGGCAGCTGCCCTCTCCTCTCTTCCCTGTGCCCCTCAGGTTGCTGACCTGTCTCCAATTCCTGTGGTGCTCTACAGTGTCCCAGCCAACACGGGGCTGGACCTGCCTGTGGATGCGGTGGTCACGCTTTCCCAGCACCCGAATATCGTGGGCATCAAGGACAGCGGTGGTGATGTGAGTGGCAGCAGCTCTCGGCTGGGGTGCCCTCCTCCTCTTCTCTTTTGCTACCAACTTCCGGGCAGCTCTGGGACCCGCTTCAGTCCTGGGCTCCTGTGTGGGTTCCCTCTGTCCTGTGGGCTCTCTGGGGTTCGTCTGAACTTTGAGTCATCTCTCTGGGACCTGGGCTCTCATTCTCCCACACTTGCTCAGCCCCCATGCAGGCTGGTGGCAGAGCCTGTGGGCCCAGCTCTCACACCAGGTTTGCCGTTACAGGTGACCAGGATCGGGCTGATTGTGCACAAGACCAGGAGGCAGGATTTCCAGGTGTTGGCTGGATCGGCTGGCTTCCTGCTGGCCAGCTATGCCGTGGGTAGGCCTCTCACTGCTCTCAAACTGTGATGAGTGACCAAGATATACGCAGGCAGCTGGGTTCTGCTGGGAGAGATGGTGAGGGCCAGGACTGGGTGTAGAGGGGGCCTTTGCCAGCCTGCCTGTTCAGAAACCTCAGAGGTCTGGCACACTGCTTACTTATCTGAATAGTGGATGCTTGTGAGTGACCTTGTTGGGCAGAGGAGGGTGGCCGAGTACAATCCCTGGCCTGTGGAGGGGGTGCCTACAGTTTGCTCTAAGTCCCAAGCTCCCTGCTTAAGATGACACATTTAGCTCCTTTAATCTCACCTTGTAAATCATTCTCTGAGGGAAGAAGCCTTGGGGCCCTTCCACTAGTCTGGGAGTGCATTTTCCTCTCTCCGTGGGTCCAGGCCAGAATGAATTGTCAGGCCTGCGGGGTTGGGCTGGGGATCTTCAGCTGCCTGATCAGACTCTGTTCCAGTCCAGGATCCTAGGAATGTCACCATTAGACCAACTGCTCTTATCTGCTTGGGGTCAAGGTCCTTGGGTTCAGACTGGATTTGAGCCATGGAGGGGAGGGAAGCATCTGCTCCCTTCAGCTGAAGCCCCAGTGAGTGTAGATTTGAGTTACTTTTCCAACGATGCAGGCGAAAATGCTGGTTCCTATCCTCTCTTGTCTCTGCAGACTTTGACTTGTAGTATAGGTCCTGCGTAGCTCCCCTCTGCCTTGTCACAGTCTCTAAAGGTGAGAGTAGAAGGAACCCATTTATGCTTCATTCCTGAGAGTATAGTAGATGGAAATATCACAGGCTCTGGAAGTTGGGGATCTGAGCTAGAATCTGAGCTCTGCCATTTATTCACTGAGAACCAACAGGGCAAGGTACATGACCTTTCTGGGCCTGAGTTTCTACTCCGCAAAGCAGGGAGGTGTTATGAGGATTAGAGAGCATTGGCCCTATGTCTGCCATAGGGCTCGGCACATAGTAGGTTTTCAATAAATGGCATCTGTATTAGCTCATTCGAGCTATATTAGGATTAGCTTGAAATGCCTACTCTCTCTCCAGTCTTGAGGCCACTCTTCTTTGAGTCACTCCTAACTAGCTTTGGAATCACACTCACAGGCTTGCAGAAGTGGCAGGAACCTCTGAGATCACAGCCAGCCCGTTTTCATTGCCCATATGAGAACAAAGAGAACCAGAGAGGGTTGAAGACTTGTCCAAGTTCATGCAGCCAGTGGGAGGAAATGCCGGGTCTCCTGACTATGTCTAGTGCTCTTTCCCCTCCCCTAACCTCTCCCTCACTGCTGTCCCAGGCTGAATTCACTGGGGGGAATAAAATTTCAGTAGAGCAAAGGCTTCCCATCCACTCCATCCCCTTCCAGGGCTGATGAGTCAGGGGGCTATTGGAGGATCGTGGAGGTGTCAACTGGCAGGTGGGACTTTACTCTGCAGGGGGAGGGGGGGGAGGGGTGTGCAGGGAAGGAACTGCCCTTGAGTTAGCCTTCAGGCTCTGCTTCCTGCCCCTCAGCCTGTGGGAGTCTATTTTGAATATGCTGGAAATGTTCTCTCTGGAAATCTGTACTCTGTGAACTCACAGAGCATGTCTCAGATGTGGCTAACCAGTGGCCTAGAAATGCACAGCCTGTCTGCCCAGAACAAAGAGGTGCTGGGGACCAGGATTTGGAATTCTCTGCAGGCAGAGGCTCTGGCTGGTATTCTGCATCTTACTCTGTGGCAGGAGCTGTGGGGGGCGTGTGTGCCCTGGCCAATGTCCTGGGGGCTCAGGTGTGCCAGCTGGAGCGACTCTGCCTCACAGGGCAATGGGAAGATGCCCAGAAGCTGCAGCACCGCCTCATCGAGCCAAACACTGCGGTGAGTTCCCAGCCAATGGACCCAAAGTGGGGGTGGTCTGTGTCCTCATTGGAACAGGAGCCACTGCTGGCACAGGGGTCCCCACTTGGTCTCTTCCCTTTCAGAAAGTCCTTTTAGAGAACATCCCAGTGTGGGAACTCTTTGTGCCTCCCCAGAAAATCTTGACTTCAGGAACAAAGTCGAGCCACATTGGTTCTCAAACTTACGTGTGCATTAGAATTCATTTAGGGAGCTGGTTAAAATTCTGCTCCTTTAGGCTCAGGAACAGTCATTGAGACAAGCATCCTGGGTGATTGTGACTTCAGGAATCCTGGAACCTTACTTAGAGATGCACTGCCTAAAGAGAGGGAACCATGGGCCTTTATGTCAGCTGTATAAGGGGCCAGATCCTGAAAAATAGAATGATTGAGAGTAATACAGGAGTGGGAAGGCTGGAAGTATTCAGAGCGCAGCTTTCCCAGGAAAGTCCTGTCTTCAAATAATCCATTCTGTAGTCAGACTGTGTACCCCAACTCTGTGCTGGGTAAGTCAAGGAGAAGAGGCAGGATGGAATGCTTGTCAATTGCAGGCGGTGTTGTGCTGAGCCATATTGGAGTCTGAGGCAAAAAGAAAAACGTGTGTCCCTGGAGACATGTTTTTATTCATATTTTAAATTAAACTTTTAATTTTAGGATAATTGTAGATTCACATGAAATTATAAGAAACAATACAGGGAGATCCCATGTACCCATTACCCTGTTTCCCCCAATGGTAACATCTTAAAAAACTATAGCATGAAATTACAGCCAGGATTTTGACATGTATACAGTCAAGATACAGACTATTTCCAGCACCGTGAGGATCCCTTGTGTTATCCTTTTAGAGCCACACCTACTCACCTCCTGCCCCCACCCCCTCCTTAACCCCTGGCAATCACAAATATGTTCATTTTTATAATTTTATCAGTTCAAGACTGTTATATAAATGGAATCAGATAGCCTATAACCTTTTTATTTCCTCTATGAACAAATCTTTGTTTTTAGTCTGTAACCTTTTGAGATTTGCTTTTTTCACTCAGCATAATTTTCTGGAGATTCATTCAGGCACATGTAAGCAATAGTTCCTTTTTATTGATGAATAGTAGTTCACGGTGTGGCCATAAACAGCTTGTTTAACCATTCACTTGGTGAAGGAAAGCTGGTTGTAAAGCTGCTATGTACATTTATGAACAGGTTTTTGTGTGACCATAAGTTTTCATTTTTCTGGGATAAATACACAGTTGGTGGGTCGTATGTTGTTTGCAAGTTTAGTGTTTTAAGAAACTGTTTTCCAGAGTGAGTGTACCATATTGTATTTACATCAATGTAAATGTATGCGTGACCCAGTTTCTCTGCATCCTCACCAGCATTTGGTGTTGTGACTTTTTTTTTTTTTTTTGCCATTCTGATAGGCATGTTGTGACATCTCATAGCGGTTTTAATTTACATTTTTCTGATGGCTAATGCTATTGAACATCTTGTCATGTATTTATTTGCCATCTATATATCCTCTTAGATGAAATGTCTGTTTATGTCTCTTGCCCATTTTCCAACTGGATTTTTTTTTTTTTTTTTTTACTGTTGAGTTTTGGAAGTTCTTTATACCTTTTAGATACTAGTCCTTTGTCCAAAATGTGGTTTGCAAATATTTTCTCCCAGTCTGTATCTTGTCTCATCATTCTCTTAACAGATCTTTTGCAGAGCAAAAGTTTTTAATTTTGAGGAAGTCCAATTTATCAATATTTTCTTTTATGTTTATGCTTTTGATGCAAGTCTAAGAACTCTTTGCCTAGCACTAGATTGTAAAGTTTTTCTATTTTTTTCCTAAAAGTTTTATATTTTACAAGCCTGTGACCCATTTTGAGTTAATTTTTGTAAAATGTATGAGACTTAGATCAAGGTTCATTTTTTTTCAGTTCTTTTTTGGCCTGTAGACATCCAGCACCATCTGCTGAAAAGATGGATCTTTCCTTTACTGAATTACTTTGGCACTTTTGTCAAAAATCAGTTGGGTGTATTTGTGTGGGTCTATTTCTGGATTCTCTATTCTCTCCATTGATCTATCCCTCTGCAGTACCATACAGACTTGATTATTGTAGGTGTGTAATAAATCTTAAAATCAGATTTTAAGATTTTAAGCTAGACTGATTCCTCCCACTTTGTTCTTTTTTTTCCCCAAAAATTGTTTTAACTAATCTAAATCCTTTGTCTTTCCATATAAATTTTAGAAAAATATTGTGTATGTCTACAGATACTTGCTGGAATTTTGATAGGAATTGTGTTAAACCTGTACACCAATTTGGGAACAATTGACATTTTTACTGTGTTGTCTTCAAATCCTTGAATATGGTATGTCTCCCTTTATGTAGACCTTCTTTGATTTATTTCATCAGCATTTTGCAGTTTTTGGCAAACCAGTCCTATACAAGTTTTGAGAGATTTACACCTAAGTGGCTCATATTTTTTGAGTGATTATAAATGATATTGTATTTTTAATTTCACTATTCATATGTTCATTGCTAGTATGTATAGGAACACAGTTGATTTTTGCTTCTTTATGTTGTATTATATGACTTTGCTGAACTCACTTATGGGTTCTATGAGATTTTTTCTATATTCCTTGGGATTTTCTACATAGACAATCATATCATCTACACATAGGGAATGTTTTATTTCTTCCTTTCTGATCTGCATACCTTTTATTTCCCTTCTTGCCTTGTTGCACTGGCTAGAACTTCCTGCACTATGTTGAATAAGAGTAGGGAGAGTGGACATCCTTGCCTTGTTTCTGATCTTAAAGAAAAGCATTCAGCCTTTCACCGTTAAGTACAATGTTAGCTGTAGGTTTCTGTAGATGCTCTTTTTCAAGTTGAGGAAGTTCTCCCTCATTCTAGTTTTCAGAGAGTATTTAAAAATCATGAATGGATGTTGAATTTTTGTCAAATTTTTTCTGCATTGATTGATTTGATCATGTGATTTTTTTTTCCTCTTTAGCCTGTTAATATGGTGAGTTACATTAATAATTTTCAAATATTGAACCAGACTTGTATCCCTGGGATAAACCCCACTTGCACATGGTGTATAACTCTTTTTATATATTGCTGAATTCCATTTGCTAATATTTTATTAAGAGTTTTTCCTGCCTATATTCATGAGAGATATTGGTATATAGTCCTTTTTCTTTCTTCCTTCCTTCCTTCCTCCCCCCAACCCCTTTCTTTCTTCCTTCCTTTCTTCCTTTCTTTCTTTCTTCCTTTCTTCCTTTCTTCCTTTCTTCCTTTCCTGTCTTTGTCTGATTTTGGTATCAGGGTAAAAATAGCTTCGTTAATTGTTTGGGAAGTGTTCCCTCCTCTTCTGTTTTCTGGAAGAGACTGTGAGAATTGGTGTTAAGTCTTCTTTAAACATTAAAAAACAATTCTCCAGTGAAACCATCTGGGCCTGGAGATTTCTTTTTTGGGAGTTTAGAAATAATAATGGCTCCACACTAAGCCTCTACGGATACCTCCCTAGCTGGAAGGGGTAGAAGTGCCTTCTTATTGCTACCCGTGTGGCCTCCACTGACATCTTGAGTGTGTCTGGTGGGGTGGCCTCCTTAAGGGTGGGCAGTGGTCAAAGTTCTGTCTCTCCTCATTAGGCCTCTTCTGAGACATCCCTCATGGATGGGGAGGAGCACTCTTTACGGCTGAGTGTGGGGTAGAAGTTCTGGCTTCCAATTCAGCCTTTGCTGGCCTGGGTGGGGTGGAGCCACAGTTTTCTCCTGTGGGGTTTGGCTGGTGTAGAGTGAATACTGTCTACAAGTTCTCCATCTTGCTCAGCTGCCGGAGAGAACAGACGTTTGTGGGGCTTTTCTTGTCTCTGCTCGTTGGCATTTCAGGGTCACTGTTCCTTTAGCTCCAAGTCTGGACCAGGGAACTCAGCACCGTGTTGTTCCTTGGGTCCCAGGGTTCCTAGTTGGTCTTCCTTCTCTCTGCCTTTCAGAATTTTACATTGGTTTTTATATAATGTCCTGGGTTTTTTTGGTTCTACTTACTGGGAGGAATAAGGAAAAGTACACCTATTCCATCTTCCTGGAAGTGGAAGCTCTAAGCAGTTTTCTAAATGGTGATTTTTTTTTTCCCTCCTAGAACATTAAAGTAGTTGGAAAAAATATTGAAAAATTTAAAAGTAGGCACATTAAAATTCACAGCATTTTTTTTCATTTAAAATATTTTATCTAGGGCTTCCCTGGTGGTGCAGTGTTTAAGAATCCGCCTGCCAATGCAGGGGACAAGAGTTCGAGCCCTGGGCCGGGAAGATCCCACATGCCACGGAGCAACGAAGCCCGTGCGCCACAACTAAAGACCCAACACAGCCAAAAATAAATAAATAAATAAATTTGTTTAAAAAAAAAAATCTTAAAAAAAAAAATATATATTTTATCTATACCAAAAACATAACTTACTAGAATTTTACTTCCCTGGCTTGAATGGAAGCAAACACATCAACATAATTTTTTCCCCAAATCTACTTCTAGAAAAAAATTAACCATTTAAAATATGCAAGACATGTATATAGGGGCACACATAATTAGTTTGCCTCAGGCTACAATATGACAGGGCACGGCTCTGTTGGATCTTGTCTTTATTTAAAGCTTTGACACTTTGTTCACCATGGATTTTATTTGCATTTTTTTTTAAAATATTGCATTAAATATTTGTCTTGTGACTGAGTTTTGCTTCTGAGGCAATAATCCCAGACAGAGCTTGGCAATGTTTTCTTTGATAAAGTGGTGGGCAGGCTCTAGATTTCCCTCACAGCTTATATCTTTACCTCAAAAGGACAGATTAACTCAGATTTAGAGAAAGGACAGCTGAGGAGGCAAGCACGAGTTTCCCTGGATGTGAAGGTTCTCCTGGGATAGGATGGGCTACAGATAGGGTGTAAGAATTGCAGAAATGAGGGCCTTTCAGCTGAGCCCCATCAGCGCCCAGGCTGTACTATACATTCTGACATTCCACTGGGGCGGGACCTCTGCTCTCCCACTCCCATCCGCCTGTGAGAGAGCAGGTCCCAGAACCTGCATACCACCTGGATAGGAAGAGGAGGAGCTTCCAGACTGCTTGAGGTCTGGCCTAATAGTGGTATTTTTCTCATCCAATTCTTGTGACATGGGGTAGATGTTGTTACCTCCTAATTTGATAGACAAAGCAGCTTGGGCTGTCCCTTGGGAAGAGAGGATACTTGCTGCCTTCCTAGCCCTTGGCATGCCATCCTGCCTTACCCTTCACTCTGCGCCCCGTCCTGTGCCAACTCTGGGCACACACTCAGGAATGCCTGGAGCACCTTTCTGCTGCCCGGGCTGTAGGCTCAGCCACCCCAAGAGCAGCTTGATGTCACCTTATTGCCCTGCACTGCTTGAACACAATGTGCGTCCACTGCCCTCCCACCCAGCCAGCCTCCTGCCCCGGCTATATTTAGGATTTTCCCTGGTTTTTACCTCCAAAGCGTTCAACCCTTTCTCAGCATCTGAAGAGGGGCAAATCAGAGATCTTCAGACCCTTATGTGGAAGAAAGCTTTCCTCTAGGTACTTCTTGTTTCCATAGTCTTTCCCACCCTACTCAGGTTTTGGGTGAAATGCTCAGGTTATTAGAACATGACCGGGGCCGGGCCTGGGAGGAGGCTTGCTAAAGTCGACTGGCCTCTAGTGGTGAATAGTTATTAGTCAGTCATTCATCAGTGGTTCCCAACCTTTTTACCCCAAACAACCTCTTTTATTAGTTTTACCCTTCATGAAGCCCATATTTCTAAGGTTTTACTTCCCTCAAAATGAAACTTTATTAAGTAATAATTACTTTCTTAGTTTTTAGGTAGTCAAAGATTAATCTAACACTTCCCATCAGCATGAAACAACCCGTTGCTATGCTAAACACAAAGAAACTTGATTCTTCATTTTCTGTAAAACTCCATGCATGATTTTAAATTAGATCTCCCACTACAATGGAGAAGACTTTACAGATCATGTTATCCGGCCCCCTCATGTTTTAGGCAAGTGAACTTGCTCAGAGATAAGTTAATGATACGAGGTTACAGAGTGAAACTTCTTCAGACAACGATGCATTGTTTTCCCTGTGAGAGCATTTGGAGCTGGGGTCAGGGAGGAGCTATGGGTGCATGGGGAGAGACCCTGCTGCGGGGGCAGTAGAGGTCTGGGCTGTTCCGACTCCCCACTCCTCGTGTGCCCTGGGTCAGGTTCCAGGGAACTGGGCTGCAGACCAGTGAGGCTCTAGCGCCCAGACCCACAGCGCTGCTGCCTTCTCCCATCCCAGTTTGAGGACCGAATGCCACTCTCCTCCCCGATGGGGCGGGTTTCTCTCCTAAAACCAAAGCAGGTGCCTTCCTTCATTCTAGGTTTTGGTATTGTGTTCTCTACTGCGGACCTGCCTTCTGGATTCCCAATCTACCCTGGGTGTCATAGATTTGGTAGTTAGTTTACCGGGAGGGAAGGGTGGGAACCCTAACTTTCTGAAAGTGCACATGTCTGGGTCCCAGATGTGTGTGTGCAGGGGACTCCCCAGTCTCTTCTAACAGGCCCTGCTCCTCAGGTGACCCGGCGCTTCGGGATCCCGGGGCTGAAGAAAACCATGGACTGGTTTGGCTACTACGGAGGCCCCTGCCGCGCCCCCTTGCGGGAGCTGAGCGCCGACCAAGAGGAGGCGCTGCGCCTGGATTTCACCAGCAACGGCTGGCTCTGAGCGTGAGGAGCGGACCGCCGGACCGCGCCCATCTCAGCCTCCTGCCTTGCGGCAGCAGCCTGAAGAGGAACGCGGTGGGACGAGGATTCAAGGCCCCTCTTCTTACTTCAGTCCTCCAGGTAGCCTCTCTCCAGGCGCTGCCATGCACGTTCGTTTCCTGTTCTCCCAGCCCCATGACCTCGCATTTGTATCCTGAACTCTGGGTCTCTAGAGACCTTCAGTCTGGGAAGGAGCAATGACTTACTTGTTTCTCTACTGTGCTTTTCTATCCCCTGAGACACGTGAACCAGGAGCCAGAGGGGAAAGCCAGGGGGGCAGTTGGGCACAGAAAGGCCATGTTTTACTGAAAGGAAGACTGCTTAGACTTGGGGGTACAAACCTGAGTCCAGCACAGTGCAGCAGGAAGCCAGGGTGACTCCTGAGAACCCAAGTTCTAACTCCTTCCAGGGGAAGCAATAGGTTGGGAAACCTGATCAGAAATGTGTCACTGGTCTTTCAAAGACACCCCCCCCCCACTCCCTGCCGCAAGCTGCATTCTAATCCTTTCCTAAATCTATTTTGATTGATCTCATATTGTCTCTAGCCTTGATCCCAACCATCATGTGCACCAGTGAGACAGCCCAGTGGCTTGCCAGAACTGGTAAATAATGACACCTGGTGGATAAATGTTACATTCTAGAAGGCTATTCTAGCCAACCCAGGTCTGAAACATTAGGAAAGGGGACTTGGCCTGAGATAGGACCATCCTCTTGCCTATACACACTCTGCTTTTATTGTTAGGAACAATTACTTTGTTACTGCAATAAAGTTGAATAAGTTAAATTAGTGTGGCTATGTACAGATTAACGCTCCACTGCTATGCAGATCTTAGGTTTCCAGCCCAGATGTCAAGAACCTTCCCAGAGGCAATTTAGCTCCCAAGGTCTGCGTTTTCCCAGCTCTGAGAGAGGCCCTAAGAATACCGAGCAAACATAACCATTAGATTATTGGAGGCCTAGGGAAAAAGTTATTGAAGTTTTAAATGGGAGAGGTAAGAGGCAAAAAGGTTCAAGTGAGATATTTAGAAACACGTAGCACATTCATTTAAAAGGCTGCTTTCTCTAAAATGTTCAACCTTGGGAATTCCCTGACGGTCCAGTGGTAGCAATCCACGCTCTCACTTCCGAGGGCCTGCGTTCAATCCCTAGTCAGGGAATTAAGATCCCACAAGCAACGCGGCAAAAAAAAAAAAAAAAAATTTAACCTTTTTCAGTGATATCTGACTAGTGGCAGAAAACCTGAGATGAATTTTTTAAAAACTACTCTCGTTTAAAAGAAAGGTAAACATATCGTTGTTTAAGGCAAGGGCTAAAGGAGAGAATATAAAAGGTATCAATCTTCAGCAGAAACTGGGCATCTGGTTGGCACTGAAGTTTGGGGCTTAGCACCTGGGCTCTTCTCACAGGCAACTTCTGAAAGATCTGGGCTCAGAGGAGAATCAGGTTTAGGGATGGGGCAAAAAGTTAGGGCTAGGGAGGCAGCCTAGTATACCGGTGAAGAGCTCAGTCTCTGGGATTTCCATTCTTGGATTTGCGCCTTAGTGTCTGCAAGACCTTGGAAAACTATTTAACTGCCCTGAACCTCATCTGTAATACAGGGATAATAACGGTACCTTCCTCTCAGGGCTTATAAGATCATGCAAGTGAATGGGTTAGCATGGAAGGTGAATGTTCAGAGAAAGACTTGCCTGAGGTAACCCAGCAGGTGTGACAATAAATGGTCTCAGGACTTGGGCACCCTGACGTTCAAGGTGATGAGGAGTTCAGTGGAAAGTGCTTTGGAGTCAAAAAGTCCCAGATACAAATCCCACCCAGCTCTGCCACTTACTAGTTTGGGCAACCTGAGCCTGCCTGGCTTTTTTTTGTGTTTTTTTTTTTTAATGTTCCTACCTTGCAGAATTAGATGATATTATGTAGTAAAGTGTGCAGTGTCAGTTTCAAGCCCCCATCTATAATTAACTTTTAGAAACAGCAAATGGGTCAATATTCATAAGGGTGTACAGCAAGAGAGTCAAGAAAACTAAGTATAGGCAGTTCTGGTGATTTGTTTATTCCTCATAAACACTTGTTTCTACAGTACAATTCAGAGAATAAATAGAGGCACACGGCTCTCATTTCCACCACAATCTGCTGTTGAGGAGACATTCAGTGTGAGGATAAGGGGCTGGGGGGGGGCATGTTTGGGTCACAGGGTAACTGGAGGCTTCTGTGATGAACTGTGCTGGGATCCAGTCGATCAAGATCTGATCCCTAGGCCTGATGGCCAAGGCTCATGGTGGAAGAGTTACAGTGAACCAAATGCTCTTTTAGTTCACTGCCATCCCAAGATGGGTCCAATTCTACCTGAACCCCAAGGGGTTGAGGTGGGTCTGACCTACTGGTCCACTGGGAAGAAGCTGTGTCAGCCCAAGCCATCCTTAAGGATTTAGTTCACTCCATGACAGGGCCTGATGGGACCCACAGATATCTGCCCTTGCCCTGGAGTTAGTTATAAATACAAGTTATAAGATGACTGTTTATATCGGTTTCTTTCTGACTAAAGGGATCCTTTCCCATGTCTAAGGAAGGAGAGAGGAGCACAAATTATCTGCTTGTAAAGTCAAGGGAGAGGGAAATAGCATTCACTGAACCCTTCACAGGAGCAATAAGCAGACACGAGGACCAGTCTGGTCAGACACAGTGGAAGGCCTGGGGCCATGATGCCAACCAGAAGCGAATGCAGGGGTAACATACAGAAAAGCTCTGGCCTTGACTTTCACAGGACCGCTGTACTGTCTAAGCCACTCCTATCGTTCTCCTTATTTCTCCAGGGCAGCACAGAGCACTGGCCCTAATCTGGGGCGGGGATCATCTGCCCCAAATAGAGGCAGAAGGAAGAGACTCTGTATCACTTGGCAGAAAATGAAGTAGAAGGCAGCAGCAGGTCTGCACCGGGTGACCCACGGTGTTAGGGACAGAGAGTACCAACGAGCGAGAGAAGGGCAGGGCACACCGGGTACCACTGCTGCAAGGCCAGTGGCCCGAGCCTCAGACCTTCTGTGACGAAGCCCTGCCTGGCAGGTGACGGGGCCCCTCCCGGGACTTCTGCTCCATGGTCGTTCTCATCTCCTCTCGCATCGGATTCTTTCGTTCACCCCCAGCGGGTGGCGGGGCGTTGCTGTCAGCTGGGCGCAGCGCCGCGTCAGGCGGTGAGGCTCCGGGCTGACTTGGAGGCGCTCTGGGCCCGCTGAACCACCGCCGAGCACTTCTCGCGCCGCAAAAGCTTGTTGTTCTCGAACAGACCTTCGTTGCGGGGTATTCCGTGAGAACCATCAGGGAAAGTCAGCAGGCCTTTGAGGGGGACAGAGAAAATATGGGTGTGACGGTGGCATTAGTGGCTGGGAGGTCTGCTTGCTACACAGAGGCCGAGGGAGAGAAAAGTTTGCAGCTCTTGGGTACTCTGTTGGTGAGTCCAATGACCCGGCATCGGTGCCTGGTCACTATGCATTGCTGGGCATCCACAGGAGGATTAAAGCTGCAAAGGTGCCCTTCCACCCATTTATGCTCTCCCCAGTCACCTGTCCTGCTGGGCCGCAACTTACCCAAACCATCCACTCTGCCATTTTTAAATTCCCCCTCAAAGGTCATGTTGTCATGTCGAATGAAGACTCCGACACCGTTGAACTTGCCCTGGGCAAACTCCCCCTCATACCTGCAGAAACACGAGATGTCAGCCTTCAGGATAACTGAGTCAGGCAGCTGCCAACACCAAATGTGTGGTTTATCAACGCCAAGGAGCAAAGCTGATTCCACTCTTCCAGAGCTCCCACCCACCCACCCAGCAGAGAAGGGTCAGACAGTGTGTATGATACGAGGCTCTAATCACAAGGAAATAACCTAAGAGGGCAGTGGTGGGGTGGGAGGTCACTGACCTCCTTGCCATTTCAAATTTTAGATGCATTTATAAAGTAACCAATAAAAGAACGAACGCTACTCCTTGCCTGTTTTCAGAGGGCCCGGGACAAGCTCAGGTTTGACCAGATGTTTCTCACTATCCCTTTTAGAACAGAACTTCCCTTCCCTAGTTTAAGGCTGAGAAAGGAATGATGACCCAGTACCCACCTCGAGCCATCTGAGAAGGTTAGTACCCCGAAGCCATTAAAGAGCCCATTCTCAAAATGGCCCAGGTAGGTGCCACCATCTGCAAACATCAGTTGACCAAAACCATGTCTGCGGCCTGAGCAAAGAGAAGACAGGTGTCAGGTTGGCATGGGGCAGCTTCAGGGTCCCCTCTCACAGTCCAACATCCCTTGCCTTGCATCACCCCATCCACAAAGGAAAGACGAGAAGGAGTGACATTAGCAGGGCAGAGAACTATTACCCAGAGTAATAACCTGGCTACTAAGATCTTCCCTTCTTAAGTCCACAACCAACAGATTTGGAGCAGGTCTCTCCAAGTATGAAGATAAGAGAGCACTGAAAAATCACAATAGCTTAAAAAAAAATTTAAATAAAAATCACAATAGCTAACTTTACAGGGCCTTCACTATGTGCCAGTCACTCTTCTAAGCACTTTGTATTTATCATCTTATTTAATCCTCACAACAACCTTAGGAGGTAGGCCCAATACTATTATTATTCCCATTAACAGATGCAGAAACCAAGGCAAGGAGAAGATAAAAACTTACTCGAGATCACAGAGCAACTAAGTGGTAGAGCAAGACAGCAAATGCAGCCGGCAGACTGACCCTGGAGCCCTCAACACTTAACTGCCTTGACACTCTGAGAAAAAATTAAAGTACCCTCCAACACCATGAAGCTGCTGGGCAAACCTAACAGCCTGACTGGCAACACTAGTTTGAGCTTTGCTCCATCAATAGGGCTGTGCTTACCCACTGAACTGACCAGAGAACAGAGCAAGATACTGGAGAAGCAGCAATGCCATTCCGGGTACAAGGGCGTTCTTTTGGTGGATAGAGACTGCCCAGCAGAGCCTCAAGAAGACTCTCCTCTAAAAGGTCACGTTAAAGGGGACAGTAGGTGTTTGGGAGGCAGGAGAAAAGGCTGGGGATGTACGGAGGCAAGGTCACATCCCATGTGCACAATTTCTCCTCTCAAGGCTCAAAAATTCATCAGCTGCAGGGATCTACCATGAAAAGAATGAGGCATCTGGAAACGGTGTGAACTGCTCTTCGTTGGCACAACTATAAAGAGTCAAGTCTCCTCGGGGCAGTTCCGGGTTTGCTAGGATTGGACCCGTGAGACTTTTAAGTGGCCAGACTGTTTCCAAACTGAACATCATTAAAGTGCTTCCTGTATAGCCTCAGGCTCGGAGGAATTCTGCCCTTCCTATGAATAGATACTTCCAAATGTAATGAGCTGTCACAGGAAATTCAAGGCAATGAATGTCATCTGCTCTTGAGTGTCTGCCCTAATTTCTTCCTTAAGATTCACTAGAATCAAGTCATTACAATGAATCTGTACTTTGCAATTTATGGGCCCTAAAAATAATTCATTTTGCTCTGCTGAGTAGGTTAGCATTTATAAAAACAATTCCCAAGTAATACCACTAAAGGATAAAAGAGTGTTGGGGGGTTTCCTGGCAGGCCAGTGGTTAGGACTCGGCACTTTCACTGACATAGGCCCAGGTTCAATCCCTGGTCAGGGAACTAAGATCCTGCAAGCCACGAGGCATGGCAAAAAAAAAAAAAAAAAAAAGAGTGTTAAAACACTTTAAATTTAGAAGTGGGAAGATTTAACTTATTTCTGGAGATTGGAGTAACAATAGCATTTTCCAATTCCTTTATTTATAATCCTAAAATCAAATAAAGGAAAGGCACTATTTGGCTTTAGAAGTTAGAAATGAAGACTCATAAAGTTGTCTTATATATCCTGATGTATTTGTCCTTCAGCCAAATGAAGTGTTCATCACTGGATGTTCCCCACGGGTCCTCTCACCCTCCTTCCACTCGCCACGATATTCCTCCCCACTGGAGTAGGTGAAGGAACCTTTTGTCAGGGTCATGGTGACAGCTTACAGAAGGATGAAAACTGCAAGAAATAAACAGAGAACCAGTGTCATAGGATGGCTGGAGGAAAGGCCTGTAAAGCAATTTTATAGATACCTTCTAAAGGCTACCAGCCTGGTAAGTGTAAACTACCTTGAGTACATTTAACAAAAATCCCCCCCTCTCCAACCACCACCACCATCATTGCCACCTCTGCCCAAGCAGTCTTATCCTCCTACTTGTCTTAAAGGTCTTCAGCCGGTTCCAATTTTCTAAGACCTGGGATGGAAAT
This sequence comes from Eubalaena glacialis, assembly GCF_028564815.1. Lineage (NCBI taxonomy): Eukaryota > Metazoa > Chordata > Mammalia > Artiodactyla > Balaenidae > Eubalaena > Eubalaena glacialis. Next base: position 30,952,955 of record NC_083716.1, on the reverse strand, counting down.
TTAGGATTAATCTGTAAATATTTGCTTGATACCTACTATGTGCTTAGTCAATGTATAAAATATAGTCTCGTTCCTCGATGAGTTTATAATCTAGCTGATAAGACTAACAACTGAAACACTGAATAATACGAGAGATAATATAATTAAGTGCCAAACTGGATGGCAGAGATTACAAAGACAAGGGATGGGCAGAATTTAAAACAAGCAGTGAAGAACGCAAAAGGCAATGCCAGACTGAGAAAACACGGGGAATGAAAGCACAAAGAGCAATGTAAACACGACATGTGCAGTGGGAATTAAGAAGCCGGGTCTTATTCGAGTTGAAGGTTTATTTAGGGAGTAACAGGAAACAAATTCATCTACGTACACCCAACCTAAATCTTAAATCTGAAAAGAACCTCTCAGATTTAATCCAAACTCCCTCATTTTGGAGGGAGAAACATTTGGAGAAAACAGAAGCCCGAAGAGGTTAAAAACTAGTTAGTGAGCAATGATGATGATGGAACTCGTGCCCATGCCTCCCCTGACTGCTGCTAGTTCTTTTTCCCCTGTACCATGTGCTCTGCTTTTAGGGTCAGGCCAGCTTAAGGAGACCTTTGAAAGCTAGGCAGAAGGGTTGATAGCTGATAAGGTATGGAAAAGAAGAAACCTCTGGGGGTTATAATACGAAATATGAAAGCAGAGTCTAAGGAAAATGAATGTGGCAGAAGGAAGCAGGATGGGTTGGAACAGCAAAAGCCTACAGCCAGAAAAGCTGCAAGGCAGGAGATGTGATCATTTGGTCGATTGTAAAAATGGGCACAAAGTGTTCTCCCTCCATCCATGCCCTTGCAGACATGGCAGATCCTCCATTAAGAGGCAGCTTATTTATTCCTCTGCCTGTTGGATCTGGGTGAGTTATCTGACTTGCTTTCGCTAATGGAACATTAGCAAAGGTGATGTAGCAGAGTTTTGAAAAGCACTTGTTTGTTGGGCTTGCTCTCTTACTGCACTTGGAACTGTTCTGCCTCCACGTGAATGAGCCCAGGCTAGTCTGCCAGATGGTGAGAGGCCACGGGGAGCAGCTGTCCCAGCTGACCACAGATGCATGGGTGAGCTCAGGCAAGACTAGAAGAGCTGCCTCCTGAGCCCAGCCCGAAATTACCGACCCACAGAATCACAGACTAAAGAAATGGTTGTTGTAGCCACTATGTTTTGGGGATGGTGTGTAATAACACACCTAGCAAAAGCTAACTGATATACCCAGGTATGAGATCATAAAGCCTGAACTAGGGAGATAACAGGGTAATGGGAGCAGGAATGATTATCACAGATATATCATAGGATAAACAAAAACAACCCGGTAACATTTGGAGACTGGCTAGGTATAGCTTCATATGAGTGGTAAAAGAATATTTATACTCAAGGATATTCTATAAGAAGGGAGTTAAGATACCCAAAACATCAATAAATATAAACAGAGACAAATAGAATCATTTGACATATTTTTTAAAATGCAATCCCTATTTCTCTTTATTTCCTTTTTTTTTTTGGTAACTGGAAGTTTGTACCTCCTAATCTCCCTCACTTATTTCTCTGATCTCTCCACCCCCTCCCCTCTGGCAAACACCTGTTTGTTCTCTGTATCTATGACTCTGTTTGTTTTGTTATGTTTATTCATTTTTTTTTGTTTTTTAGATTCCACGTATAAGTGAAATCATATGGCATTTGTCTTTCTCTGATTTATTTCATTTAGCATAGTACCCTCTATGTCCACCCATATTGTCACAAATGGCAAGATTTCATTCTTTTTCTTTTTTATGGCTGAGTAGTATTCATATATATATATATATGTATATCCATTGTGTGTGTGTGTGTGTATATATATATGTGGAATATATACACACATACCATATCTTCTTTACCCATTCATTTATTGATGGGCACTTAGATTGCTTCCATATTTTGGCTACTGTAAACAATGCTGCAATGAATATAGGGGTGCATGTATCTTTTCTAAGTACTGTTTTCATTTTCTTCAGATAAATACCCAGGAGTGGAAGTGCTCCACTTCCACTCATATGGTAGTTCTGTTTTTAATTTTTTGAGGAACCACCATACTGTTTTCCACAGTGGCTGCACCAATTTACATCCCCACCAACAGTGCATGAGGGTTTCCTTTTCTCCACATCCTCCCCAACACCTGTAATTTGTTGTCTTTTTGATAACAGCCATTCTGACAGGTGTGAGGTGATATCTCATTGTGGTTTTGATTTGCATTTCCCTGATGGTTAGTGATGTTGAACATCTTTTCATGTGCCTCTTGGCCATCTGTATGTCTTCTTTGGAAAAATGTCTATTCAGGACCTCTGCCCATTTTTAAATCAGGCTGTTTGATTCTTCGATGTTGAGTTTTACGAGTTCTTTGTATATTTTGGATATTAACCCCTTATCAAATACACTGTTTGCAAATATCTTCTTCCATTTAGTAGGTGGCCTTTTCATTTTGTTGATAGTTTCCTCCACTGTGCAAAAGCTTTTTAGTTTGACTAAGTCCCATTTGTTTATTTTTGCTTTTGTTTCCCTTGCCTGAGGAGACATATCCATAAAAATATTGCTAAGACCGATGTCAAAGAGCATACTGCCTACGTTTTCTTCTAGGAGTTTTATGGTGTCATGACTTACATTTAAATCTTTACTCCATTTTGAGGGTTGGTTTGTTTGTTTGTATATGGTGTGAGAAAGTAGTCAAATTTGATTCTTTTGCATGTAGCTGTCCAGTTTTCCCAACACCATTTATTGAAGAGTGTGTTTTCCTTATTGTATATTCTTGCCTCCTCTGTGGTAGACTAATTGCCCATATAAGTGTGGGTTCATTTCTGGGCTCTCTATTCTATTCCATTGATCTATGTGCCTGTTTTTGTGCCAGTACTATACTATTTTGATTTCTGTAGCTTTGTATATAGTTTGAAATCAGGGACCGTGATACTTCCAGCTTTGTTGTTCTTTCTCAAGGTTGCTTTGGCTATTCAGGATCTTTTGTGTTTCCTTACAAATTCAAATGACATTTTGAAAAAATATCAGCAATTTTGACTAATGAGGTAAGTACTAAGTAGGGGAAAAGTAAATTATAGCCACTCATCTGTTCTTTATCAGCACCCTATGGGATATTCTAATTTTGGTCTATGTCATAATGATTTTGATGCAGATGCTGAAAGCTCAGAAATGGTCTGATGTGACGACAGCCTGGCCTGAACAGAGCAGAAGCCCTGTGCTCTCACCCAAATATGGAGAGACATTCATTTCTACCCCCATAATGAAGGCCAGCTTTGTGGAAGCTCTTTTGGTGATGTTTGGAGTCACTCCCATAGGTACAACTGGGATTTTCTCACTTTTCTAGTTACTCAGGAGCTCCATGTTCAGGGTCCCTCACATTGTAGAAGGTATCCCAAGACAAGGATCATTTTCTTGTCTTAATGCCCCTCAGTACCTCTGGGGGGCTATTTCCTCAGTGGCTGGCACCTGGTGTGCCATCTCTGTCCCATCAATGTTCCACAAGGTCAGCATCTAATTTCAGGCTCACGAGCCTCTTATCATCAGCCCAGCATCAGAGTATGCCTGGGGTAGAGGACAACATGACTCCATTGCAAATACAACATTAATGAGAGGAAGAGAAGCAGTTTTCCATCGAAAGTACAGAGGAAAACGCTTTCCAGTCCGAATAGGCATGTTGATAGCTAGAGGTCACCATCAGCTCTTCTGAGAACTAATTACATCAGAGAACTAAGAGTCAGCTTATGGCACAAATCTGAGCTATTTCATTCCTTCAAAACAAGTCAGAATATGAATGGTTACATCTTCTACTAAATCTTAAAACTAAACAACCGTTCTGACACATAAACGCAAAATCATTATTTCTACAGGAAGATGATAAGCTAAGGACATTTCCTTTCAATGTTCAGCAGCAGCTGACTAACTTGTCTTCACTCGAAGTTTTGGAAGGAGTTATTTCAGTGCAATTTGAGGAGCCGGACTGACTACACAGGGGCTCAGCCTCTTGTGTGTTTACTTTTTCTCAAGGCTATGTGAAACTTCCAAACAGTGGCATCCCACCAGTAGAAGGAACTTGAAAGAAAGGGAACAGTTCTTCTCCAGTTTGAGGATTATCTAGGGACCAAGTACTACCCAGCCCCTCCAACTGTAAACCTAGCTATTCTTTTGGTATGCTGTTAGCTCTTGGGCAATATATCCTAAATATTGCAAAGAAGCCAATGAAACTTGAAAGATTAGCTTCTCATTACCAAATAGAGTGGACTGTATTTTCCAAAGATATTCACGATCATATCTCCTGTCTTATACATTCTTCTACAATTTGACCTTGCCACTGCCCCATCAAAAAGTAGTGTCTAACTCCTCATTTATGAATCTGGCTAGGCTTGTGATTGCTTCAACCAATAGAACGTGATGGAAGCAATGGTGTGTTCTGAGGTTAGATCATACACGGTAATGCAATTTCCATCTTGCTAACTGGTAAACTTGAGCTTGGAGACCTGAGCCACCACATAAGTAGTCTGATTATCCTGAGGCTACCATGCTCAGCGGAGGCCGAGCCACATAAAAAGTCACATGTGCTGGTGCTTCCAGTTGGCAGTCCTCATCTCTGAATCATTCTAGCCCAGGCACCAGGAGTGAGTGAAGGAGCCTCCAGTCCCCAGCCACTGAGCCCACATCCCAGCTGATGTATCATGGAGCAGAGAGAGATCATCTCCCAATTCTTGACTCACAGAATCTGTGAGCATCCTATGATCGTTTTAAGCAGCTAAGTTTGGGGTAATTGGTTATACAGCAATTGTAATGGGAACATCATCCCTCAACCTATCCCTGCCACCATCCTCTCCCATTTGTTTTCAAAAGCACATACTACAAATTCCCATTCCTTTTTGTTCTAGGGAGATATAGCAAACTTCAATAGCTGCTTGTCAAAATGATGTCCATTCCCAAGAACACAATTAGAAGTGCTAATTAAAGGAAACACATGTACACTCCATGTGTCTCAGGCCATGGTTGAACACACTTGACTTGAAACTTCTACATGTGTCCAAATAATTGATATTGTCACTGCCTGAGGCAGAATCAGGATTTTCATTTATGACTGCTGTAGTTAGCCATGCTAATTAATAGTTGTATAGCCACTGACCCCAAAAAGAACTCTATCAGTAACCATGGTCCTTGAGACAAATCTAGTTTAATAAAGTATAGCCAGTGCTGATGCAGACTAAAAAAACCAATACTTTAAAGGAATGCAAATCAGTATTTGTATCAGCTATTCAAAAAATCTTTTTAAAGAGAACAGATGGCCTAGGAGTTTAGGCTTCAGATTTACATGTGGAATGTAGTTACAAAGCCAAGATGATTCATGCTTTTTAACAGATGCCCACCCTTTCTCTCTCTTGATAGATGGGTTGCAAAGGATCAATCCAAACATTTATCTAAAAGAAAATGACTATTTTGTGCCTATAAACCAACACACTATTAGTCTGCACAATAGACTATATCCTTGCTATCTTTATTTTCTCCTGCCCCAGACATTTCCAAATAGAACTCGAAGACAGGAATGAGAACTTTTGTTTCCATTCCATTTGTCTTTTTTTTTTTTTAATTTCAGAAATCAAACTGGTTAAAAAATATTTATGCATCCACAGTAACCTGTGTCCAAATCCAGAAGATTAAAAAAAAAACCACTAACATAAAAGAGAATAGATTTTCAGTTTAAGAATATTTTTTGGAGGCATCCACCTTAACTATCTACATATAGCTTCACATTGTCCCCCTAAAGCCACCCTCCCCAGGGTATGACAGTCTTGTCAAAGTTCTTTCAGTTATAAAGAAAGCAGCTCTTAGGCATTTAGAATCCTAAAGAGAAGAAAATGAAGGCTTTGATGAACAAAAATCAGGCTTGTAATGGACCTAGAACAAAAAGTCAAATGTTCTTTTCAAAGTATTTTAAGTGAGCTTAAAATAACTGTCTTTGTTTTAAGTCTGTAAGTCTCTTTCACTATAATTCTTCCTTCCACTGGAAAAGTAAACAAATGTACCGCTACTAGATAAAGGTCTTATTTAGGAAGACTGTGGGACAGCTAGATTGAAGAAAGTGGGAAGAAAATCCTGACACCAGAAAGAAGGTCAAAAAAAAACAAAACAAAACAAACAGAAAAACCCCAGACGCCTTGGGGTGATGGGGACTGCCAGGATACTATTCTATTTCATGAGAAAGTAAAATTCCTGGGCTGGGTTCTAATACAACCGAGTGACTCCCGGTGGTACCTAAGCAGTTTGGAGATGCTAGACAGTAGGGATGCCACCATCAACTAATTTAAGCATCCTACTTCCCAAGGATGTATGTTGGGGACGTCTCTCCACCAGAGTGTGATAGAGGCGGACCCAGAGCAAATAAAGCCCTAGACCGCAACAAGGCAACACTTACTCGTCGACCTCCCCATTCCTTCTCCCACCCAGTTCTGGCTTTCCAGCACCGCTACTTCCCTCACCCCGGGTCCGCTCTCCCGGGCGGGAGGGGTCTTCTGCTCACACTGATCTGCGATCTCCTCTGCACACAGCGCCCACGTACCCCGATCTCTATCCCGGAGGCCATGGGCTCGGGCCTCGGACCCCGCGGTAGAGACGGGAGGCCCGGGTTTAGGACCTCCGGGGCAGCAACCCTCGGTATGGAGCCGCCCTCCCGCAGTCCCTGTCATTTCGGGCTGGGCTCCTCAGTCCCTTCCTCCCAGACCACACTCTCCCGGCCCCCTCCCACCCGCGCTGCCAGCCAACCTGGGCTCGGCCTTCCGGGATGACCGTCTCGCCCTGACGCGGGGCGGACCTCCGCTCCGCCGGGCTCGCCCCTGCCACCTGCCTCTCCGCCACCACCTCCAGTGCCTGCCGCACTTGACGCCGCCATCCCGGGCAGCCGCACTGGGCACAATTCCCGCAGCCCATTGGCTGTTACCTAGGCAACCGGGAGCAATGCCACTCCCCATTGGCCCAGCCTGGTCTCTACGCCATCTTTGTGCGGGGCTGAGCGTTTCGGGAACCCTGGGCCAAATACCAGAAAGAGGGGTGGGGCTGACCCACGGTGCCACCTCAGCCACCCAGAGAACTCAGGTCTCGCCTACCAAGAGGTAGCCTAGCTGAAATGTCAACTCCAAACCAAACAAAACCCAAACGTGCGTCAGAAGCAACAGTCACCACCTACACAAGCGGCTCCGATCCTGCTCCGATCTCCGCAGTTGTCAATGGCACTGACGCGGAGTTGAAGGACAGAACCCAAAACTGACTTTTGAGGTGCGGCTTTGTAAATTGTGAAGCGCAGGATGGGGCAACTGCAGTTTCATGAGTGTCAGCCCTGTGCCAGCATTGTGATGATATCAGGACACTTTTGCATTCATTATACGGATTTGTGTTGCCGTTGTCATGACTCATATCCTTTGTATTTAAAATATAGTGCCAAGATTGGAACAAATCCTCCCAAATACCATGCACACCAACTGGTTTATCCATATGTTTATTTACCGAACAATGTGAATACAGCATGATGCTAGGTTCTGCCAGGCTAGAATAGACATGATCACTGCTCTCATAGGATTTACGGCCTCGTTGTGGAGAAGAAAAGGTTCATGTACATGGAAAAATCCAAGTCTATATTTAATTATTATATACTTAATTATTAAGAGAAGGCAGGAGAGTGACGAGAGTAAGCAAATTTCTTCTCTGAATTTGGATTTCCTAATCTGTAGAAAAGGATGATAATAGTAATAATGATAAAGTCTCCCCAAGACTTGTATGAAAATACAATGTAAAATGCTCAGTACTGTGTCTGACATTGTAAGTGCTCAATAAACTGTAGTTTTAAAAGATTTGGATTCTGTGTTCAAATCCCATCTCTGCCACCAACTGTGTGTGACTTCAAGCAAGTTGGTAAGCTCTCTAGCCTGTGAAATGAGATCGCACTAGCAAACCTATAAGATTCAATCCAGCTCTAACTCACTGGTTCAACATGCTGAACTGTGTGGTGTTAACTACGGATATAATTACAATAGTTGAGAGAACGGAGTGTCAAGAAAACAGATATTAGATTGGAGAATGTGTATTTAGAAAATATGAAGAAATAAGGTTAAATAGATTGTGGTCAAATTATGGATAGACCTGAAAAAGTAGAAGATAACGGTTTGCAAAATGTAGTTTCTTGAATCTGTAAATTTGTACACACAGAAAGTAGACTAGAGGTTACCAAGAGCCAGGGGAAGAGGATGTTATTGTTTAACAGGTACAGAGTTTTTGTTGGGATGATGAAAAAGCTTTGGGTATAGATAGTGGTGATGGTTACACAACATTGTGAATGTATTTAATGTCACTGAATTGGACACTTATGAATGGTTAAAATGATAAATATTACATATATTTTACCACAATAAAAAAATGTAGTTTCTTGATCAGAGCAGTGACACAATAAAACCAGTGTTTTAAGAAAATTAATCTGGCAGTGATACCCAGAGATGATCAGAGAGAGATTGGAAGCAGAGAAACTCAGAAGCTATTGCAATAATGTAGCTAAGACATCCTGAGAGTCTCAGAACTAACGCGGTATCAGTGAGGATGGAAAGAAAGGGGTAAACATGAGACACATTTCGCAGAAAAAATTAATAAGAAGCAATATAGTGTTAAAAGCATGGAGCTAGTCTGCCTGGATTTTGATCCAGTTCTGCCACTTACCAGCTGCATGACCACAAGCAAGTTACTTTACTCAGTTTCCAACATCATAGGGGCTGTAATGCCGGTTACGTGGCTTAATCTGTGTAGTGGACAAAAAACAATATTTGCCACATGCTTAGCATTTGGTAGGTGCTAGCTCTTAAAAGGCAATAGAGAGGGGCTTCCTTGGTGGCGCAGTGGTTGAGAATCTGCCTGCCAATGCAGGGGACACGGGTTCGGGCCCTGGTCTGGGAAGATCCCACATGCCGCGGAGCAACTAGGCCCGTGAGCCACAACTACTGAGCCTGCGCGTCCGGAGCCTGTGCTCCGCAACGAGAGGCCGCGATAGTGAGAGGCCCGCGTACCACCACGATGAAGAGTGGCCCCCGCTTGCCGCAGCTGGAGGAAGCCCTCGCACAGAAACAAAGGCCCAACACAGCCAAAAATAAATAAATAATTAATTTTAAAAACTTTAAAAAAAAAAGTATATATATATAAAAAAAGGCAATAGAGAATGTATTGACACTTTTCAGTAAAAGGAAAATCAAGATCTAAGAAGTAAATACAGAAATAATTTCTGAGGGTTTTCCTTAGAGAAAACTCAGAATTCAAGGGAGAACTCTGAATCTTGGCGCTTTCCTTGACCACAATTTGAAGCTTAAGGGCTAAACGAGACGAATAATACTAAGAGGTCATCTCTGTGGCTATGGCCCCTGGGACATAAGAGGCAAGTATTAGTTAATTATTTGATGTCTTGTTAGGAAAAGGAAATAACATGTCTTGTAACTGAAAGGGGAAATTGAACCATCTGTATGGACCTTCGCCTAGAATGGTTTATTTGGTAAAAAAAAGTTAAAGATATTCCCATTGTTAAAAACAAGACAACAGGCCCCAAAGGGAGTCACTTATGCTAAGCCCTATGTCACTAAACCCAAACTTAATACTTTACTTAATTACAGTTTCAGCCTCTCCCAGACATGGAATCTTAAACGAGGCAATCTGGACTCACCTGGTCAGCACTAGTGAGGTAATCTTTCTGATAGACCCCTGCATCCCGGCCCGAAAGGAAGGTGAACGTTGCCACAACCAACCTGCTTTCAGCTATAACTTCCTTGGCCCGCTGCCTATAAAGGTCTTTCACATTGTACAGCTCCGCAGAGCTCCTTTCTATCTGCTACGTGGGTTGCTGCCCAATTCATGAATCATTGAATAAAGCCCGTAAGATCTTTAAAATTTATCCAGTTGAATTTTGTTTTTTAACACCATACGTACAATTAAACCATTCTTTCAGTTTAGTACTACTACTTAGTTGTGGCAATAATTAGATTCAAGAAAGAATGATTTTTAAATATTGGTTACTAGGGGTCTGGTCATCTTTTGAGAAAACCCATGCTTCTAGTCTGTTGGTTACTTTAAACATAAAAACAAAAACAACATCAACAATAACCTCGGGTCCAGTGGTTAAGAATCAGCCTTCCAATGCAGGGGACTCGGGTTCGATCCCTGGTCGGGGAACTAAGATCCCACATGCTGAGGGGCAACTAAGCCTGAGTGCTGCAACTACAGAGCCCACGCGCTCTGGAGCCCGCGTGCCACAACTAGAGAGAAGGCCACACGCCCCAATGAAGGATCCCACGTGCCGCAACTAAGACCCAACGCAGTCAAAAATAAATAAATATTTTTAAAAACCCAATAACCTGAGCAGTGATAAAAAGCTACCATTCATTGAGTGCTTTTAATGCACTAAACACTATGCTAAGTTTTTTATGTACATTATCTTGATTCTTATTTAACCAGTTGAGGAAGGGATGATTATTCTCATTTTATAGAGGAAGACACTGAGGCTTAGAGAGTTAAGTAACATACAAAATAATAAGTGTGGAGCTGGAGTTCAAACTCAAATGTCTTTGATTCACTCTTTTCCCAATGATGAAATAAACATTCACATTTTAAGGCAAGACAAGAAAAACTTAAAAAATTTCTCTGCCAGTTTGGGCTTTCTTCCTCTCTAGTGTGCATTGTGCATCTGCATTATGCATTAACCAGACCTCCCCAATGGCAGAAATACCTGCTCAACCATAAAGATCAATTTTTCTTCTGGTGCCAACCATATAACTCCTTAGAAAATAACATCCCTTTCTCAATCCTTGTGTGTGCAGACATATTTGGTGAACTTTATGTACAATTCCAATATATCATTTCCCTTAAAGATAGCGATTAGTGAAGAACAGACTGATTAGACGATCTGGGGAGATACTAGCCTGCACATAAGAGAAGTTCTTAGCATAAATACTTATGACTTTATTAATGTTACTCGCCATATTACTTGTATTCTGCCTGTTTTACAGGATTATTGTTTCTCACATTACCAAATGTGTGACTGAGCCTCTGATAAAATTAATGATGATTAGCTGACTTGAAATGATTGACCAAATATATAGTCCTATAAGATCAATGATGTAGGACCTCTCTGGCCGTCCAGAGTTTAGGACTCCGTGCTTTCGTAAGCCAGAAAGAGAAAAACAAATATCATATATTAACGCGTATATGTGGAATCTAGAAAAATGGTACAGATAAACCTATTTGCAGGGCAGGAACAGAGACGCAGACGTAGAGAATGTACATGAGGACACCGGGGGAGAAGGAGACGGTGGGACGATTGGGAGATTAGGAATGACATATATACACGACTAGAATGTGTGACTGAGGAGCTAGGCTGCTTTATTGTAAACTTCCAAACAAGGGCCAGCAATCGGAATCTAAGGGCGGGGCTGGGCTGGTAAAAGCAGAAGGCGTGTCTGACCGGGGGCCGGCTCCTGGAGCATGCGCAGTCTTCACAGAAAGTGACCGGCGAAAAGTGCAGAGGACGCGATTGCGTAGGCATTGTTTCTGATTGGCTACCGTTCACCCGCGAGGGGTCGTGTCTACTCGTCGCCAAGTAAACAGGGAAGGTAGGGGCGGGGCCAAAGAGGCGTCGGGACCTGGTTGGCCCGGGGAGGGTTGGGGGTTTCGCGGATTGGTCCCAGCCGGGATCTCAGCTGTGTGAAGCGCACCGGGTCCTGGAGCCCGCGGCCTGAGGGATGGACGAGACTAGCCCACTCGTGTCCCCTGAGCGGGCCCAACCTCCGGACTACACCTTTCCGTCCGCCTCGGCCGTTCACTTTCCGCAGGTGCCGGGGGGCGCGGTCCGCGTGGCGGCGGTGGCCGGCCCGGCCCCCTCTCCGCAGGGCTCGCCAGGCCACGACCGGGAGCGGCAGCCACTGCTGGATCGGGCCCGGGGCGCGGTGGCCCAGTGTCAAACCCAAACCATGGCGGCGCAGGCCCAAGCCCTGGCCGCCCAGGCCGCGGCGGCGGCGCACGCCGCGCAGGCCCACCGCGAGCGGAACGAGTTCCCGGAGGACCCCGAGTTCGAGGCGGTGGTGCGGCAGGCCGAGGTGGCCATCGAGCGTTGCATCTTCCCCGAGCGCATCTACCAGGGCTCCAGCGGAAGCTACTTCGTCAAGGACCCTCAGGGGGTGAGAGCGGGCTGGGGACCGCGGCCGCCGGCATCGGGGAGGGTGGGCCTGTCCGGGGAAGTTTGAGGGTTCGCACAGCAAGAGGGAGAACGGGGGTTTGAAAGGCTGAGAAAGGGAGAAACTTCACAGTGCAGAGCCCCTTGGCAGGATTTTGGAATTCCACTGAGGACTGGAGACGGAGAAGCTGTCCGGAATGAAGAAATAAATCAGAACTTATTTGGTAGGGGAGGAGTGAGCGGAGAATGAAAAGAGGAAATTGACCAGATACAGGCGAGGGGCCCAGCGGTGTGATGGGGCAGTCGGCCTCTGGACAGAGACGCGCGGGGAGATGCTGCTTTCTAGTAGGTTCTTTATTCGGCCACTGACGTACTGTTTTGAGCTTTGAGCCCGTCCTCTCTTTTTGGACCGAACCAGTGTTGTCGCTGTTCATTGAGGAGGACGGGTGACCCATCACAGGCTCTGAGGGTTCATTCCCAGCCTTCTCTGTTGTGGGGACGTCTCCTGCCACCGACCCAGGCCCCTTATTGGCAGACGTTTGTTGTAAGAGTGGGTGGACTCATCAGTTTCATTTGTCCTGGTTATTGCTCACTTCTGGGAAATTGTTCAAATCCTTCTTGTGGCTCCTCAGTTTAGAATGTGAAGTTTGAGAAACATGGGACTGTCAACTACCTTTTCCTTTCATTTCTCACCCAGGACTGTCAGCAGTTTGCTTTTTTAACAAAGGCGGAGTGTTTGTTTGACCTTTATTTTGTCCCTTGTATGTGTTTAAAGGGGGATGGGATGGGGCATGGAGTGACCAGGGCGGCTGTAAAGTGACCTTTATTCTTTTGATAACCATAGGAGGATTTAAGGCATTTAGATCAAACTAGAGGTATCTTTGGAATATCAATGAGTCAAAAAAAAAATCGAATCTTCCCTGTTAAAGTTCTCAGATGGACCAGAATGGTTTGTTGGAAAAATGTATTATTGTTATGCTTATTAAAATGATGGGTATCAGAGCTCCCTCACATTTTCTCTGCATCTCTCTTGTGTGAACTCTTGAGATGGGTGGTGTGTTCTTTTGGTAGGATGTTGTTGTCCCTGAATTATCACCAAGAACCAGAGAGCAATTCTGCCATCAAATCAGTTAACATAAACTGAGACGGGGGAAAGCTTTGAGAGTAGTAAGTCTTTCAAATAAGGGAGCAGTGAGTTAAATCGAAAGCTCAAACAGGAACCATCACTTCTAGAAGAAAAGAAAGAAAGGTGGGTGTCCTGAGGTTTAAATGTTAGCAAGATGTTTTCATCTTTTTTATTTAGGAACCAGAGTGAGATCTAAGACATGAATGGATTTTATTTTATTTTGTAGTTGTTTGCTTGTTGGCTGATGTAAGAAGGGGCTAAGATTATCTGTTAGGTACAGAAGCAGGAGGAAGGTTTTTGTTTTTCTTTCATGACACTGTTAGAGCTCCGCTGTAACACTGGAAGTGTGTCAGGTCAGCAGAGAAGTGTTCTGGTGCTCTGACAGGTGGAAGTAATATGATCTCTCAATTCTACCTGGCAGGTAAAGTACTACCACCTCAGTACATAGGCCACAGAGAATGACAGACTATGGGTATGCTTCTTGGTGATTTGCAGGATCTTAGTCTCTCAAATTTCCTGGCCACTGTCCTTTCTTAGAGGGGAAGTCAAGACACATATGACTGGATAAAACTTATTAGTGTAACCATCCTGTTTACACTGAGGAAAATGTGGTTCAGGGCAGAGGATCACTTCCTAACTGCTATGGTGGGTTATACTGGACCACAGACTCACTGTAGTTAGTTTTGTCATCTTTGGCCCTGCTGCAAATGTGTTTAACTATTTTATTTAAAAATACATAGATAGCATTTACTGTATGCCAGGTACTATTTAAAATGCTTTACAAATAATAATTCACTTAATACTCATAACACCTTCAGAGGTAGATACTATTATTGCCCCCACAGATGATGACACTGAGGCACACAGTATACCTAATTTGCCCAGGGTCTCACAGCTATTAAGTAGGAGGCAGGATTCAGACCCAGGCAGACTGGCTCCAGAGTCCATGCTCCTAACTACTATGTCCTGCTGCCTCAGAGTTAGTCATCCGAATCTCTAGTTTCTCTTTTCAGCTACCATATTGGTTAAGACTAAATTTGGCTGTGTGTGACAGAAAATTTAAAATAATAATAACTTGAATAAAAGTACATTTGACTCTCATAAAAGAAGTCTGCAGACTGCTCAGAGCTGGGATGGCATTTTCCTTTATCATGGATGCAGTATGAACAATATGCATCCGACCGCCCGGCTGGTCAGCCATCCCTAGCATGTGGCTTCCACTTCGTGATGCAAGATGGCTGCTCAAACTGCAGACATCTTGCCTGCTTTTCAGCCAGTTGGAAGAAGGAGAGGGAGAGGAAGAGGGAGAGGATGCCCTTTCCCTGTAGGACGTTTCCTAGAAGTTGCACCAAACTCTTCTCCTTACATCCCATTGTCCAGAACTTAGCTGCAGTAGTGGCTGGGAACTGTAGTCTTTATTTTGCCCAGCTAAAAATCAGGGACCTGTGTCCAAGGAAGAAGAGGGAACAGAGATTGGGGGAACCAGCAGTTTCTGCCACAGGTACTTTGGAGCTGAACAGTCTGAAAGGTTCTTAAAGATAACAGCCCTGATTCCATTTCCCATTTTAGGGTGGTTTCTTCCTCGGGATGAGCAAGTAGGGACCTGGAACAGTAAGATGGAAAATGCTAGATCAGGAGTCATGGTAGAGTGCTCATATTACCCTCCTCACCTGCATACATCCTGGTGCTTCAGGTCTCATGCTCAATCATCTACGAAAGTATTTTTTGAGCATTTTCTGTTTTGAGAGGCTAGTAATTCTAGGTGTTCATGTTGCCAAAACATACAACAGCATGTGACTGACTAGTTTATTGGGAGGAGTAAATGAGATACCACACATGAAAGCCCCTGGCCTAATTCCTGGTGCTTAGCAGGAGTTCAGAGTGTTTTGTTTCGTTTTTAAGTTACATGCCCACTGACCTCTGGATTAGGCTTTCTTGGATACGTGGCATTGAATAAAGCAAAAGTAGTATAATTCTGAGATGATCCTTTCATATTGAGAATAGTAATTCATTAGATAATGCTCATTGGTGTTTGCGACACAATTCTACAGATACTGCTCACATGTTCTAGGAGCTTGGCCTTGTATCAGTAATTTTCAACCTTTTAAAAATACTTTATTCACCAAGAGTTTGTCATGAAAACAGTACAGTATTATTTTCCATTTTTCAAATATAAAATTATGTTGTAATATTGAATGTGTTTCTTCTAACCACCTGTGCCCTCCAGGAAATTTTGACGTCCTAACATTTGGTTGAGAATGACACTAATAGCCAAATAAAGAATAAAGATCTCAAACAGAGTAACTTTTTTATTACTAAAATGTTAAGACACAGTCATGTTTGTATACCATATATAGGTGTAGTTCTGGAGATTTTTAAGCATCATCTACCATCTGTTACAGGGAGCTGTCCCAGGCCACAAGTTGTAATGGATGAGGCAGGTTGGGTCGATGGCAGTGGATAGGAAAATAAATACAGGCTGAATCTCTTTTATTACATTCTACTTAGATCCCATCTTCTTTCAGGGTCTCATATATTTGGAGTAGTCCATCCCTCTCTTTTGTAAAAGTTAACATGTAAATAAGGCTTCTCTACCTAAATAGCTAAGTCAAAGAATGCTGTTTCCATCCAACCTCCAACAGAATACAGACTTGCCTTTTTCACTCTCATTTCCTTATGAGTGTACAGCAGAGATTTCCAGAGGTTGCATGATGTATGATATTGAAACAGATTGAATTTTAAAGAAGATGTGAGAATACAGTTGTCTTTTATTGAGCCAAACATTAGAGATTTGCAAAATGTAAAACAATGCCAGTCTTCTCACTAAATGTTTTTTAAAATATAGTTATTTTTCATAAAAACATGTCACTTATGTTAACATGTAATAGGCTTATTTTTATGATTAGGTGAATTAATAAATAGTTTTAACATTTTAGTTTTAATTTCTAGTACAGCAAATATAGATTTTACCCATGTATATAAAAGCTTTTGGGGTCTTTAATAGTTTTTAAGAGTTTAAAGGGACCTTGAAACCAAAAAGTTTGAGAACCGTCCACTTTGTGTTTACCAAACTTAAAAAAAACCCTGTTTATTATGCGTTATTTTTGCATATTTCACTGCATAGTATGAGTGATGTGCTTGAACTGTGTTAGATTTTAGCACAGCATAGTACCCTCCTCCGTGGGGCTGCTGCATAGATACAGGAAACCCTTTGGGTTCCAGGTTTCAGTAACTGGTTGTGGGTCTGGCACCAGCCAGTGAGTGGCCCCTTGCTTCCTTGTGCAGTGCTGTTTTTATCCCCAAGTTCATGGATTGCTGCTGCTTGAGCTACCTGCACCTTAACCCCTTTGTTAAAAGGGGTTTTAGTAAGTGGGTGTTAAGGGAGGGTGTTTTTAAAATATTGACATCAAACTGAAGCTTTCTCCTAAATGTAATAAAGGAATTGAAAGTATATTAAAGAAGAGAAAGGTTGGTGAAACAAATTAGGCAGTAGTTATTTTCTTTCTCAACCAAATATTGGTGGGTGGCTTTAGAGTTTGTTTTCTATGAATTAGGAGAATATTCTTGAGTATTCTGTAACACAGTTGATTATGTGACGTTAACATTAGCTTTGGAAATTAGGCCAGAGGCTGCTTTATGTGTCTATCTAGGAAACCCACAGAGTGCTGATGCACTGTCTTATAAGAACTAGGTACTGAGCAAATGTTGGCAGAATTGAATTGAACTGAGGCAACACTTAGTCCTGAAAGGCACTTGTCTCCCCTTCTGTCTGAATGTCCTTCTGTTCCTCCATCCTTCCCACCCTACCATTCCCCTGTTTGTCCATTCCAGGCATTATTATTTAATGAAACCCTTGTAATACTGAGAGAACCACGATTACTAATGCTTTTAGAGTCAACAAAATGCTTTCTGATTCTCCTTATGGTGGAAGGAAATTGAGAAGTTTGAGAGGTCAGTCTATAAAAGATGCTTGGCTGCAATGTTGGCCTTCAGGTTCTACTTTCTTTTCTTTTCTTTTTTTTTTTTTTTCTGGCTGCACCGTGTGGCTTTCGGGATCTTAGTTACCCGACCAGGGATCAGACCTGTGCCCCCTGCAGTGGAAGTGCAGAGTCCTAACCACTGGATTGCCAGGGAATTCCCAAGTTCTGCTTTCTTTAAGTGGAAGTATTTAAGCCTCAGCCCTGTTATTTTTCAGCCTCACTAATAGTAGGAATGTCTTGGTTTCCCTTTCATTGGGGACCAGCTTGCAGAACTCCACATTATGCCTCAGTTGAACTGACTGGTGGGTTCTGGGATGGGCCTCAAGTTGTACTGTGGTTTCACTGCCCAGGTTCCAGAGAGTTACAGTGGAGTCATCAGTTATTCTCTGTATGGTAAGCCACTTACTACTGCTGCTGTGTGATTCAGAGCTCAGGGTTCCAGGGGTACAGAGACAGAGAGGAAGATTGCTAAAATAGGCCTCTTCCTAGCCACTTTAGATAAGAATGTAATTCTGAAGACTTATAATATGAATATATGCATTTGACTTTTTCCGGTGAATAAGTAAGTTTGTTTATCGTTAAGAATAAATTGATTCTTTTGGAGGAGGAAAGTTCTGTTTTTCTCTTGCCCTCTCAGATCCTTGCAAGGCTTCTTGAAGGGACTGTCCTCAAGATTGACCAGTTATTGTTTTAGACATGTGCCTAGCCAGTTCCTAATATGAGTACTTAATGCAGGCAGGTGGATTTGTGTTTTTTGCTGTGACCAGCTATTCAGGAAGTGACACCCACAGGAAAATGTCTTATGACCTAGACTATCTTGAGTTGGCTGTGGGGTGAGGGGAGAGGGAGAGTCATATGATATAAAGATGAATCACTTGAATAGCATATTTACTTTACTTTTCTTCCTTTGAAAGTACCAGCTTGGGGACTGGAAGGAATGACATAAATATAAAACAACCTCAGAGGGCTGACTGGCTTGGGGAAGAAACCTTCAGGAGGGAAGGCCTTAGTTTCTAGATTGCAGCAGCATCCCATATGTCCAAGGATCTTTGAGGATTAAGTTACTGTCTGCTAGAGAAGATGGATCTTAATCTTTGTGGCCTCTCATGTCCTGATCGCTTGCCTATCAGAATTACTTAAAAGAACCCCATTCTAACCAGATAGCAGATCCTTTTTCCTGCTGTGATTTTTCTCTTCCATTGCTTTCTTAGTTTGTCATTCCTAAACTTTTTTAAGGTTTGTTAACACGCGGAGGGGGTGGGTGTGGAATAGTAAGGCCAATAGAGGAAACTACCATTGATGAAAGAATTTTCTTAACCTCATTCTATAAGACCTTACTAATTTCCTTTCAGTTAATACTTTTTTGAGTCTTTCCATAATTGATGCAGAGCAACAGCATGTATGAGTGTACCTTAGAAGTTGGGGTTTGATGGTGTTAAAATCTGTTGTACCGTATATATCAGACTTGGCACCTTCTCTGGCCACAGCCCTTTCTGGCAGGGGGTCTCTCAGCTGCTCATGTGAGCTGGTGTCTTCCCCTTACAAGCTGGGGGAGAAGCCAGTGTCTAACTGTACGTAGGGATTGTCTGCCTATGCCCTCTCATTTCTTTCTAGATTCCTGCTGACCTGGTCTGTGAGCTACTTTAATCAGCTTGCCTTTAACATCCTCTTTTTCTTTTGTCTCTGTAGAAAATCATTGCTGTTTTCAAACCCAAGAATGAAGAGCCATATGGGCATCTTAATCCTAAGTGGACCAAGTGGCTACAAAAGCTGTGCTGTCCCTGCTGCTTTGGCCGTGACTGCCTTGTCCTCAACCAGGGCTATCTCTCAGAGGCAGGGGCCAGCCTGGTGGACCAAAAACTGGAACTGAACATTGTACCCCGTACAAAGGTTAGTCTCCAGGAAGCCTTACTGCCTGGCCAGAGTTTTCCTGGACCTAAGCCCTGCTACGTGTTAGTGGGACTGCTAGATTCAGTGAGGGCTATTTGTGCCCTGAGTCTAGGGTTCTCAGCCCTTTTTTTTGGTGGGGGTGGTAGGTTTAAGCTCATGGTTTGATCATGTGATGAAAGCTATCCTGAGAAGGATACACATAAATTTTCTGCACACAGTTTCAGGAAGTTCACTGACCTGATGCACATGTATGGGCTCCCTGGGTCTTTGGATCCCAGGTAACCCCAAGCTGGTTAGAAACCTAGCTACTTTTGTAGCTTACTCTGTTAGATATCTGAGCTATTCCAGGATTTAGATACAGTCTAGAATGGACTAGCTGATGTCAGCTAAGCACTAATGCAAGGTCTGCCAAGGAGGACTCTAGGATTGGCTGAGGGTTAGAGTAAAGGTCTGGCCTGAACACCTACAGGGAACTGACATGGAATTCTCCTCACCCATCTTTATGCTATGGAATTCTGGTACTTGTCTGAACATAACAAAATCGGGTTCCCAGATCCAGGCAATTCCACACTTAGAATGGATTTGTACATACCTTGTATGTGTTATAGACTTAGCTGAGGTTCTATTGAAGGGTCTGGACCATACCCGGCCCCCGCCCCCTCGCCCCCTCGCCCCTTGCAAAAACATGCTTTAATATAGAATTTATTGCATACAATTTCAGGAAGTTTACTGACACTAGGTTAAGAACCCCTGTACTACAGGGTGTCTCATGAGACCTTCCAAGGGTTCTGAGCGGAAGAAATCTGCTGGTCAGCATATGAACATCTAAGGACACGTCGTCACTCATTTAGTATGTGGCTCCCTGAGATTTAGTAACAACTTACGGTGGAACTCTGATCTGATGCTTTAAGGCTGCAGGGGCATCTTTGTATCTCTGGGTCTGAATCCTCTTTGAAAATCTGATAAAAGCTATAAATCTTGTTCCCACAAAAAATACATATATTTGCAATTATTGCATATAATTTCAGGAGGATGGTTCATAGACAAGTTGAAGTCCACCCTTTGACCCATAGGATCTAGATTAAAAACCCCTGCTTGAGGTTTTCTTTGCCGGTTTAGATAGCAGGCTGGGGGCAAAGAGCCTGATCAGCAGACAGGAGCTTCCCTTCAAATCTGTTTTTTCTGTTTTCCCAGGGTATGTTAGAAGAAAATGTGATTGTTGTGGATGTTTAACTGTGTCTGCTCCTTTGCCACCAAACTTCAAATAAGCCAACTAATTTGTTAAGGTTGTAGAAGTCAGGGACCACTTCTTGAAATTTCCTTCTCTCATTCTCAGCACCTAGCAAAGTACTATACTTATAGTAAGCATTTCTTAAGTACCAGCTGAATCAGTGGATAGATACCAAACCATGAAAAAACAGTAACAGAGATCCCCCAACCTCAGGCCAATGGAGAGAATGTTTGATTGTAGTTCCGGGCTTGTAGCTCCCATCTGACACCTAAGTCACTGCCTGGCCTTGTGCAGCTCATTCCTTCCCTTTATACTTAGTTCTCTCTGTGTGCGTATAGTTAAACGGCACATTGAACATCTTGTATGATAATTAAAGATCCTAAGATCTCCTGCCTAACCTGAAATCCTCCTACTAGGCCCCTCCTAGACTCTAGAAATGCTTCTAAGTACTCCTTGCTCATCACTGTAATTTCCTTTCTTTGCTAGGTAAATAGCAGACCACCCATGCCCTGTGCCTGTCTACTTTGCCTGTGCTTCTCGAGTGCAGTGCCTAAGAATCAGAGGGCTTGAGTCCAAATTCTGGTGCTGCAGCTGTTTACTGGGTGACCCTTGGGCAAGTCACCCCCATATCACCTGCCCATTCAGTCTCCTCACTATAAAAATAGGGACATAAAGAGGTCCTACTTTAGAGAGTGGCTATGAAGATTGCACAAGTTAATCCATGTTGAACATGTAGCCCAGCAGCTGGCACAGTGTGAACACTCCATACATCTTCGCCTGTGGTATTTTTATGACTATTCTAATAATTAATGTCACACAATCCCTTTCTTCCCTATCTCTGGGCTTCCTCTTTCCCTGTTAGAGAACTTTAATAAGGCCTGAGGATCTTTTACATCAAAAAATCAACAACAAAAACACTTGTCTTCCATGAGACTGAGATGAGACAGAACTTTGCAAGCTTAACGTACATTTGTGGGACTTCCCTGGTGGCGCAGTGGTTAAGAATCTGCCTGCCAATGCAGGGGACACAGGTTCGAGCCCTGGTCCAGGAAGATCCCACATGCCGTGGAGCAGCTAAGCCCGTGCGCCACAACTACTGAGCCTGCGCTCTAGAGCCCGCGAGCTACAACTACTGAGCCTGTGCACCACAGCTACTGAAGCCTGCGCTCCTAGAGCCCGTGCTCCGCAGCAAGAGAAGCCTCAACAAGAGAAGCCACTGCACTGAGAAGCCCATGCACCACAATGAAGAGTAGCCCCCGCTCACCGCAACTAGAGCAAGTCCATGCACAGCAACGAAGACCCAACGCAGCCAAAAATAAATAAATAAATAATGCTAAAACAAAACAAACAAGCCAAAAAACCCCACATATATTTGCAAGCTTTACGTTACAGCTGTTGGACAATACTAAGAGGAAATCTCTCCCCTCCCTCCCTCCCCACCCTTGTGACAGGATTCTATCCAGTTGATCAGAGCATCTGTCACTATGGAAATGGGGCTCACGTTGAGATGGAGCTTCAAACAGTAAGGCTGTAATTCTCACTCGATCGCTATCTCTGCTCTCTGTTCCTGCAAGGTTTCAGGTTGTGATAGTTTCATTAGTCATAGGGAAAGAGTGGTTTGTTACAAAAATTGATCGAAAATAAATCTGATGGGAGGAAAGGGTGGTTTATGGCTTGAGAGCCAGTGTTTTCACCATGGAAACTGGCAAGGTAGTCTTAGGAAAGCCTTTTTTCCCCTTTATTCCTGTGCCTGTGTTTCCAGATTTGTAAGGCAGAGAGTGCTAACCTACAGTACTTTGCACATCCGTTTTAGGTACTCTGTTAAAACTGGATGGATGGATGGATGGGAGGAAGGGAATTATTTTATGCTGTCTCTGAGATTTCGGGGGCAAAATAATTAGTTATTTGTAATGAATTTTGCAAGGCTTAGGAAAAGAAAGAATTTTCTTATAAATTTGATTTTAGGTATTTATATGGTAAAACTCACTTATAGCTATCTCTGAAAGAAGCTCGTAACTCATTCATTCATTCACTTAATAAATGAGCATGTGCCAGGCACTGTGTTAGGTACTAGGGATGCTAATGTAAATAAGATGTTCTCATCCACCCCACATTTCTTTAGTCTTAAGAAACAAGTTAGATATACAAATGGATAATCACGAGACAATGTGATAAGTGTGATAATGGACACACATATGGATTATGGATTACAGTGATATCACTGCAGTTTGACAATCAAGTGTAATATTGGTGGCCTATTAAAAAAATTTTTTTGAATAGGTAATGCATGCATCTAGTGCAAAAATTAGAAGGCACAGTAGAGTAAACAAAGAAGAGTAATTCAGCCTCTCTCCCACCCCTGTCTTCCAGCCACTTGGTTTCCTTCCTCAGAGGCAGCTGTTATTACTAGTTTCTTGTGTAATATTCTAGATACAGTCTATGTAAATATATAGCAACTCACTAAAAATTAAAACCAATTTTAATATTTGTTTAATTTTTGAATGTAAATAATTGTACATAGTACAGAATTCAACAGGAAATAAAAGGGTATAGAGTAAATTGCAATTTGTTTTTATTTGGAGAGAAAATAGGCACTGGGCCATCTTCTCCTAACCCAGGAGGTAGCTGTAGTGGTCAGGGTAATTCATGCTAGCTGCTGTAACAACCCCTGAATTGCAGTGGTTTAACACAGTAGGAGTTTATTTCTTGCTCACATCAAGACCCATGCCAGTTAGGCAGCTCTCCTAGATCCCATGTCACTCCAGGTAGCGGCAAGAGATGTAGGATCCTTCCATGATGTGGTTTTGCCATCTCAGAGCCCTTCATTTCCAGCTGCACAGATTGGGGAACATGAACTAAAGATCATGGGAGATTTTAGGGGCCAGGCCTGGAAGTAATGGGCATACATCACTTTGTCAACATTCTGTTGGCCTGAACTAGTCATATACTCTATCCTGGCAGCTAGAAAGGCTGAGAGATGCATTCCTTCTATGTGCGGAAGAGGAACAGTATTGGTGAGCATCTAGCTATTCTCTGCCATAGTGGTATAGTTCCTTAAATTTGACTCTAACCTAGGTGTCTCTTCTATTTCCACTGTAGGTAGTATACCTGGCCAGTGAGACCTTCAACTATAGTGCCATTGACCGAGTGAAGTCCAGGGGCAAGCGGCTTGCGCTGGAAAAAGTGCCAAAAGTTGGGCAGCGGTTTAACCGCATCGGGCTACCGCCAAAGGTATAGACTGCGCCTCGGTGGCTTACCAAAGGTGATGATTTATAGTGGCATAATCATCCAAGTGATGAAGCAAGGTGTCTGCAGACTTACCTATGGACACTTGAATAGCCTGCCCGGAGGCTTCTGTCTTGCTCATTTATGTTAAGGGCCTAAGGTTTGAGGAAAAATTCTCCAAAGAGACCCTAACTTTCTCACTTTACTCCTCTGGACCATTTAGCTGGGCTTCTTGAATTTGGATGAGCAATTACTGTCACAACCCTTTCCTGATATAAACTCCACAGGGCCTTAGTGGGTACCTGGCTTACTCCTGGGATCTTTGCACTTGGGCTGTAGGGAAGTACCTTTATTCTTCCTTTTTGGTTGCAGGTTGGTTCATTCCAGCTCTTTGTTGAAGGGTACAAAGATGCAGACTACTGGCTACGTCGTTTTGAAGCAGAACCTCTCCCTGAGAACACGAACCGGCAACTACTGCTGCAGTTTGAACGGTTGGTGGTGCTGGATTACATCATCCGCAACACTGGTGAGCAGCTGTGGGTGGTCCTGTGCCCTGTGCCAGACTGTGATGAGGCACGGGGGAGATCTGGAGGCTTGCAGAGCTTAGTATCAGAGTACCCTATCAGGATGAGTTTAGTCTAATACGTAAGGGTTATGCACATTTGGAGAGGGTCTTGAAAATACTTTCCCTAGACAAGCCTTGTTCAGGCACATCATGTGTAGTTATCAGAAGTGGTGAGTATTTACGTTTTATCTTTGCCTCTTTCCTGGTCCCAGACAGAAGACACTTTGGCTCTTCCAAAGCAACACGAAGAGTCCTCTTATCCTTGATCTCTAGTCATTCATGGTAGCCCGGCCTATCACAGGACAGTTTTGTCTTTAAATACCTCATCTAAGTGGACTTATACAGCATTTTCATTCTCTGACTGGCTTATTCACTTAGCATAATGTCCTCAAAGTTCATTCATATTGTAGGCTGTGTCAGAATTTCTTTCCTTTTTAAGGCTGAATAGTAGTCCATTGTGTGTATATACCACATTTCACTGATCCATTAATCTGTCTACAGAAACTTGCTTCGTGGTTGCTTCCACGTTTTAGCTATTGTGAATAATTCTGCTATGAACGTGGGTGTACAAATATCTTTGAAACCCTGCTTTCTGTTCTTTTGAGTGTATACCCAGAAGTGGAATTGCTGTATCATATGGTAATTCTATGTTGAGAATTTTTTTAGGAACCACCGTACTGTTTTCCATAGCAGGTGCACCATTTTACATTCCCATCAGCAGTGCACAAGAGTTCCAATTTGTCCACATCTTCACCATCACTTGTTATTTTCTGTTTTTTTGATAGTAGCCATCCTAATAGGTATGAGGTGGTATCTCATTGTAGTTTTGATTTGCATTTCCCTAATGATAGTGATCTTGAACATCTTTTCATGTGCTTTTTGGCCATTTGCATTTCTTCTTTGGAGAAATGTCTGTTCAAGTCCTTTGCCCATCTTTGAATCGGGTTTTATTTTTGTTGAGTTGTAGGAGTTCTTTATATATTCTGGATATTAATCCCTTATCAGATACATGACTTGCAACTATTTCCTCCCATTCTGTGGGTTGCCTTTTTATTCTGTTGATAGTGTCTTTTGATGCAATTAATTTAAAATTTTTCATGAAGTATTTTTTTTCCTTTTTTAATCTATGCCTTTCATGTCATATCTAAGAAATCACTGCCAAATCCAATGTCATGAAGCTTTGCCCTATGTTTTCTTCTATGAATTTTATAGTTTTAGGTCTTAGATTTAGGTCATGGATCCATTTTGAGTTAATTTTTGTTTATGGTGTTAGGTAAGGATCCAACTTCATTCTTGTGTATGTAGATACCCAGTTTTCCCAGCACCATTCGTTGAAAACACGGTCTTTTCCCTATTGAATGGTCTTCCTACCCTTGTCAAAAATTGTTTGATCATAAATGCAAAGGTTTATTTCTAGAGTCTCTATTCTAGTCCATTGGTCTGTCTTTATGCCAGTACCACGCTGTTTTGATTACTATAGCTTTGTAGTAAGTTTTGTAGTAAGTTTGAAAGTTTTGGAGGAAATGTGAGTCCTCCAACTTTGTTCCTTTTCTGGATTGTTTTGGCTATTCGGGGTCCCTTGAGATTCAATATGAATTTTAGGGTGAGTTTTTCTATTTCTGCAAAAAAGATCATTGGGATTTTTATAGAATTGCATTAAATTTCTAGGTTGCTTCACTTCAAGTAGTATTGATATCTTAACAATATTAAGTCTTCCATTCTATGAACATGGGGTGTCTTTCCATTTATTTATGTCTTCTTTAGTTTCTTTCAGCAATGTTTTGTAGTGTTCATTATGCAAGTCTTTCACCTCCTTGGTAAACTAATTTCTAAGTATTTTATTCTTTTTGATGCTATTGTAAATGGATTTCTTTCTTTTTTTAAAATAATAATTTATTTATTTGGCTGCGCTGGGTCTTAGTTGTGGCACATGGGATCTTTGTTGCTCTTAGTTGTGGCACATGGGATCTTTGTTGCGGCATGTGGGATCTTTTAGTTGCAGCATGCGGGATCTAGTTCCCTGACCAGAAATCGAACCTGGGCCCCCTGCGTTGGGAGCACAGAGTCTTTTTTTTCTTTTTTTGTTTTTGGCTGCATTGGGTCTTCATTGCTGCACACAGGCTTTCTCTAGTTGCGGCGAGTGGGGGCTATTCTTCATTGCGGTATGCGGCCTTTTCATTGCAGCGGCTCCTCTTGTTGCAGAGCACAGGCTCTAGGCGTGCAGGCTTCAGTAGTTGCGGTGCGTGGGCTTGGTAGTTGTGGCTCGCAGGCTCTAGAGCACAGGCTCAGTAGTTGTGGCGCACGGGCTTAGTTGCTCTGTGGCATGTGGGATCTTCCCGGACCAGGGCTTGAACCTGTGTCCCCTGCATTGGCAGGCGGATTCTTAACCACTGCGCTACCAGGGAAGTCCCTGGATTTGTTTCTTAATTTCCTTTTTTGGATTGTTCATTGTTATTGAATAGAAATGCAACTGATTTTTGCGGTCGACTTGGTATCCTGACACTTTTGCTGAGTTTATTTATTGGTTCTAACAGTTTTTTGTGGAATCTTTAGCGTTTTCTACATATAAGATCATATCATCTACAAACAGATAATTTTACCTTTTTATTTCCAGTTTGGATGCCTTTTATTTCTTTTTCTTGCATAATGCTCTGGTCTTTCAGTACTATGTTGAATAGAAATGGTAAAAGTGGGCATTTTTGCTTTGTTCAGGATCTTAGAAGAAGAGCTTTTGGTCTTTTCACCACTGAGTATGTTTGCTGTGGGTTTTTCATGTATGACTTTTATTATTTTGAGGTACTAGTCTGCTGGTGATTAATTTCCTATTTTTGTTTGTCTGAAAATATCTTTATTTCAGCTTCATTTTTGAGGAATATTTTTGCTGGGTATAGAATTTGGGATTGGCAATTATTTTCTTTTAGCAGTATTTAAAAAACATTCCGTTATCTTCTTGCTCCCATGGTTTCTGTGGAGAAGTAAGTCATCCATATTATTGTTGCCTTTTCGAATGTAATCTGTCTTTTTCTCTAAATTTTTTTGAGATTTACTCTGTGTTTGGCTTTCAACATTTTTACTGTGATATACCTAGGTATATTTTCCTTTGTATATACAGGCTTCCTTGAACCTATAGTTTGATATGTTTTGTCACTTTTGGAAAATTCTCAGCTATTGTCTCTTTAAATATAACTTCTGCCCATTTTTGTCTCTGTTTCTTCTGGGACTCCAAATTATATGTTGTTAGATATACATTCATGTATATATCTTTTTTTCCTGGGTGCTTTATTCTGGTTTATTTCTTGTGGTCTGTCTTTCAAATCACTACTTTTTTTAGCACAATCTGCTATTAAACTTATCTATTGAGTTCTTAATTTTGGTAACTGTATTTTTCATTTTTTGAATTTTTATTTGATTCTTTTTATAGATTCCTGTTTTCTGCTGATGTTCTTAATCTTGCCTTTTATCTTCTTAAACATATTAAGGATTTTACCTTGAACATTTCAGAGTCCATATGTTCATTATTTGGGGCCCCTGTAGATTTGTTTTAATTTTCTTTTGTTTTTCTTGTTTTTATTTGTGTCATGTTGTCTCTTTGTATACCTCATTATTTTTAATTGTCAGATAACGTATATCAGAAATTATAGAAACATTTGGAGGCCTAGGATGTTGGTATAAATCCTGTCTGGAAGGAGATGTTTGCTTTTGGCAAGCAGCTAGGGTCATCAGCAACCCAGGATCACTTTAACTTCAGGTATTGCGGGGAAATTCTGCTTACTTCCAGGGTTGTAGCCTTTCAGGTTTCAACCAAAAGCATGGATGATTTACCAGGGTTCCCCCACCTTATCCGTCACCAGGCTACAACTTTGTCTCCCTAGGTCCCCAGCGCTATTAGAATACTGTTCTACCTCTAGCCACCTCGTAGCCACCTCTTCCCAAATCAGCAGGTGCTGTAAGAGAAAAGAAGTCACGAATGCTGGACTCCCCTCTCTGGATTACCTTTTTCTCCCAGATCATGACACTTTAACTCTTAAGGGTCTTATAAAATCTCCAGTGCCTTCAAGAGATTTAAAAATATTTTATCCAGGGACTTCCCTGGCGGTCCAGTGGTTAAGACTCCACGCTTCCACTGCAGGGGGAGTGGGTTCAATCCCTGGTCAGGGAACTAAGATCCCGTGTGGCGTGGCCAATAAATAAATAAATAAATAAGAATAAAAATATTTTATCTGTTTTTTGTAGTTGTTCTTAGTAGGATGATTGGTCCCCAAGTGTCCAGAATATCTAGTTCATCATTGCTGAAAGTGAAAATCACCCCAGTTTTTTCTACTAACTTCATATTTCTGTTCACAGATCGAGGCAATGACAACTGGCTGATTAAATATGACTGCCCAATGGATAGTGCTAGCTCTCGGGTAAGCGGTTGATCTATATCTTGAAGGAGAGGATGAGGTGTAGTATATGCATAATATGAAAGCATGTAGTGGGGTGATATTTAGGTCACATAAGTTCAGAGGAATCAGGATAGCACATGTCTTTAAAATTGATAGGTTAATATTTGGAAGAGCTTTTCTCAATTTGTTTTTTAAGGAATATCCTGCTAATGATAGGGATAGAATGAAGAAAAGTACAAATAAGTTTGGAACATATTACATACTTTGTGCCTTTTTTGGAGATTCACATTGCATAGTAGCACAGTAGAGGTCTGAGAAATAGTGCATTAGTGCACCTGTGTGATTTTGTTTGGCTCAGTGATTTCTAAACCTTTTGACCATGGAATACTTTTCTCACAAGAATACAATTCCACAGAACATCAGTTTAGAAAAAGCTGCTTCCTGCAACTTTCTTTACCCTCTCATTGCTTTTATACTCCACCACACTTCCCCATCCCTGTTCAATCTGCACATTTAAAAAAATTAGCAGGAAGGCTACCTGGAGAAGGAGAGTGAGGTTGGCTTTTATTCTTTATAGTGTTTTTTTTTTCTTCCAGCTTTATTGAGATATGATTGACATATAATATTGTGCAAGTTTAAGATGTACAATGTGATGATTTGATGTATATATTGCAAAATGTTTACCACATTACCACATGTTAACACATCCTCATAGTGTTTTTACTTCCTTTTGTAATAGTGGTTCTCAAATTCTGTACATCAGAATCACCTGAAGAGCTTACTAAAAATAGTACAGATTCGGGGGACTTCCCTGGCGGTCCAGTGGTTAGGACTCTGTGCTTCCAGTGCAGGGGGTGCGGGTTCACTCCCTGGTTGGGGAACTAAGATACTACACACTGTGCAGAGTGGCCAAAAAAAAAAGTACAGATTTTATTGGGTTGGCCAAAAAGTTCACTCGGGTTTTTCCGTAAGATCAGTACAAGCCTTTCCTCCATTAGGTCTGGGGTAAAACTGAGGATTTCACACCTTAAATAAGGTATCCCAGAGGATTCTGATGCAGGTATCCTGGACACACATGCCCTGTTCCTGTGGTGGCACTAGTTAACCTGAACATGGAGCCAAGTAGACAGTCATGGGAATGTCTGACATGGGCTGCTGTCACAGGCAGTCTGCTCCACTCTCTCTGCACTCAGCTCTCGTCCTTTTCCTTTTAATGTATCACTGAAGCAGGGGAACAGACTCCCTTATGCAAGAGCAGCCAGCTGTTATCTTCCATGGATCCGTTATCTCACTGGAAAATGTGGTCACCACCACTGAAGTGGCATCTGAGTCAAGGTCCACACGAAAGGACCTTGGCTGACTGATAATTGACTTTTCCTTTTTTTTTATACTCGCAGGATTCTCACTGCCTTTCCCTAGGAGGAATGGCTTATAGTTATCTTTTGTTATTGTCATTTCCCATGTTACCAAGGACTGTGGCAACTCTTGGGGAAGGGCACCTTTTCTAAGATAAGAAAGGGACTCTGAGAACCTTGAATTAGCCAAATCAAAGTGCCATGAATGTATTAAGTCAGGTAACAATATGGAAACCAGTTCAGAGGTTGAGTAAGGACTGATGCCTGAGGAGGTTGAGATGGGATGCTTTGCTACTACTTTAAAGGGCCTGGGGCAGATGGGACTCTATAAATATTTAGTCTTCCCTTGCTCTTCAGGACACAGACTGGGTGGTGGTGAAGGAGCCTGTTATCAAGGTGGCTGCCATAGACAATGGGCTGGCTTTCCCCCTGAAACATCCTGACTCCTGGAGGGCATGTAAGTCTCAAGACCAGTATGGTCTGGCTCTTTTCTTGCTCAGTCTCAGTTTTCTTATGTGTGCAATGAAGATAATAATTCCTCTATCACAGGATTGTTCTAATAATTAATGAAATAATGCAGCTCATGCACTTGAGCACAATGGCTGGCACATGGCAACTACTCCATAATGTAAGCTATATAATAATTTTACCTTACATTATTCCCATTTGAAGCACAGAGTTGAGTTTTCGCATCTCCGCTTTGCATTTTTCTTATTCTTTCTGAGGACTGTCTTATCATAATTTATTCTATTTGTGTTTCTAAATACAAGCTGCTGTCAGTGTTCTGTCTTCCATGTTGACATTCTAGAAGCCAGCCCCTGCCCCATTATAACTGAGAAACTTTTAGAAAGGGAAAGATACAAGTAGAGGGTCACTAGTCCCTTTGCAGTACTTGTCTGTCTTTTCAGAAGGAGCATCTCAATGTTTCGGTGGCAAGTAACTGCTTCTAGATAGGCTTACATCTTGGAAAGTCATATAATGTCTGGGAAAGAGCACAGGCTCAGGGATTAGGCAGACCTGGGTTTGAAGCCCAGTTTCTCCACTTACTGTGTAACCCTTAGGGTTAACAGCCCCTATAACTTTTATTTTCTGTTGTGTTTCAAATAAGAGCAGTATCCTACCTTTGCCAGTGCTCTGATAGGTGGAGGACATAGATGGGCAGGGATTTTTTTCAACACCAGCTTTCTTTTGACTTTTCCTCTTTTCAGATCCTTTTTACTGGGCCTGGTTGCCCCAGGCAAAAGTCCCATTCTCTCAGGAGATCAAAGATCTGATTCTTCCAAAGATATCAGACCCTAACTTCGTCAAGGACTTGGAGGAGGACCTATATGAACTCTTCAAGGTTAGCCCTGGGAACCTCAGCCTTATAACCATATAGAAGAAAGAATTCCAGTGGTTTTTCTAATTGGTCCTGATACAAGCCAAAAGAAAATGGAAACACCCTTCTGGCTTGTGTTAGCCAATGAAGAGCAAGATTCCCCCCTGTGGACAGCAAGACCTGGTTTGAGTTGGTTTGAAAAAAATTGGCAGCTGTGATGAATCACACTGGTTTGTGTCCTTTGTGTCATGTGGCTGCAGTGTATCTGCAGAGCTCTCATTTTCAAATGGAGCACTAGCACCTGGAGCTCTTTATAGAGTTAATGATGAGACTGAGGACAAACTAGTTACTTGTTCTCTATTTCCCCATGTGTGAAACAGGGAGTTCCTGGGGTGGTGGTTAATTTCACTAAGTCTCCGAAGCTTCATGTAGGTTCTCTTTATTAGAAAGTTTCTAATTGGGGGAGGAAAATGGGTTCTTCTGAGGAATTCATGCAGGTTCCATCTCCTTCTGCCCTTCTTTTGCAGAAAGATCCTGGTTTCGATAGGGGCCAGTTCCATAAGCAGATTGCTGTCATGCGGGGACAGGTAAGCCTGGGACATCCTCCTGGTGTCATCCCTGGGATCTCTCTGACAGGGTTTTATGCTCATGTTGAGTAAATGTGTAAAGCTTGTATTTTAAACCCATTTTAGTCTATGCCATACATATTTGTAACTCTCCGTTAACACCTGAGAGGAAAAGTAGCCATCCCAAATCTCCCACCTCTTCCATGGTATCTGGTGCTTGGTGAAGCACTTACTATGTGCTTAGCTCTGTGCCACTTGCTGGATAGTTCATTGGTAAATTTACCTGGTGGTCTGTGTCCTCAAGTTGCGCAAGGCAGCCATATGCCTTGGTGGTTAAGAGCTAGGCTCCGGAGTCAGACTGCTGCTTCACCATTCCCAGCACTAAGGCCTTGGGCAGGAGTCTCTGCTTCCTTGTTTATAAAATGGGACAGTAATCATAGTTTGCATAGTTGGCCAGAGGATTACATAAGATAATGTGTATCAAGTGTTTAGTAAAAACAATGCCTGGCACATGGTAAGCACTCAGATGCTGGTCATGGTTATAATTTTTGTTGTTATAGTTACAAGCCATATTATTTCTTTATTCTCCACTTCACCTTCAAAGAGAACCAAGGAAACCCCCAGGGTGTTGTTGACCTTCCAAAGCATAGTAAAGAATAGCTTGAAAATTGTCTAAAAACTCTGTAGGACACTGACATTCTGCTTATCACTCTGAAGTCTTAAAGATAGCTGGGATGGCTTAGTGGTTAGGGCACAAACTGGTCAGAGTGCCTGGTTTGAATCCTGGCTCTGCCATTTACTAGCTATGAGGTCTTGGTCGAGTTACTTAATCTCTCCTTCTTTTAGTTTCTCCATCTGTAACATGGGATTAATAGCAGCACCTGCCTCGTAGGGTTATTACGAGATAAATCATTGAAAACAGTTGGAGTAGTGCTGGTGTACTGAAGTACTCAATATGGGTTAGCTATTTTGATTATGATTTTGTATACAACTTCTCACATCTTTGAAGGACAAGAGGGTTTTCTCAGTCATAATTATACATTTACCTCTTTCTTCCATTTAGCAAAAGGCTTCTGGTGAGAGCAACTCTTGAGCTTACCGAGCCCATCTTCTCTAGAAATGGGACAGACAGGTTTTAAGAGCTGTAGTTATTATAGCTGCCTGAATACTGTAACATGGTCTTCCTACATTTCCTAAATAATGTAAGGGCCCAGTTAGGCTGGCAGAATTTTTAGAAACCTTAAAAGCCACGTGATGTAGTCTGGTATTATGGAACTCAGCATAAAGGAACAAACTTCTCAAGTTTATGTAGGCTGTACCTCTGTCCCTATTGTAGTTTCTTCTCTCATCCCTTCCCAACTCCAGTCTCTTGCCAACATCATAGCAATCTTCCTCTCATGATATTTAGTTAGGACCATTATCTAGAGTAGCAAAAGGCAGGGTGGGGGGGGTGGACTGAGAGAGTGCAATCTTAGCTTTCTTTCCAACTTGTGCTCTTAATGTCCTTTGAGGGCCTGTGGCATCTTACAACCTAGAGTGCCTCCCTCTGAAACCATAAGGTTCCATGAGAGTCCAGCTCCTCCTCCTAGCATGCAGGTGAAAGGAAGGCACCACCTTCTACCTACCTGAGCTGTAATCACAGAGTGGGCTGTACAATGGCCCAGAGTCAAAGGTGAAGAATGAGGAACCCCTAGAGAGATGGAGTTGGGTGATAGAAGTTGTTCCTCACCATAAAGGCTTCTAACCAGGAGTTAGATAAAGAATGCAGGGTCTGAGGGAAAGCTTCTTTAGATAACATTTTCAAAGACAGTATTTCTTTTTTGGCATTATGTGCCTGCTATAAATTTTTCTTCAACTTTTTAATTTGAAACATTTCAAACCTCAGTAAAATTGAAAGAGTGAGTGGGGTCTTCTAGACTCACCAATTGTTACGTTTAGTTAGCCACATTTGCTTTATCTTATTTCTCTAAATATCATCTATCTGAATAGTATCTATCTCTATATATCTATATAATTTCTCTCTTTAATATATCTATATAATTTGTCTCTCTCCCTAGATAGATAGATTTTGTTTGTTTGTTTTTGGCCAAATCTTTTGAAAGTAAGTTGTAGACAGTTTGACATTTTACCCCAAAGACTTAAACATGCTGGAAAGGTGGCTTCTAACCCGAAGAACCAAAGAAAGCACAGGGAGACCCAGCCAGGGCAGGTGTAACCTCCTGTCTCTTAAGTTGGGCGGTCTCCTGCACAATTCACTCTAATTCCATTTGAACCTCCTTTTAGTTCTCTGGCCTGATCTTGTACTCAAGGCTCTTCGAAGCAGTGTAGGGTGCTGGCAATACCAAAACAATGAAGTACAAAAGAAATTAATTACTGGTAGGATCGACTTCTCACTTCTGACCTCTGTTCCAGGTTGAATCTCTGCCTCTTTTGGGGCAGCACTTGTAGGCCAAGGATATTTATGGCTTGGGGCCTGTGTGATTTGGGGGTGCCGCCTAGCTTCCCGTCCCATGTGTCTGGCCTGGCTGTGAAAATCTTCAACATCCAGTGGTTTAAAGAAGGCTGTCATAGGACAACTTCAGCTTTTGTACTGTCCTACCAGAGAAGATAAATGGTGGTGAATATGATTTTGACAAGGGGAAGAAAATGTGTTCCTTTGGACACACATCTGAAATATATGTAAAATACAGACAAAAATTGGAAAGGAGCTGAATGCACTGTGGCATCTTGGAACAGAACAAGAACAGTACTGGAAAAGCTAATGAAATCTGAATTAAGCCTGGAGTGTGGTTAATACTAATGTTCCAATGTTGATTTCCTAGTTTTGGTAAATGTACCACGGTTATATAAGATGATAAAATTAGGAGAAATTGGGTAAATGGTGCATAGAAACTGTCTGTACTATCTTTGTAACTTTTCTGTAAGTGTAAAATTATTCCAAAGTAAAAATTTTATTTAAAAAAAAGATGATGAAAAGACAGCATGAGAGGGACAATTCAACTGAAATGGCTTTTGTTTAATACATGGTCTTTGTAGGAAAATCAGAAAATAAGGATAAACAAAAATCACCCTATCTCTAGGTCACCTTCCTTGACCCAGAGATAATCACTGCCAACTTCCAGACTTTTTTTCTCTGTAGATAAGTAGATAAGAAAATAAAGGTGGGGCCACACTATAATACTGGTTGGTTCCTTATCTCCTTTCTTTTCCATCTAAGACATTGTGATCAGTTTTCCATGCCAAGAGAATACATTTTTTAACTGCTTGTTTCTAATCCCTTAAGTTATTAGCTGATCCCATACTCTCAGGTATTTATATCATTTTCACTGTTACAAACAATACTGCACTGTATTGATTGAAACTAAGTGTTTTGTGCATGTCAGTGATTGTTCCCTTAGTCCTTAAAAATGGAGTTGCTGAGTCAGAGGGCCTGTTCACTTTTAAGCCTTTATGTTCCACTTGCCTTTCTGGAAAACTGTCCCACGATCCAGTCCCACAGCCACGTCTCTGAACTCTCCCCAGCTGAGTCGTCATCGTCGTCTTCTGTATCTTTACTAACTAGAAGGGCAAAACAATAGGAGGTATTTGTTTTCATTTGTATTTTTTCAACGAGTAGAGAGGTTTCCATTTTCTGTATATTGCCCACTTATATTCTTACTTTAGTAAATAGCCTGTTGGTACAATTTTCCATTAGTGGATTGTTTATTTTTGTTTTGATTTATAGGAGCACTCTATCTGCAGGTCCCCCTTCAGAGGCAGACCAGAATGCCTAGGCCTTGCCCTCACTGATCTCATTTTCCCCACTGCAGATCCTAAATCTGACCCAGGCCCTGAAAGACAACAAGAGTCCCCTGCACCTCGTCCAGATGCCACCCGTGATTGTCGAGACGGCCCGTTCCCACCAGCGATCTGCTAGCGAGTCCTACACACAGAGCTTTCAGAGTCGGAAGCCCTTCTTTTCATGGTGGTAGCCCCAGAGGCAGACAAAGGCACATTGTCTGAGACTTGGCCTGGGAGAAAGCCTGGGGAGCAGGTTGCAGGAAGAGCCAGAGAAGCCGGCGGAGATCAGTGCCCTTAAGAGCCCTCCCTCTCTGCTCGCCACCCCCTCAGAGCTTTCGCAAGCACAGGGAAAAGCACAATCAGGAGGACAGTGTGTGCTGTTGGGCCCTTCTGAGAGCTGGCGTCAGGGCGGGGGAGCTGGCGCTCCGTGCAAGTAGTCCAGATGCCCGGGAAGGAGCATCTCCCTTCCAGCATCTCCTGGGGGAAGGCTGGGAAACTCCCTTCCCTTCCTGACACCCTGCTCTGTAGCTATTCCTCATTATATTCTGCATCAGAAAAAAACAAATACAAATTTAAATATAAAACCCAGGCAGAATCCCAGAACCTCTTGTAGCAGAAAACCTCTGATCCAGACCTAAATTTGCATGGGCCCAGACATCCAGGTGTCTCACAGTTCCTTACCCCCACGGACCAAGGCAGCTAGGTGACTCGCAGTGCTGGGACAGACAGAAGCCACACTTCCTTTTGGTTTTCTGCCAAGTCTTCTTCCCCTTCTCCTCCCACCGGTGCAATAGGCTGACTCCAGACACGATTCTCACAGTGGGGAGACTTTTGCTCTAGAACTCGCAGCAGTTTTACAGTGATGGTATAGATCACCTCTGCTCCCTCCCCTGCTGGGGACCCAACCCCTCTAGTCCAGGCCTGTAGGTTGCTTGTCACTCAGGCAAAGGCAGGAGGGAGGAAGTTGACTCCCCAGCATGCAAAGGTGATCCATACCACCTAGGTATATGCTGGGAACTGTAATGGTCTATGGGTGAACTTATCCGAGCCTTGCTTCCTTAGTCCTTGGCCGTAGCCAAAGGTAACAAACTCTCCCAGTCTGCTAATTTGTTCCTGTTGTTTTAGATGTTTTGTTCTCAACTCTTGAGTTAGTGCTTCAGTTCTCAGTTCTGGAGTGGCTCTCCGTGAGGGTTCTGGGGGAGGTCTCAGCACATAAGAGGACAGGATATTAGGTCCTTGGACTTCCTTTTCCGCTACCACTGCTGCTTGCTGGAGGTAACAGGACTTGTGTTCCGCCTCCTGGTTGGCAGCTTCCCTTTGCTCCCCGACTTCTTGTTCCAGGCCAGTTTTTCCACGGCTTCTTGAGAAAGGCAGGGCCCTAAGGAGAGAGGCCTTCACACTGCCCCCCGGTGGCTGCCCAGCCCAGTGTGCATCTTCTTGCTTCCATGTCTCTCTTCCCTCAGCTGTCCGTCCCCCTTACCAGCTGTCCGAGCCCTTTCTACACCAAAGCAAAGAATGGCCTCAGTGGGGAGTAAAGAGGGTGCCACCTGTGGCTATGGGGTAGCCCTGTGCTACTGGACGTTTCAAGTTTCCGGCGTCCTGCGATTGGTCAATCAGCCTTGGAAAGAAACTATCTTGAAGGTTTGAAGAACAACCAAAGAAAGGGAGCAAGGACTATGGCTGTGTTCCCTCTGCTTGCCTAGCTCCCGCCATGCAGGAGGTGTGCAGCTCTCTCGTCAGCTGCGCCAGGCTGGGCCCCTTCCAGTCTGGCCCCCAGGAGCCAGCTTATCCTGGGCTTCCACCCCGCTGACAGGAAGAGTCTCTGGAGCTGGGTACGCATGCCCTGTGGACAAGGCACAGCTCCCCGCCGGCCCCAGCCCTGACAATCCCATTGAGCCGACCCCGACTCTGGCCTTGGGGACCACGTTTGCGAGAACATGGGAGCAGCAGGGCTCCCAGAGGCCGGAGGGGACCCAGATGTGTTTAGCTCTCCAGACATCTGTGTACAAACGTGTTGGTGAAGCGCCGCACCTGGGTGTTGAGAGGGCCTGAGCAGTCTAAAGAGCCCGGTTGCTTCCCTCACTGAGCAGATCTGCATTGTCCTCAGGCAGACCAGCTCTGGGATGAGAAGGAAATTGGGTCCAACGTAAGAGGGAGCTGGCCCCGGTCCTGGCAGGCCAGAGAGTATGGGGCATCCTTTCCTGGCCCACATCCGTTCTCCTTGAAGCCTGTACTCAGGTTGCCTTGAATGTGGACTTTGGGAGAGCTAGGGCCCAGAGTGCCGAGGCAGGCTTCTGGGCGGCACTCGTGGAACCGCCCGGCCCTCTGCCAGCCACAGGCCCTGTCTCCCAGCGTCAGGGAGTAGAGGCTGGGCTGTAGAGTGCTGCTGCCTCTGTATTGTTCTAATGCACTGTAGAAATTGTATGTAATGTATTTAAATCAATGCAGATGTATGAATAACAAGTCCAATTCTGACCTTTTTTGTCTAGTTTTCTTTGGTGGAAGGAAGACAAGGTAGGATGCAATTTTAAGGACAAAGAACCCTGTGTTGCCATGGAGTTACTGAGATATGGCTCCTGAGTCTCTTTTCCTCTAGCAGAGGAAGGTACAGGTCCTCATTTCCCAAAATATTTTCATAACTCATTTGACACCAACACCTGACCTGCACCTACACAGATGCAAAGCTGTTTGTAATCATCATGTATCCCTTTTACTGTGAATATTTGTTGCAGAAATATTAGTGTTCTGTTATGAGATGTTCCCCCAATAGGGATTATACAGTTTTTGCAATGACTCCTTTCTAAAAGCCAAAAAAATTCTAAATTACAAAATCATCTCTCCCAAAGGTTTGGGGTAAGGAATGTGGACTGGCTTCTCTTTTTGGCCATAAGAGGGCAGCTCTGCTCTGTGTGTGCATCACTGCCCACTTGGAGCAATTTGAACCCTGGCTCCTTTAAGTGATGGATAATCAAGCAGATAGGATGGGTGTGAGGGGAGCTGAATGCTAATGAACATGTAGTAGGCTGCTTTTGAGCCAAAGCCAGAATAGTAGTCAAAAATCCTCACCTCAAGGGTTTTCAGGCTACAGGAAACCTCAGTAATGCAAAAGGCACGATCGGTGCAGCTGTCGAGCTGCCTCAGGATGGCTGGTCCACAGGGATGCAGAAGGCAGCTGAGGAGCTGGTGCCCACTACAGTGACGGCAGACTCATCCGGCCTAGGGTCACTGCCCACTATGCAGGGCTGACTGCAATAGTCTCCCCTTCCAGAGCTGGCTAGGGGCCAAGAACCCTTTCTCCTCTCATTGGACCAGGACTGCCTATGAAGAGGCTTCCATCTCGTCTCCCAGTCTGACAGCCTCTGGTAAAGGAGGCCAGCCCTATCTTCTCCTTCCTTCCCTCCCTGCCTCGAGACCAGTGCCTCACCCCCAGCTCCAGAGTGTCCATTCTGGATCTTCCCCTTCTGTGACAGACTCACAAAGCTCTTGATGCGAATGGTTTTATTTTGCCACTTAAACTATGGTTTCCTTGTGCTGGCCTGAAGGGGCAGGGGTGTGGGACAAGCTGCTGGACCACGGGTTACGGTAGTAGTAGGAGGGTCAGTAGCAGGAGTGGTGAGATGCTGAGTCTGAGGGCCTGTCCTTGACTCCCAGGGGAATATCATGCAGCCCAGGTATAGTGTTAAATTGAGAAGGGCTGAGGCAGGAACGGTCACTGTTTCTCCTCAATCTGGTGAGGAATGGGTCCCATATAACAGCTCAGTGGAAGCCTTCGGGCCTGTTCTGACTCGAGCAGGCCAGTGGCAGCAGTGGGGCTGTCTGCCTCAGCTCTCTTCCTTCTTCGCCTCCCCAGACCCTTTGGCAAAAGTCCCTATGAATCCTGGGGAAGATACAGCTGTTCCCAGCCCCTTCCCCGGATCAGTGTCTGATCTGATGAAGGTAGCTTGTGGGACCCGGCTTCCTCCAGTTCCGGCGGATCCTGGCATTGGTCCTCCTGGAGTTCAGATACTGCTCGCTGGAAGCCATCTCCGTGGCACTGCTCTGTGGATCGGCCCGTGGAGCGCGGGGCTCTGTGATTCTGCAGGGAACAAGTGTGTTTTAAGCCAACATCAATAGGAAGGACAGTACAGGGACTGAAGAGATTTTGGTCATGGTGAACTATTAAAACACATTGTTCAGGGGGACTTCCCTGGTGGTCCAGTGGCTAAGACTCCACACTCCCAATGCAGGGGGTCTGGGTTCGATCCCTGGTCAGGGAACTAGATCCCACATGCCGCAACTAAAGGTCCCGCGTGCTGCAACTAAAAAAGATCCCACATACCGCAACTAAAAGATATCCCACATGCCGCAACTTAAGACCCGACGCAGCCAAATAAATAAATATTAAAAAACAAAACAAACAAAAAACATTGTTCAGGGCCAAATGAGACCAGGGCTCTGGTCTCATCTCTGCCCAAAGAGCTGCATGACAAGGCAAAGCTTTCAGACTGCTCTTCTGTAAAGAGAGTGGGGCTAGATCAGGGGGTGTGACACTCAGCATTTCTCCATCTTCCTCATCCTGTACTCACGGCAGACATCATTAATCAGTCCTGATACAAGACCAGAGGGCAAGTATCCATCTCAAGATGATTTCAGTAGGGATTACTAATCAATTGGAACTAATATGAGCAATGAAGCTGATTTGCTGCCCCTGGACCTGATGATCTCAGAAGGCCTGCTCAGATCTGATATTCTGACTGTGGGCCCAGCGTGTAACCCATAGTGATTGGTTAGGCCGTGTGGTTCAACTCGATCTCTTGGGGCTTGCTGTTCCTGAGCTGGCAGTGACCTAATAAGCAAAGAGGTGGAGGACTAGGGAAAGTTTAAGGTAAAGTTTCTCAACCGTTTTTAACCCTTGATGTCTCTACAGTACTCTCTTATGCTATTTTCTTAGTAATCCCACAGCCAAGGTTTTCACCAGGCTTACTTTTGAATGTTACCTGTTCAGCAACAGGTAAACAGGATTGTTTTTTCTTCCAGACCGTAGTCCCTCGCACCTGGTGGAGAATCACTGCGAAATGAGGTGGCACTGAGAGGACCCAGGCACCCCCTCCCATGGGAGTAGGGTTAGGGTCATAGATGATTCCAGTAGTAACAGCAACCTCTAAGTGTCAACCACGTGGTAAGTAAGCGCTGTGTAGACCTCACAACAACCCCAAAGGTAGGTACTTCGAGGTGAGGCCAGGTTAGCAGCTCCAGGCCCCAGAGCCAGGAAAGGGTAGAGTGGGCGTGTTAGTGCTCTCCTCCCCGCGGCCCTCCAGCCCCAGGGGCCTACCTGAGCCGGCTGCAGTGGTGTAGCGAGGGGCCCAGGGGCTTCTGCCGAGGGGGCCTCTTCCTGCGCAGCCTCTTCAAGGCCTCCGCCACACGGTGGTCCCCTGCACACTCCCAGACGACCTGCGCTCGTTCCTCGGCCAGCTGGTCCCCGCTGCGGTGAAACAGGCCCTGGATCTGCAGCAGCTCAGCGTCCTGGAAGATGTTGGCCGAGGCCTGCTTGCGGCCCCGGGCTTCCGTCGGGGCCTGCCAGGGGGGAGGCTCGCTCACCACAGAGGCGGGGGTACCCATCCTGGGTGCCGAGGAAGGAACAGGGAGGGTTGTCAGCAGCTCAGCGGGCCCTTCCCAAGCCCTGGGGTCCTGACTAACGCAAGGGCTTCTGGTGTTTCTATTCTCCAGGAGCCGAAGTGGAGGAAGTCTTGACTTAAAATCACTCTAATTTCCCAGGGCACCTTGGGGAAATAATAATGATGATGGCAGTCAAACTTTACTATAAAGTGCTTATGTGCCTGACGTATGTATTAACTTAAGGGTCACAGAAGGTGAGGATTGTTTATCTCCACTTTACAGATGAAGAAGCGCACCCCAGATGTTAAATGACTTTCTTGCAGGCACAAAGCCATGTGTAAGTGCAGAGCCAGAAGTAGAACCCAAGTCTGTCTGGCTCTGGAGTCCACGCAGATCCCGGGTCCTAGTGAAAACGCCCGTAGCAGCGGCAGCTGAAACGTGTTAAGCACTTATGTATCAGGCATCACTGTAAGAGCTGTATTCACATAACATCGTTGAAATATGAACACAACAGCCTATGAGGTAGGTACTTTTTAACCTCCTCATGGCACAGATGAGGAAACTGAAGAACAATCCAGAATACTCTGATGCTGAGACCTAAGCTCTGTGGTACAGAAGTAAGAGAGGGGCTGTGGACTTGGGCTCCCCAGGTGGGAATCCGGCTTCTGGCCGCCTGCACCACATACTGGCTGGGTGACCCTCTACACCTCATCTGCTTCCTGTGTAACTTAGCCATACTAGTACCTACTTCGTAGAGCTCCTGTGAGGACTGAGTGAAGACACATAAAGCATTAAGACCACTCATTTGCTTTTCCATCTACAACATTGAGAAGAGTCATCCCATTTTCTATTTTCAAGACCCTGGGGATGAACCTAGTCCATATAATTTAGTAAACACAGCATGAAATAGACCAATCATATCTAACCACAGTCCAAAGGACCACAGAGACAAAAGTAGGGGCAGAAGAAGGGGTTACAGGGTTAGAATATCCTATCAGGGCAGAGGCAGAAATCGATACTAAGTTCAATAAAAGTTAGCCTCCGGTCAGTGCCCCTGCCTCCTCACATGCAAGAAATGAAAATTGAATTACCTCAGTTCTAGATAGTTGTTCTTGAATGATAAAGGGATAAGAGGCTCACCCACCTTATCCTTATCTTCACTACAGCCTGAAAAAGCTATGGGATTGGAAAATAGACTGGAGACCAGGAAGACCAAGGACTTTGGCATTACACAGAATTGGGTTTGAATCCCAGCTCTGCCACCTTCCTGGCTGTGACCTTAGGCAAGTTACTCAACCTCTCTGAGCCTGTTTGCTTAACTGTAAAATGGGGCTAATAATCAATTCTCAGGATTATTGTGAGGATTAAATGGGTCTAGTGTGGTATCAGGTCCCCAATGGGAGCTAAATAAATGCAAATGCCCCTCTTCTTGGCCTCCTTGACTTTTTTACTTGGGTCAGGGGTGTAATGTAGACGCTCCTTTTCCTCTGAGCAGCCTGGCCTGAGCCAGCAGAAGGCCTGCCTGTGCTCCCTTCACCCTTCACAGTCCTGGGCCTAACAAGGAAGGCCTGGTTGCTAAGTCAGACCTCATTCCACAGCCAGCTATAGAGATACCTATCAAACAGCAACCGGCTTACAAAGGGGGAAATCAAATTTAAAATATATTTAAATTAAAAATGTACATGCCCACTGTAAAAAGTGCAAAAGAACAGAATCAGGGACTTCCCTGGTGGCGCAGTGGTTGAGAATCCGCCTGCCAATGCAGAGGACACGTGTTCAAGCCCTGGTCCGGGAAGATCCCACATGCCGCGGAGCAACTAAGCCCGTGCGCCACAACTACTGAAGCCCGTGCACCACAACTGCTGAAGCCCGCGCGCCTAGAGCCTGTGCTCCGCAACGAGAGAAGCCACCGCAATGAGAAGCCTGGGCACCGCAACGAAGAGTGGCCCCTGCTCGCCGCAACTAGAG
The DNA here is from genome assembly GCF_028564815.1 of Eubalaena glacialis. Lineage (NCBI taxonomy): Eukaryota > Metazoa > Chordata > Mammalia > Artiodactyla > Balaenidae > Eubalaena > Eubalaena glacialis. Next base: position 30,909,733 of record NC_083716.1, on the reverse strand, counting down.
AAAGCCCGCACACAGCAACAAAGACCCAACGCAGCCAAAAATAAATAAATAAAATAAACTTATTAAAAAAAAAAACCAGAATCATATAAATAAGAGCATTACCAGTTTCCTATCCATCCTCAGCCCACCTGCCGAAGTAACCCTTACTCCCACCTGCTTTTTATGCTCTTGAGAATTTGAGCCATCTCTCTCTCTCATTCAGATGCCTCAGATATGACTGTCCCCCTCCTTGCCCTGGCCATCCCTCCTCCTCATCCCCGTAGCCATCCTCCTTCCAGTAATTTCCACACTCACCCTGTCCCAGTTTCTAGGCCTTCTATCATAAGAACCCCACTCTCTTTTGAAAAGATTTAATAACTAAAATAAACCTTCAGAAGACTGATAAATTAACTTCGTAACAATTGTGCTTTTTGGGGGACTTCCCTGGTGGTCCAGAGGTTAAGACTCGGCGCTTCCACTGCAGGGGGCGCGGGTTCGATCCCTGGTCAGGGAACTAAGATCTCGCATGCTGCGCGGCGTGGCCAAAAAAAAAAAGTTAAAAAAAATATGTACTTGTTATCTGGAAAATGGGAATTTTAAAATCTGCCTCTCCATAGGCACAATTATGGGAATCCAGTAAGGACCTAATATGTGTGGTAATTAAACCCCCAGCGCTGGATGATATAAATATACTGTGACCAGACAACAACAGTCACCAAGTAACACTTTCAGGCTGATAAAGAGAAATAAAAGCTAACTATGGGGTGTTTATTCCGAATCAGCGACATGCATGATATCATTTCATCCTCAAAACAGTTCTTAGGAATCAGGCACTGTTATCCTCATCGCCATTCAAAGGGGACTAAAGAGTAGCTGAAATACATATCTTTGGCTCAGCCGAGGCCAGAACCTCATCTTAATGACTGCAGCCCGAGCTTTTAAACCACCAAGTTGCCCTCACAGCCAGGCAGCTTAAAGCACAGTTCTTCCCATCATTTCTGTGAGGACTGTTTCACTATTCTTATCTAATTCACAAAGCGGGGAAACTTGCCAGTGGAAAGGGAAGAACAGTGAATGTCCCACATGCCAGGCAGGAGTGGGGTTGTGGAATTTATTTTAATCTTCACTAGCACCAGAGCTCTTTACCAGGTGACAGGCTGCCCCAGCCTTGAAGCCATGAACCTGTGGCACTCTGAAGAGGAAGATCCCCAGCCTCCACAAAAGAAATCTGGAACTGCAACCCGGTCCAGTGCACAGAGCACTGGCTTATGAGTCAGAGGACGAGGTTCCAGCCCTAGTTCTGCCACTCACGGGCTCAAAGGCCTCAGGCACTTCACATGGCCTCTGTGGGCCTGTTTCCCTCTTACATCTGAAAGGACAGGTTGATGCTTGTGGTCTCTAAGGGTATGTGCTGGTGTTGAGAGTCAATGATTCCATGAAAAGGCTAGGTCCGTAGGGAAGCAGAGATGGGTTTGCTCGTCTGCCAGGGTCCAGGAGCAACATGTGTGGACAGGTCTGGCTCATTAAGTGCCAGAGAACTCCCCACCAGTAGCTCCCCTTTTCTTCCCTCCTCAGTCTTCCCTGGAGGCCAGACCCTGCTGTGCTGCTGTGGGCTGTGGGGTTAGGGTCTGGTAGAAGACAGAGAACTCACTGCTCCAAAGCATTCTAGTGACCTAGGCTGGCTATGGCCAAGCCTGGAGCAGACTCCCAGACTGACCTTGGTGGTGGGAGAAGGGGTGACAGTCCTTCTCTTAGACTCAGGCAATCTCACCCTCCCTTCAGAGAGAATGGCAATGGGATCAAGTAGCAGCGTCTGCCTCAGGGAGGATGTGGCTCGGAGCCTGACCTCCCAGATGGTCCAGCCACCTCTGCCAGGGCTGCAAGGCCCTGCAAGGCCCTGCCTCCTGCCTCTAGCCTCTAGCCTCTAGCCTCCAGCCTCTAGCCTCCAGAGGCCAGTTACAGAGTTACAGTGAGTTACAAACACACCAACAAGGAACCACCTGAGAGAGTCAGCCTCCAGCCTCAACCACAGCCTCCATGAACCTCGAGAGGCCTTGGCACCTCCAGATTTTGAGGCCCCTCACTCCTGGTCTGCCTCCCACTCTGGGATTCAGAAAGCAGAGTGAGGCTGGGAATAAAAATCAGTGGATTTCATGTAGGACTATCTGGTAAACTTTGAGAAAACTGAATCAGAACACTTTTATTATCAGAAAAAAATTTCCTGTCTTATTCAATGTGTTACTTTCCCACGAATTTCCTGGACAAGACCTGAATCCAGGGAAGTCAGTGTGTACTTGAACAATGGCAGTTTTTTAAACTGGGAAATGAAACCACGGGTCTATTAAAAGATTATAAATGGATCTTTCATTTCAGAGCTGACATAAAAATAGGTATGGGTCTGTGAGCAAATGCGTAAAGACTAATCGTGAAATACTTCAATTTGATCCAAACTAGCTTAGAAATGAACTCCCAAAGTAAATATCAAATGTTGAAAATGAAGTTCAACTTGTTTTGAAACAGGCAATAAATGAACTGTAGGGCTCTTACAAAGAAATATATTTAAAAAGTGACTCACCATGCACTGAATTTGCAGTACATAAATACGGTGCCCAACTGAGCGTTCTTTGTCATGTATGAAGCTCAGTTCAGACAGCCATTCTCTCTGTAGTCTCAGGGAGGTACAGGGAACTATGACAGGTACAACACACTTGTATGACCTGGGTGGCAACTGGGCCCTCACTCACCCCCTTCGGATAATGCTGGTGATGGTAATAATCTGTAATCAGAGGCCAAGGGCCTCTTTAGAAAAAGAACTGGAGGCTCTGGCCAAGGGCCCAAATCAACACCTGTGGCCTTGGCCTGCTTCCCTGCACAGACATGCCACTGGACAGCAGCCAAAATCAGTGGCTCCTTCAAGCAGGAGGCTCAGTCCAAATGGCCTTGTGGGCCTAGCTCAGCCAGGAGAGAACTGGACACAGGTTGGTCTCCAATTCTGTGTCCCAGGAGGTAAAGAAAGGAAATGGACCCTTCCCCCAGATCAATTCTCAGATATGACTTGGAAGTAAACCCTGCTAGATCTAGGAATAACTCTTTTCAAGAGTTCAAGAACCCTGAATTCTGGCTCTGCCTCTGATAACTGGGTACCTTGGCAGGCCTCGGTTTTCCCCTGCCTCAATTTGCTCATCATCAAAATGGTGAGAATAAATAACCCTTAGGGGATAGGGAGATAAAGTATGCGAAAGCATCTATCCCAGTACATTACATCGTGAATGAATGATGCAAGGGAGAGAGGCTGTTTAACCACCAGGGACTATAGAATCATTGCCATTTTCATCCTCACTACTGTCATGAAACTCCCTCAAAAGGGACCTTCACTCTTGGGAGAAGAGAGTAAAGGGAGATGGATTCATCTGTGGACTTTTAAATCATAGCTGCCATTGAGGCAGCTTGCTCCCTGTCAAGTGCAGAAGAGCACTTTCTGAGGAGTAATATCTTTAATCCTCACAACACCTCTATGAGGAGGCACTATTATTGTTACACCCATTTTACAGATGAGAAAGCTGGGCCCAGAAAGGTTAAGTAACTTCCCAAAGTCACACAGGTGGTAGGTGACGAGGCTGGGATAGGAACCCTAGTCTGATCCCAGCGCCCACGCTCTCAACCACTGCTATTTTTGTTCCTGCCAGATGGCTGACGAGGTCGTCTGGGGGAGGAAGGATCCAGGAGGCTCTGAAACGGGCTATCTGCTTCTGCGGGTTTTGGAAGGCGCAGGGATCGAAAGTCGGGTCTCCCAAGCCAGCCTCTGTGCCCTCGACACTCCACCACCCCGCGGGGAGTTAGAGTGATTACTCACCACGCTGAAGGGCAGAGCCGACAGACCTCAAATCGGGATGGGGTCAGCTAAGATGCACCCACCCCAACCCCTTGCACGGCTTTCGAAAGGGCGGGCGCAGCTCTGGGCTTCCTGCCTCGACGGTGCTTACAGGGACCGGACGGCGTTCATCAACAGGACAAGACCTTGGGAGCGGGTATCCTGGTCGAGGTCACACGGCGATATCCCCAGCACGGGTCCGCCCCCGGGGCTCAGACGTGGCCGCTTCGCACAATGACGGGCTCTAAGTGGACCTGGGAGTTCGGGTCCCGGCGACACCCCTGCTCTGACGGCCCGCCCACTCGCTTCCACCGCAGCTCAAGCCAAGATGCCGAACCTACGTACCTGGCCGCCTGAGGCAGGCCACCTCGGTCTCAGCCGCGGCTCCCCGGAGAAAACGCTCCCTGGCCCGGGAACAGCCAATCCTCTGCCGAGCTTTGGTGTGAGCGCCCCGCGAGCCTTCCAAAATCGAACGCGGCGACTCCGTGAACCAATCGGCGGCGGCACAGGGGCGAGGGGCGTGTCCCGCCTAGACCCCTTCTCTCCGAAAGCCTCGAAATCCGAGTGCGAGGAGGCCCCAGGTCCAATCAGCGGCGGAGCAGCAGAGGGGGGCGTGTCCTCCCGGGCCCTTTCCCTCCGCCCCAGGCAGCCCTCGCGTCGCGCCCGGAGGTGCCCCCTTCATTGACGTCAGTCCTCGGGAAGAGCGCGGTTTTGCTGGCTCGGGAGCGGGGGCGGGGCCGCATTCCTGCCCCGGGGTGCGGCGACGGCTGGCCCTGCTGGTTACACGTGACGGATGCCCCCCTCCCCTGGGCCCGAGGCCTTTGCGCGCGGCGCCGAGTTCCTTGCAGCATGTGGCCCTCTGCAAATAGACTTGCAGCTCCTTAAACTCAACTCCCAGACCACTTGTCTTCTGGCTGCAGCTTTGCGGGTGAGGAAGGGACAGTAAGTGCGGTGGTCAGACCTTTGGTTTCAAAGCCAGAATGTCGTGGGTTCGAATCTTGAATCAGCTGTGCAATCTTGGGCCAACCTCCTAATGAGACACTATTAAAAAGGTTTCATTCATTCCTTCGACAATGGTCCATTAGGGACTCACCCTGTCCGAGTTCCTTGACCAGCATCGAACTGGAGACACCTTTAATAAACCTTGCCCTGGGGGAATTTACAGCTTAGTAAGGGAGGCAGATATTTAAAAACTTAAAACATTTAGTTGTGATTACAGTTGTGATAAACATGAAGGAACCTAAGCTCCCTTGGGGAGGTCCTAGAAGGCAGAAGTAACATTTCATTTGAGATGTGAAGGAGGAGTTGAAATTGATCAAATGAAGAGGAGTGGGTCTGGGCAGAGAGAAAGGCACATGCTAAGGCCAGGAGGCAGCTTGACTCAGGAGGACTTGAAATGAGGCCTGGAGTAAGGTCAGCAAGGGAGAGAGAGGTGGGGAAGCAGAAGGCAGAGGCAGGTAGTGAAGAAGTTTCCATTTGGTCCTCTGAGGGGAATAGCATTGTATGTGTTTATTTAATAGATACGTTATAGCACTTACTATGTGCCAGTAATGCCAGTCAGCACTTTACAAATAGTAGCTCATTTCATCCTCATGACAAATTTGTGTTTTTAGAAATTCACTTTGGCTGCAGCTTGAAACTTAAGGGGACAGGAGTGGATGCAGGGTGTCCAGTAGGCCCTTGATAAGTGCTTGTTTGCTTTGTTGGAAGATGAGGAGTTGTTTGTGCACTGGTTTAAAAATGGTCACAAAGGGCACCTGGGAATAGGCAGCTGAGTCTCCCTGACTTCTTTTTCACTTCACAGCTGACCTTTGTGGTCATTTGAGTTCTCTTCTGTAAAAGTTCCCAGGGGGGAAGAGTAAGAGCCAGCACACTGGGATTGTGGGTCCCTTTTGGCAAGGTGGAGGGTATGTTTGGGAGCTGTTTTTCCTTATCGCACGGTCTCTAATTCCTCTCTGTGTCCTGCACAAAAACAATATCAGCAAGTGCTTTATTGTAGCTTAAAGGGTTTTAACAGTGGCTTCTCTTTGCTCTCCTGAAGCCCTGTGGAAATACTGAAAAGAATGAAGAAATCAGCAATGTTCATCTCCAATAGAAAGTATTGCTGCAAAGCCTTTCATCCAACTGCTTGGCTAAGGAGGGTACTGTGCAGACAGTTAAACCAGGAATCTGGGCTTCTAAATCAGGAACTCCTTCTACTCCATTCTCCACAATAGGAAAGCCAAACTCTTGGGATATCAGTGCTTGGAGAGGCTAAGAATTCTGATGCCATGAGCTCCGCTGAGCATACCAGGGCAGGAATTGGGGACTTGTGGCTTCTGGGTCAGATGTGACTAAGGCTGGGTGGAGAATATCTGGCGTCTCCAGACATCTTTGCAGGCATGTGACCATTGTGTGCTCACCACACAATGGAACCATTTCTATTGCTACAGCTTTGTGATTCAATATTTCTGATGAGAAGATGAGGCACTTCCGTGAGGCCATGCAGGAGTGGGGGATCTCGGATCCACTCCCCAACACGGCCCTGTTTAGTGAAGGCCTACCCTGGGGAATGGAGCCCTGGGGTAATTCAGGCCAAGTCCTGGCTTTACCAGGGATCAGATTAAGGTGAGGCAAGTGGAACACTCCTTGGGTGCAATATTTGAGGGGCCAACAAAAAACTCCATAATTAGGATAAATATTTTAATGCAATATCTTTAAAAATCAAAATTAATGCAAAATATCCATGAACAAAGTATTGACATTTAACATAAAGACAGGCTGTTGTTTGTTTTATGACACTGTATCATTTTGCAATGGGAACAGTCATTTCCAATCAGCTCGCGGTTCCCAGGAAGGCCGCCATTGTGTCTCCTGCCACTTGGCTTTGTGAGTGTTGACAATATTGTGCGAACAGATTGGGCGACACAGGGCTTTATATATGGTTGTGTTTTTTGATCGTAGAGCTTTTATCCACTTTTTCCATTTGGTTCAAAATATGGAAGGATGTTTTGATAAGTGCACATAGGGGCGCACATTTTTCCTTTCGCCCTAGGTTCCAATAGGGCTCAGCAAGGTGCTAGTTTTTAGGGGAGTAGAGTCTAGGAAAAGGGTTCTAGCTGTTTAATCTTAGGCAAATGACTTAACCTCTCTGCTTCTCTATTTTCTCATTTATAAAATGGGAATAATCATACCCACCTCTGAGCGTTGCTGTGAGGATGAAGTAAGGTGCTATAGGCACAGTGCATAATATAAACCTTGCTACAGACACTAAAGCAGCATTCGACTCCTTCCCTCTCTATGCTGCAGGAATTGTTCAAGCAGCTGGACGGTCACAAATGGTCCCCCGGTGGGGCTGAGACTTGTTCCCATGGGTTTGTTGTTGCTGAATGTTCTGTTCTGGGGAGAACAGAGAGAACTTTCACACTCACCCGACAAGAAACAGTGAGACTCTTGAGTCAACTCCGTTTTTCTTGATAAATGATCTGATCATTCTAAACTTTTTAAAAAGCACCCTTCTGCTTAGGACGTTACAAAAAGCAACTTACAACAACCCTCTTCTGTGAACTTACAAATTGAACAGGCTGAAAACAACAAAGTCCTACAGGCAATGGTGCATTATAGAAACATTTAAAAGAAATACACCGTTCAGGGGCTTCCCTGGTGGCGCAGTGGTTAAGAATCCGCCTGCCAATGCAGAGGACACGGGTTCGAGCCCTGGTCCGGGAAGATCCCACATGCCGCCAAGCAACTAAACCTGTGCACCACAACTACTGAGCCTGCACTCTAGAGCCCACGAGCCACAACTACTGAGCCTGCGTGCCACAACTACTGAGCCTGCGCTCTAGAGCCTGTGCTCTGCAACAAGAGAAGCCACCGCAATGAGAAGCCCGCGCACCGCAACGAAGAGTAGCCCCCGCGCACAGTAGCAAAGACCCAACACAGTCAAAAATAAATAAATAAATTTATAAAAAAAAAAAAAAAACACCATTCATGTAGATTAGAATTCAAGGTCAGTATTGTATTAGTCTGTTTGGGCTGCCATAACAAAATACCACAGTCTGGGTGGCTTAACAACAGAAATTTATTTTCTCATAATTCTGGAGGCTGGGAAGTCCAAGATCAAGGTTCTGGCTGACTCGGTTTCTGGTGAGAGCTCTCTTCCTGGCTTGCAGACAGTGCCTGCTCACTGTGTCCTCACCTGGTGGAGAGAGAGAGAGAGAAAGAGACCTCTCTGGTGTCTCTTCTTATAAGGACTCTAATCTTATCAGATCAGGCTCCACTCTTATGGAGACTCTCATTTAACCTTAATGACTTCCTTTCTCCAAACGCAGTCACATCGGAGGTTAGAGCTTCAACATATGAATTTTGGGGGACGCAATTCAGTCCATAGTAAGTATGAACTCATGGTTTAAAAAATACAGAGAAGTAGATACAGAAATAAATATTGCTATAAATATATGTGTACATGTATGCATGTGTATGTATACCCATGAACACATGCAAACATACACATTCCCCAGCCATGTCTGCTGAGAGGGCCTAGAAGCAATGACACTCGAAGAGGAATAAGCACACTTAGCACCAGTTATTGATTTCTCAATACCATGCTGTACAAAGGGAACCACGGCTCCTTGGAGAAATGATTAATTCTACCACTGGGGTTGAGAAAGTTCAAGATGATCCTAGAACACCTTGTGCAAGAAAGTAAGTAAGTACTCAAAGAATGATGGAGATGTGTCAAAAGGACTAGAAGTCAGTTTGTGGGCTCCCACAAACTAAGGGCTCCCATTAGCCAAATGTGGAGCATGAAAATAAAATAGGACAGTAACAGATTATAACCCAATGAGTAAAATAAGATATATAAGTTTATAGTAATATAAATAAATGAATTAATAAATAAACAGAGGAGAAGAGAAAACCCTTCCTTATATTAGGATGCCAGCTAATAAATGTAGAAGGAACGATGCAGTTAGAAAATCACTAATGGCTACTAAAACAGCCCTGTGGCAGTTACAAAAACAAGGACTGTAGTAGTTTTGCATATTTTCCCTCTGTTGTGTATATATGGTGTCTTTGTACATACTACCCTTTTTTTTTCCTCTTTCCATTTTCATTTTATAGGTAAACTTTTATTTAAGTTGTCGGAAGTTAATCTTACAATTTAGTCTATGTAACAGTATATTTTTTGGACTACTGCAAAACCTGAGAAGTATTTATTTATTAATATTTTTATTTATTTATTTGGTTGCTCTGGGTCTTAGTTGCGGCAGGCGGGCTTCTTAGTTGTGGCATGCGAACTTTAAGTTGCAACATGCATGTAGGATCTAACCCGGGCCCCCTGCATTGGAGTCTTAACCACTGTGCCACCAGGGAAGTCCCTATTATATTTTTTATTTTTTAAATTAATTAATTAATTTATTTTTGACTGCATTGGGTCTTCGTTGCTGCGTGTGGGCTTTCTCTAGTTGCAGCGAGCGGGGGCTACACTTCGTGGTGGTGCACGGGCTTCTCATTGCAGTGGCTTCTCTTGTTGCAGAGCACGGGCTCTAGGCGCATGGGCTTTAGTAGTTGTGGCATGTGGGCTCAGCAGTTGTGGCTTGTGGGCTCTAGAGCTCAGGCTCGGGAGTTGTGGCACATGGGCTTAGTTGCTCTGTGGCATGTGGGATCTTCCCGGACCAGAGCTCGAACCTGTGTCCCCTGCATTGGCAGGCAGATTCTTAATCACTGTGCCACCAGGGAAGTCCAACTGTTATATTGCTTAGATGTTTGTTTCCGATATGTCTGGCGCCTAGGCTGGGAAAACTGTAAGGCTAGAACTGCTGATTGGAGTGCTTCAGTGGCTTCCCAAAATGACCTGGAGCGTGGTGGCCTCAGAACAGCCAGCCTTCTTTCCTGATGGCTCAGGGCTGCCTGAGTTCTGGTGAACAAGGAAGAAGCTGCATTGTCTTTGTTGACATAACTTAGAAGTCACAGTATCATTTCTGCCACTCCCTTAGTTACGATCAGCTCACAAACCTGCCTGGAGTCAAGGGAAGGGGACTCTCTTGATGAGAGAAGAATCAAAGAATTTGTAGCCGTTTTTTAAAAACCACCATAGAAGAGAACTTAGGACTCAGAGCCCGGCAGTTAGGCTCAAACCCTACTTGCTTAGTTACGGTGCTGTTGTAAGAGAAGACTGCCACCGGAGAGGCAGGCTCCCAAAGCATTTCAACTCCACTGAAGATTCTTGTTGCTCCTCTTGATCCCCGGATACCATGATGTTGGCTATTTTGGCATCTTTCCTGATGGGTCAGGGGAAGGTCCTCTTGGCTCTCTAGTGGCTCCTGTGAACTTTGATCTTTCTGGGCCGTGGCAGCAGAGAAAGAACCAGAGTCGGGGAAAATCTCCACGATTCACCACATCCTTAAGAGGCCCCAGTGGTAATGGGAAGTTAGAGACCCAAATAGTAGTGGAGGGGAGACCACATTTGCTTTTTTTGCTGTGCGGTTTGAGTGGGTCAGGTTTTGTAAAGAGTCTTTTGTGAGACTGGGGAAAGTTCACGGTTAAAGTAGAGACCTAAGGGGAAAGTTCACAGTTAAAGTGGATTCAGGGACTTTAAGGCAGCTGTAGCATTTCTAACGGTCTGGAAATCTAAATTTAGTTCCTAGCTTAATGTGTCTGAATCTCATTTTCTTCAACTGTCAAGTGGAGCTAATAAACGACTTGTCTCACAAGGTTTTGAGGGCTAAGGAGGTGATGCAGGTTGGACACTCAGCACAGAACATCATCTGATGGGGACCCAGTGCCCAGGCCAGCCCTTGGCGTCTACTCCTCTTGCTTTAAAGCTCCCGCTGTGCGTGGAGTGGAGAGATGGTGAGGGCCCTTTCCTGGGGCCTCTTTGCATAGCTGGCTGAGAAATGGAAACAACGTACACAGACTCCCCAAGTTCAGAACTGGGGGCCTGTGACAACCCCCACAATCTCGGGACCTCTTGCCTGGCCCCGACCTCTGACCATTGCCACCAGATTGGGACCATTCTCTTTGCCGCCATTCAGGGGCAGTCTTCTGAGGTCCTGCCGCCTCCCAGACCAAGACTGAAGTCCAGATTTACATAGTAGGTAAAAGCCTGGATCTAGAAATCAAATATCTGAATTCCATTGTCCACTAGTTGCTTGACACTGGATAAGTCACATAACCTCCCTGTACCTCTGTTTCCTCATTTTCAAGCAGAGGTGGTTTAACAGCTTCGACCTCACAGGGCTGTTGGGGAAGAGTAAATGAGACGAGTAGCGCGCCTGGCCCATGGGGAGTGCTCTCCAGGTGTGATTCCTGTTGGGCCACTTCCACTTTTATCCGAGGCTGACGGGCAGTGGTGGAACTGACTCAAGCCATCCTGGCTCGGGTGTCTATCCTCACAGGTGAGGCCCCTTCTTTCCCCTGGGAACGTGGTCCACTGGGGTCTGCACATCCCCACCACAGGTCCCAGCAGGAGGCAGCCCCTTGAGGGTGTGGTCTCAGGGCCACCTCCCTTGGGCACCCACAGTCACTTAGCCTTAGGGGCGCAGCCTTGCCAGTCAGCGTCCTGGGTGGCTTCACACAAAGATTGGCCTCAGGGGGTACCTCTGATTCCGGATCTGGTCCTGGCCAGCTTCCACTGGGGAGGAGGGCTGAGCTTTGTCAGAGTCAAACGCCTTCACTACTGGTCCAGGCCCAGCCCGTGGCCCCTTGCCTCTGCCTCTGCCCAAAGGTGCCCAGAGCTCAGGCTGCCTCACTGCCTCATGTCTCCTGCAAAGGCCTAGGCACTCCTTGGGAGCTGGATTAACAAGTTCAAAGCCCCCCAGCGTCCCGCCTAGCTCCATTCAGAGGGGACCCCACCTACTACTCTGGTAGCCCCTGTTCCCACAGTCTGGCAGGAGCCACGTTGGGAACAAGCCTGGAGGCCCACGGGTGAGAGTGTGTGTCCTGGCCTGGCTCACAGGGCTCCTGTAGAGCCCCCTGCCCTGCAGCTGCAGGGAACAGGAGTCTGGGTGCCATCCCAATGGTGTCACAAAGTGAACACTGACTGGATTGTGAGTCAGGACACCTAAGTTCTAAACTTGGCACTCACATCATCAACCAGCTGTGTGACCTAAGGCAAGTCACATACCCTCTCTGGGCCTCCGTTACCCCCTCCATAAAATGAGAAGCCTCAAGCAAATATTCGTTAAGGCCTCTTCCAGCTCAGGCATGCTTTTGTAGCATAATGCCAGGTACATAGTAGATGTTCAGGAAATGTTTTCTAGTAATTTAACTATAAGATTCAAGGCAGGATTCTCCAGGTCCCCGCACCCATCTATTTTCTTACTGTGCATTTTGCCTTTGCTGTTAGCTGATTTGGGTCAAGTGCCAGCTCAGGGCTTGGGACATAAAAGGTGTTAAACCACTGTGAGTTGAGTCTATATATGCAGTATGTTTACAGTAGCCCAGACACTGAGAACAGAATAGAATCTGACTGTGAACAGTAAGAGCTGATCGTGGAATCTCAGGGTGGGCTACACCTTCCTCCTTATTACAGGTTGGCTCCCCCTCTGGGCATATCGAATGTCATTGCATTGGGGCTCACAGTATCTATCTAGTGTCACTACTTGTTCCCTAAACAATCTAACCCCGTTTTTCCTCACACTGTTCCCTCTGCCTAGAACACCTGTCAGGGGCTGGGATTTACCCCATTTATAAGCTAAAAAGCTAGCCTGCTGTCGTTTCATAAATGCTGGCAGAAGACACAGGATTCCTGAGTCAGAGACAAAGGATTGACCGCTGTTGGCACAGCAAGCAGCATTAGCACCATTGTTACACATTTTCCCCTTGTTCTCAAGTTTCACGGGGGCACCACAGAGGGGCCCAGGTGGATGTTACACATGCAGCAGGTTTGCGTCACAGCTGCGGAGCACTGAGCTTGGAAAACCCACCACAGTCCCCTCCTACCTCACCACTTTTATCATAAGCAATAAGTGAGTCTGCTCTGTGTCTGGGAGAAGATGTTCCCTCATCCCTCAAAGTTGCTGGCTGCAAACACAGCACTGAGAAATGGTTGCGGAAAGAGCGGTCATGGCCTTGCATTCTTGGCATACTCAGTGATAACATCCAGGGATGCTCAGGACCTGCGTGATGGGGGACTGCCTCGTCCAAGACACCTATCCCCCACCTCTGCTTGTCAAAACTCTATCCATCCTCAAATGACACTTCGTTTTTGAATCTTTCCTCAGCCCTCCCATCACAATACTCTTTCCCTTTTGTATTTTCCTTATAATTCTCATCCATGCCTCTTTTTTGTGTCCACAACTGTCCCTCCCCTACCAGCAGAGTGCAAACACTTTGAGGGCAAGCATTGGTCCTCTTCCTTCCTGCATTCCACACCCAGATTGTTTGCATCCAGCAGGTGCTTAGACCATACTTGTTGAGTTGGAGGTATCAAGATCTTTGTGCATGGTTATGCTTTTGCGGAGTCTGTGGACCGTGTTTTGGAATGTCTTCAAGATTCCAGAGGCTAAAAATATCTCCTCAAAGCCGCCAAGGGCGCTTCCTTATAAGGAGTAGGATTTGCCTTGTGAAGCCAAAAGTTTGTGTCCACCAGGTGGCGCCCCACCCCAACTCTCCTGATGCCTTATTTATTTATTTATTCTTTATTTTTTATTTATTTTATTTATTTATTTTTGGCTGCGTTGGGCTTTCGTTGCTGCACGGGCTTTCTCTAGTTGTGGCGAGCGGGGGCTACTCTTCGTTGCGGTGTGCGGGCTTCAGTAGTTGTGGCGCATGGGCTCAGTAGTTGCGGCTCGCGGGCTCTAGAGCACAGGCTCAGTAGTTGTGGCACACGGGCTTAGTTGCTCCGCGGCATGTGGGATCTTCCAGGATCAGGGCTCGAACCCGTGTCCCCTGCGTTGGCAGGCAGATTCTTAACCACTGTACCACCAGGGAAGCCCCAGATGCCTTTTTAGAAGAGGGAAGGATTCTCTTGTCTGCCTCTAAATGTTTGTTGGCTTAGGTCTCCCACTTACAGAGGTAGTTTGTGTGGCATAATTCCCTGTCATCAGTGCAGCACCCAGATTCAGCCCCCAGCTGCGCATCCTAGCCCCAACCACACTCGAGACTGGCGCCCTGAAGACATTGAGGATGTCTCTCCAGGGGTTGCTCAGGGATGCTGAAGGAACAGCCCTGAAATTGGGATCGGAAGACCTAGGTTTGAGTCCCCACACTGACACTTAGTAGCTGTGCTTCTTTGGGCAAGTCATGTAACCTTTCTGGGTCCCTGTGAGAGTAGCTGAGAATTCAATATGCGAAAGTATATAAAAGCGTATTGAATGTGGACCTGGAGTCAGCCACACCCAGGCTCCTATTTAAACTGTCATCCACCAGCTCTGTGAGCATGGTCCACTTCCTTACCCCTCTAAGCCTTGGTTTCCCCATCAGTGAATCAGAGTTAATACCAGTTATTTTAAAGAGTTGGTATAAGGATTAGGTAGAACAATAAAGTGCTCACTTTATATAAAGTGTATAGTAAGCATTCAATTCATAATAATCACATATATATTATGTATCCCTAGCCCCTCAAATGGTGCCTAGAACTTCCTAGGTGCTTAATATCTATTTGCTGAATGAAAAGATTTCACAGACGAGGAAACTGAGGTACAGACCCCCCCAGGTCCCAGCACCAGGGAGTGGCGAAGCAGTGAGAAGTAGCCAGGCAGTCTGCCTCCAGGGTTTACACCCTGAGCCTTTACGCCATGCTGTCTTACCAAAAAATGCAGGTGGTATACACCACCATTTGTTCACTTAAAATATGCATTCAGAGTTTTCTCGGGTACCCATAGGTGGGGCTGAGTTGGCAGTGGGAGGCATTAGCTCCCTGAGAAGCCACGTAGTTTTTCTCCCTCAAGGGGAGCCAGGGGCCAGCTGCCTCATCCCATGACCGAGAGACGAGAAAGGGAGCTCCGTAGGGTAGGATAAGCTGGGGGTCTGATGCATGCACAGTCCCCAGGACAAGAGGGGTCCTCTCACTTTCACTGCTGTCCCTGCAGCCACCCAGTCTTCCACTCCACAGACATTTACTGAGTCTCTTACGTGCCAGGCACAGGCAAAGATGGATAAGACTTGATAACCAATGGTTATGATGTAGCTGACTCGACTACTACAGAGGGAACCTCCAAGGGGGGCCTAGAAGAGCCAGCAGTCAACAGCCTGGGAGGCTAAACCAAGGGGAGGAGCATTTAAACTGGGCATTGAAGGATAAGTAAGAATTTGCCAGACGAATGGGGTCTGGGAATGAAGGGCATTCTGAGCCTATTTGGGAACCTTAAGAGGTTTGGTGGGGTTGGCATGCTGGGTGCAAGCATGGGTAAGAAAACGAAGTGGAAAACCAGGAAATTGGAAGTTGGTTGGGGCCAGATTGTGAAACATCCCCATAGAAGAGATAGAACCCTATTCTGTGGTCAGTAGGGGAAGCAGTGTATATACAACCAGGTCTGTGTTTTAGAAAGATGCCACAGTGCACAAAGGTTGGATCAGAAGGGGAGGGAAGAGAGACCAGCAGCAGTTACCAGTTTCGTGGTCTTAACCTCTCTAGGCTCCGTTTTTCTCCTCCGCAAGATGAGGAAAATAATTGTATGTATCTCGGGGGTTCTTTGAGGCTTAAATGAGAATTCCTGCAAAGCACAGTAATAGCAATAATGTAAAGCACTGTTGGGCTTTGCTGTCTCTTAGAGCTGGGTTTGTGTCCTGGTCATCCTGGGAAGCCTATTTTTAGTATGCTCGATGGCAAAGAAGTTTGGAAAAAAGAGATTGAACTAATAGGACTTCGCTTTGTGGCACGGGAGGGGCAGTGGGGCCTGGAGCAGGTGATGGTCCCTTTCACTGACAGGAGAACTCAGATGGCTGAGACAAAGTCTGAGCCCAGTTTTGGACAGAATAAGTTTGGGGTGGGCACTGGCAGGATATGATATTCGGATGTCCAGGTGAGAAGAGATGGCAGCTTAAGCCTGGCACTGCTCTCCTCCAGCGCCAAGGAAGGGCCGGGAGGCCCCAGAGAACTATTAGGACAGGAGGGAGGAGAAAGAAAAAGGCCCAGCCTAAGACTGAGGGGACGCTCCACCTCCAGAAGACCGCTCTCAGCTTCGAGGCTGGACCGGAGCCAGGGAGCCAGGGCAGGCAGGGCGGGCAGATGTGGTAAACTCGGCCCAGTCGGACGGAGCGGAAGACCCGCCGCCGGCTGGGGTGCCCTCCGCCCTGCCCCGAGGAGGAAGGAATCCGAGCTGGGAGTTTGGCGCCGACGGGAAGGGGGGCACCAGGGTGGTGAGCGAGGCCCAAAGAGAGAAGGCAGGAAGCCTGGAGGAGCGAGTGGGGGTGGAGAAGGAGGAGGGGAAGGGAGAGGGCGGGCAGGAGGGGTGGAGAGAGAGAGAAACGGAGAAAGAGAGGAGGGCTGCGGGGAGGAGGGAGGGGAGGAGAGAGGGGAGGTAGAGTGGGGAGAAGGGGAGAGGAAGAAAGGAGGACTCGGAGGGGAGCGAGGAGGCCGCGGCGGGCTCAGGGGCACGTCGGCCGGGCCACCCCCGCGAGCCAGACGTCGCCATTCCGCTGCTCGGGGCGCCGCCGCCGCCGCCACCGCGCCCGGGGGCCATGCTCCCGCCGCCCCCGCGCCAGCCGCCGCCCCAGGCGCGGGCAGCCCGCGGCGCGGTGAGCCTGCAGCGGGCCTTTCTGCGCGGCCCGCTGGGCGTGCTGCGGCTGCTGCAGCTGCTGGCCGGCGCCGCCTTCTGGATCACCATCGCCACAAGCAGGTACCAGGGTCCGGTGCACTTTGCGCTCTTCGTGTCCGTGCTCTTCTGGCTGCTGACCCTGGGCCTCTACTTCCTCACGCTGCTGGGCAAGCACGAGCTGGTGCCCGTGCTGGGCTCGCGCTGGCTGGTGGTCAACGTGGCGCACGACCTGCTGGCGGCCGCGCTCTACGGCGCCGCGATGGGCATCATGATCAGCCAGACGCAGAGCCACAGCTACTGCAACCTCAAGGATTACCAGATGTCCTGTGCCTACCACGCCTTCCTGGCGGCCGCCGTCTGCGGCGGCCTCTGCCTCGGCCTCTACCTGCTCTCGGCGCTCTACGGCTGCTGCCGCCACTACCAGGGCGAGCAGGAGGTGGCGTGAGGTCGCTGCGCCGCGGGGCGGGGGACCCGTCCTTCCTGCCGCCGCCGCCCCGCTCCCGTGCGCCCCGGCTCCCTCCCCTCGCCCTGCGTTCCCGCCGCCGCCCGCGCCCCGGCGCCCGGATCGCAGTTCCCGTCCGACGGCTTCGCCGCCGTCCAGAGTCCGGACAGCTGCGCCGTCTCCTGGGACCAGGGCAGGGCCGCATCCGAGGGGCGGACGCACTCTTTCAGTCGGGCCGCCCCGAGGCTAAGCCTCGCTGTTCCTCTTCCCCTTCCCGGCCGAGAGCGAGACGTGGACAGGCGCCGCGTAGATCCGGGGGAGGCTCCCAAATTGGAACCAGTCTACTGGCGGCGCCACTGCCCCCTCCCTCCCGCTCCGCGTTCGGAAGAGCACCCCCTTGCCCTGGCCCCTCTTCCAGCCCCGAGTGCTGAAAAAGGCAGGCATGACGCCGCGGGCGTAGCTGGGGACGGGCCTCCACTGGTCCTGGGATGAGCGACGGGTGTGGTTTTAGTTTGGGATTGTGCAGGCATCCTGCGCAGTCCTTCCGGGCCATCCCTCGGTGCTTTGATGTCTTGCGCTGGGGCCCATCTGCAAAGGTGAGGATGGATAGGGGGCTGTACCCTTGCACCTTTGGAGTCTTCTTTCTCCTCCTGTTACGCCTTTGTCCTCGCGGTTCACGGAGGCCAGTTCCTAACGCCCACTAGCTTCCCTGGCCTCGCCTTCCCAGCCTTCCTCTCACAGGTTTCTGTTCCGTCCCCATCTCCCAATATCTTTTTTGCATTAGGGATACCACACCAGCGTCAAGGAATGTTAGGCGAACCCCACCCCCTTCTTTTTGCAGATGGAGACTCAGAGCTTGCTCTTGCGAACAGCCAGAAAAAGATTAGAACCCGGTCTTTGGACTCCCAGTCTAGCGTTGTTTACTTTAAAGCATTGGTTGTTCCCAGGAATCCGGACTCTGGAGCTACCCTCTAATAGAGGGTTTCAAGGCCAAAAGGGTTTGTCTAAGGTGCTTTCTCCCCTTCTTGAAGATTCACAATGCTCATTAGCATATGAAAGGCTCTGAGAAGTCCTGCTCTAAAAGAAGCCCAAGTAACTCAGTTTACAGTGTTAACTGCCTCTGGACCTGGACCAGTTTTTTCCACCTAAGGTTCCAAGCAGCCGTTTGTCGTCCTGGCTCTCATTTATCACCAAGGGTCCCGACCCATTGGCTGTGGTCTGTTTGAAGACAAGGGGCACTCCTTCTCTTTCCCAGGGAATTTCTATAGCAGAAGGAGGCCCCGCACCCCCTTCATTAAAGAGAAGATAGCCGGCCCTGCCAGGCCAGTGAGAGCCTGGTGAAACTGTGGATTGAACATTCCTTTACATTGTTTGGGAAATGAAGCCAAGGTTATCCTGATGGTTTCCTGGTTTCCCAGTCAAAAGGAACATCACCTGTAAGAGATGCTGGCATTGACCATGAGCAACTGGCAGGGGTGGGTCGCACCAAACAGAGAAGAAAACTCGGGATCTGGGATGAACAGCTGGCCCAGCCTCGGTAAGGTAAGATGCCTCTTGGCTTTCTGGAGAGGTCATAGGCCTTTGAATAAAAAAACCCAGAGCCTGCTCCTTTTCTAAAAGTTAAAGGGTTTTTATTCAGGAGCAAGTTGAAGGGGTGACAGTAATAACCACAATGTCCAAAGGGTTATTACAACAATTCAACCTTTTTGCTAAATCCTTCAAAAGTCTGCTCTTTGAAAAAGTTCAACCCTCTCTGGATTAGAAACTAGAATAGGGGAGGCCAGAATACGTTTTTGTGAGCGTGTTTGTAGAGTTTAGTAGGAAAAGTCTTAGGTTTCTCTGTTGTAGTGGTGAAGATCTGAGTGGGGATGTGGAGCGCTTTTGTGAGTTTTACATAGTCACCATCTTTGCATCTTTGTGCCCGGCACTGCTCAAAGCACTTATGTATTCATTTCATTCTCTCAACAACCCTATTGAGCTGGGTTCTAGTATTATTTCCATATTCTGTATGAGGAAAATGAGTCACAGAGAGGTTAAGTGACTTACCTAGAGTCTCCCAGCTGGTGAGTGGTGAGTGGTGGAGCTCGGATTTGAACCCTGGCAGTCTGACCTCTTCAGAACCAGGCTGTGCTATATACAGTAGGGGGTCAATACATGTTAGATACTGTTAACATGGTTATCTTTATTTATTTATTTATTTTAATATTTTTGGCCACACCACGTGGCTTGTGGGATCTTAGTTCCGCGACCAGGGATCGAACCTGCACCCTTGGCAGTGAAAGCGCGGAGTCCTAACCACTGGACCGCCAGGGTATCCCCATGGTTATCTTTGGAAAAAAAATTTTTTTAAATTGTGGTAAAATATTCATAACATACAATTGACCATCGAAACTGTCTTTAAAGCGTACAGTTCAATGGCATTAAATACATTCACATTGCTGTACAGCGATTAGCACCAACCATCTCCAGAACTTTTTCATCTTGCAAAACTGAAACTCTGTATCCATTAAAATTGTGGTTATTTGTGTTATTGTTGTTGCTATTGTTTTCTGTCCTCCGGGAAATCCCAGAACACTGAGCCTTTCAGCGTCTCAGTTAGGCTGGGGTCCTGCTGCCATGCTCCAGGCAGGGTACCTGTTTCCTCAGCGCCCACCGCTGGTGCCAGCCAGAGCCTGGGGGTGGCCTTTGCTGGGATACTGGGGGTGTCTTGGAAGCCCAGCAACTTTGGTTCTTCTGTTGCAGGTTTCCATGTTGCTGAGGCCATGGAGACTCCCAGAGCCGGTCATTCTGACCTCTCCCAGGGCCCACTTCCCTGGGCCAGCAGAGGGTTTCAGTGTCTTCACTGGCCATATAGGGAGGTGGGGAGGGGGAACAATCTTTGCCCAGCAGCTCCCTTTCCACATCATTCAGTGGAACAGCCAAGATAGTGAAGGTTCATTTTGCCTTGACATAGAGAAATTCCTATTCTGCTTGCGTTATGACTTGGGCATAAGCTTCCAGATACCTGGAACTGAGCCGTGCACCCCTGAACCCTAAACAATGGCTTTTGAGCTCCAGCATGTGTTCTTTTCTCTTTTTTAGATCATCACGTAAGCTGCATCCTCAGCTCAGATCCAGCCCTTTGAGGACCTCTTCTTAGCCCCCAGCCCATAGTTCTTTGTCTGTGGTTAGCTGACCTTACTCAGGAGCAGACGTCTCCTTGACCTTCATGGTACCTTATACAGCCACATGTGCCTGAAACATTCCAGAGCTCACTGGCTCGTCTAGATGTGCCTTCCCACTTGGCCTCCCGTGGCTTCTCCAGATGTGAGAAGGACATGAAGATGGCTCCCACACCCATCCTCTCCTCCCCCTTGGGGCCATGTGCTATGGGAATGGCTACCTGAGCTGGCCCGGAACTTTTGGATACTGGAGGCAGTCTCCTTGGCCTCCCTCTTTGGACTCCAGGACTCGATCCAACCTGACACTGCTGTGGGCTGCCCCCAGCCCAAAAGTCTGGGACCAGTTGTGGGCCCAGGAGAGGATTTCTCCAGTATTCTACAAAGGCCAAAGAGAGGGTGTGCATGGGAGGGTGAGGGAGGGTAGGGAGAGGGGACTGATGTGCCTCATTCAGTAGTTTAGTGGTGATTACTAATATGCTTTTCTGAATAAAGTTTGTTTGTCTGATCTGGGTGTATGTGTCTTCTCTCCTGCCCCCTGCAGTAACCCTCTGTGTCAGGTCCCCTAGCCTCCCTCCATCTTCTCATTTTGCCACACTTGTCTGCCTCCCCGGCTTCCCCTTCTTTCTGGGAGGGAAAGAAAAATGAGGTCATAGATTTCCAGTACAGTTAGGGCAGGACACAGGAATCAGGAAGAAAACTGCCTGTGTCTGTCCCTGACTGAGGCTGGAGGGAATTCCAGAAGCTCCCACTCCGGCTCTCAATGGGCCCTCTGTTTGGGAAGTTCCACTGCCTGATGGGCAGGCACAGGATGACTATGGTCACGGAGCCAGAGGGTCCTGTTCTGGTCCAAGCCCATCATATTACAGAAGGGGAAATGAACCCCAGGGTGGCGTGGCAACTTGCTTAATGTCACAGAGCTGACTGGGGCCAGAGTGGGGTCTCCTGGAGCCCAGGCTCTGGTTCTTTCCTGCAGATCATTGTTCTGGTGTTGCCTTCTAGACACACCCAATCTGGTCCCCCCTCTCTGCCTTCCAGCCTCAGCCTGCTGACTGAGGTACCCTGGAAAGGGCTGGAGGGCAGTTAACAGGCTTCTTGTCGGCTCCTCCCTCCTGTGACCTGGGCCTGAAGTCCACAGCCAGGACATAGAGTTCTACTGGCAGATCTCAAAACCCACCTAGAACGGCTCCAGGCAGGGATCTGATGCTGTGTGTGCTCCACACCCACTCTCTTCAAAGCACCCTCTTCAAATACAGCACAAACTCTCTCTCTCTCTCTCATCCTCCTCTTCATGGTTTGCATTTCCAGGGTGGAGGAGAATGCCACCAGCTGCCCAAGATCCTCCCTTTCTCCCCTCTTCCCTCTGTGTCAATTAGTGAATATCACACAAAATAAAAAGTGGCCTTTATGCAAAGGCTGGTAAGCCACCCGCTCTACTTTAGCTCGGTGGAACATTTGCAATTGAAAATGTGCTTTTACTTGCATTACCCTATTTGATCTTGTCACCAGTCTTAGAGGTTGGCATTGTCACCCCCATTCAATAGAAGAAATAGAGTCCCAGAGAGGAGAAGGCCTTATCCATGGTCACATAGCTGGCAAGTGGCAGGACTGGGCCTGGAAAGTAGATGTTCTCTTACTATCCTCAGCAGCCAGTTGCTAAGCTCTGTGGGCCTCTGGGCAGGTTCTGAGGTAGAGGTGGAGTTTGGTTTTCCCTCCTAGAGACCAGGTGTTCAGGAATGGTCTAATCTGACATTTCCTGTTTAATGCTGGGGGCACTTTGAAATAAGACACTGCTCCTTGGGGACATAACTGAGCCCATTTGGGTCTGGGGAATCCGAGGGATTTGTTCATTTCTGTCTATTACTTTTCCTGCTTTTCTAGGGATGGGAGTGGGATGGTCAATGGTGAGGAAGGAGAATTAAGAATTCCTTTTCAGGCATAAAAAGGAAAGGGCAGGGATATGGGAGAAAGGTCTCGTTAGCACTATTTATATTTTTATTGTTTTTGTTTGTTACAATTGTTATTTGTAGAATAAAATAGCAATATATACCCATTAAATTTTTTTACCTGTACAGAAGTGTACAAAGTAAAAAGAGAAGTCATTCGATCATCCTAACCTCACACCTGAGCAATAAGCCATTGTTCACTATTAAGCCTTCTTCCTTAATTTTTATAACTAATGAAATATCTGGATGCTCATCCACATACACACATATACATTCAGACTCTTCTACAACTTGCTTTTAAAATTTAGCAATAATATAGTTCTAAACACTTTCTAATGTTCTATAATAATATAGCTCTAGTCCTTTTTATTTTATTTTATTATTTTTTTTATTTTTTTGGAGAAAGAGTTCCACTACCACAGTGGGAATTTTTATTTTATTTTATTATTTTTTTAAAATTTATGTATTTTATTTATTTATTTTTGGCTGCGTTGGGTCTTTGCGGCTGCTCGCGGGCTTTCTCTAGTTGCAGAGAGCAGGGTCTACTCTTCTCTTCGTCGCGGTGCGCGAGCTTCTCATTGCGGTGGCTTCCACGGGCTTTAGGCGTGCGGGCTTCAGTAGCTGTGGCGCACGGGCTTAGTTTCTCCACAGCATGTGGGATCTTCCCGGACCAGGGATCGAACCCATGTTCCCTGCATTGGCAGGTGGATGCTTAACCACTGCACCACCAGGGAAGTCCCTCTAGCCCTTTTTAAATGTTCATATAAACAGTCAGAGACTGCAAGAATTTTGTGGGCTTTCTGGAGCCTTTATAACTTTCTCACTTTGGCTAACTCCCTTGGTTGCTTTCTATAGAGATCATAGTAAAAACTGGCCCTTTTTTTACAGATGACGAATAGAGGCTTAGGATGGGGAGTGGCTCTCCGGGGTCTGTGCTCCTTCTACCCCCAGAGTGCCAAGAGTAGCAAGCACGGGAGGGAGCAGAGGGGCGGCGGTATCTGGCTTCACAGCCAGTCTTGGGGAGAGGAGCACCAGGGACTAGGGTTAGTGGGGGCAGCTGGAGAGAGGTGAGGAGGGCCTGACACTCTCTGGACCCTGTGGAGCAAAGGAGAGGTATGCTGGGCAGGTGGCCAGAACCCAAAGAGGGCACCTGGGCATAGCCAGCAGGAGGGCAAGGGCCTCCACACCAACCTCATCAGCCTGTGGAAATTCCAGCTGGGCTCTTAATCTGAAAGCCCTTTTGCCCTCCCTGTTCCATGACCCCATTCCTTTTTGGTTTTTCCCCATTATTTATTTATTTATATATTTATTTTTATTGGGGTATCGTTGTTTTACAATGTTGTGTTAGTTTCTACTGTACAGCGAAGTGGAGTTCCCTGTGCTATACAGAGGGTTCTCATCATTTTATACATATTAGTGTATATATGTATGACCCCATTCCTTTTGAACTGGGTGGCTATTTGGGATCTTGTAGGCACCAAGGCTGTGGTGTTCCTTCCCCAGCACTGAGGTGAGGGCCAGCTCCCAGAGGCAGTCCCTCTGCAGCTTGATAGCTGCATCTCCCTGGGGGTGGGAGGCAGGCTGTCCTTGCTGCCATCTCCAGGAGTCCTGAAGGGGGCTCTCTGATGCCACAGGTAAAGTACTTCTGAGACAAAGTTGGGAAGAGGGGAGAAAGGGAACAAATATTTGGAAGTGTTGGTAATGAGCCAAGAATATGATGGATGCCTTATGTAACGTCCTTATCATTCTCACAAGCCCGTGCATATACCCCTATTTAACAGACATGGAGACAGGTTCAGAAGGGTAAACTGATTTCCCCAGGGCACTTGACTAAGTAACAGAAACAAGATTCAACCTCAGGTCTAAGCTACCATGCTCTGCTGTTTCAGAGGATTTCCCAGAAGACTGTTTCTTCCAGCCATCCAAAGACTTCACCCAGATCTACACTAGATTTTGTAATAATTATATCTTAAGCTAAGGCAGGAAGGAAAGTTTATTATATTATTAAAAATCTGAATTATCTCAGCTTCTCCCTTCCTGGTTTAAAAAGAAGTTGGATAATTACCTTCAGGTTTGATCAGCTCACTGTGCTGAGGTCACTCTCCTGCTCCCTAGAGACAGTCCCTCTGTCTGCCGGATGTAAGAAGCATTTGTGAAACTGCTCCTCCACCCTGCCCTTCTCCCTCTTGAGACCCAGTGCCATAGGTATGGCCGTCTGACCTGACTCTGAACTTTTGGATACTGAACTCTGTCTTTTGCAATCTTGCCCTGATTCTGTGTTGGAATGACAATCTCACCAGCCATGGAATGAAGCCTCTACTGGTCTTTTTTTTTTTTTTTTTTTTAATAAATTTATTTATTTATTTATGGCTGTGTTGGGTTTTCGTTTCTGTGCGCGGGCTTTCTCCAGTTGTGGCGAGCGGGGGTTACTCTTCATCGCGTTGCGCGGGCCACTCATTGCCGTGGCCTCTCTTGTTGCGGAGCACAGGCTCCAGATGCGCAGGCTCAGTAGTTGTGCCTCACGGGCCTAGTTGCTCCGTGGCATGTGGGATCCTCCCAGACCAGGGCTCGAACCCGTGTCCCCCGCACTGGCAGGCAGATTCTCAACCACTGCGCCACCAGGGAAGCCCCTCTACTGGTCTTTCTTGTGTCCACATTTGAGTTTTCTTGAAAAGATGCACAGAGGTGTTAAAAATTATTGTCACTTTCCTGAAGGTCAGGACCTCCTTCTTCCCTACGGAATCTGAGGTCCATCTTTGCTCTCCTTTTTATTCCCTTTGGCAGTTCCCGGGCTGTGACTCTGTGCTCCAAGAAGTTCTGCCTCCTTTCAACCTGAAAGGACTCACTGTTCTCATCTTGTTTCCTGGGGTTCCAGTCCATCTGGAGAGACGAACTGACCATGAGTTTTCAGGTGTCAGTAGTGGGACGTTCACAGACTCCCCTCTTTATGTGTTTGCAAGATCTTCCATGATTTCATTCAAGTCAAAATTATTCCAGGAACACAGGGCGTTGCCAGGAACAGTTACTTGCTCGGCTTCCCTAGCTGTTTCGTATCTGGACATTTCACAACATGTCTTTCCTCACATCCTGGTAAACTCTGTTGTATTTTTCAGCTTCTCGGCATCTTCTCCCAGCCACCCCTAGGAACTAGTGAACTTGCTGAGTTTGTTTTTCCTTTTAAGTTAAATTGGTGAACTACCTCAGTGAGCTTAACCTAGTGGGCCAGAAGGCTGAGGTGATGGGGTCTTTGTGTAGTGACTGTGATAGTGATGATAAAAATGATGATATTATTGTTGATAATGGCATTAATAGTAATAAAGATTACACATGTCCCAATCTCTTGTACTCACAGCTTGCAAAAATATTTTTGCATTCATTATTTCATCTCATCCTTATATGAAAAGATAAACAGCATAGATAATAACCACATTTTGTAGATGAGGCTCAGACAGGTGAAGTGTTTGCCTATCTATCTATGTATCTATCTATCTATCTAATTTATACATATACACACACAAAGATTTATTAGGGTATACTTCTATGTTAAACCTCACATGGCTTAAATGTACACTTTGGGGACTTCCCTGGCGGTCCAGTGGTTAAGGCTCTGTGCTCCCACTGCAGGGGGGATGGGTTTGATTCTTGGTCGGGGAACAAAGGTCCCACATGCCACAGGACACAACCAAAAAAAAAAAAATGTACACTTTGATGAGTTTTGACGTATGTGTACACTTGTGAAGCCATCACAACTAAGACTGTGGACATATCCATTGTGCCCCAATGCTTTTTTGTGCCCCCTTGTAATCTCTTTTTCCCTTTTCCATCTCCCCACCCCAGGCAACTACTGATGCTTCCCATGACTATAGATTAGTTTATATAAGTGGAATGTACAGTATGTGTTTTTTTCCCCCCCCCCATCGGAGGGGGCAGTGTCTGGCCTCTTTTACTCAATAATTTTGAGATTCACTCATGTTGTTGTTGTACCAATAGTTCATTCATTTTTATCTATCGCTGAGTATTATTCCATTGTATGGATATACTATAATTTGTTTATCCATTCACCTGTTGATGGACATTTGTGTTGTTTCAACTTTTTGGTTCCTGCAAATAAAGCTGCTGTGAACATTCATGCACAAATATTTGTGTGGACATACACTTTCATTTCTCTTTGTTAAATACCTAGCAGTGGAGTGGCTTAGCTGTGTGGTAGGTGTATTCTTTTGCTATTTTTATTGGCTATGTTCCAGATGAAATTTGTTTATTTGTGTGTGTGCTCTTGCCTGACATTTATATCATGGATGGTAATTTTGGACTCAGAATAAATTAGAAAGTTTTCCATCTTGTTCTGTTCTCTGGAATAGTTTAACTATATCATTTTACTGATGGGTTTAATAAAATTGTCTACAAAATAACCTGGTCCTGATGCCTTTTAGGAAGCTTTTTTTGTTTTATTGGTTTGTTTTTAGGCAAGCTGTGCGGTTTGTGGGATCTCAGTTCCCCGATGAGGGATTGAACCGGGGCCATGGAAGTGAAAGCCTGGAGTCCTAACCACTAGGCCACAAGGGAACTCCCTTTTAGGAAGTTTTCTGGTTAATTCTCTCAGTTTCGTTAATAGTAATTGGTCTATGCAGGGTTTTTGTGGCTCACCTACTGCCTTTCCATTTGTGGCATTTTTATTCAAGTTGTCTCTCCCATTAATTCTCTCATCTAATTCTCCAATTTAGAATGAGAACTTTTTGAGGGAAGAATTCCAGGCTATTCTTCTCTATATTTCCATGAAGGCACATAATAAGTAGTTATTTAGTGGAATGAATGAATATTAGGGTTTAGCTGCTGTAACAAACACGCCTCAACATTTCAGTGGCTTAATATAACAAAAGTCTATTTGTTGTTCACATACAAATATATTTCTGCCTCACATAGTTGTCCATTGTGGATATTCCAGGTCAGTGGGAGGTTTCCACGATGTGATGATTCAGGGACTTAGGCTCCTCCAACTTTGTGGCCCAGCCATCCCCTCTGCTTTGAGCTGGCATTTGGGAGAAAAGCGGGAGGAGTAGATTTCCGACATTTAAATGCCTTGGACTAGAAGTGACTCTCATCACTCACTTCTTTTGGGGAGTCACATGACCTAAAAATCTACATGCAAGGAGGCTGGAAGGTGTAGTCCATGGTGGAGCAATGGCTGCCCGGCTACAACTCTATACTCTGGAAAAGGGAAAAGGACTTTTGGGTGGACAGTTAACTGCTTCTTTCCTGGGAGGCCACAGGTTTTATTGCTGAGGTTTTCATTGCCTTGCTCTTCGAGACGTTTTTTGCCCCTGTGTTTGATGAATGGTTGTTTTCATGGCTGCCAAGAGCTGTTGAGTAAGAGTAGAACAGCAGACATTCATTTCCTTGCTGTGTTTGTCCAACAACTCACTGTGTCACAGCTGGAAAACTCATTACTCATGAGGACTTCTTTCCCAGGTACAAGAACATAAAGATGTTATTTATTGAACACTTTTCAGACCAATGGCAGTGAGTTATTAATCCAAAAATATACCCAAATATTAAGTTTAAATACTAGAGTAAACCCAAATATTAAAGTGAATCTAAAAATACATATCAGTCAAATGTTTCTTTCATTTATTCATTCATTTAAAAAAATTGAAACAGTTCCTGTAAGATAAAATTTCACGCAGAAATTCTCCGTTTTAGAGTATACAATTCAGTGGTTTTAGTATATTCACAAAGTTGTGCAACTATCACCACTATCCAATTCCAGAACATTTCCATCACCCCAAAAAGAAACGCTGTACCTATTAGTCACTCCCAATTCCTTCCTCCCCACAGTCCCTGGCAGCCACTAATCAATCTACTTTCTGTCTCTATGGACTCGCCTATTCTGGACATTTAGTGTAAATGGAATCATACAATATGTGGTCTTTTGTGTCTACATAGCATAATGTTTTCAAGGTTCATCTATGTTGTAGCATGTAGCAATACTTCGTTCCTTTTTATGATGAAAATTAATATTCCACTGAATGGATATATCACACTTTCTTTATCCATCATTCCTCCGTTTAAAATTTTTAAATATTGTGGCAAAATACACATAACATAACATTTACCATCTTAACCATTTAAAAAAATAATAAGTTTATTTAGTTAGTTATTTAGGCTGCGTTGGGTCTTCGTTGCTGCATGCAGGCTTTCACTAGTTGCAGCGAGCAGAGGCTACTCTCCGTTGCGGTGCCCTGGCTTCTCATTGCGGTGGCTTCTCTTGTTGTGGAGCACGGGCTCTAGGCGCGTGGGCTTCGGTAGTTGTGGCTCGCGGGCTCAGTAGTTGTGGCTCGCAGGCTCTAGAGCGCAGGCTCAGTAGTTGTGGCGCACGGGCTTCATTGCTCCACAGCATGTGGGATCTTCCTGGACCAGGGATCAAACCTGTGTCCCCTGCATTGGCAGGCAGATTCTTAACCACTGCACCACCAGGTAAGTCCCCATCTTAACCATTTTTTAAATGTACAGTTCATTGGTATTAAATATGTTCACGCTGTTGGGCAACCATCTTCAGAACTCTTCTCATCTTGCAAAACTGAAAGTCTGTACTCATTAAATAATAAATCCCCATTCCCCCTCCCTCCAGCCCCTGACAACCACTATTCAATACTTTCTGTCTCTATGAATTTGACTGCTCTAGATACCTCATATAAGTGTAATCATACAGTATTTGTCTTTTTGTGACTGGCTTATTTCACTCAGCATCAATGTCCTCAAGGTTCATTCATGTTGTAGCATGTGTCAGAATTTCCTTATTTTTTAAGGAAAAATAGCCCATTGTGTATGTATACACCACATTTTGTTTATCCATTCATCATAATGATGAATGATGATCCATTCATCATCATTAATGGACACTTGGGTTGCTTCCACCTTTTGTGATTAAAACTGCTGTGAACATGGGTATACAAATATCTCTTCGAGACCCTGCTTTCAAGTCTTTTGGGTATATGCCCAGAAGTGGCATTGCTGGATCATATGGTGATTCTGTTTAATTTTTTTAGGAACTGCCATATTGTTTTCCATAGAGTCTGCACCATTTACATTCCCACCAACAGCACACAAGGTTCTTGTTTCTCCACATCCTCACCAACACTTGTTATTTTCTGTTTTACTCATTTATTTTAAAACAAGCATTCATTGAGTTCCTACTATGCCAGGGCTGTGCTAGATACTTGGCAGAAACTGGGCCTGGCAGGATGTTAAGTCACAGTCCCCGGCTCTCAGGAATTCAGGACACAATGAGGGAAATAGTCATGTTCAAGAGAAAGATTGAGGGGCTTCCCTGGTGGCGCAGTGGTTGAGAATCTGCCTGCCAATGCAGGGGACAGGGGTTCGAGCCCTGGTTTGGGAAGATCCCACATGCCGCGGAGCAACTAGGCCCGTGAGCCACAATTGCTGAGCCTGCGCGTCTGGAGCCTGTGCTCCGCAACGAGAGGCCGCGATAGTGAGAGGCCCGCGCACCGCGATGAAGAATGGCCCCCGCTCGCCGCAACTAGAGAAAGCCCTCGCACAGAAACGAAGACCCAACACAGCCAAAAATAAATAAATAAATTAAAAAAAAAATCAGCTATACTTCAATTTAAAAAAAAAAAAGAGAAAGATTGAAATGCAAGGTGAGGGACTTCCCTGGTGGTCCAGTGGTTAAGACTCCGAGTTTCCACTGCAGGGGGGCATAGGTTTGACGCCTGGTCCAGGAACTAAGATCCTGCATGCTGCGCGGCAAAAAAAAAAAAAAAAAAGAAAGAAAGAAAAAAGAAATGCAAGGTGATAGGTGCTTAATAGAGATGAAAGAGTTCTGTGTAAACACAGAGGAGGAAGTGAGGAATTATTTGGGGAAGTCTTTACAAAGAACCTGATATTCAAGCTGGATGTTAAAAGGTGAGCAGGGGGAGATGAGGTGGAAGGAAGGGTAATCTAAGCCGACAGAGCAGCACATAGCAGCCAGCCTCCAAGATGGCCTCCAGGATGGCCCCGATAATTCTCACCTCCTGGTAGTTATGCTGTTGTATAATCTTCCCATTATGCGTTGGAATGTTGACTAGTTCGACCCGTAAAACCAACAGGATATTGTGAAAGTGACAGTGTGTGACCTCTGCGGATATGGCATAGAAGACCTTGTAGCTTCCTGCCTTGCTGCCTCTTGGATCTCCTGCTCTGGGGGAAGTCAGCCTCCATGTCGCGAGGACACTCAAGATGCCTTCTGGAGAGTCCTAGGTGGAAAGGAACCCAAACCCCTTGCCAGCCTGTCAGCACAAGAGCCAGCACCAACCGGTCTGCTATGTGAGGAAGCCAATCCTCCAGCCCCATCAAGCCTTCAGATGACAGCAGCCCTGGCCAGCATCTGAGCACAACCTCACAAAAGCCCCTGGGCCAAAACCACCCACCAAGCTGCTTGCAGTTTCCTGCAAATACCACCCCAAAGCCAAATAATACATATTTATTATTGTTTTCAGCCACTAAGTTTTTTGTTTTTTTGCTGTTCTGATAAGCCACTAAGTTTTGAAATAATTGTTACACAGCAAGAGATAACTAATGCAGCTAGAAGCATGAGAAGGTATATGCATGGTATATGCAAGAAATGGTGGCATGAGAGACCACCGCCAGAAACCCCAAGTTTGGAGAGGCTTCTGAACAAGTCTGTGTAAGAGTGGGTGAGAGCGCCATCTGGTGGAGAAAGCTGTGCTTAGACATTCCCTTCTTTTCCTGCTCATATTTTTCCAGCTTGTTCTACTTAACATTTCTTGCTAATATTTCTCCAAGAGCCCCAGTGAAATTCAATTATGTGGGCCATATACACCCTTGCTTATAGATTCAAAGACTAACCTCCGAAAAATGTCATGTTAAGGTATTAATTATCCTCTTTTTCTATTTTATTTTCTCCCTTAGTCTCTCCCACCTATCAGCTATCCAGGGGAAAACATCAGTGGCACCAGGATCTGAGGCAAGAAGTGAAGACTCAGAATGCTGGAGAAGGGAAAGAAGGAACCAGGAGAACTTGATTATGAAAAATCAGAGTCAGGTCCCAGAAAGCAGACTCCAGTTGACCAGTCTCTAGTTACCAGGGGAAGCCTTTGTTCATCGATGGGCCATGACTGTTGTCCCTTTCTGGTCTTTAGAGCCTTTTTGTATCCTCCAGTGTTTTCCTCAAATAATGTCTAGGAGTTCTGGAATGATATCCCTCAATTCTATAGCTGCCAGGAGAGAGAACCAATAAAACTACTAGCTACAGTCAGCCTGAGGCCAATGGTCCAGGCAGACCTAAGAAGGAGGGATTGCAAAGAAAGTGAAATCTACCTTTGGAGTAAATTACTGAAGGTGGAATTACAGGTAAAGATACTGAAGAAAAAACATTCTTCTTTCTCTGCTTCTCCTAGCCTCATCTTAAAGGAGAGGCAGAGTCCATCAGACAAGCCTGGCCCAGCCACAAAGCCAGGCTCATTCCTCTAAAAAGCAAGGGGATTTCTGAATATGGTTTAGTGGTGAGTGGCTGATTTGTACCTGTCTATCTTCTGGCTGTTTGGAGGGGGAAGTGATTACTTCCGGCTGGGGCAATCAGGGAAGGAGTGCAGACATTTGACTCCTGCCTAGATGAATGGGTTGGATTTGGACCCAAGCACAAGTGGGAGAAGGGCATTCCTCCCGGAGCTCACAGCACAAGCAATGTAAGGAGACCAGAATGCAAGGGGCACTTGAAGGTACCAATGGAGGAGTTCAGTTGGCTGAAGTTAAGAGGCTCCTGTAGGGGAGTAGCAGGGGATGAGGCTAGTAAATGCAGACTAAGGTGGTGATGGTATGGTTGGGGGAACCAGGGTCAGATGACACACGAGGTTAAAATCCCAGCTCACAGTTGCATACTAGCTGACAGACACTAAAGTTCCTTGACAAATCTCAGATTCCTCATCTGTGAAATGGCGATAACCCTAATAGCGTTGTTGGAGGACTAGCTAAGATAATGCCTACAGAGAGCTTAGTCCAGTGTCTGGCGCCTGGTAAGCCCTCCGTAAATAAATGTTAGTGTTATTATTATTAATGCAAAGGCATCGGATGCATGCTTTAAGGGCGATTAACCGGGCAACGCAGTGAGAAGTGGGTTGAATTGGGAAGGGCTTGCCCAGGACCGTGTACACAGTAGCTACTCAGGAAACGCTGAACGGAATTGTATTCTCTGCTAGGCATCGGGCATGCAGGGATATGGTTTCTGCCTTTTGTAAGCTCATGGTCCCCAGG
Source organism: Eubalaena glacialis (assembly GCF_028564815.1). Lineage (NCBI taxonomy): Eukaryota > Metazoa > Chordata > Mammalia > Artiodactyla > Balaenidae > Eubalaena > Eubalaena glacialis. Next base: position 30,877,382 of record NC_083716.1, on the reverse strand, counting down.
AGGTGAGGTAAGTGCCAAATTTGGTGGGGGAGGATGCAGACGTAGATTCTTCAGATTAGCTTCTCTCCAACTGCTCCCTGCCGGAATCCAAAACGACGCGGGGGCAGCGAAGGGTGGGGTTCCCTGAGCTCCCAGGGCTTAGCGAACCGCCGTCGGGCAGGACTACAGTTAAGCCCAGGATCCTGGCTGAAAAAGAAAAGGTGCGCAGGCGCAGTGCGGACGAGGGCGCTCACCTGTCCTAGAGCGGGCGGAGCTAAACCCGGGAGTCCGGCCGGAGGCGGGGCGGGAGCGATGACGTCAAGGGCACGCCGCCGCGGAGCAATCGCGTCCCGGAAGCGGCGGCCGGGGAGGCGGCGGAGGTTCTCAGAACTGCGACTTCAGAGCGGCCTTGGGAAGAGGCGCGTCGTGGTGGGGCGGGCCTGAGGAAACGCGCCGGGGTCCAGTGGTCCTATCAGTGCCTCCTGGCCGTCCCCGCCCCTTCCCCACCATCGCAGCGACCGCGTAGGTGAGGTGCCACCCCCACCCCACCCTGGTGTGTCCGCCGACTGTGCGGAGTTGGGCGCCAGAACGCCGCGGGGTCCGCCACCTGCTGGCCCAGCGACCTTGGGTGTGGCCTTCTGTGGTTTGGGTCTCAGGGCCCCGTCCGGCTCCCTGGGCTGCAGAGGTGATGGTCCGGCCTCTGCCGGCGCAGACCTGCTTCACCCCTTCCTGGGCTCTTACCTCGCGCCCGCCTTGGGTCCTTTCGTCCTAGCTCCGCCTGAGGGGGTCTCTGGTTCCTGGTGGCCCCTTTGTTACCCTCCCCTTCAAACACCCTCCTCCCCCCGTCGTCCCAGATCACAGCCCCTTGCCTGGAACTGGCTTTTGTTGCTGTGGGCCAAGGGTCTGCCTCTTTATTTACTGCTTAGCGTTTGGGTCAGACTTTGAAATTAGGAGAGACGGTGAGAGTTCTGTGGCTATCCCCATCAGAGAAGAGAGAAGGGAATGGGGTTTTATGGAAGGTGGTGACTGCCCCGTAGGGTTCAAGGGGGAAAAGGGGCGGGTAATGGGCAGGGATGGTTCAGGAGGTTGTTGAGAACAGAAGGGAGAGGGAAAGGTTGGAGGATGCAGCAGGGTAGAAGAAAGCTCTGGGGTCCTGGAGGGTGGGCAATTAATTCACTCACTCAGCGAGCATTTATTACATTCCCATTGTGTGCGGAAACAGTGGTGAATGGAAGATGTAGTATTTGGCCTGCTGGAACTCAAAGTTAAGAGGGGCAGACTGGCAAGAAAGAAGGGAGTTTTGCTTTGGTGTGATAAATGCTGTTAGGGTGAGTACATGATCCTTTGGGAGCATTGGGGAGGCTCTCCCAGTCCAGACTGGAGGTGTTGGCAAAGACTTCTCAGAGCAAAGGAGTGGTGTTTAAGCCGATACCTGAATGATGAGTAGGAATTAACTAAGTAAAGAGTGGGAGAAAAATATTTCAGGACATCGTTTTACTTGAGACCCCAGGCTGCCTCTCACCAGCAACCATGTGTGCTTGGTCTTTATGGTTTATACTCTTGATGAGTCTGTGGGGAAAAGAACATTAGATGGAGAGTCAGAAGAGCAGGATTTTATACAGTTGACCCTTGAACAACGCAGGGGTTAGGAGCGCTCTCTGTGAAGTCAAAAATTAGAGTATGACTTAGAGTACACCCTCCCTCCACGCGGTTCTTCCGTATCCGCCGCCGTTGGGCATCCGAGGATTCAACCAACTGCAGATTGTGTAGAACTGTAGTATTTACTGTTGGAAAAAATCTGCATATAAGTGGAACCGTGAAGTTCAAACCCATGTTGTTCAAGGGTCAGCTCTATCTGGGTCATTCACTTCACCTTGCTGAATGTGTCTTCCTCTGTGAAATAGGCTTTCCACCTGTAGCCCTGCCTACCTCACAGGTTTATTATGGCACCACATGAAATAATGCAAGTAGAAGTGTGTTGGGCATTGGAAGTGCAATGCCAATGTCAGGAATTCTTATGGTTACAGGATGCAGACCTCAGAGCGAGAGGGGTGTGGGCCAGAGGTGAGCCCCAGCATGGTCCCCGAAGCTCCCCTGGAGTCTCCAACTGCTCCTGCCAAGTCCCCGGCGTTTGATCTTTTCAACTTGGTTCTTTCCTACAAGAGGCTGGAGATCTACCTGGAACCTCTGAAGGATGCAGGTGATGGTGTCCGGTATTTGCTCAGGTACAGATTTTATTTAGGGTTGCTCTAACCTGCTGGGCCTTCTGCCTTCCTGCTTTGTAGTTGCGCTGGCCACTTAGGCAGTGGCTGGGTTATCCTTTCTGCGCTGGTGAGGAGCAGTTCTGGGAGGTCCTTTGGGCCTCTGGGCTTATTCTAGACCCTGTGTCTCAGGCCCAGCCCAGGAGAGGCAGGCACTGGGAACCGTCTGGCCTTTCACCAGGGTTTCTTCTTTGTGGCTGAATAAGCTCATACCTCAGGACTGCTAGCTAGCCTTGACCATTGGGCCTTCTATATCCGGAGCAGGCTTTTTTTACTTTCTCTCCCAACATTAGCATAATTCATATTAAAATTAGGATGCAAATAACTACGAATAAGCAGGTACTATTTTCACTAATCCTTTAGGATTATGGCTCTCAAATTTTTTTGTTCCTGTTCTGCTTTGATTTTCATCCTTGGTAATTTTCTTTTTTCTCCTTTCAGCTCACTTTATTTCTTATGCTAAAGTATTTAAAATTATAGATACATACCATTCTGCTCCCTAAACACATTATTTAGTTTGTCTCTAAATAATAATGACTTTTTTTAAAAACATAAGGTAACATCATACCTAACACAATTAACAATGATTCCTTGATGTCACCCTATACCCAGTTCATATTCAGATTTTCTCAGTTGTCCCAAGAATGTCACTTACCATTGTTTTGGTCAAATCAGGCTCCGATCCAGCACCATGCATTCTGTGTGGTTATTATGTCTCTTAGGTCTTTCTCAATCAAATGCTCTCTTTCACGACACTGACTTGCTGGAGAATTTCCTACCTAGATTTGTCTGGTAGCTGCTTCTTCCTGGTGCAGACTGGAAGTTAAACTTAAAGGTTGGATTTGATTTGAGTAAAAAAAAAAATTTTTTTTTTTTTGTGCGAAGGTTATGTGTTCCTAATACTGCATTGTAACGGGAGTCACATAAAACCAGCTTGTCCTAAAGAGCAGATGTTCTTCATCTAGAGCCTGTGGGTGGGGCTCTCGGGGTCAGTGAATCTCCTGAACCTGCATGTAAAGTTGTGTGGGCACACGTGTGTGTATTTCTAGGGAGAAGCTTCTAGTTTTCATCAGATTCTTTTAAAGGCCTTCAACCATCTCAGATGCCTGAGAGACACAGATAGGAGACAAGGGCGGGTAGGGTTGAGTTAACCTCTCAGGGTGCTCTGGAGTATTCATTCTTACCTCAGTCTGGAAATAGTGGGAGGTTTATTTTTAACTCTGACCAAGGCCCTGAGTTTTTCTTGTTCACCCCAGAACCCCTTTAATTGATGGCATTATCCCTAGAGGTGAGCTGGTCAGTGCTCCAGAGCAGTGTTCTCTACTTTTAGATGACTATACTGTTGATGTAAGGGGTAGGGAGATGGTGTAAGGAGGGGCTCGCTTTGTAATCTCACCATGACCAACTAGCTGAAATGAATTGTGGTCTTCCTTAGGGGAGTGTGTGGGCTCTGGAAAGCATGGGGCTGTGCTCTCTGGCATTTTCTACTGTGTGTGTGTGTGTGTGTGCGCACGCGCGCACGCACGCATGCACCTGTGCATGCAGATGTGTGTGTGTATGTATATACGTGTGTATGTATGTATGTGTGTTTTGCCTTTTCGTGGCAAAGCACAGAAGTTAAATATATCCTGCCCTTCTCCTTTTCCAGCACTGGTCTCTTAGTGCTTCTTGGCACTAATGTCTTAGGATTTTTCCATTTTATGAAATTAGAAATCTGAGGATGTGGTGGCATTGAGTAAGCTGGATGGAGGAGGAGCATCGGGACTCAGAAGCCCCTAGGAGCTCATGGTCTCTGAGCCGCTGGGAGATGGAGCACTGGTCTGTGAAAGTGCCTGTCAGATTAGTTTGTGTGTTTGGTTGTTCTTTTCTTAGTAAAGAGGATTTGACTTTGCAGAGGGATCTAATCTTGAGCTGCTTTTTTTTTTTTTTTTTTAATTTTTATTTATTTTTGGCCGCGTTGGGTCTTTGTTTTTTTGTTGCTGCGTGCGGGCTTTCTCTAGTTGCGGTGAGCGGGTCTGCTCTTCGTCCTCAGGCTACAGGCTCACGGGGTTCAGCAGTTGTGGCTCGCGGGCTGTAGAGCACAGGCTCAGTAGTTGTGACGCACAGGCTTAGTTGCTCCGCGGCATGTGGGATCTTCCTGGGCCAGGGCTCGAACCCGTGTCCCCTGCATTGGCAGGCAGATTCTTAACCACTGCGCCACCAGGGAAGACCCTAATCTTGAGCTTCTATGAGGTCTGAAGCCTGGAGCTACAGTAGATTTTTAAAAGACTTCTCTCTTCTGGGATCAGCTACTCCAGTAGGTGGGTCTCCATGACCAAAGTGTCGGTAAAGACATCAGATAGAATGGGAGAGGCTGGGAATTCCCTCGCGGTCCAGTGGTTAGGACTCTGCACTTCTACTGTAGGAGGTGCAGGTTCGATCCCTGGTCAGGGAACTAAGATCCCGCATGCCACGTGGCATGGCCAAAAAATAAACAGATCTTTAAAAAAAAAAAAGAGAGAGAGAGAGGCTTTAAAATGAAAGCGATCTCAGTGGCTGTGTGATATTTTTATTTCTGAGATGGGATTGGCCTTAGACCTGACTTTTAATTTGCTTTTACCCTGGTAGCAGCCACTAGATGGGTCTGAGGCCTAATTAGGGTGGTGTAGTTGGAGTGTATGGAATTTTAAGACAAAGGCAGAGAGAGGTCATTTCACTCCCTTACTCATAACTCTTGTTAAAAAAAAAGCACCCCATAAATTAGTTAACCTCATTTAGTAACTGTGAAATATCCCAATTAGAGCAAAAGGAAATGCATTGAAGTTCTGAATACATTGCAACTTACCTGTTGATTTTTCTATTTGACTCTCTCCTCTGAGGGCCCACCTTATATCCACTGACACTGCTCTTTAGAATGTAGGTGTCAGTGGCTTCGTGATTACGTCTGTGCTCCCTTTACCCTGTTAAATGTCCTTTATCAAGGACTAAGCCAGCAGCGTTGCTCGTCCTCAGCAACCTGTCTCTGATTTTCTTTCCTCCGTCTTTGGGGGCTTCTGCGTTGCCATTTGGTGGTGGTCGGAGCTGGGTCTGTGTTTTCTTCTAAAAGTTCCAGTTCACTTTGGGCGTGTTTGCTGAGGGAATGCCAACCCTGGTTTTGTCTTCATTTTTTATATGTTGAAATGAAATCTTTATTATTTTCTTTCCTTTGGAATTAATGTATGTTTAAAACAAACTCTCAAAGTCACAGAAATAAGAGAAAGTCGCAAATAAGGTCAAAGAAGTCCTTTACATTTTGTTCTCTCAATTTCCGTATTAGATGGGTCTTGTGCAGTAAGCATGTGTTCTTACGAAATTGTAAAAAAAGAATATGTTACATATCAACTCTGTCTCAATAAATACAAAGAATAAAGGAAAACTCTTAAAAGAAGAATGTCATCGGCACTTCTTAAAGAGAATAGAACCTTACAAAACACAGGTTAAACAGGGTTATAACATTAACAGATAATTTCATAAATTCTTCCTCCTCCTGGGAAAAGGTTCTACAGGTCTTCTGGTTCTGAGAGGATGCCCTTTCTCACCCCGGGGCCTAAGCTGTGACCTCAGCTCCTCTCCCGGTCGCCTGTCCAAGTAAGAGACCCACTTTTCATTTCTCCCTGACCCTCTGAGCTCCAGGGCCTCCTCTTGCTCCTGGTTTTGAAGACCCGCCTGTGTGCCCATCTCCCCTTCCCGGCTGGAAGGGCAGCTGTCTTCAGTAACCAGGACTCTCTGTGTTGTAGGTGGCAGACACCATTGTGTTCCTTGCTGACCTGCCTGGGCCTCAACATCTTGTTCCTCACCTTGAATGAGGGTATGAACCAGGGGCCAGGGGTTTTTTGTGAATGAATGTGGGGAGGAATTCTGAGAAGCGGCCCATGTGAGGGAGCCGCCTGTCTCGCCATGGAGTTGGCCTCCCTCTGTGTCTGCTCGATGTCAGAACACAGGCTCCTGACAGACCCACCCTGGGCTAGAATCCTGGCTGGGCCACTGGTGTGACCTCGGAAGTTCTTTAACCTGTCCATTAAGGCCTAATTTTCCTCGTCTCTGAAGGGAGGGCACGAGCCACCTGCTGTGTGCTGTGTGCTAGTGTAGTGATTTTTAATATTTTAAAAAAAGGGTCTGGGGCTACAGCAGTGACCAGACGGGGGAAAGTCCCAGCTCTTAGGAGCCTACATTCACGGAGGAGCCAATGACCGTATCTGTAATCTGCCATGTGGTGATAAGTTCTATGAGGAAAACCAAAGCTGGGTTAAGGGGCTGGAGGCCGGGTGGGGAGGTTCTGTTTCATACCGGGTGGTTGGGGGAGGTCTTCTGGGCAGAGACCTGGAGCAGGTGAGGGAGCGAGCACGTGGACATCTGGGCGGGCGGAGGCTCCTGGTCCTGCTCTCTGCTTATCTGCAGTCTTTTTGCTCCCATAGGTGCATGGTACTCAGTGGGTGCCCTGATGATTTCAGTGCCCGCCCTGCTGGGCTACCTTCAGGAGGTCTGCCGGGCACGGCTGCCCGAGTCTGAGCTGATGCGGAGGAAGTATCACAGCGTGAGGCAGGAGGACCTGCAGAGAGTTCGCCTGTCTCGCCCTGAGGCCGTAGCTGAGGTGAAGAGCTTGTGAGTATGGAAGGGGCCGGGGAGGTGAGGGACAGGGACAGTACCAGCTGCCACCACACCGAGTGCTTGCTGGGCACCAGACATCGTAGTGGGCAAACCATGGGTGTTATTTCCTTTCATCTTTTTAACAGTTCTGGGAGGTAGCTACTATGATTGTCCTCCATTTATGGATGAGGAAAAAGGCAATTGACCAAGCTGGGATGGGAATCCAGATCTAGCTGATTTCACAGTTTAGGGTCTTGACTGAGCGCACACACACACACACACACACACACACACACACACACACACACGAGCCACTGCCTGGGTTCAAATCTCAGTTCTGCCATTTAATCGCTGTGACATTGGGCAAGTTACTCAGGTTCCTCATCTGTTAAATGGGATAATTATAGGCCTCCCTCACAGGTGGTTGTGAAAATTAAATGAGTGTCTGGTACCCAGGAAGTGTTCAGTAAGTATTAGTCATCATCACTACGCTGTGGAGGAACTTCCCTAAATGTGACAGAGCTGGTACTTCTGAGGAAGCATCTTAAGACTGTTGGATAACATTAACCGTAACAACTTCAGTGGCTCTCTTGACATACAGCAGGGGTTCTCATCCCTCCCTGGGCAGCAAAGGCCTCTGTGGAGCTCCAAAGGAAACTTATAAACCAGTGGAGGGCTGGGCCCCACCCCGGAAATTCTGAGTCAGTTATCTGGAGTGGGGCCTGGGTATCTGCAGTTTTTCAGAAAACCTTTTCACTTTGAAATGATTTTAAACTTACAGAAGATTTCCAAGAGTATTACAAAGAACTCCCACATGCCCTTTACCCAGATAGAACAATTAGTAACATTTTGCCACATTGGCTTCATCTATCTCTCTACACTAAGACATTATTTTTTTTTCTTTCTGAACCATTTGAAAGTAAGTTACAAACATCTTGCCTATTTACCCCAAATACTTCAGCATGCATTTTCTAAGAACAAGGACATTCTCTTCTATTTCCAAAGTCCTGTAATCAAAATTAGGAAATTTAACATTGATAACATTAGCATTAGTACTATTATCTAATAATTGTTCATGATCAAATTTTGCCATTTGTATTAATAAGGTCTTTTATATAAATTTCTCCTGATCTAGGCTCCAATCCAGACTCGTGCATGACATTTAGTTTTTATGTCTCTTTAGTCTCCTGTGACCTGGAATAGTTCCTTGGTCTTTGTTTCTCATGACTTGACATTTTAAAATAGAACATGTTTATTATTTTGTAGAATTTCTCTGCATTTGTGGTAGTTTGGTTCCTCATGATTAGATTCAGGTTTTGCATTTTTGGCAGGAATGTGACAAGTGACGTTGTCATTGTATCATATCAAGAGGTACATGATGTCACTGTCTGTTATGGGAGATACTAACTTTGGTCACCTTGGTGCAGGTTTCTCCACTGTACAGTGACCATTCATTTTACCCTCTGGAGTTAGTAATCTGAGGGGGGATACTTTGAGACTTTGTAAATATCTTGTTCCTCATCAAATATACACCCACTACACTGAAATCCATTGATAGGTCTTACTTTCATCAATTTATTACTATGATGGTTGCAAAGGTGATTTTCTTTTTTTTTTCCTTTTTTTTTTTTTTTGCAAAGATGATTTTCTAATTGTCATTATTACTTGACATTCTGTAAGAAAGAGCTTTTCCTTATTATCAGTATGAACGTAGGAGTTTTAAATTTTATTCAATGGGTTATAATTTATTATTGTCATTGTTAATTTTGATCTCAGTCCTAGATTTGGCAATGGAGCTCTTTTGAACTGGCCCCTGTGTTCTTTCAATATGTCCCCATCATTTTTGAGTGCTTCCTTATTCCGTGGTACAACAGAATGTTCAAATTCATCTTGCACATTCCCTGCTCTGTTCTAGAATCAGCCATTTCTCCGAGGAGCGCTTCAGAAACCAAGATCTGGGTTCTCATTTCACAAGCATGTGCTCTTTGCTTTTGGGGGGCATCCATTTAAAAAAACTCTTCAGGTCAGTCTACCTTACATCCCAGGTGGAGACACATTGCTCTACATCCTGACATTTATCCTCACAGCTCCAGTGCATCTGGGAGGTGGGTACCCTGCTCCTCATATTATAGAGGAAAACTGCATCCTTGGAAAAGTTAAGTAGCCAGCCCAACATCAACATCGAGGAAGAGACCAAAGCAGGGACCTTGGCAAGGGTTCAAAAAAGGGGGCTGAAGTGTATGAAGTTTCCCCGAACTCTCCGACCCCTCCCGGTGAGGCAGGGCGTATAGCTTGCACAAGCCCCCTATGTTGTGTCTGCAGCTTGATCCAACTGGAGGCCTTCCTGAGCCGCCTGTGCTGCACTTGTGAAGCCGCCTACCGCGTGCTGCACTGGGAGAACCCCACCGTGTCCTCACAGTGAGTGCCCGTCCGCTCCCACCACCGCTGCTCTGAGGACCCCAGGCAAAGCCAGCTGCCTCGAGTGGGCTCCTGTTGCCCTAGCTCAGGGGAAAAGAGCTCACTAGGCTCTTGTGTGCAGACCTGTACGTAGGCTTGTGGGCTTGAATGCGCTGCTTCTGTTTAGACACGTTCTTTTAGGTGTGGTCATAATATTTTAATAATAGAAAAATAACTCACCATGTAATCTCCCACCCTGATATAGCAGCCAGTCTCATGTTTGGATTGCCTTGTAGAGTTTGTCACATGCACATGCTCTCTGTAGCTCATAGTGTATGTGAGAACCCTTTTTTTTCCACTTATTGTTATCATATAACTGGTTTTCCGTGTTGCTACATAGCTTTTGGAATTACTTGTAATACCACATTAGTATAGATGGTGATTATGCTATAATTTATGGAACCATTCTGTGATATATTTAGTCAGTTTCTCCTTTTTATTACTAACCCTGTAGTGCACATTTTTATGGGTATAGCTTTAATCTTTTGAAATTTTTTTTTTTCTTAGAATACTAGGATGGAACTAACGAATCAAATGAAATGAATGTTTTTAAGGCTCTTTGTATATGAATAATAATGACAACTAATACTTGTTTAGCCTTCCCCTGGTGCCAGGCACTGTGCTCAAGGCTTTCCATGGTACTGTCTCACTCTTGGTAGTAACCCTATGAGGAAGGTGCTATTTCAGTCCTCATTTTTTTTTTTTTTTTTTTTGGCCGCACCACTCCACATGGGGGATCTTAGTTTCCCAACCAGGAATCGAACCCACGCCCCCTGCGTTGGAAGCGCGTATTCTCAACCACTGGACCACCAGGGAAGACTTAGTCCTCATTTTACATGTGAAGGAAGTAACACTCAGAGAGCCAAGGGACTTGCATAAGGTCACACAGCAAGAAGTGGCAGAGCGGGATTCAGATCCAAGTCTGTCTTATTCTAGACTTCAGAGTCTAGATCCTGAGGAGAGATGTGTGTTGGACCAGTTTAGGCGGCCCCGCCCGTGTCCGTCGTGACCTGTTGGTGGTTGTAAATCCTTCCTCCTCACTTTACTTTCCGCTTGTTTGATTAGCAGATCTTGTCAGCTTATTAACTGTTCCCATGGCTGTTTCTTGCCCAGACCCCCATGTGGGTGTGCCCTAAACCAGTTTCCTTCTGATCTTACGAATTTCTGATCCTGTGGTTCCTGTCTGTCGATCCAGGTTCTATGGGGCTCTTCTGGGCACGGTTTGCATGCTGTATCTGCTGCCGCTGTGCTGGGTCCTTGCCCTTTTAAACAGCACACTCTTTCTGGGAAATGTGGAGTTCTTCCGAGGTAAGCCCCAGAGAACCTGACAGAGATGGGACCCGGCTCTGAGGGCTGGTTGGGCTCCCCGGTATCTCTATGGCTGATCATCTGTTTTCTGTGCCTTCCACAAGGGGGCAGCACCACACTAGGGTCCTCCCTTGGAGAGTGGTGGGCTCTGCCTCTCAGATGTTCAGTGGGATACAGGGGAGGCTGCTACTAGGGGTCCCTTTCCCTTCCCCAGACAGATGAATCACTGCTCACATGATATGGTGGCTTCTGGGAGATGAGGGAGGGATGTTTTCCCAGTGTTGCCATCCGCCTCCCAGGATGCAGCCCCCCAGGAATTGCTGCCTCATCTCTGTGTGATCCCAGAGTACCTGTCAGCCGTCTGGCTTCTAAAGCACTGAAACAGTCTGGAGAGGCCTTGAGCCGTAGAAGCCTGGGCCTGTACATATGTTGGGGTGATTGCTATACTTGTTTTCCTCCCTGTGGTTGGAAATTAATTATAGAAGCCATGATTTATCGGGCACTTACTACATTTAATCTCTCTCTAACAATCTCATGGGGTAGGTATTGGTACATCTGTCTTGTTTATGAGGCTTGGGTTAGGTGACTTGTTCAGAGTTAGGAGGGCGACTGTTTCCTGCTGCCGAGAGTGGGTGCTGGAGGAGGCGGCCAGCTGGCTACAGTAGTGGGTACCCCCAGAGCACTGCTCATTCCATCCTGATTCTGCCTCCCACCCTGTTCTCCTTGCTCTGGGTAGTGGTGTCTGAGTATAGGGCATCTCTGCAGCGGCGGATGAACCCCAAGCAGGAAGAGAGTGCCTTTGAGAGCCCGCCACCGTCGGATGCCGGGGGGAAGGGCGCTCTGCCGGACTGCACACCTGCACCTGCGCCCACGCCCACAGAGGTGAGCGCCCCTAACCACCTGGGCAGAGCCTGCTGCGGGCAGGCTGCCCAGCCTCCCTGTTACCAGCTTGTTCATACCAAATAACTCCTGGGCTGGCCTCTGTAGTTCCTGCTCCTTCCCAGGCCCATCTCCTCTGAAGTGCTTAATGGTAATGACTATAGTTAACTAGTAGCAAGAGCTACGCTGTGCTTTATTGAGTGTTTACTCTGCTGTTCCAAGTACTTTATAGACGTTAACCCCAGGAGGTGTAGGTTATTTCTGAGAATGAGATTATTCTCCTTTGTAGAAGAGAAGGCTGAGGCACAGAGTGGTTGTCCAGGGGCAGTGGGCCCAGGACTCAGATCCATGCCCTGTGGTTCTAGAGCCTGTGCTCTCAACCACAGTGCTCTCCAGCCACTGTACGTCCTTTTGTGGCCTTGGTCCCATCTCCCTGTCCTGCTAGATTAGAGACTGCTCTCTTTCCCCTGACTTCTTCCGTTCTGGCAGTTGTGCCATTTCCTCTGAGGCGTGAACCGTTGTTTTTCTTTTCTTCTTTTTTTTTTTTTTTAATTAATTAGTTAATTTATTTTTTGGCTGCGTTGGGTCTTCGTTGCTGTGCATGGGCTTTCTCTAGTTGCGGCGAGCAGGGGCCACTCTCCGTTGCGGTGCGCGGGCTTCTCATCGTGGTGGCTTCTCTTTGTTGCAAAGCACAGGCTCCAGGCACGTGGGCTGCAGTAGTTGTGGCATGCAGGCTCAGTAGTTATGGCGCACGGGCTCTAGAGTGCAGGCTCAGCAGTTGTGGCACACGGGCTTAGTTGCTCCACGGCATGTGGGATCTTCCCGGACCAGGGCTCGAACCCGTGGTCCCTGAATTGGCAGGCGGATTCCTAACCACTGTGCCACCAGGGAAGTCCCTCTTTTTTTTTTTAATAATTTTTTTTTTTTAATTTTTGGTTGTGTTGGGTCTTCGTTGCTGTGCGCAGGCTTTCTCTACTTGCGGTGAGCGGGGGCTACTCTTTGTTGCGGTGCGCGGGCTTCTCATTGCGGTGGCTTCTTGTTGCAGAGCACGGGCTCTAGGCGCGCAGGCTGAGTAGTTGTGGCTCGCGGGCTCTAGAGCGCAGGCTCAGTAGTTGCGGCCCTGCATTGGCAGGCGGATTCTTAACCACTACGCCATCAGGGAAGTCCCTTGAACCATTGTTTTGAGAAATCTGGATGCTGGCTCCGGGGAGGTGGCCTCTACCTTGGGGGCAGGGCTACCATCTCTCTGACTGTAATAGAGTCTCTCTCCCCAGGACCTCACGCCAGGCAGTGTGGAGGAGGCTGAGGAGGCCGAGCCTGACGAGGAGTTTAAAGATGCAATCGAGGTGAGTGGCCTTGCCCGGCACCCTCAGCTGACCAGGTCAGAGGTTGGGTGGTCCTGGAGCCATGTGGCTTCTCAAATTCCAAGTCTGGGTTTTTAAAGTTCTCTTTTGTCCAAGTGAGAAGCCTGAAACTTGCTCTGAGCTAAAACTCACTGGTTCAAAGGGTGCCACTGAACCTTCACCCATCCTTTTGCTGACCTAGGCATCTGTCCTGGGTGCCCAGGGCAGGGATGGCTCTGGAAGCCTCTGGAAAACGCCCTGCTGGGGGAGGTGGGTCATTTACTGCCTTGGCTGGAGACTGTGGGCTTGGTGCCTTAGACGTGGGGAAGGCAGATTTGGAGGAGGGCACTGCTGGGGTCTCTGCCTGCTCTTCTGAAGGATGAGGTCCGTAAGATGTCCCTTTGACGGGTGAGGATGGGAGGTTGGAGAAAGCAGTTGCATGGCCAAGTGCTAAGTCAGAGAGAGTTAGACAGTCTTCCTGGTTTTAGGACAATGGTTCACACTGATAGTTTGCAGAAGTGTTTTATTTGGCATGCAAAGCTTTAAAATGATTTTTTGAGCCAATATTTAAAGATGGAGCGATTGCGGTGGAAACTCTAGATTTTCAGTTTTTCTAAAAACTCAGAAGCTCTGGGAGCCCTGAGTCTGTAGCAGTCAATGTAGCCGAGGAGTGACTGTCTCCTTTAGAGAAGTCACATAGTCCTCACCACTTCCTGTCGTCCCTGGTCACGGAGTCCTAGTGGCAGTTGCCATTTTTGTCACGTTTGCACTATGGCGTTTCTTTTTTTTTTAAATATATATTTTAAAATTTTATTTTATTCTTTTTTTTTTTTTTGGCTGTATTGGGTCCTCGCCGCTGCACGTGGGCTCTCTCCAGCCGAGGCAAGCGGGGGCCATTCCTCATCGCGGTGCACGGACCTCTCACTGCGGTGGCCTCTCCCGTTGCAGAGCATTGGCTCTAGGCGCGCGGCCCCCAGCAGTTGCGGCACGTGGGCTCAGCAGTTGTGGCTCGCGGGCTCTAGGTGCGCAGGCTCAGTAGTTGTGGCACACGGGCTCAGTTGCTCTGCGGCATGTGGGATCCTCCCGGACCAGGGCTCGAACCCGTGTCCCCTGTGTCGGCAGGCGGACTCCCAACCACTGTGACACCAGGGAAGCCCTATGGCTTTTCTTATAGTAGGAAATCACTTCTCTTTATGTCTCTCTGTAAAGTGGGGGATACAAGAAATGGCGGTTTTGTGAGTTTTCACCAGGCCTATGATTTATACCCAGCCCGCTTTACTATTACATTAGCCTCATCCATGTGGGCATTTACATTTTCAACTGCTGAGATTTCTCTAAGACTTGAAGCGGCTGTGGACTCTGAGTCTTGGTGGTGATGGTAGGGAATATATATAGCAGGGGCTTTCAAGCAGGTTTGTTCATGACCTACAGTAAGGAACACATTTTACATCTTGACCCAGTTCACACTTACGTCTGTGAAATATGAAAAACTTAAATGAAACAAAAGTTTCCTGAAAAATACATTGTAAGGGATATTTTCTTCCTGTTCAATTCTGTTCTATTAAGATAATGACCAAATTAATTTCACCCAGTTTGAAAAACAGTAATACACAGCTTCCCCCAAGCTTATTTGATGTTGGGGTCCTTTTACAGGGGCCTCTGTTAGCGTCACCCTTTGGGACGTGCTCAGATGAACTCAGCGTAGCACTTCTGTGCTTCCTTTCCTTTGGGGGCCCCCCTCCCTGCAGCTTCCTTCTTGCTATCTTCTCTCTGTTTTCTCTCCTTCTCCCCCGCACCTTGGGAGGCAGGAGACCCACTTGGTGGTGCTGGTAAGTAGCAGCCTTGGTGAGGTGGGCAGGGGCTGGCGGGCTGGGGGGAAGGGTGGCTGAGCCGGTGGTCGCCACGCCTCTCGGGGTCCGCCATGCACGCAGATCCCTGAGCCCTGCCACAAGGTGGGCAGAACTGGAAGCAGCTTTTCCCGCAGGAGGATGACGAGGGGGCCCCGTGCCCGGCAGAGGATGAGCTGGTCCTGCAGGACAACGGGTTCCTGAGCAAGAACGAGGTGCTGCGCAACAAGGTGTCGAGGCTCACAGAGCGGCTCCGCAAGCGGTACCCGACCAACAACTTCGGTATGGCCCAGGGGAGGGCTGGCTGGGGGGCGCCCCGGCCATGGGGCCGGAGGTGCTGGGTTATGAGGAGAGCAAGGAGTAAAGCTGTGTCCACAGGACCCTGGGGAGGTAGCACATGCACAGAGGGACTGAGAGGGAGGGAACGTGGGTTCCTTCTTGTGTCTGTCCTTATTAAATCTTGTGGGAAGATGAAGAATTCAGTTCCAGAAGCGCCACTCCGGGACTGCAGAGAGGTGTGGTCCTGAGGCAGGCAGAGCTGCGGTGGGCAGTGGAGCATAATGGCTGGGAACTGAGTGTGGAGTCTGAGCGCCTGGTGCAAACTCCAGCGCTGCTGGATGTCCTTGAGCAAATTATTTAACTTCCCCGTGCCTCAGTTTCCCCTTTGTAAAAGGTGGATAATACAAGTTCTTACCTCACAGGGTTGTTGTAGGTCTCAAACGAGATAATGCTCATTAAGTGCTGGCACGTTCACAGTAAGTGCTTTGTAAGGGGCGCTGTTAACATGAAAGGCCCTGGTCCATCCCGCAGGTGCCTAGGAGCCTGTCTGGATCTTTCCAGTCTGATTGGAAGCAAGTTGAAGGAAACAGTGTCTTCCCCTGGGGATGATGGAGCCCTGATGTTTCTTCTCCCCAGCCAAGCTGGTAGATTGGCTAGTCCTTATTTTACTGGGCATGGAGGTGCACCCAGGAAGGTAGCTTTGGAGAAGGGTGGACTTGACTGTTAGCACAGCTTGGAGACCTGGCTCCGATCAGGAGAGTGGGAGTCGAGCCGAAACATTTTGATGAAGTTATAGCTGAAGCCTGGAGAGCCGGTGACTTGGGAGTCACCCTGGTCCTGAAACAGAACCTTGCTTCTGCCTGCTGTCAGCTGACAGGAGGAGGATGGGCTGGCTGCTCTGTCAGCTCTGGTGGGAGTGAGTTCCGGGTGCTGTGCCCTGGGAGAAGCCCCTGGGGTTTATCTTGAGGCATTTGACCCCGGGCGCTCAGGGCCTACCTTCCTGCCCCTGCAGCAACCAGGGCACTTGTTTCCTGAGTGTTAGACCTCCTGGACATGCTGTTTCTTTCTGCTCTGTGAATGTCCCCAGTCATTCAAGATCCCTTCCTTTTATTTGTGATGATCGCTGACTGCTGCCGAGCGCTCTGTGTTCAGTGCGCTTTCTTGTACACTGTCTCATTTAGTCCTTAGAAGCCGCCAGGTTCCGGAAGTCCCAAGTGACATTACACAAGACTTAATACTCTTGTTCTGGCAAATTATACTTTTATATCTATGAATTTTAAGTAAAGCCCCTTAGATGTTCCCATTTGGTGGGTGAGTAACCTGAGGTTGAAAAGAGTGATTTGCCCAGAGTCTTCAGCCAGTACATGGTCGAGCTGTGACTCAAATCCAGGTCATCTGATTTGACTCCCATGTTCTTTCTTTCTTTAATTTATTTTATTTATTTATTTTTGGCTGCATTGGGTCTTCGTTGCTGCACGCGGGCTTTCTCTAGTTGCGGCGAGCGGGGGCTACTCTTCGTTGCAGTGCACGTGCTGCTCATTGCGGTGGCTTCTCTTGTTGTGGAGCAAGGGCTCTAGGCGCATGGGCTTTAGTAGTTGTGGCGCATGGGCTTAGTTGCTCCGCGGCATGTGGGATCTTCCTGGACCAGGGCTCGAACCTGTGTCCCGTGCATTGGCAGGCAGATTCTTAGCCACTGTGCCACCAAGGAAGTCCCCATGTTCTTTCTAACTCATCATCCTCCCTTTGCCCTGGTGTCTGAAGTGCCCTGGTTTTATGCCTATCCTGTTTCTATATTTGGCTTTTGGTTCAGATAATCCCAACCAGGATGGGTGAAAGCTTGTCAGGTTCCCACAAGGATGGCAAAGGCAGAAAATGCTTCTTTTCCTAAGCCCCCCTTAGCCCTCCATTCTTCAAGACTGCTTGCTGTCCCTCCCTTGAGATATTCTTAAGCTCTGGGCCGTGAGGGCAAGTGTAGCAGCTCTGTCTTGGGTCTGCCTCCCACAGGCCAGGGTGAGTGAGCTGCTTTGGGGGCCGTTCCATTCTGGCTGCGAGTGGATGAAGGGGATGCACGGGAGGAATGAGGGCAGGCTGCTCACGAGCTTCCCCGTGAACTCCGAGTGGGGGAGTCCTAGTGGGAAGGGCCCCCTCTATCCTGGAGGCTCCGTGACCATTGCCTTGGCAGGTCTGTGTGGTCTTAGGCTCCTTCCTGCTCTCTCTGCCCCCGTGGCATCCTCACATGGTGAGTCAGGACCTTGGCTGAAAATAGGGGCAAGAAGAGTTGGTCGGTGTCGGAAGGGATTGGGGTGCCCTCCTCCTCCACATGCCTGCCCGAGCTGGCGTCGGCACACAGAGCCCTCCCTGGCTCCAGGTCTGTGCGTGGTACGGGGCTGTTTCACTAGACCACGTGGCTGCCTTGGGGCGGTTGGCCCTGGTACTCCATCCAGTTGAGAGGGGCCAGAGTGTCAGTCTTTGAGCAGCTCCTTTCCCCTGTCCCATGCCCCTTGCTAAGGAGAGCCAGAGGTGGGCGGCCTTGACCTAATTCGTAGTGTGGGGGACAGAGTCTTGGAGCAGCCTGTTTCCTGGGTTGGCATTACCAGCCAGCGGGGCGCTATGCTCTTCTCTCTTTTCCTCTGCCAGGGTCACGGGCTGACAGACAGCAACAGCAACAGCATCTACCTTAAGCCCATTGGTGTCAGATTTCTCCTGCTCTAGCTAGGGTCCCCTCTCCTTGAATGCAGGGAGTGTCCTTTAGCAAGAGCTGCAGGGGATTCTGGGTGGGCAGAGAAAGGGACCACATCGTTTTGGGCCTTTGTGTGAAGGTGAGGCCTGGTGCTGTGTACCTGGCCAGACAGGTGGTCCAAGAGGCCCAGCAGTGCGCCCTGAAGCTGATAATTCCTCTGGTTAGATCACAGGAGGCCTTTGGGCCCCAAGTCTGGAAACCTCCTTCAGTAATCTTGTCCCCTCTCAGGTTTTTCTGGGACCCTAGCCGGCTCTCTTCTGGGCCCACAGCCCTTGGTTGGCCTCTCTGGTCCCCTTTTGTGAGCCACCCTCCTGCCTAGTATGGTCCCCTGCCTTTTCTCCCCTGGCTCAGTGCCCCCCCATCTGCATGGAGATTTCTGTGTTGAATTATAGTCAGTATTCTTGGTGGCAGCCCTTGCAACTTTCCTTGTTCTCATAAGTTTTTGCTTCTGCTTCTGGAGCTCACTGAAGTCATAAGGGCCCAGTGTGGCTTTTCCTCTCCTTCTCCATCCTTTTGATTTTTTTCACTCACCTGCATGTGCCCCCTTCATCAGACTGTGTCCTTGTTGCAGCCCACCTTTTCCGTCTTTAATTTTCCTGGAAGCATGGGTGGGTGGTGAGCACAGCTTCTATTAAGCCCCTTTGCCTTGATGTCGCCTCGAAAAGAATGGTCGGGGGAATTCCTTGGTGGTTCAGTGGTTAGGGTTCCGCACTTCCACTGCAGGGGCCACGGGTTTGATCCCTGTTCGGGGAACTAGGATCCTGCATGCTGCGTGGCGTGGCCAGAAAAGAAAAAAAAAAAAAGATCGGTCCTCTCTTCCCCATCTTTCATCTCTTCTTACACCTCCCTTGCCTCCTCCCAGCTGTTTTCTAAGCTGCTACTGACTTCTCTGCTTGAAACCGTGTCTGAAACCTTGTTGACTCATTGTGTCTGGTGGTGTAGGCAGGATCTCTTTCCCGGCTGTATGTCGCCCCGTCCGCCCACCACTCTTACTGCCTGCACCTCTTGCCCTGTGCATCTTTTTGGAAGGTGCCTGGTTCTGAGCTTCTCTCCTGGAATCTTCAGATGACAGAAAGCAGGAGTCTGGTGTTTTAGGAGGCATTTCTCTCTTTAGCTGTGGGCAGAGTACTTGTAAGGAGACACTTTGGAAGGGGTTGTGTTCAGGCAGGTTTCATTAGAGATCGTTGGAGCCACCTTCTCTGAGGGATGCCTGTTGTCAAGTCCCTGCCAACTTGGTGTGATTTCCAGGGGGTAGATTCTGCTGGATGCTCTTCGATTTGGGCTGGACCTACAGGTGGGGGGTCTCTAAGCCCCAGGTGGGAGCAGGGACAGCAGCTGTGTATAGTCCGGGACATCGATTCTCGGTGGCCATCAGTTTTTCCTTCTTAGTTTGAATCCCTCCTTCTGGCTCTGGATCTGGACTTTGCACTCTGCTCCCGGCCAAGGAGTCTGGGCTGGGCTGGCGCCCTGAGTGTCCCCATTTAGAAGAGTCAGGAGAAGGCGAGAGTTGCAAGGCCTGGGCTGGGTCAAAGCTGAGCTGCTGCCTCTGTTTCTCAGGGAGCTGTACGGGCTGCTCGGCCACCTTCTCAGTGCTGAAGAAGAGGGTAAGTCTTCTCGAGGGTGTGTTTGCTGGGGACTTGGGACGAGATGTAGGGGAGTAGCTCGAGGTCACAGATGAAGTCTGACTGCTTGGGCCACATTGGGCCTGGGGTCTGGTCTGAGGTTTGCTCAAATGAGTGGGTCTCCCCTTGCCCCTGTGCCCATGGCTTCACCAGCCTTCTCATGGGATGTCCCATCTGGTCTCAGTCCTGCCCCGCTAGGGCACCTCCCCACTCCCATAGTTGTCCCAGTTTCTCTGGGTGGGGCCAGCTGGTGGAAAGGAGCTCCAGATGCCTGGGTGCAGGCGATCTAAGACTGACCCTGGCTCTTGTCTGCAGCGGAACTGCAGTAACTGTGGAAACAGCTTCTGCTCTCGATGCTGCTCCTTCAAGGTACCCAGGTCCTCCATGGGGGCCACAGGTGAGTGGTGCAGGCTGTGGGTCCGGGCAGCGGGAGGGTGCGCCTGCCTCCCACCTCCTCTGGGGGCTGCTGTGTGTGGGCAGGGAGCCAGGGGTCAGCGAGAGGTCCAGGGAACTCGGGATCTCCTCCATCTCCCTTTAACAAAGAAAAAACGAAAACATTTGATGCACGGACAGGAGTATATACATAACGCATCTGAATCGTGAGGCGCAGTAATGAATACCTCTGAGCGCTCACTAAAGCTAGAAAATAGAGCATGAGCGGCGCCACCAAGGCTCCCCAGTGCCACGCCTGCCTTCCCCAGGGCGACCACTGTCCTGAATTCCATTCTCTTTCTCATTGCCTGGGTAATGCTTTTAACTAAATAAAAAAAATAATTTCTTTTTCCTTCTATAAAAGCTATACCTACTCATTGTAAACAAAACAAAACAAAAAGCCAAAGAAAGGAAAACATTCCTAATCTCTCCCAGAGAGAACTGTTAGGCGTGGACCCTTCCCGATCATTAATGCCGTCACACATGGGATAAATACATATGCATGTTCTAAAAAAAAATGGGAGCATGTGTTACATACTGCTTTGCACTACGTTACAATGTTAAATTGAGTGTCTTTTTTTCATTCTTCTGGTCATGCTAGTAACATACACTTATTCTAGAAGATTTGGAAATTACAGAAGAAGAAGGAAGAGAAAAATAATCTTGTAGTCTTACCACCCAGAGATAATAACCACTGTTAAAGCATTCTGGAAAATTTTCTTCTGGTATTTTATTTAAAAAACCTTTTTAAAGGTATTCTTTTGGTGCTAAAATAATTTCTAATGCATAGAACATCTGGGTGAGGCCTGCTGTTGGTATGGTCATCCCCAAAGCCCCCAGTTCCCATGGAAAGAGAATTCTCTGAGGGCAGGCTAGTGAGCTGGGACAGCGAGCTTGTAGGCTGGGTGATGGGTGGTCTGTGTGGGGCTTCGGGGGTTGGGGAGGCGGTTCTAGTATTTGGGGCCATGAGCCAGAGGGCACGAGGAAGCATCTCACTAAGTTCTTCCTCCTTTTCAGCCCCTGAAGCCCAGAGAGAGACTGTGTTTGTGTGTGCCTCGTGTAACCAGACTTTGAGCAAGTGAGAAGAGGGCCCAGGGTCCAAGCGGGCGCCTGTCCCTGGGGCCAGCAGTAGACCCCGCTCTCCCCACCCTTAGCCCCATGTGGCATGTGCTGGGCAAATGTGGCCTGAATGCTAGGTAGGCTTCCCCTTCCTGCCCTCGCTGACTCCAGCCGGGTTCTGGAGCTGTTCTCCACTCCTACGGATGGCCAGTAGTGGTTGCTTTCAAACAAGGACTGGAGTGTTTGCCCTGCTCTGCTCTGGGCTGTTAGTGGACTCAGGGCTGGGCAGGGAATATAAGTTAGAGGGCAGCAGTGAGCCAGGCCTGGTCTCACCTGGGATCAGGGTGTCCCTGCAGGCCTGGGAATTCTAGAAGACTGGAGGTCAGAGATCGGGAAAAGAGATTCTTCCCCTGCTGGGTATTGGGCCAAGCCCTTGCCCTTTGAGAGCCTGCAGAAGGGCTTGCACGTGTCCCAATTCTGTTCGAATGTCCCTTCAGGCATCAGGACCTCATCATTTCCCCACCAGAGGGTGTGGTGAGGGCTATCAAGACCAAAAGTACTTCTAGAAACAGGGTTGAAGTTCCCAAATTCCCCCAGAGGAGGACATCTCTAGGAGGGCCTGGCAGAATCCTTCAGTGTTAAGCAGAGCAGAACGGGCACCCCAGCAGCTCAGAGGGCCTCAGCCCCACCTTGCAGGGACCTTGACTTACAGAATTTCAGCCCACATGTTATTCTGGTGTTTTCAGCTCTGCCGGGTAGATGCTGGGCACTCAGATCACTCCTGCTTCCCGTGTTCAGAGCCTTGGGCACCCCTTCTCTGGCCTAGAGCTACAGTTCACCTCCCTGGCCCCTTGTCCCATGGAGTGTGAGACCAGGAAGCAGAGCAGAGGTCCTGAAGCCCTCAACCTCTGGAGGCCTGAGAAGTGTAGGATCTCGCTGGGCTGGGTCTCAGATTCCAGGGCTGTTCTCCAGCAGGACAGCAGTTATGGGATAAGGCCACTTGGGGTCCCTATCCCCTCTCCAACAATTTCACGTTCACTCTGGGCTCTTAGGGGCACAGTGTCTTTCCCTAAGCCATGAGCAGGCTCGGGCACCCCTTCCTTCCCCAGGAGCTTCCCTGCCTTTTTGAAGTATTTATTTATTTATTGCATGGTTCCCGGGAACATGTGGCACAAGGAATGGGATAAAGAGGATGGGGGCTTCTCCTACCCTAGGATGCTTCCCTGAACTCATGGGCTGCCTGGGACTCAGAACCCTGGGAGGCGGAGACGTTTCTATACCCTAAGCAGGGACACAAGGTGGCAGGTTGGGGAGACAAGGATCATCCTAGGCCAGCTTTCTCTCCAGGCCAACCAGTCTAGGAGCCAGGGGACTTCTCCAGGCCAAGTGGGAGCAAGTCCCTGGGGAACCAGGCAGGCCTTGGTAGACCCCCTTCCTTGGGCTCCTTTGTCCTGTGGAGATATGAGAGTTAAGTGCTTGTGCTTTATTTACACTGGAGAGGAACTAAAAGGATGTCTGTGTATATGGAGAATTGTCAATAAAAAGGCCTCAAGCTTCCTATGTTTTCGTCCTGGTCCTTGCATGCCCCCTCTCCCTGAGGCTGGAGAGCCAGGTCCCCCCCAGCACTGGCTGAGTTTGCAGGCCTGGGCTGTGTCTGCAAGACGGGGCGGAGGGGCTGCGGAGGCTGAAGTTGGGGTGTGACCTGGGGTTGGGGGAGGAAAGCTGTGCCTTGCGCAGGAGAGGCTCAGCGAGATGCCTGGTGGATTGACTTGAGGCGGCGTCTTGTGACTGTGACCACATTGTGAGGGCTGGGGGTTGGGCTGGGGACCAGAACTTGGTAAATACTAAGCAATGCAGGCTTTAGAATGGAAAGATTTTAGCTAATCCCTCTGAGAAAGCAGAAAAGGATCAGCCCTGGGGGAGGCTGAGAACCAGCCGGAAACAGGATTGGCTGTGAGATGGGAAGTAGAAGCAGTTCTCTGGGAGCTGGGGTTTGGGGCGTGTTTACTGGGTGCCAGGCGCTGTGATACGTGCTTTACACACATTATTTCATTTAATCCTCAAGACGGCCCTAAGAGGTAGGCACTTTTTCTTCCCATTTTACAGGGGAGGAAATTGAGGCCCAGGGAAGTTAAGCAGTGGCTGCAAAAGGCTTGGCATGGCACTTTGCAGACCACAGACAGCTGGACTTGCGCGGTGTCCTCAAGACCTTGGGCCTGAGGCAGTAAAGGCGGGTGGAGAGACTCTGCCTTGGAGTCGAGGTCAGGTTGCAGCCACATCCTCATGACCCCATGCACGTGCAACTCAGACTGCGGTGCCTGAGGGGTCCTCACAGCACACTGAGGCCTCGGTCTGGTAACTTCCCCTAGTACGAGGGAGCCCCAGCAGGGGGCCCCAAGAGACAGGGAAGCAGCCAGAACCTTGTCCTAGCAGTTTTTACAGAAGAGCATGTTCACTTTAAAAAGTACCAAAGTGGCAAATAAAAGTACCAAAGCGACCTCAGTAGCCTGGTAGTCCAGAGGAACAGTAAAGATGCTGGAGGAGTGGAAAATAGGGCCTTTGAGCAAAAGGGGACAGCAGTGGTAGCACGGGCCCAGGAAGGCGGTTCTTCTCATGGAGGGCGTATGTCATAGTAGGTCAGTTGGAGGGATGCTCAGAGATAATCCAGTCCAGCCCCTCACTGTGGGAGCCACACCATACCCATTTGAAGATGCGGGTTCCCCACAGCATGGGAGGATGGAACCAGAAGGGACTTCCCTTAGAGCAGGAGCAGCCTGCACTAGCCAGAGAGCATCCCGGTGACAGTAGAGGCGGGTGCTGCGATGGACCGGCTCCACACTTGGCCCTGTTCTACCATTGGCTGCAGCCACACTGGAGTTGCTGCAGGGGCCTTGCCCCCAAGCCTTTCTGTGCTGCTTTCGTCATCTGTAAAGTGGGTAGATACTGATTTCTATCTCGTGTGGCTGCTGTGAGGATTAAATGAGATAGTCCACTCCAGGTGGGAAGCGAGGTGCCTGGCACATAGTAAATGCTCAATAAACACTAACTCATTTCTCTCATTCTGGCCGTCTTTAGGAATATCAAAACAACTCTGCCCTGCATGGCTTAGAACAGCAATTTTTTTTTAAACTAGAGAATAATCATAGATTATTTTCAGGAAAGAATGAAGCCAGAGTATAGTTTGAAAAAGCAGAGTCAATATTTTATGTTGGGAAAATGAAAACAATGTCTAATGGTGAAATACAGACTATAGCACGAGTAGCTTTCAGGACATGGGATTCAGGGTGTGAGAAACATGGTTTTCATCATCTGGGGTCAGTGGCCTCATAGAAGGAAAGCCACCTCCTTGTCCCCTTGAGGTGCGTGTGAGGGCCTCAGAGCAGGCCAGTGATGGACATCTTCAAAGTGCAGGTGCCACTGGGAAAATGGAGCCGTGGAGGGTTTTACTAGGAGTGGATTGTGCCTTCCCACTGCCTGGGGTCCACAGCCTGGAGAGGACCAAAGGTGGGATGGCCTGGAAAGCAGATTGTCCATTGTAGAATTGGATGCCTGGTTTAAAAGATGCTTCCCAGTTTGTTCTCAGGGACCCAGTGAGGGGACAGTAGCCAGGTCTGCGACAGCCCTGGGACCTGCTGGGCAGACCTGGATGGATGGCCAGCTCCCACAGCCTGGCTTGGGTTGAGGGTTCTGGCCATCTTTTCATGGGTTGCTAGTGGTGGGGAGCAGCCTCCAGTGAGCCTTGGCAGACCTTGAACTGGCCGTGGTTTGTGGGGTCTTCGGGATTTGAGGTCGTTGGTCACCTGGCTCTCAGAGCTGAAGCCAAATGAAGTGCCATTTTCGTCCCTTTGTCTCCATGGAACCTTCGAGGCCCTGGCTCCAGCATCTATCCTGCAGCTGGTGGCTCTAAGATCATAATACCTACGTTTATTGAGCACTTGTACTGGGCAGTATGCTGAGTGTGTCATCTCATTTAAACCTCGTGACAGTCCCCAAAGCTAGGTTCTATTATTAACTCCATTTCACCGATGAGTAAGTGGAGGCCCAGGGAGGTTAAGTAACCTGCCCCAGGTCACACAGCTAGTAAGCCATGGAGCTGCAATGTGAACCGTGCCACAGGTGCTTGTCGATGCCTCAGAGAAACTGGTCACCATAGCAGTCCTGGCTGTTACCTCCCTTCTGTTCTGCCTTGTTCCCACTAGCTCCAGGAGGTTCTGAGCCATTGAGCTAACAGGAGGGCCTGCCCACCACCAGCCCTAGTGAAGTGGGCTCAGCCTCCAGGGGAACAGAGGCAGCCTTGTGGCAGGAGCTCCCCCAGCTCCCAGCACCGCCCCATCTCCTTGGCTGGGTCTGTTTCAACACCCTAGAGTAGCACATTCCATTCTCTGGCACAGCTTGGGGCTGGAGGTTCTGGATTCCCCTGGCCCCAGCAGAGCCTGCTGTCTGGGCTGGGACACTGGGTCCCAGCCACACACATTCCAGCAGCAACCACCCCCCACGTTGGATTTCCCAAGGAGTGAACTTTAGCCAGGATTACAGCCGACTAAACAGTTGTGGGATGTGAGCTTCCTTTGTGGGACCCGAGAGGCTGGATGCTGATGGGGCTGAGAGAGGAGGAGGGGCGAAGGGGTGGGCTGCCCTGGGATTCGGGAGAAAAGCCGTGGTTCAAGGATGGCTCTTCTGCTGCTCTCAGGGCCCTTGGAGTGAGATCTGAGCAGGGTCCCCAGAAATCTTCCTGTGAGGCAGGGTAGCAGATGCGTGGCTGCTTGTACACAATCCTGCCCACCTGTCCTCGGCTTTGCCCCCTGCAGGCAGTAGTACAGGGGTTAAGAGCATGGGGTCAAATCCTAACCACACCGGTAAGTACAGCTGTATGTCCTTCAACGAGTTCATTAACCTTTCTGAACCTCAGTCTCCTCACCATTAAAATGGGCATAATAATAGTACCTACCTTAGGAGGCTTAAATTAAAATGCCAAAGTGCTTGAATATTTATATATTAATGGGCTTGATATATACTGAATGCTACTATAGTATTATATGTCTTCTCTCTTTTATTGCCCTACATACTACCTGGGGATGTATTTTCTGATGCAAAACCACAAATGTGAATTCTCTCCCTCTTCTGGAAGTAACAATTGTGGCCTTTAGATAAGATGTTCCTGTCTTTTCCTTGCCTTCCTGCCAGTAGCATTTCTTAGTTGATTAACAAATCAATTAGGAATTTAATAAGCACTTATTTTGTGCAGGCACTGTGCTAGGTCAAGGCCTTTGGTTAATAAAAATACAAATTACAATTTAATGAGCATCTTCTAAATGCTGGGCATTGTTTCCAGGTATTTTTCATACATTTCCCTGCTTAACACTCAGCCACCCTGTGAAGTAGACATGATCACTCCATTTTCCAGCTAGGACATGTCCCCAATGTCACATGGTCATTAAGTCACAGCATTGGAACCCAGAACTGGCCTCTTCTCACCCGATCCTGAGTGTCATGGGCCTACCACAAATCCCTTCTGTTCTCTATCAGAACTCTCATTTGTACCCAGCTGAAACACTTCCTCTGCTCCCTTGCAACTAGGACTGGCCATGTGACTTAGTTCTGGCTGGTGAGCGAGAAGTGGAAATCTACCAGGTGGGACTTGTTGGGAAATTACTGTTTTCCTGATCAAAAGGGCCAGAGGCAGCTGACGCGCTGCTTTTGCTCTTAGCCCTTTCCCACCTTGCTCCCTGGAATGTGGCTGAGAAGTTGGGAGAAGGAGGCACCACCCCCTGGCAGAGCAGGAAGGCAGAATGAGCCTGGGACATGGACCTCCCACCTCCAGACCTCTTGAGTGGGGAAGCCCCGCTGTTTCTGGAGGTTTCTGCTCCACGCAGTCAGGTGCCATCATTCACTGATGCGCAGCGCAGATGCTCGCTGGGCAACACCAGCCGCCTGTCTCAGGCTGGCCAGGAGGGAGTGTTCTGTGACTGAACTGAATGCAGGGAGCACTCAGGCCTTGCAGGGCCTCCCTGGTCTTTGGTCCCAGGGAAGGGACTGCCGGGGGCTCTGACGGCAGGTGCTGGGGACAGAGCCAAGGTGCAGAGCAGGGCCTGATCCCTTTGTGGCGGTGGGTGAGGAGCGCCTTGCTGGGGCCTCGCAGGATGGGCTAAGGGAGCCCCTCCCCGCCCGCTCCCTCTCATGGGCTGCCAGCACCTGACAGAGGTCAGTATTGTGCTCCGGCCAGAAGCAGCCTGAGTCCTGTGTATTCAGTGAAGAAATAATCCCTGGTCCTGGTTGACCCTAGAAGTGCTCGTAAATATTTGGTCAGGGTAGGAGGCTGGGAGACAAGGGGCGGTTTCAGGGAGCCAGGTGGGCTGGGCAGGCTTTGGGCGAGGGTGGGAGGCAGCGGCTTCCTCAGAGGTGAGGAGAAACAAGCAGGCCTTGGCCGCCCCTGACCTGTGTGGGGCACCTGACTGCCAGGGAGGTGATTTATGGGCAGGCTGTCAGACCACCTGTTAGCCCACACTGGCCCCTTGTTTCTCTGTGGCAGCGTGCTCCTCTGAGAGCTGCGGAAGCAAGCCAGGGTTTTCCTCACCTCAAGAGAACGTGGCTCCATTGTTTTGGAGGATCAGCAGGCCTTGACTGGACTCGGCATCCCAGCTGTACCCCAGTTGGTGAGGAAAGCCTCCTGGGGGTGTCCCCAGCCCCCTGCTCTGGGTACGTCTGCCCTGTCCCTCAGCATCTGCTGACGGTCCCCTCAGGACTCTTTACAGGCACCACCCCTCCCAAATTCTGGACGTGTTAACTGACAGCAGCCTGTCGCCTCCGTTTCAAGCCTTCTCCCCTCGCTGCCCCGTCCAGCTCAAGGTAGCAGCCTCCATCTGCACTGAGCTCGCTGAAGAAGCCCCCTGAGGCATTATAGCTGGTCCCCTCCCCGCATGCAGGACCAGGACCCTTCCAGCCTGAGGTAACCTCAGCCCCTCGCCCTCCTGCCTTAGCTGTTGGCTTATCCGGATGGAGGTTCTCAGCCCTGGCTGCACACCGCACCAGTGGGCATCTAGAAATGCTGATTTTGGACCACCCTCCAGAGGTTCAGATTTAATTGATTTAGAGTAGAGCCCAGTACTTTGTAAAAGCTCCCTAGATGATTCGAAGGTTTATGTATTAAAATGCAGGTCTGGGGTGGGGCCTGAGCTTCTGTGGTTCTCACCAGCTCTGAGGTGATACTGATGCTCTGGTCCAGGGACCAGCTTGGAGTAGCACCTGTCCACACCGTCATCTCCTACATGTCCAGTGCCCAGGGGTGTTTGAGCACTAGGGGTAGGAGTGACACATTTAGGCCTCTGGCTCTTCAGAGTAGTTCCCTGTGGCGCGGCCCTTTGGGGGCTCCTCAGAGCAGGCACTGCCCATGTCAGGGAGATGCTGCAGGACTGTGGGAGCCTTCTGATGGTGGGAGAAGGCTGGGGAACTTGGCGTCTCTGTCCTTCCTCTGAGACAAAAGGACAGTCATTTCCATTGCTGAGTTAGTCTCGTCGTGAGGATGAGAAGGGTGACCCTCTCTATGTGTTCTCGGGGGATCCTGCGAAAACATGGGAATTGCTCTTTTTAGGCATTCCAAGTATGTCTGTGTGGACAGTCCGTGGGTTACAAAAAGGCCTCTTTCGCGAAGTCCTTTCTGAACACCCCACCGAGGAACCAGCTGATAAAGAAATCACCTGGTTAAAACCAGTTTGTTTTCTTTGATTTAATTAAAAACTTAAAAAAAAATAGAAAACCAAACCCTACCTGCATCAGTCTAGTATCTATGGCCTCGCAGCAGGAGCAGTCATCAGGATAAAAGGGACACGCGGAGGCTGAGGAGTGAGCGTCTGGGAGCGGGGCTGGGCTGGGCTGCTCTCCGGCCCAGCGGGAAGGGAAATGGGCAGAGACTGGGAAGGTGGGGAGGCGTGGCTGGAGGGCACTGTGACCCTTTCCTTTCGGGGGGGCTACAATGAGGACACGTGAAGGGGCCCTGGGGGCCAAGAACTGTCCCTCAAGTAGCTCAGCCTAATACCAAGACTTCCCTCTCCCAGGCGAGGCCCCACCGCCAACAGAGGGGAGCTGACACCACCGGCTATTCTGGAAACCACCTCCTCAGGCTGCTTAGAGCTCTCTCTTCTCTCTGCCTACTTTCTCCCAACTGAGAAACCTCTGCTCCTATGGGAGGAAACCTTCAAGGACCCCAGAACCCCTCGGTCAAGGACAGCCTGGCTCCATGTCCATCCCTTAGTGCCTGTGCTGGTAGCAGCTCTGCATGAACCACCCTCCGGCAGGGGCTGGGTCAGCCTGGGAGTAGGGGGAGGCCAGGTGGGCAGGAGGAGAGAGTGTGCCCCAGGGGTGGAGACAGAAGACAAGGCACAGCTGGCTGGGTGGGGCAGGGAGGAGTGCCCTTCAGTGGGGCTCCGCGGCCCCATAGAAGAAGGGGTAGTAGAGCGAGCAGGGGTAGGAGAACATGAACTTGACCGCGAACTTCATCTCCTTGTTCTTCTTGTCCCAGCGGTAGACGGCCATGAGCAGCAGCTGTCCGTCCACTTTGCGGCCCATGACCAGGAAGCTGCCGGCCAGGCTCTCCAGCTGCGGGCAGGGGCAGCCAGCGCCGTTCTTCATGTGCAGCACCAGCCTCTTGGTGTCCTTGCGCTTCAGGGGGCCCGGCTTGAGCAGCTTCTTCTTTTTCTGGGCTCCAATCAGCTTCCGGTCCGCGTTCTCTATCTTGATCTCTCTGATGCGCATTTTGACCACTGTGTGTCGGGGTGGACAGAGGGATGGCCTGAGAACCGTCACGTTTGCTCAGGACGCTGGTGGCCCCATGCTTGGTGCTCTGCCTGAAGCTCCAGGCCTGGGGCTTGGAGAGATGGAGCTTCTGCGTGTACATGCTAATATTTATGAAGCTCCCATCATGTGCTGGACTCGCACGGGCATTATCATGTTTCATCCTTGAGGTATGGTGGGGAAATGAGGTTTGGAGAGGTGGTGATGTGCCTGAATTCTAGAGCCTGGGTTGAACTGAGGTCTGGCCTGTGCCTTTCCATGACACCAGGTGCAGGGTGGAGAGCTCTCCGTGGCGAGTGGAGCTGGGTGTGGGCTCCCCGGGGAAGGGAAATATTAGGGGTGGAGCTGACCAGTTGGAGGGAGGGTTTGGTGGAGGGGTGGTCCTTGTGATGGAGGAAGGCTGGATTTCATGATCTCTGGGGATGCTTCCAAACGGGATTTCTGGCTGCGTGTGTGTGTGTGTGTGTGTGTGTGTGTGTGTGTGTGTGTGTGTTGCAGGGGGTGGTGCTTGGAGCAGGGGGTGGTGTTTGGAGCAGTGGTGGGTCTAAATGCTAGACAGCCAGCTCTGGGCGGGGGGCCCTTCTCTGTCGCATGTGCTGATTTCCATGGGTAAGCACTCCCACCGTGACCCACTGAGTCACGGAGCGCAGGGTTGGGAAGCGCCGCATACAACCAGCTCTTGCTGAGCGAACCCACCGCTGTAATCTGTGTGCGACTGTGTAGTGTGGGTGGGAGTGTGGAGTGTGGTGCTGTGTGTTTTTGTGTGTGAGAGAATGTCTGTGGTGTGTGTGGGAGTGTGAGTGTGTGGGGTAGTGGAGGAGGTGGTTGAAGGCCAGAGAGCCTAATGGAGTAGGCGGCGGTCACTTAGGCCAGCGTCCTCCTTCTGCAGGCCTCTGGGTCCCCATCTCTGGGAGCAGCCAGGGAGAAGCCAGAGAATAACTTTGGCCGCCCAGGGAAGGACAGTGTTATAAAATCTCTTTCCTTCTCCCCCACCCCCTCTTTCTCTCTCGGACACGCACACACCTTGCAGTAGTAGTGTCCTCTTTCCAAACAGACTGATGACATCAAAGACCTGCTGCAGGAAGGATTTCATTGCTTTCTCCTTTTCATAGACAGAGGAGGCTAAGACACAAAAGGGGAGCCGACCTGGCCAAGACCACATGCTGGGCTGCGTGGTCCGCACAGGAGCCAAGTCCTGTCTGCCCCAGGAATGGGGAGGCTCCAGGATGAAGCTGTGGGATGGGTGACCACAGCTCCCCTGGCCAGAGGTGCATCAGGTACTAGGCAGAGGTGCCCAGGGACGAGGGGGCTGCACTTCCATCCTGGAGCCCATCTCTCCCCTCTGCTGCCCCCATCCATCTCTGGGCCAAGCCTTCTTCCCCTAAAGAGAATCCAGCCCTGGAGGCCCCTCTGTAGACAGTGTCAAGGGAGGGCTGCCGGAGCCCTGGCCAGGGATGGACCATGGCCTTGAGGGGCTTTTGAAGTCCCTGGGATGACCTGCAAAAAAGAGGTACATTTCTCTGGGGGGAGGGCAGTGGCCACGTGGGCTCTACACTCACCGAAGTCGCTGGAACACATCTGCTCCATGAGGCCATCAGCGCTGTGCTCCATCTCACACTGGGCGCAGATCTTGGTCACTGAAGAGAGAAGCAGGGGTGGGGAGAGGGGATCAGAGTCCATAAGCCACTTAGGGTTCAGGCTCCCCCACTGACCAGCCACCTCCCCCTGCCAAGCCTCCACTTCCTCATCAGAAAACAGGATGATGATAATGATAATGCTCACTGAGTGGCTGTGAAGTTCAAAAGGTCGTGAAGGGACAAAACTGACCAGGTGGGCACAATTGCCCCATGACCCTGGCAGCTGTGACCATGATGTGCACTTTTTTTTTCTAAATTTTGTCTCATTTAGTCCTCAGCCTATGAAGTAGGTATCATTATTCCTCTTTTAAAGAAAAGGAAACCGAGGTCCAGAGTGGCTACCCAAGTCTACAAAGCTAGTGAGAACTGAGCTTAGAACTCAGGATTTGTGACTCCTAGACTAGTGCTAGGGTGGGGATGTTTGCGGGGTCTTTCTAGGAACCCAGGCTCCAGACAGGTGGGTAAATGAGTGACGCCGGCAGGGCAGGGACTGAGGTAAACTGAGGAGCACCCAGTTTAGCATTACCAGAACTTCCGATTTTTCAAGGGAAGCCAAAACTCTTTTTGTATGAAATATTCTCAGTTTTGTCTGTTGGCCACACAGATACCTCGGGCTGCCTCTGGTCCTACCACACAGCACCTGACCTCGCTCTCTGTCTCTGCCTCCTGGTGGGTGCCCCATCATGGGGGAGAGAGGGGCCCAAAGCGGGTGAGAGTGGGAGGGTAGAGCCAGGTGGGAATCCAAGCCTGGGATTTCCCTGCTTTCCAGGCTGTTAATGTTCGGGCTCCAAGAAAACCAGAATAAAGGAGCCATGCTAGGATCCCTGCTGGGGACTATGCTGTCTCTGCTTGAGCTGGGTCTTTCTCCCCTGCTTCCTGGTCCCATTACTAACCTGAGAATAGGGGGTTTCTCTTCTCTCAACACTCTTTGGTCACAGGACCCCCACCCAGCCGCAACTCTCAGGTCCTGTGTGGGTGTGTAGGACTGGGGACTGCATGGGTGAGGTTAGCTTTGAGGGGTGGGTGGGGTGTGGTGGAGTCCAGTTGTTTCTGGGGGGCCGGGTCAAATGGAAAATGGGGGAGTGGTGCTGCCCCTTGGGAGAGTCCCAGAGCCAGGGGCTCCCTAGATTCTGGGTATTAGCCACCCAGGCAAAGCTGCCCTGCTTGGTGCCATTGTTTATCCTCCTGTCTGGTGCCCAGCCTGGGCTTACTCTGCCTGGAAGGAGTTTGGCAGACAGTGGGGGGAAGGGTGAGGGGGTGCACAGTGAAGGGGAGGCTGAGACCAGAGAGGAATTAGGGGTAATGGGATTGGGGGCGGTGGGTGGGAGGTGGCACTTAGGATCTCATAAATTTTGGGAACCTGGGATTGCTTCCTATTTTACAGATGAGGAAACCAAGGCTCAAAGTTGAGCAACTTGCCCAAGGGCTCCTTGTCAGGGGCCGAGCCTGGCAATCTGCTCACTCTTCTGCACTGAGCCTTACCCAAAGGTCTCCCAACCTGGGGGACTGGGGAAAGAGTGGGAGAATTTAGGGTTCCCAGGTACAGAAGATGGGGACAGGGTGGAAATCATAGCCCAGAGTGTGCTTAGCAATCCTGGGCATTTGTGGGCTGAGAGAGGTGATAAGGCATTTATTGGAGGCCTCAGGATGGGGGGATAGCATTGGGCTCCCCCAGGGATTCCAGAAGCTTGGGAAGGTGGGAGCTGCGAGGGAAGTGGGGGAGCTTTCAGGAACGGAGTTGGAATGGGGGAGAACCAGTGGGAATGTCCACAGCCGCAGGTGGGAAGGCTGGTAGGCTTCGGGGCGACATGCAGGGCTGAGCAAAGACGTGTGTGTGGCACCTCTGGGGGCTTGAAGAGCTGTGCTAAGGGGTTGGGGGAGCGGCATCTATCCCGTCGGAGCGCGCGGGGCGCTGGGGGTTGGGGGTAGGGAGGCGGCGGCGGCGGCGGCAGCGCTACCTGGAGGCGCGGTGGCGGGCAAGTGCCCGAACTGCACAGCGATGCAGAGGTCGTTGTCCAGGGGGAACTTGTGGCAGTGCAGCATCTCGGGCCAGGGAAAGCCATAGGCCTCCATGAGCGGCGCACAGCCGGCGCGCACGGCCTCGCACAGCGAGCGGCAAGGGTAGATGGGCCGGTCGAGGCAGACGGGCGCGAAGAGCGAGCAGAGGAAGACCTGCGTGTCCGAGTGGCAGCGCTTGGCCAGCAGCGGCAGCCAGCTGCTCGCCTGCTGCTTCACCTCGGCCAGGCTCTCGTGCTCCAGCAGGTTGGGCAGCCGCATGCGCTTGTAGCCCACGGTGTGGCAGAGCGGCAGGTCGGCGGGGATGTCGAGGCACTGGGGCGGCTTGGAGTACGAGCGCCCGTGCAGCGGCTCGGTCTGCCAGCCGTAGTAGTCGTACTCTTCGCCGCGCCCCGGCGCCCCGTGCAGCGCCCCCAGCAGCAGCGCCAGCGCGGCCGCCCGCGCGCCCCCCGCCGCCGCCCGCATGGCTGCGCAGGTCCCCGATGCTCCCCTGCCGCTGAGGTCGCCCAAGTGGGTGGCAGCCTCGTCCCGCGCCCGCGCGCACAGAGTGATCCTGGCGCCTCCCACCTTGAAGCTCCAGCCCCGGCCTCGCCGCGCGCCCCAGCCAATCTCCGGCCGCTCGGCCCCCGCCCCAAGGCGGGGAGGCAGGGTGGCGCCCCCCCTGCCCCTCCTGCCCCTCCTGCCCCTCCTGCCCCTCCTGCCCCTCCTGCCCCTCCTGCCCCGGGGCCTGCGCGTCCCGCTCAGCGCCGGCTCGTGCGCCCCTCTCCCGCTCGCCCACTCCCCTGCCACTGACCCAGCCTCGCCTTGCGCCTCTCCCTGGGGCTCCCTCACTTCCCTAGGCTTTTTCCTCGCCCCTCGCCTTCTCCATCCTTCCTCCTTATCTCTCTCCGGCACAGCCTCTCCTGTTCCTTTTCTCACTCACTTCACTTGGTTATCTCTCCGTCTCGGCCCTTACCACTTTGCTCTGTTTTCTCTTCCCTGACACCTCGGTTCTCCCTTCTCTCGGCAGGAGGCTCCTGGCTTCCCACACCCTCCTGGTCCAGGCAGGCAAGTTCTTCACTCCCAGTCCTCACGCATTTATTGAGCTCCTGCTTGGTGCCGGGCAGCGTGCTGACTGCTGGGGAATCAGAGAGGGATATGATCCAGAACCCACCTCCAGGACATCACAGCTTAGTTGGGACAAAGATAATCATACCTACTATTTAGTGAGCGCTTATTAAGTGCTTCAGACACTGCACAGCACTTCACAACCTTATCAACCATTTCCAATGATAGCTAACACTTACTGGGTGCTTCCTATGTGTCAAGTCTGTTCTGAGCATATTGCATAAACTACCTCATTTAATTCTCATAATAATGCTATAAAGTGGGCAGATACTATTACTATCCTCACTTTACAGATAAAGGCACTGAGACAAAAAGGTTAAGTAAAGATTGGTGCCAGGACTTGAACCCAGGAAGTCTGATTCCAGAGTCAGAGCCCAGATATGACCAGGAGGTCTGGATTCTGAGTCTGCAGGCTTAATGACTATGGTGGTGGGGTGCTCAGAGAGGTGAAGTAACTGGCCCTTGGTTACATTGCTAATAGGTGAAGGAGCCATGATTTGAGTCCAGGTGTTGGGTTCCAAAGGCCAGGGTTTAACTACTCTGCCCTAAGATAAATTCCAGCCTAGGGTAGGAAACGCTGAGGGAGGAGACTGTACCTCCTCTGGGAGCCCAGAGAAGGAAGGAATTGAGGAGGATATCCAGTG
The DNA here is from genome assembly GCF_028564815.1 of Eubalaena glacialis. NCBI lineage: Eukaryota > Metazoa > Chordata > Mammalia > Artiodactyla > Balaenidae > Eubalaena > Eubalaena glacialis. The sequence continues at coordinate 30,842,380 of NC_083716.1, read as the reverse complement.
GGGCATCAGAGAGGAGGCAGCTTTCAGGAACCCCATGTTTGGGGTCTTTTCCTTGTCTGGACCCTGCCTTCCATTGGCTTTCCTGTGGGAGGAGCTTTGGACAAGAGCCTTGGGGGTGGGGTGGGGGGCTCCTTCCTGAGAACCTAGCTGGAGAACTGACCCCCCAGCCTTTGGTGGGGAGGGTACCCTGGGGAGCAGTCTTGTAGGAGGGTTTGGGGTGCTATGGGGGGCAGGAGTTCTGGGGCACTTGTCCCCTCCACTCTTGCCCTAACATCCTCCCCATCCCCATCCTCCTGAATGTTTCCAAGGCTCCCATCTTCCCATGGATCTATCCTTGCAGTGGTAGTGGAGAGGGGTGAAGGATCACTTCTGTTAATATTCAGCAGACACACAGGAAGCACTTACTGTGTGCAAGGCTCGAGGTGTGTATCCCACAGATGGGGCTACAGAAATACAAAAGACATAGGCCCTGCTTCATCTGATCCAGTTGTGAGAAAAAGACACAAGGCAGGGCAGAGGAGGCAGAAGAAAATTAAGCAGACAGAGCCCTAGGGTGGGACAGGATGTTCTTTTGATGTCCAGGATGACCTAGTTGGGTCTGGGGAGAACAAGCTTTCCTGCCCCTTCTCCTTCTCCCAACCCCAGTCTGAAGAGGTTCTGGGGATGACCACTCAGAAGGTGAAGGACCACTCCCTGCAGGGCCAGACAGTGTAGTAATGGTGCAAGAGCCTGGACTCTGCAGACGGAAAGAGCCAGGTTCAAATCCAAGTGTATACTCTCTGAGTGACCTTGGGCAAATACTTAGCCATTCTGACCCTTCATTTCTTTGTTTGTAAAATAGAACTGCCTCAGCAGTTATTGTGAGGGGCAAACAAGATGGTGCATGGACAGAAAGCCTCCTGCACAATGCCAGCACATAGTAGATACCTAGGAATGTTAGATTGCCAAGGGATGTGTGACTTTAGGGTATAAATGTGTGTGTTCTGGAAGCTCCCTCGGACACCTTGGCCCTGGCTCTGGTTTGGGACTCAGAGCAGCAGTTCTGTTCCCTGCACTCCAGCCTACCCCTCACCACCCCCTCTGCGCTTGGCAGGGCTTCTGCACTCCAGGGGAGGTGTGGTTTCGGTCCCTGGCAGCGGGTGTTGGAGCTCCCAGATGGTTGTACAAGGTGCTGGCTCCCTGCGTAGCTGGTCTCCTGTGCTGTTCTTGGCATCCCAGTGCCTGGCCTGGACAGAGTGAGGCATTGTTCCTGCTGCTGCTTATGTAAGAACTACACATGGTCTGAGAGCCGGGGGAGTCTGTACCTGGCAGTTCCAGGGGCTCCGAAGAGCAGAGGGGCCAGGCTAGAAACTTCCTGGAAGAGGAGGATGGGTAGGCTTTACCCGGCAACTCTGCCTTGGGGACCCCCGAGGCGCCCTGACATGGGGCCCATGATGAGATTGAGGAGGGAAGCCCTTCACAGGAAAGGAACCCAGGTGGGGGGCTGCACCCTGGGGTAGCTGTTCAGGGACGCTCTCCCCCTGTGGCCAGAGAAAGGAGGAAGCTGCGCTCTGATGTCGTATCCCTTTCTGATGAGGCTGTCCCAGGGCCTAGGCAGCTGGGTGGGACACCTGGCATGCTGGGCATCTGTCCATCTTGGAGCGTCTGCTGTCTGTCCAGGCACACGTTTCCCCCAGCTGATGGAGGGAACCACTTGTTCAAAATATGTATTCGTGGTTTGTTGTGAGCAAAGTTCTACATAGAGAACTCTTAGATTAAACTTGCTACTTATGGGGAATTCCCTGGCAGTCCAGTGGTTAGGACTCCATGCTAAGATCCCGCAAGCCATGCGGTGTGGCCAAAAAAAAAAAAAAAATTGCTAATTATGTTATCCAATCCTACATTTTTCTACTTTTTTAGTGCCTACTTCAGTGGTTCTCCTTGTGGTCAGGGTTCCCTTGAGGGTCCCCAAGTGCCTTTCAGGGAGTCCACAAGGTCAAAATTGTACGTAATTTGAAGATCCACTCAAGGTACAAGATAGACCAATGGATTTTAAGGATTTTACTCTGTTGAGTAAGAAAAGTTTATTGATGCGGATTCAGATTCTACATTACAACCAACATTTAAGGAATTGTCACCTGTCAATTTTTTTGTAGCATCAGTTTGATAGCCATAATATCTAAAAAGGCTATTAAAATACTCTCTTTTCCAATTACGTTTCTCTGTAAAGCCAAATTTTCTCCATATATGTCAACCAGAACAATATGTAACAACAGATGGAATGCAGGAGACATAAGAATCTGACTGTCTTCTATTAAACTAGACATGAAAGAGATTGCAAAAATGTAAAACAGGGCTTCCCTGGTGGCACAGTGGTTAAGAATCCACCTGCCAGTGCAGGAGACAGGGGTTCGAGCCCTGGTCCAGGAAGATCCCACATGCTGCGGAGCATCTAAGTCCGTGCGCCACAACTACTGAGCCTGCACTCTAGAGCCTGTGAGCCACAACTACTGAGCCCGTGTGCCACAACTACTGAAGCCCACGCGCCTAGAGCCTGTGCTCCACAGCAAGAGAAACCACTGCAGTGAGAAGCCCGCGCACCGCAACTAGAGAAAGCCTGCGCAGCAACGAAGATCCAACGCAGCCTAAAAAAAAAAAGTGAAACAGTGCCACTCTTCTCACTAAATTTTTTTTTTCACTATATTTTTTTGTTTTGTAAAATGTAATTACTTTTCACAAAAATTTGTTATTTATGTTGACATATAATGGGGTTATTACGGTTATTTGAAATGAATTAATATATAAATTTTTTCTCAGTTTTCATTTTAACCATTGTAGATGTTGATATAAATGGTAGATATCTATATAAACAAAAGTTCTTTGATTTAATCTAAAACCTCAATAATTTTTAAGGCTGTAAAGAGGTCCTGAGACCAAAAAGTTTAAGAACAACTGGCTTACTTCCTCTGTTCATTTCTGATAGAGGTGTATAAAATCTACTTTGCGAGGTTTGCTAATTTTTCCTTTTTTTTTTTTTTCTTTTGATTCAATTTTGCTTTATATACTTTGAAGCTGTGTTGTTAGGAGCATAAAGTTTCTTTTTTTTTAAAAAAAATTATTTATTTATTTATTTATTTTTGGCTGCGTTGGGTCTTCGTTGCTGCACGCGGGCTTTCTCTAGTTGCTGTGAGCGGGGGCTACTTGGCTACGCTTTGTTGCGGTGCGCAGGCTTCTCACTGCGGTGGCTTCTCTTGTTGCAGAGCACAGGCTCTAGGTGTGTGGGCTTCAGTAGTTGTGGTGCATGGACTTAGTTGTTCTGCAGCATGTGGGATCTTCTCGGACCAGAGATCAAACCCATGTCCCCTGCATTGGCAGGCAGATTCTTAACCACTGCTCTACCAGGGAAGTCCCTGGAGCATAAAGTTTTGTGATTATTGTATGTTCTGGTTGGATTGTAATTTTTATCTGTATGAAATAGCCTTCTTTGTTCCTTTTAATCTTTAGTCTTGGGAAAAATAATTCCATGAACTAACATTTAGCTAATGCCTGCTATGGGCCAGGCATACACGAGTAAGAGTCTCAGTCCCAGCCCATGTGGAGGACGTAGACACACGAAGGCAGTGAAGTGTAGCAGGAGGAGCCAGGGCTTTGAGTCAGACTGACTGGTGGTGAATTCTGACCACATCCTAGTTGTGTGTCTTTGGACATATGTCTATTGAACTTTAGACCTGTGTTTATTCATTTGTAAAATGTGGTTAGTAACGTTTATTTACTGGGTGGTAGTGAAGATTTACTAGATAAAGGATGAGAGAAGCACCTGGCAGAGTGCCTGGCGTACAGTAGCTCTGCGATCAGAGCTATAACAGAGCCAGGAGCCAAGAGATCTGCCCCATTCGTGCCTCTACAAAGCCTCTGGGAGAGGCAGTGTGTAGCAGTGGGGAGTGCACCATGCTTGGATTCTGAAGATCTGAGTTGTATGTTTTCAACTTAATAGCAAGTCCTTCCCACACCCTGAGTCTCAGTTTACTCATCTGCAGACATGAGGAGGAATGCAGTCTCTGCCCTGCATTCTCCATGGGGCTGTCTTGAGGCTAATGAAAAGGAAGGGAGCTGGGATGATGATGGAGGTGAGGCTGTGAGGAGCCTTGGCTTGAGGTGGGACCTCTTCTATCCCTGGCTGTGAGGAGGTCCTGCCAGCACAGGCTTGCCTGCCTCCTGGAGGGCTGGGATGCCCAAAGAGGTGAGAAAGAATCTTGTCCTTATTCCAGAGCCTCCTGGAATTATCTGCCTTTTACAGTCTCAGTGTTCCTCTGCTGGGACACCTGTTTTCATAGCAGCTGCTGCTGAGTGCTCAGCAATAAGCCCAGGGTGCGTGGTCTGTGAAGTTAAGAGAACTATTAGTGCTAGCAGGGACCCATTTCTATTGTCCCCCAGCATCCTCCCATCCCCCACCACTTTCTATAAGAGGAAACTAGAACTTGAGCTTCCTGACTTCCAGTCCAGTGCTCTTCCTACCACACCTACAGCACTGCTTTACTTTCCAGCATTTTAGTTTTGTCGATTGCAAAGTCAACATCTGTCCCATAGGCCCCCAGCTGCGCCGAGCCTTCCCGCTGCACAACCTGTGCTGTGGGCAGCAGTTCAAGAAGGCCTGTTCAGGATCTCTGGGTGCCCTGGTGGCAGTGGGGGTCTGGTCCTGGAGGGGCTGGGCTCACTGTCACTGAATCGAGTGGCCAAGGAGGTGACGTAGTCCTCCCTTCTATGAGCCTGGACACCAGCAGGCTCTCCATTTGTCCTGGATCTCATGTGGCTCTGCAAAAAAAGCAGAGGCCAGTCTTGTCTTGGGCCTGGGTCTTGGTCTAGTCTAAGAATGACTGTCTGAAGTACAAAAGGAAGTGGGGTGGAGGGTGGGCACGGCTGGTAGTCTCTGGACAGGGCTGGGATGGAGAGAAGGCTGAGTAATGCTCTCCTCTTCTCTCTGGGCCCCCAGCACACCTGGGAGCCCCGAGCTGTGGCTGGGGGCAGCCCAGCTAGAAGCACATCAGAGAGGCAGCCAAATGTTTGGGTTAAGACCACAAACTCTGGGGACTTCTCTGGCAGTCCAGTGGTTAAGATGTCGCGCTTCCACCGCAGGGGACACAGGTTTGATCCCTGGTTGGGGAACTAAGATCCCGGATGCTGTAGGCATGGCCAAATATTTTTAAAAAAGAGGAAGAAGAAGAAAAAAAAGACCACGAACTCTGGAGCAAGACTGGATTCTAATTTCATCAATGCTACTTGACCTTGGGCGAGTTATTTAACCTGTCTGTGCTTCAGTTTCCTCATCTGTAAAATGAGGATAATAACAATAGTGCCTTATAGGGTTATTGGGAGGATTAGAGTTCATTTAAAAATTGCTTAGAATGGTGCCCAGAGGAGAGCTTTCTATATAATTGTTAGTTAAAACTATTGAACATTGGCATGACAATGGTCTTTAGAGACTGTCACCAGATTCTGTGGCTCCTTGCTCCTAAATTTCTCGTAAATACACCTGTGCTGTCCCTTTCTCACTGCTCCTCTTCCTCAGTGCTGTCCTTCCTCACTGCTTGGGGCTGCCCTCTGGTCTTGTTTTCTACTCTGCAGGAGCGAATCATCTCAAACTGCAAACATGGTAGCCTCACCCTTCAGCTCGAGACCCTCAGTTGCTCTGATTGTTCTTAGCATAAAGTTCCTCCCAAGGCTCCAGGTAGGCCAGGCCTTCTGGCTGGGCGCCCTCGTAGAACCCCAGACCTCCCTATGCAGCCCTCATCTCCTGCTCATCATCTCACTAGGTTGATTTTTTTCAATTTCTGGCTTCCCAGTAGGCCGAGGGTTCCACAGAGGCAAGACCTGTCTTGTCCATCTCAGTTCCTCTGGCTCCTAGCATACTGCCAGTCACGTAGTAGATGCACAATACATGTTGCATGAGTGAATGACTGACTGGACAGATGAATGCTTGGTGGAAGGAGGCGGCAGAAGAAAGGAGTCTTTGGAGCCAGATGGGCTCAGTTGGGAGCCAGCTTCCTTTAACCTTTCTTGGTCTCTGTTGGAATTCTTGGGAGGCCCAGGGAAGATCAGGAGGGCTATAGGGTGACTGTGGGGAGAGCTGATGAGGACTGAGTGGAGTAAGTTGAGTAGCATGAGATGCTTGCTGAGGGACTTGGGGTGATGGACAAGCCCCCTAAGCTCATGTAGACTTCCCCTGCTCCCTCCTTCCCCCTACTCTCTTGAACACTTGTTTAGGGCATCCTAGGTGCCTGGCATAATGCTCTGTGCTTTCCCATACGTTACCTCATTTAATTATTCCAATAGCACTGTGAGGGAGGCATTATCATCCTCATTTAATATGAGAAAATTGAGACTCAGAGAAGTTTAGTAACTTGCCCAGAGTCACACAGCCAAAAAGCAGAGCAAGGACTTGAACCCAGGATTTCCCCCTGTGGCTTGTGGATTCCTGTCCGCATGTGAGAATGTCTGGAGGGAGTTCTACCCTGTCTAGCACTGACCCAAACTGCCTTGCAGGGGAGGGGGCGCCCTGGGGCCAGAGCAGAAACTTCAGTGGGACTCAGGTAATGAGGCTGCAGCAGGTTTGGCCCTGGTTGGCTGGGCCACTGCCCTCAGGGAGTATGAGGTCTAGAGGGGCAGCCAGCCGATGAACAAACACACAAGTATCTTCTAATCACAACTAGAGTGGGTTCCTAGTTGGGGGGGTGGAGAGGTGCCCCAAAGCCTCTCGGTAGAGAAGAGAATGAGCACTGGACGCAGAGTCAAAGGCACCTATGATTAGGCTTTTTCCTTTACTGCTTATGTGGGAACTTGGGTAAGACACAACTCCCGGTGCCTCAGTTTCCCCATCTGCAAAATGGGGACTTTCCTTTTGTAGATTTGTTGGTAAGATTAAATAAGTACCTGAAGATGCGTAAAACTGCTTTAGTGTAAGTGCTGAAAGAGTTTTGTGCAATCACAGGAGGTAGGTGGTGCATGGCCCCCACTCTCTCAACCCTGGCTGTGGCTGCATGGGGCCCTTGGGACCCCAGATTTATAAAATGTTTCAGCTGAAAGCTATTCTCTATTCTGCTGGTTCCTGACCACCCAGGGTCTGGGAAGGAGCTACTAAAGCTTCATAAGCTATTTGCCATGTTTCCCCAAATCAACATAGAATGGTGCATTTGCCCATAAATAAAAGAGCAGATTTCTTTGCTTTTGACTGGAATTACACACTCTCAGGATGGAACTCCTCTCACGCTGAACAGAAGTCAATTGGCAGTCCATGCCTCTTTGATTAATTTAAAAACCAGAGGCTGGGAGAGGGAAGTGAGTGGCCCTGTAAGGGGAACTATAGGTCAGAGAGGCCGCAGGGACCTTTGTGTTCCAAGTGCAAGGGAGGAAGTCAGGAAGCCCCCAGGAGGTCCTTGAGGGCAGGCTGTGGAGGGGAAACCCAGGGCAGGAGTGGTTGGGGTGAGGGCCGGCTGTTGGGGGAACCCTGGGCAAACAATGGCCTCATTAAGGAGAGGGTAATGGTGGGGAGAAGCCGGGCAGGGCCACGGCCAGTGAATCTCCTCTCCCCCGCTCTAGCCAATGGAGCAATTGTCCTCTGCTGTGAGGGAGCTGGGGCCTTGGCCTGGGAACTGCTGGGGGCTTGCCCCGAGGGCCACCGAGGTGGTCACAGCTTCTTTGCCTGGCCCCAGAATGGGTCTTCTGTACTCGGACGCTGAGGGCTCCGGCTCTAGTGGGGCTACCTGGTCCTTTTTCTTCCAGCTGGCAGCGGTTCAGGGCATGGGTGCCCACACAAGGCTCTCTGGAAGGGGCCCCTACTTCCGTCCTGCCCACTTCTGGGAAACTGAGGCCCCGGTTAGGTTTGTCTGAGACCTGGGCTCAGCCCACTTCTTTTGGCTCTCCAGTTCTCCACTCACCCGCTGTGCTGTGGCCTTGGATGGTCACTCGATGTCTTGGCTCTCAATTGTTTCAGCTGTAAAGCAGGGGGAGTTGGACTAGAAGTGCTTCTCAGCTGGATGGATAGGCCGCCCCTGCCTGGGTTTGGTCATCAGGACCGCTGGGGCTGCTGCTGGCATTTACTGGGCAGGGGCCAAGGATGCTAAATTCCTGCATCGTCCAGCCCAGCCCTGCACGACCAAGAGTTGTCCTGCCGCAAAGGCCGGCAGAGCCCCTGTGGAGAAGCACTCACGGATCAACACTTTTCACCAGTGGTGTTTTTAAAGTAAGGCGATCCTGTTTTCAAATAATGTGGCTTGTGGGAACTCAGCAGATAAGACAAATGAGCGGGGTCGAGTGTGGTAAGGGCTACGGTGGGCCAGAGCCCTACCCACCAAGCATTCCCGTCCCCAACAGTGGCCCCTGTCCAGTATGAACTCTCTCCGGGGGTGCATGCAGCCGACTGGGCCCTATTTGGCTGTTCTGATTGGTCAGACCTCTGTTCTGATTGGTTGGTGGCTACCCTCATTGGTCATCTCCTGAAATCAGTCAGTGTCTGCATTGTGCCACTTGTTACTCCTCACCCCTGCATATGCCCCATGGTTTTTTGTTTTTGTCTAATGGTTGGAAGTATGATGGGCAGATGAGGTTTGGGGTTGACTTCCTGTGCCTGTGGATTGTCCCTGGCCTCCTGGACCTACCTTGACTAAGCCGGCTGACGTGGGCTGTCACAGGACACACCCCACAGCCAGGAGGGGAGAGACGTTCCCAAATTTGCAGTGTGAGGCCATCAGCTTGGAAGCTGGTTAAAATACCCATTCAGATTGCTGGGCCACCTGCAGATTCCAGTTCAGCATATGTCACTCTCAGGTGGTTCTGATGCAGTGGCCTGGGGACCAAGATGAGAAATGCTGGCCTCGGAGGGGGCCGTGCCCGCTCCCCACTTCCACCCCTCCTCCTATTCATGGTTGCAGCCACTCTCCAAGGCTCATGGACCTCCTTGAGGCTAAAATGAGAACTCTTTCCCTTCTGGAAGCTTCACACGGCCTGCCTCCTCTGCCTGGGGATGTGGTTAGTTGGCTTCCTGTCCTTCTTACCTTCCCCAGCCCCTAGCTCAGGGCTCTGATTAATAAACAGTGTTAGCAGACATTTGTATGTCCAGGCATGGTGCTAAGTTCATTATCATCTCATTTAAACCTCTCAACAATGCTGAGAGGTAGATGTTATTATCATCCCTGTTTACAGATGAGAAGTCAGAGGTGATTGAGGAACTTGTCCAAGGTCACACAGCTGGGAATCTTCCAGATGGATCTGACTTTACTGCACATATTTTGAGTACAGGCAGGGCAGCCAGCCTCTCCCTCCATCTGTGATTTCATAATCACCCTTCAGTGAGTCTGACCCATGCCAGCACCATTGCTATTATTAGTAATATTATTGATGAGGATTTTAATCTTAAGACTTCCCCAGGGTTCATGTTTAAGGTGAGATCCTCCTAAGGACAGTGGTTGAGAACTGCTTGGGTCCTGGTGAAGATAAGTCATCTTTATAGGGTGTTTAGGAGTCACATCTGTTATCTTGCTTCATCCGTACAGCAACTGAGGGAGACACACACAGTCAGTCCTCATTTTACAGGTGAAGAAATTAAGGCTCAGAGAGGTTAAGTATCTTACTCAAGGTCATCCAGGCAGTAAACGATGGAGCTGGAATTGAACAAAGCTCTGACTCTCCCAACCTTCCACGCTTTTCCACTGCCCCACGAGTCTGAATTATGCCAAGGCCAGGAAAACTTTCAGGCCTTTTTAGCCCCCCTTGAAGGGCTCTGAAGACAGCTCAGGGTCCACTAGAGACCAAGAGGTCTGTGCCCTCTTGACCTAGTTATGTGGCCAGGCAACTTGGGGTCAGGGAAAGGTGCATTCTTTCCCCTCCACTCACATTACCCAGCCTTTGGCTTCCTGGAATTTTTGTTAAAATTCCAAATCACTTGGCACTAAGTTCTCTTCCCCACAGTTTTTGCGAACAGGAACCAAGCACCCTTCAACTTCCAGACTGCACACTTTCACACCCTCGCCTGCTTTAAACTGGTGCCAAGTCCCCTTCAGGAGAAAGCAGATATGTGAGCAGGACAGCCAGACGGCCAGAGAGTTTGGTTGTTGCTTCCTGGGCCCGTCTCTGAGGGGGGCAGAAAGGACCCCAGAGGCCCACAGACCCCAGTGCAGGTCTTTGGCCTGCCACTCCCTGTGCAGCCTTGGGCTTATACCTCCCTTCTCTGGGTCCCAATTTCCCCATGTCTTAAAAAAAAATGCCATCCTGGTGAGAGGGTCAGATGAGATAATGTACGTAAAGAGGTTTTATCACTATTGTATTTGATTACCTGAAGGTCAAGCTTGTTAAAAAAAACTCTCTGCATTGATGGACATGTTCTGTACCTGTGCCCTCGAATCCTGGAGCCACTAGCCACATGTGGCTACTGGGCTCTTAAAATGTGGCTAGTGCTACTAAGGAACCAAATTTTAAATTAAATTATTATTATTATTATTATTATTATTTTTAGTGAGATGAAATTCACATAACATGAAATTAACCGTTTTAAAGTGAATACTTCGGTGGCATTGAGTACATTCATAATGTTAGGCAAATCACTTGGCACCACCTCTATCTAGTTCTAAAAATTTTCATCACCCCAAAAGGAAACTGTCTACATTAAGCAGTTTCTCCCCATTCCCCTTGCCCCCAGCCCCTGGAAACCACCAAGCTGCTTTCTGTCTCTATGGATTTGCCTCCTCTGGACATTTCATAGGAATGCAGTCATACAGTATATGACTTTCCGTGCCTGGCTTCTTTCACTTAACAGAATGTTTTTGAAGTTCATCCATGTTGTACCATGAATCAGTACTGCAGTCCTTTTAATGGCTAAATAATATTAATTTTAGTTAATTTAAATTTAAATAGGCCCACGTGGCTGGTGGCTACTATACTGGACAACCAGGAACCTCTGGAGCCCTTCTGGGTAAGTGAGGAAACAGAACCTCCAAGTGTCTGCTGGTAGCTGAGGGGATCCTAGGGGAAAGTGGAAGGAGCCTGGAAGATGAAAAGGCTGAGAAGGGTGCCCCAGGTTCCCCAAAGGAGCCCAAAACTGTGGCTGATGCCTGGTGTGCTTGGTGTGTTATGTAAGTTAACTCATTCCATCCTCGCAGCATCTTTTGACATGGGTCTGACTTACCATCATCCCTATTTTATAGAGGGGAAGACTGAGGCTCAGAGGGATTAAGTCACTTACCCAAGGTCACACAGCTGGTAAGTGAGAAGAGATGGGTCTATGAACCTGGGTCTGGTCCCTTCCCAGGGCCCATGATCTTTACCACTAGGCTGCACAGTCTTTTGACCCTGATCTTGGGAACTGCCCAGGTGAAGGCAGATCCAGGACTCCAGCTGCACCTGCACAGACCTGCACACCTTGAGGCAGGGCTTTCTAGGCAGGGCCATCCCATGTCAGCCTTCCTGAGCTAAGAAATGCCTGGGACCTGGGTCCCTGCCTCCTTGGGAGTCAGGAAGGGGTGGCTGATGGGACAGAAGAGGATAAGGTGTAGCCTCCCTCAATTCCCCATTGCTTATCAATGAGTAACCTGGCCTGTCAGGGCTCTCCGTGTCCTCTTTGCGCCCTCTTTGGCCCTCCTTGATCTGGGAAGGAGACTTTGTTAATTGCAGACCCAGAGTAAACAGGGCTGGGATAAATAGCAGATAGCTTTCCTGGCTGTGCTGCCCTTTGCCCTTTGGGAAGGGGCAGTGGGAAGAGGCAGAGAGTGAAGGGGAAGGAGTGGTCCTAGGAATGTCTTTGGGGTGGGGGAGGGAAGACTGGCTTCCTGGGGCCCCAAAGAGTCAATGTGTATGTCCTTCTGGAAAGAAAGCCCTCTGCTGGCCTCCCTGTTTGCTGTGCTCTGTCAGAGAGCTGGAGGCCAGTGAGACTCTGACGTTCATCTCTTTTCATCCATCCCCTTGTCCACCCCCCACCCACCCACCCATCCATCCACCTTTTCATCCTCCCTTTCAATATCCTTCCATCCTTCCTTTCTTCCCTTCATCCATTGTCCCCGTATCCGTTTTTCTTTTCTCTTTCTCTCATTTAATTCATCCATTCTTCCCTTATTCTGTCTATTCATCTGAAAGTCCCTTCTTCCTGCCCTCCATCTCTCACTAATCTTCATATCTTTTCTTACCTTTTTATAGTGACCATGTGTTTCTTGAGAAAACTAGGGAGGAGTTTGTGGGGAGTCCTTTGAGCCATGGGCTTCTGAGTCAGGACCCCTGCGTGGCTCTGGTGGAGTTAGCTGCCTGACTTCAGACACGCTGGCCACATGCTCAAGGTTAGATGGAGTCTCTCTTTCCCCGAGGGAGGATAGAACCTTGTTCCTTCAGCCTAGGGACCACATAACTGATTCTCCAAGGGGGGACACTTGGAGAGTGAAAGGGGGTGGTACTAACAGTCGCTCCCAGGCAATGGAGTGACCTGGGACTGTCCTGGGCACAGCAGAACGTCTGGTCTCCCTTCCTCAGTCCTAGCAGGAGGGCCTGTGCTCAAACAGCCTTTCTCTCCCAAAGCTGAGCCTGGATTTGGGGTTGGTTCTGTCAGTAGCAACTTGCATCAACATGAACCCCTTGGTCAGAGTTTGGTGTCTGACCCCATCTGGGAACCCACACTCAGTATGACATGGAACAGTCCTGGCAGGGCTTTCCAGAAGTTGTTTCATGCTAACAGTGCAGATATTATCATACCCCTTTTACAGATGAGGAAATTGAGGCTGAGTATGAATCGATTATCTAAAGCCTCACAGCTGGATCAATAAATCCCTCAACCCACTCCCAGTTCACTCAATAAAATAATGTCGGACCTACAACCCTGTTTCCAAATCCCAAACCTGTGCCCATTTTATAGATGGGGCACCTGAGGCTGGAGTGGGGAAGGTGACTTCCTAGTAAGTCCGTGGGCTGTGCAGTGGTGGAGACTTTGGCAGCTTAACCGAAGGGCAGCCATGGGCCCAAGGACTCCAGGAGCTAACAACAACAGAATGTAACAGTGGCTACCATTTATTGAGCCCCCATTGAGTGCCAGGCCCAGTCCTGGGTGCTTTATACATTTTGTGGTGACTAGCCAGTTCAGGTGGGTGAGCAAGATGGCAGCTAGAGAACAGACCCCCTTAGTCCCCTTTCTTCCTGCTCCCCGCCCTCCTGCAGAGCTCTTGGGTTGATCTGGGGGCAGGATGTGTCCTCCCAGGGCTCGGCCACCACCCATTAATCCCTAACTGCTGCAGCTGGGAGATAAGATAGCACCAGCCCATTAATCAAGACTGCCTGGCAGGGAGGGTGGGGGTGGGGTGAGGACAGCACCACCTCACAGGTGGAGATAAGCCCATTCTACCCTCAGGGGCCAGGGGTAGTGGAGGATGCTGGGAAGTTTGGCCTCAAGTTCCAATCCCTGGTATCTGGGCGTGTGGGTGGAGACTACACTGGGTACAGGGGCAGGTAACGCTGGGAAAGGCAGCCCCAGGGTGCAGGCTGGGTTGAGAGGAGCCAGGAGACCTGGGTTCCAGCCTCAGTGCTCCCCCGGCTGCCTCTGTCTTTAGATAAGCCACCGCACCTCTCTGGGCCTGTCTCTGCATCTGAATGAATGGGAGGGGGCTGGGCTAGACGACCTGGAGGGAACTTTCACCATGAATGTGCTCAGTGACCTGTGCTGGGACAGGTGAGGAGTGGGCTCACCTGACAGCAGGAAGAGGGCAGAAGCACTGCCTTGGCTAAGGGACAACAGGCTGGGTGGGATTTGTCCCAGACCCCATGTTAGTCACCCTCACAGGAGAGCAATTAGGCAGTGGTGGTGGTGCTGTGGGCTAGGGATGGGACAGGAGAGGGGAAATGGGCCTTAGAGCCACAGTGCCCTTCAGGGGGCCACTCACTACTTCTGGGGGCTGGAATTGTGGAGTTTGATTACTGCCTTGTGTAATCTTGGGCGGGTTCTCAACCTTTTGGCACCTCAGTTTTCCCATCTGTAAAATGAGGATGGTGGTATTTCCCTCCTGGGATTTTTGTTAGGAAGATAAATGTAAAGCGCTTATTAGCTCAATGCCTGGCAGATGGCAGATGCTCAGTAAATATTAGTGATTATTCTTTCTTTTGTGGCCAGCTCCACAGGGCCTGGACCCTCTTCAATGCAGATTCTCTGTGACCACAGCTATGGGGAGGAGATTGGGGCAGGTCAACCCTAAAGCAATTGCTGGTCCAAGGATGCTGATTATAAAGTGTATTAGTTATATTTTTATAACTAATAAATGACAAACTTAAAACAGCAAACATTATCTCCACAGTTTCTGTGGGTCGGAAATTCAGCTGCTTAGATGGGTAGTTCTGACTCAGAATGTCTCATGTGGTTGCAGCTAGGATGTTGTCCAGGGCTGCCGTTATCTGAAGGCTTGACTTGGGCTGGAGGACTTGCTTCCAAGTTCACTTCTATGGGCTGCTGGCTGGAAGCCACATGGGCAGCTTGAGTGTCTCCATGATGTGGCATCTGGCTTCTATGGATCAAGTGATCCAGAAGCAAGCATGGAGGAAACGTAGTGCTTTTCATCACCTGCTCCCTGAAGTTGCACCATCACCCCTGCTTTATTCCATTTGTTAGAGGCAAGTCACTAAGGCCAGCCCGTGCTCAAGGGAAGGGAGGAATATCAGAGACAGACACATGCAATAACAGCTTTTCTATGCCTGGGTACTCTGTGCTGGGAACTTGACACACGTGATCTCTAATCCCCACAACCACAGGAATTATGTTTCTTTTATGGATGAGAATACAGTAGTTCAGAGAGGCTAAGTGATTTGCCCAAGGTCACCCAGCCAGGAGGTACCCGTGGCACTGTCTGGTCTTGGGAGGCTGTTTCCCATCCCAGGCACCTCCCAGCTTCAGCCACACCCAAGCCAGCCTTGGCTTTGAAGCCACATGTGACCATCTTGGGTAACAAGGTTTCCTTAGATGTAGGATTAGAAATAATATATGAGGCACACCTACACAGGGCATGTAAAAAGCAGGGACTTTTAGAGCCACAGTGACCTGGGTTCGGATTTTGACTCTGCCACCTTCTCTGTGCCTCTGGTCTGTATGGTGAAGTAATAGTACCCACCCTGCAAGGATAGATGAAGTATGCATGTAGTAGGTGTACCATGCTAGCTGTTATTATCATGGGGTGGGACCGGGTAGCTCTCAGGGCTGGGCTGCTAGAGGGCTGTCTTCCCTCTGAGTAATGTGCTCTCCTGGTGGAAGCAATGTCCCCCCTCTTGGTCTGGGGTCCCCCATCCAGACCTTGCTTGGCAAAGACAGAGCATCTGAGGCATTTGCTGCTTTGCCAGCCCTGTGGGTAGGGCTGAGGCCAGCGAGTGCTCCAGGGTTGCAGGCCTCAGGGCAGGAGCCCCCTCACTGTGGCAGGACTCAGGCCAGGATACTGACTTCCTGCAACCCCTCCCTACCCCTCCTGGCTGGGAGCTTGCCTGAGCCCCTTACTCCTGCCTTCCCAGTGTTTCCAGCGTCTCCAGTGTGGAGGGACCTCCATGCACTTGCCCACTTCTGCCAGCAGAGGGAACAGGTGCTGTGTCTGGGAACCTGGGAGGCTCCAGGCCCCCTCGTAGCGGGTCTCCGGTCCTGGAAGCTCCTCAGTGGGGTGGAGTGGGGTGACTTGGAGTGGAACTGGCAAGGGTGAGGGCTTCATCGCCCATGAAGGGAGCCGCCTCTGGAGCCCTAGAGCCCAGGTTGGGGCCATGGGAAAGGAAGAGAAAGGGATCCAGAGGAGGAACAGAAGTAATCATTTCTCACTCCATAATCTGTTCAGTGAATGTCGTTCAGTGCCTACTGTGTGCCCAGGACCGTGGTGGACCTGGGATCCCATGTCAGATGTGGACACTCACAGGGCCGACGTTCGAGTGGGGAGGCTGGGACAGGCAGATGTGCAAATGGAGTAATTGCAAACATGATATAAAGGACATAAACAGAGGGCTGGGAGAGGCAATGTCTTGGGGCCTGGCTCCACTGCTCAGCTAGGTGACCAGGTGGGGTTGAGGTGAAGCCAGTCTGGGAATCTTGGAGTGGGAACCACTTCTTCTACATGGTCTTTCTAGCTTTGGGGTCCCATTGTCACCAGAAATCACCACAAGTCACCATAGGACCTGACTACCAGCAACCTGCAGGATCATCCGTGGAGCACACCCCTTGGAGGCCCTACAGTTGGACAGGCCTGGCTTCCAGCCTGACTTATTCACTTGCCAACTGTGTGATCTTGGCTGAGACACCTAACTTCTCTGTTTTGGCATCTCCAAGCACTAACAGGGATTCCTTCACAGCGTGCAGACTGGAATGTATTCATCCAGCTCTGCCTCTGGCCAGCCGGGAGGGGGCCTTAGGCTCGCGTGTTAGTTTTCTATTGCTGCGGTAACAAATGTCCACAAAGTTAGCGGCTTAAAACACACATTTATTATCTCAGTTTCTGTGGGTCAGGAGTCCAGGTATGGGTTAGCTGGGTCCTCTGCTCAGGGTCTCACAAAGCTGCAGTCAAGGTGTCAGCTGGGAGTGGCGTCATCTGGGGCTTGGGGTCTTTTTCCAAACACTCATGGCTTTTGGCAGAACTAATTTCCTTGTAGCTGTGGAATTCATCGAGGCTGCATCTTCAAGGCCAGCAGGAAAGACCTTTCTGATGTATCACCGGCTTTAAAAGGACTCACCTGATTAGGTCAGGCCCACCCAGGATAATATCCCTTTTGATTAGCTCAAAGTCAACTGACTGTAATATTCCATTATATTCACTGCTTCCACCCACACTCAAGGGGAGGGGATTATTTGGGCCATGTACACCACGTGGTGGGAATCTTGGAGACCATCTTAGAATTATTAACATGATGAAATTATTTTGACTAGTAATCATGTAATGATCAGTAATGATTATTTTCTTAAATTGTTCTCTAGTTTCAAAACAAGCAAACACAGAAGAAATTTCAATTTTAAAGATATTGTTCAAATTCAGTAAAATATTTCACATATAAACAAAAATAGTGCTTACCAAACAAAAGCATTCTACTTCTCACTTCACACTCCGTATCACAGCTTTTGATTTTAAACACAAAACAAGCCTCCAAGTGGTCCCATAGAATGACAGAATTGAAGGAACTCAAGTTCTGGGGTTTTTGTTTGTTTGTTTTTTGTTTTCAAACCCGGTGGGCTATCATCTTTTATTTTGAATTTACTGTTTAAATGCAGGAATGTGTCATATCATAGGGTTTGGGGACACAAATTACACCTGAATGAGCTTGAATGAATCAGAACAGTTAGGAACTTATCCCAGAAACACACAGGCAGGAAGTAAGCAAGACGTCCTTCATCAAGTGAATGGATAAACTGTGGTACATCCATACAATGGAATATTATTCAACGAGAAGAAGAAATGAGCTATCAAGCCATGAAAAGACATGGAGGAACTTTAAATGCATGTTGCTAAGGGAAAGGAGCCAATCGGAGAAGGCTACCTACTGTATGATTCCAACTTTATGACGTTCTGGAAAAGGAAAAACTATGGTGACAGAAAAAAGATCAGTAGTTTCCAGGGTCTTGGGGAGGGATGCATAGGCAGAGCACAGGGATTTTTAGGACAGCGAATGTATTTTATATAATGTGGAATGGTGGATACATTGTATATTTGTCCAAATCTATAGAAAGTACAATGCAAAGAGTGAACCCTAATGTAAACTGTAGATTTTAGTTAATAACGGCCTATCAATACTGGTTCATCAGTTGTGACAAATGTACCACACTAATGCAAGATGTTAATAATGGGGGAAACTCTGTGCACTCAAATTTTCTGTAAGCCTAAAACTGCTCTAAAGTCTATTAATTAAAAAAAAATACCACATGTGCAGATAAGTCTGCGTGTATCAAAGGCTGCCCAGATAATTGGAGCTTTCCGAATTAACTGTCACCTGGAATATGATGTTTATTAAAGGATAAGAAATGAAAATGTGCTAATTGGAAGTTAACGTGTATTAAAGCCCACCGGTAACCATGGGGCTTTAATACACTTTTTAAAAAAAATTAATTAATTAATTTGGTTGTGCCGGGTCTTAGTTGTGGCAGGCAGGCTCCTTAGTTGCAGCACATGGGCACCTTAGTTGTGGCAGGCAGGCTCCTTAGTTGTGGCATGTGAACTCTTAGTTGCGGCATGCTTGTGGGATCTAGTTCCCTGACCAGGGATCGAACCCAGGCCCCCTGCATAGGGAGCACGGAGCCTTATCCACTGCACCACCAGGGAAGTCCCAATACACGTTTTTTTGGTCTAATTTTTTATTGTCTAATTTTAGAAATTAGACTGACAAGAGATTTTTGAGGGAAGGATATTTTATCACTGATATAGTTTAAAACTGCTGCTTGATGATAACAAAATGGAGACTGACTTTTGGATTGTTTTACTGGTTTTAAGATTCTCTGCCATTGCACCCCCGTTTCGCCTGCACTGGGGTGGACCATGCCCGCCCCACCCTTGGTCCACCACTGCCAACAAGCCGGGTGTTCTCCATCTCTGCACAGCGTGTCACTGGATGCTGCATCACATCTCGTGAGGTCTTGTTAACGGGCAGGAAAGGAACTATTTTTTTTCTCATGTCTTTTTAAAACATTTAATTTTCAATAAACTTTATTTTTTAGAGCAGTTTTAGGTTCACAGCAAATTTGAGCAGAAAGTAGAGAGTTCCCATATACCCCTGCCCCCCACATGCACTATCTCCCCCACTATGGACATCCCACAGCACAGTGGGTACATTTTGTTTGTTACAATCGATGAACCTACATTGACACATCATTGTTACTCAAAAGTCTGTAGTTTACATTAGAGTTCACTCTTGGAGTTGTAGTTCTATGAGTTTGGGCAAATGTATAACAACATTTGTATGTATAACAACAAATATATCCACCATTCAGGAGAATAGTTTGACCTAAAATCCTCTGCCTGTTTATTCTTCCCTCTTCCATAACCCCTGGTAACCACAGATCTTTTTATTGTCTTCATAGTTTTGCTTTTCCTGAATGTCATAGAGTTGGAATCATACGGTCTTTTCAGATTGGCTTCTTTCACTTAGTGATAACGCATTTAAGTTTCCGCCGTGTCTTTTTGTGGTTTGATAGCTCATTTCTTTTTCTCACTGAATAATATTCCTTTGCATTAATGTGCCACAATTTATTTATCCTCTCGTGTCATGTGTTCCTTTCTAAGGCAGTCGCTGGCAAGGGGAAAAGAATTATCACATGTAACTGACAGGTGTCACTTGGAGCAGAGTCCAGCCTCCTCTGCAGCTCAGGCCACCTAATATGAAAACATTCTTGAAGGGTTATTTAGTGGGGATGGAGTGGGGAAGTGGTGGTTGGCTGTGTAACCAACAATGTTTGCTCCAGGGACCACATCTTTTTTTTTTTGAATAAATGAAAATTTTTTTCTCTCTGTGAAACAATTCATTTTAGAAAATCTGAAATATGCATAAAGCTAAAATAAAACATAAATTACAGCTCCACCTTCTGATAATTATATTGTTAGTATTATATGGTATCTCCTTCCAGAATTTTCCATTTAGTTATAGGGACACATATAATGACACATTAAATCAGGACTCTTCCTCTTCCAGGTTTGGCTGAGGCATGAAGACCAAGATGCCCCGCAGAACGAGTTGTAGGACAGACACTGTGGTTGAGAACCAGGGAGATGGCTGAGGGCAAAAGAGGATTAGGAACTGGAGATCTGGGGGACTTTTTTTAAAATAATTAATTAATTAATTAATTAATTAATTACTTTTTTGGCTGTGTTGGGTCTTCGTTTCTGTGCGAGGGCTTTCTCTAGTTGCGGCAAGTGGGGGCCACTCTTCATCGCGGTGCGCGGGCCTCTCACTGTCGCGGCCTCTCTTGTTTCGGAGCACAAGCTCCAGACGCGCAGGCTCAGTAGTTGTGGCTCACGGGCCTAGTTGCTCCGCGGCATGTGGGATCTTCCCAGACCAGGGCTCGAACCCGTGTCCCCTGCATTGGCAGGCAGATTCTCAACCACTGCGCCACCAGGGAAGCCCTGGGGGACTTTTGAGAGAGTTTTTTTGTAGAAAGCTGTGCTATGAGTCCCAACCCCTTGGACAGTTGGGGTTCCAACCCCAAAAGGGGGGTCCCTCTCACCTCAAACCTGTTAAGGTGGGCTTCAAGGAGACCCCTTGGGGAACTTGATGTATGTCTCCTGGAGTTTGTGGGGCCCAGGAGGTCATGTCTGACATAAATCTAAGGAGTCTAGGGAATTCCCAGGTGGTCCAGTGGTTAGGACTTGGTGCTTTCACTGCCGGGGCCTGGGTTTGATCCCTGGTCAGGGAACAAAGATCCCGCAAGCCGCATGATGTGGCCAAAAAAAGAAAAAAGGAATCTAAAGGTGAGTCTGTGGCTTTCAACCTGAGAAGACTGAGCAACGGGTGAGCAAAAAAAACCCATCTGCTTTGGGAGCCAACTCCACTTCCACAGATGGCGAGGCAAATGATGTGAGCATGTTTCCTGTGGACTATCTGGGGCCGTGCGTGAAGGAGAGGTGGCCTGGAGCTGCTTTAGATTTGGCTTGAGAGGACCACCTGTGGTGATGGGACCACAGTTGAGGATGAGTATGATTGGGCCACTGGAAACCAGACACTTAGCGGAGAAAGGTAGTTAAATGCAGTTTAAACCTTCAAAGGGGTTCCTGGGAACCTCTCTCAGGTCTTACCTCTGTTTCCCCAGGCTCTTCCCCCAGGTCTCTCTACACCCTCCCTGTCTTGGTGTCTCCACCTGGTTCTTATGGATTCTCTTCCCCACCTCTCAAAATAAAAGAGTCCCAACCCCACACCTCTTCCTGTGTCTTGCAAAACTCTGCCATCTCAGTCTTCAGCCAGATGTCAACAGGATCTCCCTATGCTCAGGATTTTGCTGGTTGAAAGTTAGGAGAGGGCTTTGACAAAGGAGGAAAAGTTTGGATCTTTTTCTCCCAGGGCTTGACCAGTGTTCTACTTACTGAAGGGTAAAACCACTTCATTACCATAAAAAACTCCCACAGGATAGATTCACATGAGGAATGCCTTGCCACATGCTTTTTATTCCCTTCTTCTGGGACTTCTATTAGAAGTATGATAGGCCTTCTTGCTCCATCCTCTCTGTCTCTTACTTTCGCTTCTGTATTTTCCCTCTTTAATCTCTCTGGGCTTTTTTTTTCAGAGCCAGAATTTCTATTTGGTTCTTTTCAAATCTGCAATATCACTTTTTATAGTTTCCAGTTCCCTGTCAGATTTTTAAAGTTTGGCCTTTAATTTCTTTAAACACAGTAAGCATAGTTTTTTTTTTTTAAATTTATTTATTTGTTTTTATTTTTGGCTGTGTTGGGTCTTCGTTGCTGTGTGCGGGCTTCTCATTGTTGTGGCTTCTCTTGTTGCAGAGCACGGGCTCTAGGTGCGCAGGCTTCAGTAGTGTGGCTGGCGGGCTCAGTAGTTGTGGCTTGCAGGCTCTAGAGCGCAGGCTCAGTAGTTGTGGCGCACAGGCTTAGTTGCTCTGCGGCATGTGGGATCCTCCCAGGCCAGGGATCGAACCTGTGTCCCCTGCATTGGCAGGCAGATTCTTAACCACTGTGCCACCAGGGAAGCCCAGCGTAGTTGTTTTTAGCTTGCATCTGATAATACCAATACTTCATGTACTTTTGGGTCTGTTTCTACTGTCTGTTGTTTCCTTGGTTTTTCTCATGGATGTTGGAATACTATCTTGAAGACTTGGATTCAAAATCCAGAAAGTATTTTTATTTGCTTTGCATAAATGCTTGGGGGTGCTACTATTCTGGAATCACCACAATTCAATTTCAAGGCTGGATATTTCTTGGTAAGAAACCAGGGTGCAAGTCTGTGCGAGGGCTGGTTTATGTCTTCTCCGCACCCCACCTGGGGTGTGTAGTTCCACTACTGTGCAGGGTGTGAGTTTCAGAGTTCCCACCTGTGACAAGCTCTGGGTTTTCACTTCTTTCCCTCCAGCCCTGAGGGGACACTCAGAGCCAGCTCCTGCTCCAGTACCTGTTTCTCCCAGGCAAGCAAATGTCCTCTGGACAAGAGCAGCTTTGTGGGCTGGGTTTCTCTTTCTGGATTCTTGTCTTCTCCCAGATCTTAGCCCAGCACTTCCTCAGTGGTTTGTCATCTTTGTTGTTTTCAAGAAGATGTTTTTCCAATTTTTTGGCTCACCTTCCTTTCACTGTCCTCAGTAGAGAACTGGCCTGAATTACCTTGTCCACCGTGACCAGGAGTTCACATGAAGAATGAGTGACTGTGACCTTCCTACTTGAGAAACAGCAACCCCTGCCTTATTCACTACAGGAGGGCCTGCTGCCTTCCTCGGCTGATTTTCATCACAAAGAGCCCCACATTGGCCAAGAACACATCTGTCCTAGTCATGCAGGATGAGTGATGCCATCCTCATGTAGTTACTCTCTTTGCCCCAGTTTTCCTCTTGCCACAAGTAGAAGTAGCAGTAGTCAAGGAGTTAGGAGGTTTTGGGTTCAGTCCTGGCTTTGCCACTTGCTCATTCTTTGCCATGGGTAAGGAAGTTACTTCCTCTTTTAGGTCTTTGCTTTTTTTTTTAAAGAAAAATGTTTATCTGCAACATGGGATTGAGAATCAGATCTCCTTGGAAGATAATACCTGTGAAGATGCCCAACTTGCTGCTTGACACATTTAAATTTTTATTTATTTATTTATTTATTTATTTATTTATTTTTAGCTGTGTTGGGTCTTCGTTTCTGTGCGAGGGCTTTCTCTAGTTGCGGCGAGCGGGGGCCACTCTTCATCGCGGTGTGTGGGCCTTTCACTGTCGCAGCCTCTCTTGTTGCAGAGCACGGGCTCCAGACGCACAGGCTCAGCAGCTGTGGCTCACGGGCCCAGTTGCTCCACGGCATATGGGATCTTCCCAGCCCAGGGCTTGAACCCGTGTCCCCTGCATTGGCAGGCAGATTCTCAACCACTGTGCCACCAGGGAAGCCCTTGACACATTTAGATGCTCAAAAAATGTTTGATGAATGTTAATCTGAACCAGTTACATGACTATATCGATTTAGGGGCAACTACTAGAAAAATCTCCCAAATAACAATAGCTTTAAAAAGAATTTATTTCTCTTTCATGTATCAGATATCTGAAGGCAGGTAGTTCAGGGCTGGGGTGGACCCCGCATTTGTCCGGACCTTGGACACCTTCCATCCTGCTGCTCCTCCAGCCTTAGTGCATCACCTGGTGGCGCAAGGATGCTGCTCAGGCGCCATCTGCATCTCAGGCGGCAGCAGGAGGAAGGGCAGGAAAGGGCACACGTTCAAGGGGACTTCGTGGCAGTCCCGTACAACACACCCGCTTAATTCCCTGGACTGGACCTTGCATACAGCTTGCACAGAGCCGCTGGGGAAGTGGGGACATGGAATCTCTGAGCTGGGTGGCCCTCGGCTATTTGTAAGGTTCTTTTTCTAAGGAATACAAGGAAAAGGGAAATTGGTAGGCAATTGGCAGTTTCTGCCCCAGTGACCTTGAATGAATCACTTTTCCTTGTTGAACTTCAGTGTCCTCTCCTGTAAAAATCGGTGGTGATGGTTGGGGCACTACTGGCATTTTGGGTGGTGTGATTCTTCACTGTGCAGAACTGTTCCAACGCAATACAGGGCATTTAACATCTCTGGGCCATGCCTAAGTGCCAGTAGTACCCGCAGGCATCGTGACCACCAAAACAACCCTGCTCTTTTCTAACTGCCCCTTGGGAATAATACTACTCCCTGTTGAAAACCCTTGGACAAGACGATTCTAAAGTCCTAAGAGTGGCATTCTGTGAGAGCCTGTGATTCTATGATAGTATGTCACTTCTCTGAAGTGACATAGTAACTTCATGTGTCACATGGGCAAGTGGAGGGGAGAGGATGGGGATGCAAATATCTGCTTCTTTAGTTCTCCCCAGCGTTGGGAGGAGAAAGGAATCATTATGAAGCTAGAGCCAAGGTCACTGGCCTCCAGGTGGTCAGAGGAGGAGAAAAGACAGAGGAAGGAAGGAGCCAGGACAGAACTTTCCAAGGAATGGCAGGAACCCAGAACACCTGGTCCCACCAGGGGCCCACTGCCCCTCCCAAGGCCCTTCACCATGCCCCTGGAGGGAGAGCCATCTCCGGGGAAGCTGGCATGCTGGCCTCCGTCTGTCATGATGGCCTCATTAGTGGCTCCCATGTCCATTGGCGGGACCTCATAAAGGGGGCCGTCTGACCTTTGGGGCAGCAGATGCTACATCTGGCAGGGCTGATCCAAGCCCAAGGGCGCTGCCTCCTCTCCCACGGGCTCTCAGCCCTTTCCTGCCCGAGATCCCTGTGAGGGGTGGCAATTAGGTGGACCACGGGGTGCTCAACCCAGTGGGATCTGATGGAGCCGGGGGAGGATGTGTGAGGCTCCAGAGTCATGCTGCCTGGATTCAAACCTGCTTCTCACACTTATTTAACTGTGTGACTTTGGGGGACTTCCCTGGCGGTGCAGTGGTTAGGGCTCTGTGCTTCCACTGCAGGGGGCACAGGTTCGATCCCTGGTCGGGGAACTAAGATCCCGCATGCCGCGTGGTGCGACCAAAAAAAAAAAAAAAAAATTGTGTGACTTTGGATGAAACCTTTTTGCCTTGTTTGTTCCCTCATCTGCAAAATGGAAATAATAGTTCATACCTCACAAGGTTGCCATCAGGCTTAAATAAGACAATATGGGTAGAACATGGAGAAGAGTGCCTGGCATATGGTAGGTACTCAGTAAGTGGTAGTCCTTGCACTTCTGGGTGGAGCCCCGCCTCTCTCTTTATTCCTGACCAGGAGATTCTGATGCACACAATATGGCTTCCAGGTTTTAAGCAACTTGCCTGAGGTTCCAGAGTCAGCCAAATTTCATGTGCTCCATCACCCCATGGTGAAGAGACATGCTCCCCAGAGGGAGTGGGGAGTGGACCAGCTGAGGCCACACAGCAAGCAGAGCCAAGCTGGGCTCCACTGAGCCCCCAGCTGCCCTCGGCTGTGCCCATCACAGGTCTGGAACTCAGAGAGCCACCTGCTTCCGTGCAGACAGAGATGCAGACGCAGGCGTGCATGCAGCCTTAGAGCACTGCCTTCAGCCTCATCTCAGAACCTCTGCTGGGAGTTGGAACTGCCCAGGCCACAGGCAGGGAGGTGTACAGGGGCCCATGAAGGGCTCCCTTGAGTTAGCCAGCAGCTCAGGGCCCGAGTTGCCTGTTGCTAGGGAAGGTGTGGGTATGAATGGAGTGGGTCTTGGCGGCGGGGCAGGCAGGGCTGGATCCTGAAGGCACACGGGAGGCCAACAGAGCCACCACTCGGGGCACCTCTCACCTGCTCTACAGCTCCTGCTCCCGCCTGCCCTCTGTTCAGCGGCCCTGAGGTGTGGAGAGGGGGGTGAGGACTGTGCTGGGGGCCACGGGGGCTTGAGGCAGATGTGTGGGTGTGAGGTCAGGACCCAAGCGAGCGCGGTCCTGAGTGTGGCATTCAGTATCCCTGAGCTAACATAATAATTACGGCACTATTGTTATAGAGGTCCATGAATAATGAATATGAACTAGCAAGGAGAATAACTATTTTTAGTGCTTTAGTGTTTTTAGTGCTTCCTATGTGCCAGGCATCGTGCCATGTGCTATCTCTGACTGTCTCCTTTAATCCTCTAGTCTTATGAGGAAAGTACTGTCAGTTTTGTTTTCAAAGAGGAAACTGCACTGTGAAGGCCTAAGTGACTAGTTCAAGGTCATGCGGGAGGTAAAGCAGAGGCTTGGACTGCTTTCCTTTGTGTCGCCTTGATGGGTTACACACTGGACGAAGATGCCAGTTATTAGCTGGGAAACACTTTGTCTCTCTGGATTTCCTTTTGCTCACCAGCAAAATGGTTTTAGATACTTTTATACTGATTATGTCACCGGGTAGTGGTTAGAACTAATTGAATAAGGGATGTGACAAGTATTCGTAAGTTCATTCATTATTCAATCAGCGATGATTTATTGAGCCCTTATCTGGTGCTGGGCACTCTTCTAGGGACCAGAGATACAACAGTAAGCAGAACAGGCGAGGTCCTGCCTTGGTTCCCCTCGTGGGATCTAAACTCTAACATGGGGGTGGGGTAGGGAGACATAACAAACCAGTCAATGAATGAACAAGTATGCTGATTTCTCGTAGTGCTTGGTGCCATGAATTTTAAGACAGGTGATGGGATTCACTCTACTTCAGAGGAGTTGGTAGAGAGGGGCCATCTGAACAGGTGACACTTGGAGTTGGAGCCCGTTGATGTAAAGAACCAACCATGTAAAGAATGTTATTAAACAATACATTACTAAATAACCCGAGATCACTGAAGAAATCAAAGAGGAAACCAAAAAATACCTAGAGACAAATGACAATGAAAACACGATGATCCAAAACCTATGGGATGCAGCAAAAGCACTTCTAAGAGGGAAGTTTATAGCAATACAATCTTACCTCAAGAAACAAGAAAAATCTCAAATAAACAATCTAACCTTACACCTAAAGGAACTAGAGAAAGAAGAACAAACAAAACCCAAAGTTAGAAGGAAAGAAATCATAAAGAACAGAGCAGAAATAAATGAAATAGAAACAAAGAAAACAATAGCAAAGATCAATAAAACTAAAAGCTGGTTCTTGGAGAAGATAAACAAAACTGATAAACCTTTAGCCAGACTCATCAAGAAAAAGAGGGAGAGGACTCAAATCAATAAAATCAGAAATGAAAAAGGAGAAGTTACAATGGACACCACAGAAATACATCATAAGAGACTACTACAGCAACTCTATGCCAATAAAATGGACAACCTGGAAGAAAGGGACAAATTCTTAGAAAGGTATAACCATCTAAGACTAAACCAGGAAGAAATAGAAAATATGAACAGACCAATCACAAGTAATGAAATTGAAACTGTGATTAAAAATCTTCCAACAAACAAAAGTCCAGGACCAGATGGCTTCACAGGTGAATTCTATCAAACATTTAGAGAAGAGCTAACACACATCCCTCTCAAACTCTTCCAAAAAATTGCAGAGAAAGGAACACTCCCAAACTCATTCTATGAGGCCACATCACCCTGATACCAAAACCAGACAGACACTACAAAAAAGGAAAATTACTGACCAATATCACTGATGAATATAGATGCAAAAATCCTCAACAAAATACTAGCAAATGGAATCCAAGAACACATTAAAAGGATCATACACCATGATCAAGTGGGATTTACCCCAGGGATGCAAGTATTCTTCAATATACACAATAGATGCAGAAAAAGTTTTTGACAAAATTCAACACCCATTTATGATAAAAATTCTCCAGAAAGTGGGCATAGAGGGAACCTACCTCAACATAATAAAGGCCATATATGACAAACCTACAGCAAACATCATTCTCAATGGTGAAAAACTGAAAGCATTTCCTCTAAGATCAGGAACAAGACAAGGATATCCACTCTCACCACTATTATTCAACATAGTTTTGGAAGTCCTAGCCACAGCAATCAGAGAAGAAAAAGAAATAAAAGGAATACAGATTAGAAAAGAAGAAGTAAAACTGTCACTGTTTGCAGATGACATGATACTATACATAGAGAATCCTAAAGATGCCACCAGAAAACTACTAGAGCTAATCAATGAATTTGGTGAAGTTGCAGGATACCAAATTAATGCACAGAAATCTCTTGCATTCCTATAACTAGCAACGAAAGATCAGAAAGAGAAATTAAGGGAACAATCCCATTCACCACTGCAACAAAAATAATAAAATACCTAGGAATAAACCTACCTAGGGAGACAAAAGACCTGTATGCAGAAAACTGTAAGACACTGATGAAAGAAATCAAAGATGATGCCAACAGATGGAGAGATACCATGTTCTTGGATTGGAAGAATCAATATTGTGAAAATGACTATACTACCCAAAGCAATCTACAGATTCAATGCAATCCCTATCAAATTACCAATGGCATTTTTTACAGAACTAGAACAAAAAATCTTAAAATTTGCATGGAGACACAAAAGACCCTGAATAGCCAAAGGAATCTTGAGGGAAAAAAATGGAGCTGGAGGAATCAGACTCCCTGACTTCAGACTATACTACAAAGCTACAGTAATCAAGACAATATGGTACTGGCACAAAAACAGAAACATAGATCAATGGAACAAGATAGAAAACCCAGAGACAAAACCACACACCTATGGTCAACTAATCTACGACAAAGGAGGCAAGGATATACAATGGAGAAAAGATAGTCTCTTCAATAAGTGGTGCTGGGAAAACTGGACAGCTACATGTAAAAGAATGAAATTAGAACACTCCCTAACACCATACATAAAAATAAAATCCAAATGGATTAGAGACCTAAATGTAAGACCGGACACTATAAAACTCTTAGAGGAAAACATAAGAAGAACACTCTTTGACCTAAATCACAGCAAGATCTTTTTTTGATCCACCTCCTAGAGTAATGGAAATAAAAACAAAAATAAACAAATGGGACCTACTGAAACTTAAAAGCTTTTGCACAGCAAAGGAGACTACAAACAAGACGAAAAGACAACCCTCAGAATGGGAGAAAATATTTGCAAACGAATCAACGGACACAGGATTAATCTCCAAAATATATAAACAGCTCATGCAGCTCAATATTAAAAAAACAAACAAGCCAATCAAAAAGTGGGCAGAAGGCCTAAATAGACACTTGTCCAAAGAAGACATACAGATGGCCAAGAGGCACATGAAAAGCTGCTCAACATCAGTAATTATTAGAGAAATGCAAATCAAAACTACAATGAGGTATTACCTCACACCAGTCAGAATGGACATCATCAGAAAATCTACAAACAGCAAATGCTGAGGGTGTGGAGAAAAGGGAACCCTCTTGCACTGTTGGTGGGAATGTAAATTGATACAGCCACTCTGGAGAACAATATGGAGGTTCCTTAAAAAACTAAAAATAGACTTACCATGTGACACAGCAATCCCACTACCGGGCATATACCCAGAGAAAACCATAATTCAAAAAGACACATGCACCCCAATGTTCATTGCAGCACTATTTACAATAGCCAGGTCATGGAAGCAACCTAAATGCCCATTGACAGATGAATGGATAAAGAAGATGTGGTACATATATACAATGGAATATTACTCAGCCATAAAGAGGAACGAAATTGGGTCATTTGCAGAGATGTGGATGGACCTAGAGACTGTCATACAGAGTGAAGTAAGTCAGAAAGAGAAAAACAAATATCGTATATTAACACATATATGTGGAATCTAGAAAAATGGTACAGATGAACCAGTTTGCAAGGCAGAAATAGAGACATGGATGTAGAGAACAAATGTATGGACACCAAGGGGGGAAAGTGGTGGTGGTGGTGGTGGTGGGATGAATTGGGAGCTTGAGATTGACATGTATACACTAACATGTATAAAATGGATAATTAATAAAAAATTTCAAAAAGGACCATTTTCATGCCTGCTTTTTGGAAAAGAGAAAAAATAAAATAAAAAACAACCCTACTAGAGTACAAATGTAAGCCAATCATGGAATGAAAAGAGAAGATGCTGTAAAATGATGTTCCTGGGCAATGAATTTGTTTTCACATTTTAGAAATTAACTTTTATCAAAATAATTTATGCACATGGTTTCAAAAACCACATAGTAGTTCAACCCTTCTGTGGCAATAGCACTGGTTAAACCCCATTTTCCACCAGCCCTACATGGGGTGCAAAAAAAAAGAAAAAATGTCACCCATGAGGGGTAGCGAGGAAGTTCTGGCTGGTGGCTGGAGCGCCGTAAGTGGAGGGGAGAGCAGTGTGAGAGGGAGCAGGGGTCAGGCAGAGGCTGGCTGCGGGAGTCCTGTGGGCACTGGCAGGGAGTTTGGATTTTACTCTCAGGGTAATGGGAACCCAGCTGGCTGTTGATACAGTTCAATGGCTTGATGATGTTGGGCTGACATTCTGCCACTCTTCAACCTGTCCCCGCTGGTTGTAAGTGGCTGCGGCCACTCCAGGCATCACATCTACATACAAGGCAGATTCTGCTTACTACTTCTTTTTTTTTAATGTGGGCCATTTTTTTTTTAGTCTTTATTGAAATTGTTACAATATTGCTTCTGTTTTTTTTTTATGTTTTGGGTTTTTTGGCCACCAGGCACGTGGGATCTTAGCTCCCCGATGAGGGATCGAACCCTGCATCCCTTACGTTGGAAGCCTAAGTCCTAACCACAGGACTGCCAGGGAAGTCCCATGATTTTGCTTACTTCTGACTAATCAGAATGGTTCTTAGCTGCAAGGGAGACTAGAAAAGGAGTCAGGTATAGGAATGAGTTTCTCCGACCCAAGAGTGGAGGCAGGAAGGAGAGCTGGGGCTTGAGGTGGGGCGTGGTCTGCTGCACAGGTTCTTCTCTGTCACACTCGGGCATAGGATGGTCTGGGCTGGGCCTGAGGTTCTGCATCTCAAACGAGCTCTCCAGAGATGCTGATGTGGCTGGTCTGTCGCCCACACTTCCAGGAGCATGGGTAGACACCACTGGAGAGTTTTTTAAAAATTTTATTTATTTATTTATTTTTGGCTGCGTTGGGTCTTCGTTGCTGCGCGCGGGCTTTCTCTAGTTGCGGCGAGCGGGGGCTACTCTTCGTTGCGGTGCGCAGACTTCTCATTGCGGTGGCTTCTCTTGTTGCGGAGCATGGGCTCTAGAGCGTGCGGGCTTCAGTAGCTGTGACATGTGGGCTCAGTAGTTGTGGCTCACGGGCTCTAGAGAGCAGGCTCAGTCGTTGTGGCGCATGGGCTTAGTTGCTCCGCGGCATGTGGGATCTTCCCGGACCAGGGCTCGAACCCGTGTCTCCTGCATTAGCAGGTGGATTCTTAACCACAGCACCACCAGGGAAGCCCCACTGGAGAGTTTTAAGTACGAGAGTGGTTACCTAATTTCTGTGGTTCTGTGGAGAATGCAGTGTAGGGGACAAGAGGGGACACTGGGAGACTAGTTAAGAAGCCAAAAATCATGGTCACTTGGGTTAAGGTGGTGGCAGGGGATATGACTCTGGTGGGTGTTTATATTTTTTTTAATTTAGAAAATTGTGGTAAAATACACTTAAATTTTGTTATTTTAACCATTTTTAAGTGTACAATTCAGTGGCATTATATACGTTCCCAATGCTGTGCAACCATCAACACCATCCACTTCCAGACCATTCTCATCATTTCAAACAGAGACTCTGTACCATTAAATAATAACTCCCCATTCCTCCCGCTGCCCCAGTCTCTGGTAACCTCTATTTTACTTTCTGTCTCTATGTATTTGACTATTCTCGGATAATTCATATAAGTAGAATCATATATTATTTGTCGTTTTGCATCTGGCTTATTTCAGTTAGCATAATGTCTTCAAGGTTCATCCACATTGTAGCTTGTATTAGAACTTCATTCCTTTTTACAGTTAAATAATATTCCATCCTATGGATATTATGCATTTTGTTCATTCATTCATCTGTTGATGGGTATTTGGGTTATTTCCACCTTTTGTCTATTGTGAAGAATGCTACAACACACACGGGTGTGCAAGTATCTGTTTGAGTCCACTGGTTGGTTTTGAGATATGTTTTGGAGCCGGACCATCAGAACTTGCTGATAGTAGGAAGGAAAGGCAGGGATAGAATTAAGAATGACTCCTGGTGATGGTGTCATTTACAAAGATGGGGAAGTTGTAGAGTGCTCTGCAAACATCGGGTAGTATCATTATTTTATTTAGAATTGTTCTAAGGGGTTATCAGCTATGAAATTGCCAGTAAAGGAACCAAAACATCACTTTTGTAAGACAGACATCTAGGGCCTGGGAACTCCCATTTCCATACTCCATAACTGCCTGATTTAAATCAGGACTTGGCAAACGATGGCCCACAGACCAAATCCAGCCCACCACCTGGTCTTATATAAGAGCTAAGAGAGCTAAGAATAGGTTTCACAGTTTTAAATGTAAATGTGAAAAAAGACCATGTAGCCCTTTAGCTGACAGTTGTTCAATTTTGCCTCTTGGCTCGCATAGCCTAAAATATTTACTGTCTGGCCCTTTACAGAAAAAGTTTGCCGACCCCTGGCCTAAATTATTTGGTTTGGCTCAGACTGATGAGATGTGCTCAGTGGAAACAAAAAAGCAAACAAAACCAAATTCCCCCTCACCCCTGCTGACTTACTTCTGCAGTTTGTTTGTTTTTTTCCTTTCCCAAGAGTACGTGCTGATTGTACATACAGCAAGTCAACCCACCACTCCGAGTTCCGCCCTCTGCAGGTCACTGCAGTTACCAGCCCCAGTCAGTTGCGACCCTGAAGCTGATTAATGCCAGCGCAGTGCTGTTTATCAGGAACAAGTGATTTATTTTAGCATCCAAATTTTAAATGGTGTCTATGCTTCCCAGGAAGCTGTCTTTAGAAAATTGCTTATAATAAATGCATGCAATAAATCCATTATTTTGAACCTAAAGAAAGATATTCAAGTTTTATAAGAGAGAATCAATTTCTCCTCATCTTCACCAAATACATGTTGTATACGTAAATAATTTAAAACAATGGTTTGAATGGGTGCTAAATTATCAGCTTTCCAAAATGCAATCACGGCTCTTATTTTTCCAATTAATCATGGAAAAAAATCCATTTGCTGGTACGTCCCTAGTGAGGCCTCCTAAAATATCCAAGATTCCATGGCACTTACTCAGTCCATTGCGTTCGGTCGAACCTTGAAGTGCTACATGGGAAGACGTCTGGAGAGGGTGACCTGTCCACTCACGGGCCCCAGCTTTCCGGGTTTTACTGTCGACCCCAGTCCCGGATGGTCCTGCGCTTCCTCACCTGATTGCTCAGGGATGCTGTGGCCCGGCTCTCGGGGAGTTTGGGGCTGTTCATTCTTGAGCTCCTGATGTTTTAATTCTTTCAGTTCATGTTCACTCAGTGCCCGAGGGGCTGGGTCCTAAGAGGGAGTCAGCTTCAGCCCCAAGCTGTGCCCCTTTTTTGACTTCAGGGCTCAGGATTAGGAATAGACGCAGGGCATGAGCAGGCCCCCACCCTTTGGAGACTGTGGTGTGTTTTCTAGCAAGTTGCTCTCAGCCAACATCAAACCTCTTCACTGGAGAGCTTCTCACAACATCCCTCTTTGAGGGTGCAGGGCTTGCACTGGAGACTTTTGTGGCCCTTTGCAAATTTAGCCCCCTGCTCCTCAGTACGCACTTCTGCATACCAAGGGAGATTGGGAGCAGTGGTCTTTGGCCAGTTGTGGGAAGTTCTGGGCAATAAATGTCTACTTGCCTCAGCTTTTCATGAGCAAGAGGGTCTCCTGGGACTCTGCCCTCCACTGAGAATATTGGTCCAGGGGCGATTTGCTGGTTCACTCGGTGGAAGTGGCTGGCAGCTTCTGTCTTGCAAAGTTCATTCATTCATTCAACAAATGTTTACACTGCATCTCTTACATGCTGGCTACTGTCCTAGGCACTGGGGGCACACCAGTGAGCAAAACAGACAAAGCTCCCTGCCCTCATGAGGCTATATGGGCGTGTATTCAGTGCTGCTCTAGAGTGCAGCATAGCGCTGGGGGGCCCAGAGGTGGGAGGAAAGATTGCTGTGTGCCTGTGTGTCCAGGGCGCTGGGAAAGGCTTCACATGAGAAGAGATATTGGCTGGGGTCTTGAATGCTGAGTGGGATTCGCCGGAGCACACAGAGGAACAGAACTGGGGAACGGAATTGGGGAACGGAATTCCCAGTTTTTTGCAAATAAATCAGCTCCAGGAGGAGCCACTCAGAGGAAGAGGTACCTGTAGGCTGGGCTGGGGCCACTGAGGGACTTTGAATGCTGTGCCAAAGGGTTTAGACTCCGCATTTGTAGCCTCATTTTCAGGGTCCCCAGCAGCGAGCAACTCTAGGGGAGCCTTTCTCAGGGACTTCAAGATGAATGGCGCCCCCTACAGTTGGGTCCTGCCACTCTTCCCTTCCACTCTTCTGTGGTCATGGTCTCCCCCAAGTCTCCAGCCAAGGGCTGGCTGGGTGGGTGCCTTTTGGAGTGTACCCTGACATGCTATCTTATCCCCGACCTTTCTAGTGATCACATTGAATAACTTCTCTCCTCCCTAGGAGCCTGCGTGCCACCCTCCTGATTTAGGACCAGAATGCATTAGCACCTGTTTTGTTTTCTCTCTGAGTACCGTCAAGGCGCCAGGTTCCCTGTGCCTATCTTTCTCAGCATAAAGTTCTCCTTTGGGTACAGTGATTTTAACTGTGGGCTCAGCCCCACCTTGGGGCTCTGAGACAGCAGCAGGTGGGAGTTTAGGCCAGGTGTCCTCAAGTTTGGTCCTTGGAGCCTGCATCATCCTGCTGAAATGCAGAATCTCCTCAGATCTACTGAACTTGATCTCCAGGGTGGGGTCTCAGTCAGCTTTTTGGACATGCCCCCCAAGTTGTTCTTATGCATGTAAGAGTTTGAGGACTGTTCTGTAAGAGAAAAGCTCCTTAACATTTTGGGGAGCTGGGACTAGGTTTCCTTGATTGGATTTCATGCATTTAGCACCCAGAGACAGTGGGACGTTGGCTCAGCTGGCCTCTGCCTGGTGCTGCCGGGTCTCCTGAGTTACTACCCTCGAGGCTGCTGTTCCTGGTGGAGAGGGTGAATCTTTCTTCCTTAAAGCTGCATCTCCCTCTCTGGGATTTCCACCCTCTGGATCACACCAAGCAAGCTGAATGTTTCTCCCAGATGCCTCTCTTCAGACATCTGAAGGCTTCTGTCATGTCAAGATCCTTGGTGTTTTGGACCAGTCTTTATTGTGATCTCTAGACACGCTGCTCTCCTGCGTGCTCTCTTGAATGATAACTCTGTGCTCTGAACTTTCTCTGTATTCTCATTTTCTCTTCCCAACATCCTGATAAGTTTGCCTTTATTATCCCCATTTCACAGGTGAGGAAATATCGGCCCAAAGAGGCCAAGAAACTTTCCTAAGGTTACATGACTAGTTTGTGCCAGAACTAGGATTTGAACCCAAGGGCAACTAGAACACCAAAAACCAGAGCTCTATTACGATCCCCATTTTACAGATGGGGAAATGAAGG
This sequence comes from Eubalaena glacialis, assembly GCF_028564815.1. Lineage (NCBI taxonomy): Eukaryota > Metazoa > Chordata > Mammalia > Artiodactyla > Balaenidae > Eubalaena > Eubalaena glacialis. Next base: position 30,807,239 of record NC_083716.1, on the reverse strand, counting down.
GATCTACCTAAATCACACAGCAGCAAGTGGTAGAGCTGCGCTATGACCCGAGAGCTTACATTCTTCATCATTATGCTGAAGCCTGCCTTCCCACACAATCATCATGCCTGTATCAGAACCTCTGCTGCTTAACACAGGGGATGATGGGCACTTAGGAAGCAGCCCAGAGAAACACTGGTTAATATAATTATTGAAATTATTCTTAGAGCTTGACACTGCTCACACCTTATACAACATTATGTATTATATATATTTTATATACATTTATATATTTATGGACAAATATACCCATATTACGTCAAAGGGAATACATTTCCAAACTTGAAATAACTATAAGATAACTGAAATTGCTACTGTTGGGTGGAAGAGGGTATTTCAAACCATCTTTGGGAGTTACCGGTACTGTTCAATATACCCAGTGCTTACTGAGCACCTATCACGTGCCCAGAAGGAGAGGCCCCTGTGTCAGACCTACAGCTGTTTACTCACAGTCAAACCCCTTCCTTGCAGCCTGACTCAGATTTGGTTCAGGTACTGGGCGGCCATGTGCTTCGTGACCCCTTCCCCAGCCCCTAAGGCCAAATGTTAATAAGCCCAAACCAGCCATTCTTACCCCTGACAGAATGTTAGCATCACCCAGAGAGGTTTTAAAACTGAGGGGAGCTCCAGACCGCAGTTATGTCAGACACTGTCAAGGTGTGTGTGTGGGCCCCCCAGGTGATTCTAAGGTGCACTCAGGGCCAGGTCTAAAGCAGTCATGATCATTCCAGTCCTCTTGCTAGAGGTTGTCTTCGGTCTGGGTGTGGGATACGATGCTGGCCAATGAGACATCAGGAGAAGTGTGTGTGGGGGGTTGTAAAGGGAGAAACTCTCTGCTCTTAATACTTCACTTCTGATGCTTCTGGTCACCCAATATGTGAGGGCTTTTCCTACACCAAGCAGTTCTGTGACACCAGCTGGGTGTTGTCCAATTCAGTTCAGTTCTGATACTATCTACCTGGAGTTAACGTCAGATTCCACAGGTTAAGGGCTCAGTCCCATGAGACTGTCCCTCTCCCCCCAGCCCCAACTTCGGACACCAACTGCAAGTGCAGGTTGTTACCTGTGCTTCTAACTCACTCTCTATAAATTGCAGGTTCCCATGACTCTCTCCTTGAGTTCAATTAATTGCCTAGAATGGCTCACAGAACTCAGGAAGAGTTTACTTACGAGGTCACCAGTTTATTATAAAAGGATACAACTCAGGAACAGCCAGGTGGAAGAGAAGCATAGGGCGGGGTGTCGGGGAAGGGACACCCTCTGGGTGTGCCACCCTCCCAGCACCTCTACATGTTCACCACCTAGAAGTTCCCTGAGCCCCTTCAGTTAGGACTTTTTAAAATGGAGGCCTCATCACATAGACGTGATTGATTAAATCATCAGCCACTGGCAATTGAACTCAGTCCCCAGCTCCTCTCCCCTCCCAGGAGGCTGAGTGCGGGGACTGAAAGTTCCACCTCTCTAATCACATGATTGCCTCCCCTTGGCAACCAGCCCCCATCCTGTCTGTGGTTAGTGATCTAGGGGTTTTCCAAAAATCACCTTTTTAACATAAATTCAGGTGTGGTTGAAAGGGCCTTGTTATGAATAACAAAGATTCTCTTTTCACCTTATGGCTCTTATCACTTAGGAAATTCCGAGGGTATTATGAGCTCTGTGCCAGGAACAGGGATGAAGACCAAATATATATTTTTTGCTGTAAATCACAATATCACAGGGGAGCAGCAGGGAACATTTTAATGGCTCTCCAGACAAGGGATACAAGGGTCCCTTCCTGTCTTTGGATGATATGGTGTGAGCATGGACTGTTTGTCACTGTTGCAGGCCTCTTATGACCATGTGGATAAAGTCAAGAGAATACCAGGGGGACTTCCCTGGGGGTGCAGTGGTTAAGAGTCTGCCTGCCAATTCAGCGGACACAGGTTCGATCCCTGGTCCGGGAATATCCCACATGCTGTGGAGCAACTAAGCCATGAGCCACAACTACTGAGCCCGACTGCTGCAACTACTGAAGCCTGCGCATCTAGAGCCCATGCTCTGCAACAAGAGAAGCCACCGCAATGAGAAGCCTGTGCACCACAACAAAGAGTAACCCTCACTCGCTGCAACTAGAGGAAGCCCGGACGCAGCAACGAAGACCCAATGGAGCTAAAAAAAAAATAAAAAAAACAAGAGAGGGGCTTCCCTGGTTGCACAGTGGTTAAGAATCTACTTGCCAATGCAGGGGACACAGGTTCGAGCCCTGGTCCAGGAAGATCCTACATGCTGCGGAGCAACTAAGCCCGTGCGCCACAACTACGGAGCCTGCCCTCTAGAGCCCGTGAGCCACAACTACTGAGCCCACGTGCCACAACTACTGAAGTCTGCACACCTAGAGCCTACGCTCCACAACAAGAGAAGCCACCGCAATGAGAAGGCTGCGCACAGCAATGAAGAGCGGCCCCTGCTCGCCGCAACTAGAGAAAATGCATGCACAGCAATGAAGACCCAACATAGCCAAAAACAAAATAAATAAATAAATCTTAAAAAAAAAAAAAAAGAGAATACCAGGGAAGCTGACCCAAAGCCCTGTTTTTGTCGAGCCACTAAATTAACATGATCTGGAAGACGCTTACCTCCAGGCTAACTCTTGTATGAGATAACAAGTGACCTTATTATGGGAGCTACTTCAGTTGGGCATTCTGTTACTTGCAGCTAGCAGCATTCCTAGTTGTTATGGTCCCTAAAGAGCTTACAGGGCTACTTGGAGGGGGGGCCAGGGAGCACACTCAGGGAACATTTGGTCACCACATGGCAGCAATAAGTAACTCAGCACCAAGCAGGCTGTTACAGGCACTACAAGGTGGGAGAGAAGGACAGGATTGGTGGGAACCGCCAGGTTTGGGAAGAGTTCATGGAGAAGGAGGCGGGAAGGTGGCGAGTGGGTAGACTTGAGATTACAGAGGTGAGTCCGAACTTGGGCTTTGAAACCTGCCTCTACCGCTCACCAACAGGGAGACTTTAGAGACCAAGAGTGACTTTACCTCTCTCGGCCTCAGTTTCTCAGCTCTTAAGTGGGGATGATAATAGGGCCTAAGTCATGGGGTTTTGTGAGGATTTGAAAAGACATTTAGCACTGTGTGTGGCCCATGGCATGCCCCCAAGTGAAAGCCATTGTGATGACTATTCCTGAGGCATGAGTCACTGTCAGAACTCTGGCTACAGTCACACTCCTGCCACCAGTTCTTAACCAGCCAAAGCACTTTCCTCCCTCTGCAGGTCTGGGCTCCCCTGCCGCAGGTGGGCATGAAGAAGAAACTTGCCGGCAAAGCAGCTCTTTCTTCGGGGATGCTTCTATTTCTTTCTGCTTGTGCTATGGCTTTGTTCTCCATGGTTCTGGATTTCAGGGCTCGGCTCTACCCCTGAGCCCAGATTTCCCCCTTCACACAGATCCTAAATTGGTCTCCAGGCCCGTGGCTTTTTTCTGGCCATGAATTTGGACTCCTTTGTCTTGCAGATCTTTTCATTTTTTTTCTTAATTTTATTTTTATTTATTTATCTGGGCTGTACTGGGTCTTGGTTGTGGCATGCATGTGGGATCTAGTTCCCTGACCAGGGATTGAACCCGGGACCCCTGCATTGGGAGCACGGACTCTTACCCACTGGACCACCAGGGAAGTCCCTGTCTTGCAGATCTTGAGGTATCCCTTCTGACCTGCCCCAGTTGGCTGCCCTGAGGATAAAGCCTCCCTGCTGATGAACTGGCTCACAGGTTGCTGTGAGCCTCCAACTTCTCCCCCAGAGCACCCCTGACAACAGAGGAGTGTGAACACTGTTTGAGTCTGCCACAGTGAGAAATGTATCTGAAGCCTCATGTCTGATCTTTAATTCATGTGGATTTTGCAGCTTACTTCCTGACTTTAACAGGTCATTATAGTAGAAGAAGTTTACAATAACTAACCATTAGGAAAGAATACAAAGAACTTCCATAGCTGCCCTATTAATTAATGCATGGACTACAGTTGCAATGAATCTAGCTATTTTTTAGTATTGGACTGAATTAAAAAGAGAGAAGGTCAGCTTCTTTCCTCTGTCCAAGGTTACAATATGTCAAAACCCCAGACCCCTGTAACTCTGTGGTTGTGAAAGGCAACAGTTCTTTGTGCACTAGCTTTGGGTAATCACCGATGAGAGACACCTGGAGTACCATCAAAGCCATGGGCCGGTGTAGCAGGTTCAGGCTTCTGTTGATGATAGGCCAGATAGCCCAGGAAATGCCAAGAAATTGTTCCTTGGCCTGGTGATGCCATTGAGCTTTGCTTCGTGCTGCCCTCCAGGTCTTTGTCTGGCCTGCCCCTGCTTCTTATCAGGTCTCATCCATGTGACTTGAATTCTGCAACTGGTGTCTGTCTGCCTCTGCCCTTTGTGTCAGATAGGTTACATGTAACAAAAGACCTAAACAGACTGTGGCTAAATCATTATGACACTGAATTATCTCAATATGAAGTCTGGATTTCTTCCTGGAGGATTCACAATGCATGGAGCATGATTCCTAGATGTCCGGCCATTAGGACAGAAAACAGTGTTTGCCAAGGTGTGCAACCTGCAAAGAGGGGTGCAGAAGATGGCTGTGCCTCCCACGTATGCTGATATTGGTAAATCTGCCAGGGATGTCTTCACCAAGGGCTATGGGTTTGGCTTAATAAAACCTGATTTGAAAACAAAATCTGAGAATGGACTGGAATTAACAAGCTCAGGTTCAGCCGACACTGAGACCACCAAAGTGACGGGCAGTCTGGAAACCAAGTACAGATGGACCGAATATGATCTGACGTTTACGGAGAAATGGAACACTGACAACACACTAGGCACGGAGATTACTGTGGAAGATCAGCTTGCACGTGACCTGAAGCTGACCTTCGATTCATCCTTCTCTCCAAACACTGGGAAAATAAATGCTAAAATCAAGACAGGGTACAAGCGGGAACATATCAACCTGGGCTGTGACGTGGATTTCGACATTGTCGGGCCTTCCATCCGGGGTGCTCTGGTGCTGGGTTATGAGGGCTGGCTGGCTGGCTGGCTACCAGATGAATTTTGAGACCGCAAAGTCTCGAGTGACCCAGAGCAACTTTGCAGTTGGCTACAAGGCCGATGAGTTCCAGCTTCACACTAATGTAAATGATGGGACAGAGTTTGGCGGCTCCATTTATCAGAAAGTGAACAAGAAGTTGCAGACTGCTGTTAATCTGGCCTGGACAGCGGGAAACAGTAACACTCGCTTCGGAATAGCAGTCAAGTACCAGATCGACCCTGACGCCTGCTTCTCGGCTAAAGTGAACAACTCCAGCCTCATAGGGTTAGGATATACTCAGACCCTAAAGCCAGGTATCAAACTGACACTGTCAGCTCTGCTGGATGGCAAGAATGTCAACGCTGGTGGCCACAAGCTTGGTCTAGGACTGGAGTTTCAAGCATAAATGAATACTGTAAAATCGTTTAATTTTAAACTATTTTGCAGCATAGCTACCTTCAGAATTTAGTGTACCTTTTAATGTTGTATGTCTGGGATGCAAGTATCGCTAAATATCATGTTAGACTTCCAGGTTAAAGATGATTCAGCTTTAGGGTGTTACCCCTTCAGAGGTACAGAAGAAACCCAATTTCAAAAAAGGTCCTTTCAGCTGTAGACTTGAGGGGGAGCTTGCTGGCCCCTCTAGAGATGTCAGGTTTCTTTTTTACCTAGAAATGGCTGCAAGTGGAAGTTGATCATTTGCAGGCACTTTGTAATTTGTAAATTCGTATTGAGTAAATGAATGAAATTGTGACTTCCTGAGAATTGAACCTTGATTTCCTATCCTGATTGAGGAGAGGCTGTTTGATGGTGTATACAAACTCATCTGAAAGGGACTTTTTTAGGCAGGGACTTTTTCCACCCCAATCCATCACCTCTTTTACACCAAAAGTAGTCTGCAGGGAGTGGTAGCTGTTTCTTCTGTGCCATTTTGGGGTGGAGAAGGTGGATGTGATGAAGCCAATAATTCAGGACTTAATTGTGTTTTTTCTCATGTTGTGTTTTTTTGCCCTTGCACCAGAGTATGAAATAGCTTCTAAGAGCTCCAGCTGCAAGCTGGGAAGAGTCCCTGTGACTGTAATCACATGGTGACAACACTCAGAATCTAAATTGAACTTCTGTTGTATTCTCACCACTCAGTTTATTTTTTAGCAGTTTAATGGGTACATTTTAGAGTCTTCCATTTTGTGTGGAATTAGTTCCTCCCCTTCAAATGCTGTAATTAACATCACTTAAAATAAAACTTGAATAAAATATTGAAACCTTAAAAAAAAAATGAAGCCTGATCCAGAGTCGATGAGCAGCTCAAAAATGTCAGCAAGGACCAGGCACTGTTGATCTCTCTGTTCAGCCATATTCACTGTGCTTGCTTTTCTTAAGCTTATTACCTTTTGATGGCAAGACGGCTGCCACAGCTCCAGCCATCATGTCCTCACACAAGCACATTCCTGGCAGGAAGGAGGAGGAAGGGGTAGTTTCTTCCATTAAGGGGTAGTTTCTAACTCTTTAATCAGGAAGCAAGAAGCCTTTCAGCAGATTTGTCTTTATGTCTCATTGGCTAGAATGGTATCCTGACTACAAAGGAAACCGGGAAAGTGAGACTCTAGGAAAAGCGAATGAAATTACTGTGTTGGCTTGAGCCTAATCATGATTCATCTCCTGGGGCTAGAACAAAACCAGGGTCTGTGGTGAGGAGAAGGGGGAGATGGCTTTAGGGGAGCACTAACAGTATCCTCCACAGTCTTTCTAATTTCCCATGTCACCATCAACCTACTGGCTCAAGCTGTCTGGTCCACCCCCTGCCTGTCTGAGGAGAAAGAATGGAACACCTCCATTGGGGTTTGTTATTAAATCTGTCAAAGGGAAGAGATGTCCTCTTTCAACAAATCTCATAGAATTGCACTCTTTGCCAGGCCTGAGCAAGACAGAGATAGCTCTCACCTCAACACATCTCAAGAATGCTGACGCTTGAGAACAGAGATTTTTCTTAAGAAAAGGCTGACCATTAATTAGCTCTCCCACACAATTATTCCCCAAATCAAGTTTCGGTACAATGACTGTCTCTAATTGGCTATTGTTATAGACAGAGAATCCACGCGTCTGCATTGCTTTCAAATGCAGGATGGTCTAGGAGGGGCATGTGCAGAAGCAAGGGCACAGACCTGGTAACTCCTGCCAAGATTTGAGTCTTGGCATGGCCAATGTGACCTTGAGCAAGTCCTTGAACTTCCCTGGGCCTCTGTTTGTTCCACTCTAAGTCTGAGACCTAACAGCCACCCCCAGGGTTGCGGTGAGGATGAACTGGGACAACTGAAGCCAAAGGACTTGAAAGGGAGAAGGCTGTGGTACTCTAAAGCGGTAGTTACTTCCTGCCTTCAGGGCTTCTTCCATGAGCACATTTTCAATTATGTATTTGCGCTTGAAATTGGCCACCTGCTGGCTGACTAACTTTGTTAGAAATCAGTTCCATGGCTCATTTAGGAGCAAGGTTCTTACACCTCATTGGCCTTCTTGCCTCTTTTTAAGCTGTCCCAAAGAGCTGGTGCCAGTCTCCAGCTTCTTGATTTGCGGGTATCTGTGAGAGGCTTTTCCCCTCTTTTCTTCCATTGCTTTTTTCTTTTATTGTTGAGGTAAAATTTATATACAGTAAAGTCCACAAATCTTTATTTATTTATTTATATTTTTGGCTGCGTTGGGTCTTCGTTGCGGTGTGCGGGCTTCTCATTGCGGCGGCTTCTCTCGTTGCGGAGCACGGGCTCCAGGCGTGCAGGCTTCAGTAGTTGCAGTGCATGGGCTCTAGAGCGCAGGCTCAGTAGTTGTGGTGCACGAGCTTAGTTGCTTCACGGCATGTGGGATCTTCGCGGACCAGGGATTGAACCCGTGTCCCCTGCATTGGGAGGTGGATTCTTAACCACTGTGCCACCAGGGAAGTCCAAAGTCCACAAATCTTTAAATGTACTATGTAGGCTATGTATTTTTCTGTATGTATACACCTGTGTAAGTACCATCCAGATCAAGATACAGAACATTTCCATCACTTCAGAAGGCTTCCTCGTCCCCTCCCCATCAGTACCCCACCCTGCCTTGCTCCCCGTCTGCTGCTTCATCAACCCAGCTTGTCCTCACATCACTTAGTAACTGTTCTTGAACTTCCTATGAAGTGGCATTGTATACCCTGTATCTCACATAGTTCTTGCAATAACTTCTCTTCTATTTTCCTTTTTCTGATCAGTTTTAGGCAGCCTGTCAGCCCCTCTTCCTGATGGGCAGAGCTCCTCCCTTCTGGCACATCACTCCTGACAGTCTGATTTCATCTGCTGAGATGGGCAGAGCCCTCAGACATGCCTCCCCTGTCAGGGGGTGTCCAGGACATGTGGATACTTCCAGGGACCCCCAGGCTGGGCTTTTTCTCCCTCTTCCTTCTCCCAGGGGCAGCTATGAGGCTTTGCCCTCTTTTGCCATTGCTCTCAGAGGAGCTGGGCCTGGGCTGGGGGCTAGACGCCCTGGGCAAAGATTTCTGAGAAGTAGCCTGAAGTGAAGACAAGCTGGGGACAAGCTGGGTCCAGGTCCTTGCAGGAGGCATGAGAGGCTGGGGGGCTTTAGCGGGGGAGTGGGTAAAACTGGAGACCCAAGAGAGGGCTGCACCACAGGGGATGCTCACAGAATATCCAGGGATGCTGGAAGTGGCCATTACCAGGTGTGAGTGAGTTAGACATCAGCCCAGGCTTCCTCTGCCGGGGAGCCAGGAAGGGGCTCTCAGACAGGCCCCACCCCTGCTGGCTAGCACGGCTGACCTTAGGTGTGATGGGGCAGGAAGTCCCTTTTCACCTGCCTGTCCCATCTTGCCTTCACTTATTTGCTCCTGTAACATTTGCTGGGAACCCCCTAGGTGTGCCAGGCAGCGAGCTAGCACCAAGGGCATAGGGGTGAACACAAGGTCTCTCAACCCAAGGAGCTCACTGTCTAGACCAGGCTGCAAACGGATGGCCCACTTGCATCCAGATTTGACCCTCAGTCGTGCTTGCTTCGGCCCCCATAGTTTAAAAATTGGAAAACCGTCCATAAAAATCTGATTTCTGGCTTCTTTTGACAAATCAGAAGATCTGGCAACCATGGTTTGCATACCTACAGCTGGTGGGCTGAGAAGTGGCTGCTCCCCTCTACGCCCTTCCAGATGGGCATGCTCGCGCCAGCGTGCTGAAGTCCCCACCACTCCCTATGGTACTGTGCCTAGTCCTCTTCACTCACTGCTTCCCTGCCTGGCTCCTGTAGACATCTAATTTCGACAGGAAGAGTTAGTGCAGGCTTCGCAGAGGAGGGCAATGTGTCTTGATCTCCTGTGAGAGCGTGTGCCCCTCCAAGTCTTCTCTGTATTCTACTCCTCAGGGTGAGTGACTTCATCAGACCCTTTCCCGGGAGAGGATTTACAGTGTGTGCTGGGGGGCAGGGAGATGAGCGGGAGATCAGATGCTGAGCTGACGGCACCAAGACCCATGGAAGTGGTGCTTAAAGTTTGGACACCTGGATCAGAATCACCTAAGGGTGCAGGTTCAAAACGTGGACCTACTGCAGCAGAAGCTGGAGGGAAGTTTCCAGGTAATTGTGCTCAAATTTGAGAACCACAAGGAAGAGGAGGCTGGGGCTTATAGGGCGGTGGGACCAGACAAATCATGTTTTCTAGGGCACGGCTGGGGACCGCACTCCACCTTCCAGCCACCTGATGGAGTTTTAGTCTGAACACCTCTACCCCTTCTCGGCACAGCTGAGGCCCTCACCAGGCTAAGGGCATGAGAAATATCTTCCCCAGCCTTCCTGCCCCTGCCCCTGCACCTGGAAGAAAGGTCATGCTTGCTTTTGCCAAGCCTCATCATTTCCCTGAATCTTTGAACTGTCACCTGGGCAGGGGGCCTACTCTAGGGAGAGGGACAGTGGCTGGCTGGCAGGTAAGGGCCACCTTGTCTCCCCTTCACCTTCTCAGCCAGGTGGCCTGACAGTTGCTGGGCTCTGGCCAGGGGGCTGGAACCATGGCCCTGTGCAGGGAAGGAGGAGGATTTGGCGATTTGTTCAAAGAGAGATGCTTTCCTGAGTTGGGGAGGCAGGACGGGGCCCTTGGATTACTTTTCCTTTGGAGCCTTCAACTGGGGTGTGGGGAGGTGTAGGCTGGGGTGGCCAGGGTGGGGCTAGGCTGCAGGGAGTGAGTAAGGAGGGCTTGTTCTCTGGATCTTGCACGTGGAGGGTGGTGCCTCCCTAAGGGTGCGGTGCCTAGGGGACAAAATGCGAGAGGTGGTTACCCCACTCTTGCAGGGACCTGAGAGTGAGAGCCTCCTTAATTGTTGTCTCACTCACCTTCCCCTAGTCCCTGTCCTGCACTCCTGGTCACTGCACCTGAGGGAGCCCCTGAGATGTGCTCGGATCGCAGGCAAAGGAGGGGAGAGCAGGACATCGAGAACATTCTTGTCTCTTGGACAAGACCACGCATTCTCAACCTTGGCTGTACGTTGGAAACCCCTGTGAGCTTTACAACATCCTGATGTCTGGTCCCCATCCTCAGAGATTCTGATTTAATTGATTTGGGGTGCAGCCTGCTCTTGGGGTTTTTAAAAGCTCCCCAGGGGATTCTAGTGTGCAGTGAAGTGTGAGAACCTCTGATCTAGACCGTGCAGGGTGGGTGCTGTTTACTGGTTTTCCTTTCATGGGTTTTCGTTGTGAGCAACAGACCACCAGTCTTGACACAGACTTCTAAGGGTAATACAAGAACACTTAGAACAAAGCAGATGGGATATGAGGAGCGTGGAAAGAAAGCCCAGTTCCCAGTCTGTGCCAGACACATCGTGTTTTTATTTAACAATCAGCCCTGGGAGGTGGATATTCTCAGCCTCAGTTTACAGATGAGGAACCTGAGTCTTGGCCATGTTAACCACTTGTCCGGGTCCCACCGCTGTGGGATGGCAGCGCCTCGCCGGTGGGAATGGAAGTCAGTGCTGTTGCTTTCAGACTCGTTTCTTAAACAAAGCATTTCTGGGGTCGGCTGGGGGCGTGGGGAGGAGGCTTGGCAAAGAACTGAGCCCCCAGCTCCTCTCTGCCGCAGGACAGAGGGTGGGGAGGAGTGAAGGCTCTTCTGGCTTCTTCTCTCCCATCAGAGTCTGGGCAGAGTCTTGTCTAAGCTAGGTGCCCCAAGTGATTTTAAGGAAAGTTTCTTCTCTCTCAATCCCTCACCTTTAAGCTAAATAGGTCCCTGGACCTAAAGCAAGTCAAGTAGTGTGATAAAAAGAGGGGACCCCTGGCTTCTTGCCTCCAAATCAACACACACACACACGCATTCACACATGCACGCAGGCACATACCAGAGTTGCTGTAATTCCACCAGTTAGGTTATTGGATTCAACCAGAAAATACTTATGGAAGGGTAGTGGGGGAGACTGCTCAATCAGATACATCATATTGTGGGGAGCTGCTCCCAGCATCCTGGGCAGACAGACAGTAAACACACAAGGACGTGCCACAGAGGCTTCTGAAGATGCAGAGGGAGCATTTAAGGTGAGGCTTGAAAGATGCTGAAAGTTGCTATTTAATGGGTAACTTTCTGCAAAATAATCATCACGCTGGCTTCTAAAGCTGGTGATAATGCTGTGAGCAGCTTTTTTGCAGTGGTGGCAAAGTCTGCTGTCTTCTGCCGCTAACTCTTTCTGCTTTCTCAGGGTGGTTCCTGCAGAAGCAATGAAGCAGGGAGGAGAACACCAGGCCTGGTGTCTAGAGATCTGGTTGGAGTCCCACCTGGCCACTTAGTGGCTACCTCGCCTTGGGCAAGGGGCTTAGCCCTGAGTCCTGGTGTCCCCATAAATATACTGAGGAGTTTGCTTCCATCTAAGATGGAGTAGCAGGGATTGGACTTACCCTTCCACCTGAAACAAAAAAACAAACAAACAGACCAAATACATGAAACAATGGTTTTCAAGACGCTCGACATCAGGCCACAAAGTTCAGTGACCCTAGAGAGCTCAGTGATTCTCTGTTTACTTCCTTGTGAGAGGTGCTATGTCATGGCACAGGGCAGGGGAAGGAGGCCAGGAGGGCAGAGATGGAAATATACTATTGTAAGGTTCTTATACTCCATGTGCAGTGATATGATATCACTTGAAGGTAGACTGTGATAAGGTCAAGATGTATCCTATAAACGATAAAGCAACCACTCAGATAGCAGAAGGTTAGAGTTAGTCAGCTAGTGAAGGAGATAAAATAGAATCATCAAAAATACCCAATCCAAAAGAAGGTGGAAAGGGAATAAAAAATAGATGGAACAAATAGAAAACAAAGGAAGATGATAGACTCAAGCCTAACCATATCCATAATCACATTAAATGTAGAGATTATCATATATTTTGGATATTCACCTCTTATCAGATATATGGTTTACAAATATTTTCTCCTACCCCATGGGTTGCATTTTCATTTTGCTGATTGTTTCCAAGAAACACACTTTAAATATAAAGACGTAAATATGTACAAATGAAAAGGATGGAGAAATATATACCATGCTGACACTAGTGAAAAGAAAGCTGGAATGGCTATGTTAATATCAGACAAAGTAGATTTCAGAACAAAGGATATTACCTGGGTGATCTGTATTTGTATATCTATATCTAATCTACATCTATAATATAAGAAACTGTGATCCTTGCCTCATTGGATTTTGGTAAGAACCAAGTGGGGTAATATCTGGGAAAATGCATTGTATGCTGTAAAACATGATACGGGTGTCACTGGACCTTAATTATTAGAAATTGGACTACCTGAATCCTTATAAAGAGCCCAGCAGCTGTGTTGGAACTATTTGGTTCTCAAGGGAAAAAAGGAAATACCACACAGCAGCTCCGAGGTGGGCAGTGCAGGGCAGGCAGAAGTAGCTGGGGCCCAGAAATATCAGTGCAGTGGTGCCTGGAGGGCTTCCCTGGTGGCGCAGTGGTTAAGAATCCACCTGCCAATGCAGGGGACACGGGTTCGAGCTCTGGTCTGGGAAGATCCCACATGCCACGGAGCAACTAAGCCCGTGTGCCACAACTACTGAGCCTGCGCTCTAGAGCCTGCGCTCCGCAACAAGAGAAGCCACCACAATGAGAAGCCCGCCCACCGCAACGAAGAGTAGCCCCTGCTCACCGCAGCTAGAGAAAGCCCATGCTCAGCAATGAAGACCCAACGCAGCCAAAAATAAATAAATAAAATAAATAAATTTATTTAAAAAAAAAAAGGTGCCTGGACCAGCACTTCTTTGACCTGAATCTACAGTAGCTACTGGAATCTATGGTAACAAGGGGCTTTCCTCAGCTGCAGGAGAGACAGACCCGGACTGAGTCTTAGTTCCACGGACCCCAGAAGCTTTGGTAACCCCAGCAGGTGCTTGGCTAAAAAGAAAAGTAAGATGTCAAGCAGGTACTGTGCTAAATCCCTTTTGAGCTTTTCCTCGTTTATCAGTCTTATTAGGTTGACACTGATATCATCTCCACTTAACATTTGAGGAAGTGGAAGCACAACATTGCAGGGCCGTTAACCATGGGTCAGTGTTTGGACCCATGCAGACGAGACCAGAGCCCAAGTCTTAAACATGACCTAACCATGAGGTGAGGCACGGGGAAGGCCAAGGTCAGACAGAGGTTTACTTCTAGACTTCGAAGAAGAGAAGGAGAGCATAGAGGTAGGACAAACCCCTCCACCTCCCACTCCAGGCAGGGCATCCTGCACCTCCCTCATCCTTCTCCCCTCCCCATGCTCCTTACCTGCTTTCAGCAGGGGCCAGCAGTGAGGAGTGGGGACCAGCCAGCGGGAGGGAGCCGCTCTGGGCAGCAGTGGTGAGGGGCTGCCTTGGGGGGGCCGCTCCAGGTGCCCCTAACTGCCTCCTCAGTGCCCAGTCTTTGAACTCCAGGGGTTTCAGCCCTGCTCCGAAGTCACACAGAATCTTGGTTTTCTTATCTAAAGAAAGAGATAATCATACTGATGTCGTGATTGTCTGGAGGTTCTGTGAGAGTGAGGCAGCTCTAAGGTGTGGCCCTGAGACGCAGAGTTGCTGCGAAGTCTCTTTTCTCTGCCCTCGCCACCCCGACCCTGCTCTCCCCTCTCTCACTCAGCGATATTTGTTCTCCCCTCAGACCCTCCTCTGCCCCTTCGTGGCCTTGGAGCCTGTGGCTCTGTGCTGCCTTGTGGGGACAGGAAGAAGGATTCTCCTTCAGGATCCTTGAAGCCTGTGCTGGTGGTGAGGGGTAGGGACCGGGACGGGGAAGGCATGAGGGCTGAGTGAGACTGAGTTTTTTTAGTGTTTCGTTGGTCTTTTTTTGTTTTTTAATCGAGGAGAAATTCATAACACGATCAACCAATTTAAAGCACACAGTTCAGTGGCAGTTAGTGCATTTAGTGTTGTGCAGCTGCCACTTTTCTGTAGTTTCACAGCTTTTTCATCACCCTGGAAGCACCCCTGTGCCTTCAGTAATCACTTCCCATCCCTTCCCTCTCCACATCCCCTGGCAACCACAAATCTGCTCTCCCTCTCTGTGGATTTGCCTGTCCCAGTTATTTCATATAAAAGGAATCATACAATATGTGACCTTTTATGTCTGGCTCCTTTCACTTAACATAATGTTTTAACATTACAACATAAAGTTGTCGAGTGAATCAGTACTTAATCCCTTTTATGGCTGAATAATATTCCATTGTACTGGTAGACCAGTTTGTCCATTAATGACGTTTGGGTTGTTTCCACATTTTGGCTGTTGGGGATTGTACTGCTTTGAACATTCGTGAACAAGTATTTGCTTGAATAACTGTTCTAAATTATTTTGAGCACATACCTAGGAGTGGAATTGCTGGGTCATATGGTAACTCTATGTTTAACTTTTGAGAAACTGCCAAACTGTTTTCCACAGCAGTTGCACTTCCCTTTGGTTTTAAGATTATGTTATTCTAAGTGCAGAGATGATACAACACTATAGAACATTTGGAAATTATTTATTGAGCAATTTAAAAAAGTTTTCAAGGAGTTAAAATTATAAAAAAAAATTTAATAAAAATATATGCTTATTATAACAATTCCTATAAAGAAATTTCTAGAAGAAAAAAGTTTTTTAATCTGTTCCCCACCCCCCATCCTACTCCTGTCCCTGTGGCTGACCAGTGTTAACCCTTTGGTTTGTATCCCTCCAAAAGTTTTCAAGGCATTTATGTAGTTTTTGGATTTTCTTTTTTACATAAATATGTCCTACTCTCTGTATTACCTTGCTTTGAAATCTTTCTGTTCATTTCTTGTAAATTTTGATTGTTCCAGTGACTGTCTTGGAGCCGGGATGAGGGTCCCTGGGACCCTCAGATCTGAGGTCTGACCTTGCCCTGTTTAAAAACAGTCTGGCCCTCAGGTGTGCACAAGGCTGTCCTTGGGTGGCTGGATAATGAATGTATTATAAATTTCCTTTTGTTATCTGCATTTACAATTTTTTTTTTTTTTAAAAAGGAATGTGAATTGCTTTTATAACAGAAAAATAAAGTAGGGAAGAAGGATTGAGGGCCTGAAGGCCCTGGGCACAGCTTGTATCTTAATTTAGCACTTATTTCATTCCTCTCTCTTGCATAATAAGTTGTTTAAGTGTTTGCCTCCCTTGAGGGCGGACAGCGCTTATTCATCTGTTGCCATCCCTACTCCCTCAGAGTGTGCCAGACGCACAAGTGGCCCCTCCAGGGCTGTGGCTGAGGCTGCAGAGAAGAGGGTGGGTTCCAAAGACCCCCTGTGCCCTCAGCTCAGGCTCATAAAAGGACGTGCATCTGCTCGGGGGTCAGGCCCTGGCTGGTCACGCTCCCTGCGGGGGCACCTAGGTCGGCCGTGTGGGAAGCTGGGTGTAAGGCAGGGGCAATTATTTATGGTGGCCCCGGCCAGGGTGCCCATGGCAGGCAGCACCCAGCTGAGGAAGTAATTAGAATGCTGCCAGGAGCAGGAAGCAAGGAGGGTGTTGGAGGCTCCGGCTCCCTTTCCAGAGTTAAAAATAGCCGGTCTGTTGGCGGAGGTGGAGAGCCTTACACACAGGAATGGAGGTGGGAGAGCCAGCGCCTGGGGGGCGCGGGGGTGGGAGCTGTCTTCTTGGGCTTGTCTGTCTGTCAGTCTTGTTTGGGAAGGTGCAGGGGGGCTTGCTGGCTAGAAAGGGGCATGTGGTCTGTGCAAGGAGGGGGTCTGGCCAAGGCCCTTCCTTCTTCCCCTGCCTGGGGTTCCTCCATCTGTCCCCACAAGACTAGCCTGCCAGGGCTCATGTTCCTACTCGAGGCTCAGACCACTAATGGGGGCATCAGGACAGCCCCACAGTCCCCTGCTGGTCCCAGCTTCCTGCCTCAACCTTCCTGTGAGGCGCTATTAAGGGTCGGGGTGGGATTCCAGAGCCCAGGTTCGTTTATAGCATTTCTGAGGGAACGGTCTCTGCCGGTGCTGGGCAGCTGTGTGCCTGACTCATCCCAAAACACTTTATAAATAACCTGGGGGGGAGGAGGGATGTGGGCTGTCTGCCCCTGTGCCCCCAACACTCTGTGAACTGGTGGCAGGCACTGAGGGCCCCAGGGCTTCCTAGATGTCAGGGTAGAGCAGCCCCACTCTGGTCGGGAGCCAGGGCCAAGGATGCTGGGGGAGGGGATTGTCAACTTCTGGAGATCAGCCTTGCAGCGATTCTGAGGCCCCAAGGAGTCTTCTGCTCAGCTATGATGTTGTTAGCACCCCTGCCTTCTGTGAGGTGCACTGGGGAATTTCTGGCTGGACAAATTGAGCCAGTATGGGCTAAACTCGCTGGGTGACCCAGGACAGGTCACTTCGCCTCTCTGAGTCTCAGAGCCCTCTGGTAAAATGAGAGGGTTGAGCTAGGTGAGTGCTAAGGTCCTGTCCAGCAGTTCCATTTTTGATTCTGTGTCTGGCACATTATAGGTGTGGATGAGTGGCTAGACATTCCTGCATCACAAGATGGGTGTGAGGGGGACTGGGGGGGGAGGAGGAGGGGCAGTGACCCACATCTGGAGCCCCGTGTGCTAGACAAGGAGAATCTCTCGCTAGTCAGGGCTGGTGGACACTGGGAGCCTTCAACCCAAGGACGGCCACCTGGGTTGGGGGGAAGCAGGGTCTGAAGGGTGTGCTCAGATAGAGCCTGATTATTGTCCCTGAGGGAGAAGAGACATTTGACTTGTGTCACCACAGAAGGCCAGCTAGGACCTGGAAGGCTAATTTCAGCTCGGCGTATCCTGTGCTCTTACTGCAAGAACCTTTCTAACTTGTGAGGTAGTGAGCTCCCTGTCCCTGAATGAATGCTCTAATGTAAGGGTGTGGAGGGACGGATTCCCCACGGAGTGAAGGGCTGTAGTTCAGTAGTTCCCAGCGTGGCAGGGAATCTGGATCCCTGAAGGAGTCTGTTAATAATACAGATTCCCCAGTCCCCCCTCCCACCGTCGCCCCTACTGAGTGGGACTCCCAGGGGTGGCGGCTAGGAGTCTCTGAGCTACGTCGTCCCCATGTGGGCCCTACAGTTCTGTGATGCTATGGTGCTGACCTCGGAAGGTTGGGGCTAAATATATCCCAGCCCCCTTACCCTCAATGTATCATGCCATGTGGGTTTTGAGCACTTTGCAACCACTGACACAGTGACAGTAGAGGAAGATCAAGCAGCAACCTCAGGAGACGATGAATGTGGTCTTAATCAATGGACTTGGCAGCCACCACAGAACCTGGACAAATGGCCCCCTTGGAGGCCATTGAAGAAACAAATGTCAAGCATCATGCTTTTGGGAATTAAAGTGCCAAAAAGGTTTTGGGATCTATTGAGGGAAACAGAACAGAGGGCCTTCAACAAGACACTTTGCTCTGTCAGCTAGTCCGGTTCAAACCCAGCCCCTGACAAGGGGGAGCCTGGTGCATTAGGAAGAACGTGGCTACAGGCAAGTCCACAGCCCTGATCAGACTCCTTACACCCCCTCACTTGCTGTGTGACTTTGAGCTTGTCCCTTATCCTCTCTGGGTCTCTCATTTGTAAAGTGAGGGGATTGGACTTTCAAGTCCTCCCTGATCTGATGTGTTGTAATACCTCAAAAGGCCAGGAGCTGGGTATTTGTCTAGTTTCTGGCATCAAACATTGTTCTGACCTGTTTTGCTGCTGTGGAGTCTCTCCTGCTTCTTACTTCCCAAACGATTCCTGCCCCCTCCTTTTTAATTTCCCAGGGTCTGCTGGAAGTGTGACTGACTTGGCCGATGAGGCAGGAAGGCCTTGCAGGAACAGAGTCAGGACAGCTGGTGGGGAGGGAAGGGGTGAACATGTAGGTATGCTCAGGCAGTGAGGACAGACTTGGGGGCCATGCCTGGTAGGGGCTCTGAGATGAGGGGCCAGGGCTGGGGAAGCCATAGGCTGCACCTCAGAGCTCGACCTACGGCCAGAAGGGGGATTCCCAGTTAATTACTGTGAAAGTCCCAAAGAGTATGAGGCCTCCCAAGAGCACAGTAGCCAAGTATTAATGTACAGGACGCTTCTGAAGACAGACCTGGATTAGGGATGGGGGGGCAAGGAGGCATTCATTTATCTCCAGAGGGCACGCCTAGGGCCAGGCATTGCATTGCACTGTTTCCAGCTCTCACACAACCCATACGAGAAGATACTGTTTGCCACAGTTTGCAGATGATGATAGCAAGGCCCAGATTAAATGATGTGCTCACAGGTACACAGCTGGTGAGAGGCAGAGCAGGATTTGAACTCGGGTCCCGCTGATTCTAAAGCACACATCGTGCGCCTCCTCTTCTGAGGGAGCGTCATTCTCCTAAAGCGTGACGCACCCATCAGCCCAAGATTCTGCCAGTATCTACCCAAGGTCAGGGTACGAGCTTGTAAGTGAACATGCATGAAGGAAATGTGATTTAGAATAAAACTGCCCTAGAGAAATTTGAAATATCCTAGGATAACCCAATACAATGTCTGCAGGGTTTGAACCTGAGGCCTGCTTGGTTGCAGGACTGATTGCTAGGGAAATGGAGGCGAAGGCGTGCTGGTCCCTGGCCTTGAGCTCACATGGTGCCTGGAAGGCCAGATGCAGGATTGTTGCAACACCTGGGGAGGAGGGCATGACCTCTGTGCTGGAGGCAATCAGGGAGGCGGGGCTGCAGCTGTCTCTCAGAGCGTGAGGTGGAATTTGCGTGGCTGTTAGGAGTGGGAAAAGAGAGTTCTAGGGCTTCCCTGGTGGCGCAGTGGTTAAGAATCCACCTGCCAATGCAGGGGACACGGGTTCGAGCCCTGGTCCGGGAAGATCCCACATACATGCCGCGGAGCAACTAAGCCTGTGTGCCACAACTACTGAGCCTGCACTCTAGAGCCTGCAAGCCACAACTACTGAGCCCACATGCCACAACTACTGAAGCCCACGCTCCTAGAGCCCGTGCTCTGCAACAAGAGAAGCCACTGCAATGAGAAGCCCGCGCACCACAACGAAGACTAGCCCCTGCTCGCCGCAACTAGAGAAAGCCCGCGCTCAGCAACGAAGACCCAACACAGCCAAAAATAAGTACATTTATAAAAAAAAAAAAAGAGAGAGTTCTAGGCAGCTGGAAGAGCATAGGCAAGAGGCTCAGAGGCCTGGAAGGGTGTGTGGAGTTGGGGAAACTGGGAGCAGCTCTATGGGGCTGGAGACGGGAGTAGATAAGAAGTGGGGCTCTGAGAGACAGGACTGGACAGGTGAGCGGGGCCAGACTGGGGAGGGCGTGTGTCTGTGTGACTTTCTGACTTTGGCTGAGCCTGTCTCCTCAGATGTAAAATGGGAAAATTAAGGCCTTCTCTTGGTACAGGGTTGTTGTGAGATTTTAACTAGATAATGAAAACAAAATGGGTGGTACTGGGCCTGACACAGGCTCAGTAACTGGTGTTACTCTTGTGGTTGTTGTTGTTGATGATGATGATGGTAATAATAATAACTGGGCTTCCTAGTTCCCCTTTGGTCTATTCTTAACACAGCAGCAAGAGTAATGCTGTTAAAACTTGGCAGATCATGTCCCTCCTCTGCTCACAAGGCTCAGGGACTCCCCCAAAGCCACAGCCCTTGTACTAGTCTTCCAGCCCCTACATGACCTGACCTTCCCCTAACCTGTCTCCACACATGTCTGTCACTCTGCTTGAGCCAAACTGGCCTCTTTGCTATGCCTTGAACGTATCAAGTTACTCCTGCCCCAGGGCCTTTGCACTTGCTGCTTCTTTTTACTGGAATGCTTCTCCTCAGGTTTCCACAGGGCTCACTCCCTAGCCTCCTTTATGTCTTTACTCAAGTGTCACCTCCTCAGTGAGGTTTTTGGCTAAGCTGTCTGAAATCACAGACTGTCTCCCCTCACTCACGCCAGCACTCCTCATCTCCCTTCCCTCCTTTATATCCCTTCTCTGTATTTATCACCTTCTAACATACTATGTATTTGTATTGTTTATTGTTTGTCACTCCCATTAGAATATACGCCTCATGAGGGCAGGGCTTTTTGTCTGTTCTGTGCCCTGCTGTATCCCAGCATCTAGCTCACAACTGGTGCCCGTTAATACATGTCATTTTTATATTATCATCTCTGGAGCATGGAGGGTGGGTTGGGGTAACCTTCGCCTGCTGGGTATGGCCAGCCCATGACTGGGGCCTCCGAGCTTGCCTTGCTTCTTTGGAAAGACATTTCCTCCAGGCCTTCCTGTCTCTTCAACAGGTGCCCAGAAGCTGCAGGCTTCTAGCTGACAGCCTCATCCCTCTCTGCAGGCTTCCCCACTTATTTCAAAACACAGCCCCCTCCATTTGCTCTGGGGCTTCCTCTCTTCCAGGAAACTCAATGAGCATGGGGGCGGGTGGATGGCTCATTTCAGAGGAATTTCCCTGGTTCCGCAAGCAGCCCAGTGCCTGGGAGCCCAGGAGCCTGCATGGCCTGATTTAGATCCTGGGAGCAGGGCCCCAGCTGCAGTCCTCACATCCAGCTGGAACCCCATTCTGAGGCGTTTGCAAAACCTCCTGCCCTTGTGCATCCCCACTCCTTCTATATTACTGGGCTGAGTCCAAGCCTGGGAGGAAGGTACCATGGTCACTTGGTCACTCCACTGGGCCAGGCTTCTGTCTGGCTGTGGATCTCAATGCAGAACTGGGGTCACAGGAGCAGAGGGGACCACCTCCCCCTGGTCCTTCCAGCTTTCTCTTTCTGCCCGACCACAGGGCCCCTGATGAGGTGCCCCCGAGGGAATCCCTGCTCATTGTGTTGGGGGGATTCTTCTGACAGCAACTTCAATTTCACAGAAACCTCTTGCAGATGCCAATTTCCTTTGGTCTTGTGTGTAAAATGACTCTAATGAGGGAGAGAAATCTAGACATATATGAGTAGCTGTAAGACAGGAGAATTTACGTATCTCAGGTGTCAGGCCTAGGAGAGCCCTTAGGGTCATGAGGCCCACCCTCCTCTTTTAAATGATGAAGAGCCTGAGGTCCCTAGGGCTGTGAGCTGTCAGATGTCACACAGCTGGAAGACACTGTGCTGGGACTCAAAGCCGCGTTTCCTGACTCCTCATCCAGTGCTCTTTCCACTGCACCCCACCAGCCAGGACACTGGGACTGGAATCCAGTCTCTGACCACAGCGCCTGTGCAAGTAGCCATCACTCCACGCTGCCATCAGAAGGCCTCTTCCCCTCTAACACCGGACCCCAGCCTTCTATAATGAGGCCGTCATGCTTGTAGAGGCTCCTGGGCTTGGCTTAAGATGGGCTTATGCTGTTAGGGTGGCACCCCACTCCTTTCATTAGAAAAATGCTGCCTAACTGCAGAGCTTTCACTAGGAGGAAAGGGTTCCTGCCACTGAGCCTAAAATCCCCAGGGATTCCTTTGATTCCGTTTCACATAATCACACTCTCTCATGTCACCGGCGGTGCTTCTCCTCCCTTGTAGGCCTTCACCCCTTTAAGGTCTTGCATGTAATGATCCTATTCCACTTAGCTTGGCAAAGCCCAGAATGTGGGTCTTTTCATCTGTTATAATTAGTCCACTTCCCCTGTTCCTGCATTGTTTCAGATATTTCATCTCTGAATATCCTCCAATTTCAGAGTATCTTTCTGGAACAGTGGATGCCAAGAACCCGATGCCAAGAACCTAATTCCACAATGGGGAAAGATCTCATTAGAAACAGATAGAGGAAGGGGCGTCCCCACTGGGCAAGAGTTGGACCCAGGTGGCCAGTAACAGGACCATCTGGAAGGTCTTCCCTCCTCCCTTCCTGGACACCCAGGGCTGCCCAGATACCAGTCTGAAGGCAGAGGGGGCTTCCCAAATGCCCTCCTGGGCACAGAGGATGGATGGAGCCCTCTCTGAGCAGGGCCATAGGTTTGAATCCGTCTCCATGTCTCCTCTCTCAGCCTCCTCTCACCACCCTGGTCCAGCTTTTTATTCATTCAGTAAACATTTATTAAGCACCTGCTACATGCCAGGCCTAGGGCTAGGCACTGGGGATACTATGGTAAACAAGAGGCACATCATCTCTACCCTCAAGAAGCTTATGTTCTAGTGCATTGGAGTGACAATAAATAAGCAAAGCGACAGATAGATGTGAACAGGTGAAGTGCAAGGAGGCCAAGTGCAGAGTCCAGGGAAGGAGAATAAGAGGGGCCACCTGGAGTGGATGGTCCAGGGGGGCCTCTGAGCAGTAGCACTGAAGCTGAGACCTGAAGGTGGGAAGGACCCTGCCAAGGAAAGATGTGGGAAGGTGGGTTTCTGGAAGAAAGGACAGGATGTGCAAAGCTCCACGCAGGAAAGACCCAGAGGAGGGTAGAGATGGACGGATGGCCAGCGTGGCGTGAGCTGAGGTTGGAGGGGTGAGGGAGCCGAGACCTGGAGGGCTTTATGCATTATTGCAAGTACCTGCCTTTCCCACGGACTCACTGTGTGACCTGAGCATGTAGCTTAACTTAGTTAAGCCTATGCCTTCTCTTTGGTGGGATGGAACTAGTAACTCTCCCTGTACAAACTTCTAGGAGGCTTTGATGAAATCCATGGAAAACACCAGTGCCTGGTACTGGCACTGGTGCTCCACATGGGGAGCAATTCTTATTCTTATTTTCACCCCTAGTTCCCCAAGGAAAAACATCTCAACTCCTTGGCTCTTTTCCCATCCTACCGCTGTCCTCAATCCCTTCTCCTCTCAAATGTGGGGCTCTCCCCATTCCAGCAGACACTCAGACAGAACTGATCAGACTTCAGCCTTAACAAGCCCAGTTGTCTGAGCTCTGCACGTTCTAAATGCTGATGGGAGGGGTGGGGCTTCTGCCCTCATTGTGGGCTGGCTCACATCCCTTCATCTCCCCTTGATTCTCTGTTCTTTCTGATCTTTAAATTGTTTCAGCAGGCACAACAAGAATATTTCTGGAATATGTGTGAAGTATAAAGAATAAGAGCACAGCGAACGCCTGTGTACTCACCACTCAATTTAAGAATAAGAACGCTGCCTTCCCATATGCAGTCTCCCTTCCGTGCCCTGGAGCTAAACCACCTTCTGGAATTTTGTGTATATCTTTTTTTTCTTTTCTTGATAGTTTGCCGCTTATGTTTATAGACCTAAGTAATGTTGTTTTAGTTTTTGCATGTTTTGGAACTTTATATAAATGGAACGACACTGTAGATATATATATTTTTAAATTGGGGTAGAGTTGTTTTGCAATGTTGTGTTAGTTTCTACTGTACAGTGGAGTTCCCTGTGCTATACAGCAGGTTCTTATTAGTTATCTATTTAATACATATTAGTGTATATATGTCAATCCTGATCTCCCAATTCATCCCACCACCACCACCACCACTACTTTCCTCCCTTGGTGTCCATATGTTTGTTCTCTACATCTGTGTCTCTATTTCTGCCCTGCAAACCGGTCCATCTGTACCATTTTTCTAGGTTCCACATATATGCATTAATATACGATATTTGTTTTTCTCTTTCTGACTTACTTCATTCCATATGACAGTCTCTAGATTCATCCACGTCTCTACAAATGACCCAATTTCGTTCCTTTTTATGGCTGAGTAATATTCCATTGTATACATGTACCACATCTTCTTTAGCCATTTGTCTGTCAACGGGCATTTAGGTTGCTTCTATGACCTGGCTATTGTAAATAGTGCTGCAATGAACATTGGGGTGCATGTGTCTTTTTGAATTATGGTTTTCTCTGGGTATATGCCCAGTAGTGGGATTGCTGGGTCATATGGTAATTCTATCTTTAGTTTTTTAAGGAACCTCCATACTGTTCTCCATAGTGGCTGTATCAATTTACATTCCCACCAACAGTGCAAGAGGGTTCCCTTTTCTCCACACCCTCTCCAGCATTTGTTGTTTGTAGATTTTCTGATGATGCCCATTCTAACTGGTGTGAGGTGATACCCCATTGTAGTTTTGATTTGCATTTCTCTAATAATTAGTGATGTTGAGCAGCTTTTCATGTGCTTCTTGGCTATCTATATGTCTTCTTTGGAGAAATGTCTATTTAGGTCTTCTGCCCATTTTTGGATTGGGTTGTTTGTTTTTTTAATATTGAGCTGCATGAGCTGTTTATATATTCTGGAGATTAATCCTGTGTCCGTTGATTTGTTTGCAAATATTTTCTCCCATTCTGAGGGTTGTCTTTTCGTCTTGTTTGTAGTCTCCTTTGCTGTGCAAAAGCTTTTAAGTTTCAGTAGGTCCCATTTGTTTATTTTTGTTTTTATTTCCATTACTCTAGGAGGTGGATCAAAAAAAGATCTTACTGTGATTTATGTCAAAGAGTGTTCTTCCTATGTTTTCCTCTAAGAGTTTTATAGTGTCTGGTCTTACATTTAGGTCTCTAATCCATTTGGATTTTATTTTTATGTATGGTGTTAGGGAGTGTTCTAATTTCATTCTTTTACATGTAGCTGTCCAGTTTTCCCAGCACCACTTATTGAAGAGACTGTCTTTTCTCCATTGTATATCCTTGCCTCCTTTGTCATAGATTAGTTGACCATAGGTGCGTGGGTTTGTCTCTGGGTTTTCTATCTTGTTGCATTGACCTATGTTTCTGTTTTTGTGCCAGTACCATATTGCCTTGATTACTGTAGCTTTGTAGTATAGTCTGAAGTCAGGGAGTCTGATTCCTCCAGCTCCATTTTTTTTCCCTCAAGACTGCTTTGGCTATTCAGGGTCTTTTGTGTCTCTATACAAATTTTAAGATTTTTTGTTCTAGTTCTGTAAAAAATGCCATTGGTAATTTGATAGGGATTGCATTGAATCTGTAGATTGCTTTGGGTAGTATAGTCATTTCACAATATTGATTCTTCCAATCCAAGAACATGGTATATCTCTCCATCTGTTGGTATCATCTTTAATTTCTTTCATCAGTGTCTTATAGTTTTCTGCATACAGGTCTTTTGTCTCTCTAGGTAGGTTTATTCCTAGGTGTTTTATTCTTTTTGTTGCAATGGTAAATGGGAGTGTTTCCTTAGTTTCTCTTTCAGATTTTTCATCTTTAGTGTATAGGAATGCAAGAGATTTCTGTGCATTAATTTTGTATCCTGTAACTTTACCAAATTCATTAATTAGCTCTAGTAGTTTTCTGGTGGCATCTTTAGGATTCTCTATGTATAGTATCATGTCATCTGCAAACAGTGACAGTTTTACTTCTTCTTTTTCAATTTGTATTCCTTTTATTTCTTTTTCTTCTCTGATTGCCGTGGCTAGGACTTCCAAAATTATGTTGAATAATAGTGGTGAGAGTGGACATCCTTGTCTTGTTCCTGATCTTAGAGGAAATGCTTTCAGTTTTTCACCATTGAGAATGATGTTTGCTGTGGGTTTGTCGTATATGGCCTTTATTATGTTTAGGTAGGTTCCCTCTATGCCCATTTTCTGGAGAGTTTTTATCATAAATGGGTGTTGAATTTTGTCAAAAGCTTTTTCTGCATCTATTGAGAGGATCATATGGTTTTTATTCTTCAATTTGTTAATATGGTGTATCACATTGATTGATTTGCGTATATTGGAGAATCCTTGCATCCCTGGGGTAAATCCCACTTGATCATGGTGTATGATCCTTTTAATGTGTTGTTGGATTCTGTTTGCTAGTATTTTATGGAGGATTTTTGCATCTATATTCATCAGTGATATTGGTCTCTAATTTTCTTTTTTTGTAGTATCTTTGTCTAGTTTTGGTATCAGGGTGATGGTGGCCTCATAGAATGAGTTTGAGAGTGTTCCTTCCTCCGCAATTTTTTGGAAGAGTTTGAGAAGGATGGGTGTTAGCTCTTCTCTAAATGTTTGATAGAATTCACCTGTGAAGCCATCTGGTCCTGGACTTTTGTTTGTTGCAAGATTTTTAATCACAGTTTCAATTTCATTACTTGTGATTGGTCTGTTCATATTTTCTGTTTCTTCCTGGTTCAGTCTTGGAAGCTTATACCTTTCCAAGAATTTGTCCATTTCTTCCAGGTTGTCCATTTTATTGGCATAGAGTTGCTTGTAGTAGTCTCTTAGTATGCTTTGTATTTCTGCGGTGTCTGTTGTAACTTCTCCTTTTTCATTTCTGATTTTATTGATTTGAGTCCTCTCCCTCTTTTTCTTGATGAGTCTGGCTAACGGTTTATCAATTTTGTTTATCTTCTCCAAGAACTAGCTTTTAGTTTTATTGATCGTTGCTATTGTTTTCTTTGTTTCTATTTCATTTATTTCTGCTCTGATCTTTATGATTTCTCTCCTTCTGCTAACTTTGGGTTTTGTTTGTTCTTTCTCTAGTTCCTTTAGGTGTAAGGTTAGATTGTTTATTTGAGATTTTTCTTGTTTCTTGAGGTAGGCTTGTATAGCTATAAACTTCCCTCTTAGAACTGCTTTTGCTGCATCCCATAGGTTTTGGATCATCGTGTTTTCATTGTCATTTGTCTCTAGGTATTTTTTGATTTCCTATTTGATTTCTTCCGTGATCTCTTGGTTATTTAGTAGTATATTGTTTAGCCTCCATGTGTTTGTGTTTTTTACGTTTTTTCCCCTGTAATTCATTTCTAATCTCATAGTGTTGTGGTCAGAAAAGATGCTTGATATGATTCCAATTTTCTTAAATTTACTGAGGCTTGATTTGTGACCCAAGATGTGATCTATCCTGGAGAATGTTCCATGCGCACTTGAGAAGAAAGTGTAATCTTCTGTTTTTGGATGGAATGTCCTATAAATATCAATTAAATCTATCTGGTCTATTGTGTCATTTAAAGCTTCTGTTTCCTTATTTATTTTCATTTTGGATGATCTGTCCATTGGTGTAAGTGAGGTGTTAAAGTCCTCCACTATTATTGTGTTACTGTCGATTTCCTCTTTTATAGCTGTTAGCAGTTGCCTTATGTACTGAGGTGCTCCTATGTTGCGTGCATATATATTTATAATTGTTATATCTTCTTCTTGGATTGATCCCTTGATCATTATGTAGTGTCCTTCCTTGTCTCTTGTAGCATTCTTTATTTTAAAGTCTATTTTATCTGATATGAGTATTGCTACTCCATCTTTCTTTTGATTTCCATTTGCATGGAATATCTTTTTCCATCCCCTCACTTTCAGTCTGTATGTGTCCCTAGGTCTGAAGTGGGTCTCTTGTAGACAGCATATATATGGGTCTTGTTTTTGTATCCATTCAGCAAGCCTGTGTCTTTTGGTTGGAGCATTTAATCCATTCACATTTAAGGTAATTATCAATATGTATGTTCCTATTACCATTTTCTTAATTGTTTTGGGTTTGTTTATGTGCATTTCTCTTGTGTTTCCCACTTAGAGAAGTTCCTTTAGCATTTGTTGTAGAGCTGGTTTGGTGGTGCTGAATTCTCTTAGCTTTTGCTTGTCTGTAAAGCTTTTGATTTCTCCATCGAATCTGAATGAGATCCTTGCTGGGTAGAGTAATCTTGGTTGTAGGTTCTTCCCTTTCAGCACTTTAAGTATATCATGCCACTCCCTTCTGGCTTGTAGAGTTTCTGCTGAGAAATCAGCTGTTTACCTTATGGGAGTTCCCTTGTATGTTATTTGTCGTTTTTCCTTTGCTGCTTTCAATAATTTTTCTTTGTCTTTAATTTTTGCCAATTTGATTACTATGTGTCTCGGTGTGTTTCTCCTTGGTTTTATCCTGTATGGGACTCTCTGTGCTTCCTGGACTTGGGTGGCTATTTCCTTTCCCATGTTAGGCAAGTTTTCGACTATAATCTCTTCAAATATTTTCTCTGGTCCTTTCTCTCTCTCTTCTCCTTCTGGGACCCCTATAATGCGAATGTTGTTGCGTTTAATGTTGTCCCAGAGGTCTCTTAGGCTGTCTTCATTTCTTTTCATTCTTTTTTCTTTATTCTGTTCTGTGGCAGTGAATTCCACCATTCTGTCTTCTAGGTCACTTATCCGTTCTTCTGCCTCAGTTATTCTGCTATTGATTCCTTCTAGTGTAGTTTTCATTTCAGTTATTGTACTGTTCATCTCTGTTTGTTTGTTCTTTAATTCTTCTAGGTCTTTGTTAAACATTTCTTGCATCTTCTCGATCTTTGCCTCCATTCTTTTTCCGAGGTCCTGGATCATCTTCACTATCATTATTCTGAAATCTTTTTCTGGAAGGTTGCCTATCTCCACTTCATTTAGTTGTTTTTCTGGGGTTTTATCTTGTTTCTTCATCTGATACATAACCCTCTGCCTTTTCATCTTGTCTATCTTTCTGTGAATGTGGTTTTTGTTCCACAGGCTGCAGGATTGTAGTTGTCATGTGCCTTTTTAATTCAACATTTTTGTCTGAAATTCATGCATGCTGTTACTGCTATATAGTATTCCATTGTAGGAATAGATCATGATTTAATTATTCATTTTCCAGCCTAAGAAAGTTGGGTTGTTTTCAGTTTTTTTCTTTTACAAACAGTGCTGCTATGAACACTCCTGTTCATAACTGAACACAGATACGCCATGGTATAAATCTAGTAGTGGAATTGCTGGAATTATATGGGATCATGCTAAATTATTTTCCAACAATATAGAATATATATTCTAATGTAATATAGAAGTGTCCTCTTTGCTCTGCAGCTGCTCAATGCCTGCTTTGTGAGTCCTTATAATTTTTGCTCATCTAGAGGGTGGTATCTCATCATGTTCCCCCTTGGTTTTCTGGTGTCTTTACCAATGCAGCTATATTTGGCTTTGCTGAGGTTGAGGTTAGTTACTCTCTCCTCTTCAGAATCTGTTTCTATGCCAACCTCTATCCTTCTTGCTTATGGCAGAGGATACAAGCTTCCTTCCCTCTCAAACCTGGTCCTTTTCTCTCTCCTTTATGATCCCATTCCTTCCTTGCTTTCCTCTCATCTTCAGTATCCCTCTATTTATGATTTCCAGATTTTTAAAATGAGTAGTGTGGCAGACATGTTGGTCACATACCCAGTCACTTGCTATTTTCAACCTCTTCTTCTGGCCTCCCTCCTCCTGTAGAGTCTGAAAATGCCAGAAACTTTCCTGGCTTCCCTTGCAGCTAGAAGTGACCATGTGACCCAGTCTGGCCCATGAGATATAAGGGGACTTCTGGTAGGAGGCTTCTGGGAAATATTTTTGAAGATTAATTTCTCTGGGACAAGGAAGTAAGCTCTCCCCCTTCCTGCCTGCCATGGATGTTTATATATGAGAACATGATGTTTGGAGCTGCAGCAGCCATCTTGCAACTAGGAGGCAATAAGTCTGAGGATGAGAAACCAGTGTGCTTAGGATGTTGTAGAGAAAGGATGGACAAAGCCTGGGTTCTTGGGGACTTTGCTGAGCCACTGAGCTAATCCTGGCGCTCCCCCCCTCCAGACTTCTTGTTATGTTAATTTAATGTCTTTATTGATCAAACCATATTAGTAGGATAATCTTTTTGCAGCCTAAACATCCTGACTGATAGGGGTGTCTTTGTGTGGATTTCTCCTCTTGATTTTTTTCTGTTTTGTTCACTAGCTCCTTTTGTGCTCCTCCAAATTGCACTCTAAAGATTCAAAATGTAATTCCTGACACTCCAGTTGCTCTTGAACTTTCTATAATACTTGACACTGTTCATCTATCCTCCGGAAGACTTTGCCTCCTGGGGCTTCTGTGATGCTCCAGAGTCCTGGGTCTCCATCTGCCTTTTCTCTTTTATTTTTCTGGAGGCCCCACTGGGATTCCTGCCTTCCTTCTCTTCTTCTTGCACTGACTCCTTCTCACCATGAACTACCCTTGCTGAACACCTGCTACAGACTAGGAGCCAAACTTGGCTCTTTCCAGAGGTCATTTTATTTACTGCTTAAAAAAATCCCGTGACTTAGGTATTATTATCCCCACTTCACACATATGGAACCTAGGCTCTGAGAGGTTAATTAACTTGCCCAAGTCTACCCAGTTAGTAAGTGACATGGCTGGGATTTGAACGGAGGTATCTTCGACTTAATTGTACCATCTTGCCCAAGGCTACACAGACAGGTCCCTTTCTCATAGCTCTCTGTATCCCCTTTCCCAAGGTCAAGTGACCCATTCTTATGGCATCAACTATACTTTTATAGAGAGACCTCTCAAGTCTTAACCTATAGTATGCACTATCTCCTTGGTCCTAAAAAAATCACTGAAGCTTCTCCTATCATTTTCATCTGACATGTATAGAGTTACCTAATCTGCCTTTGTGATTTCTGACCATGGCATCTCCCAGCCACGGAGATGGATGGACAGTCCTGCATCCTCTTTGTCTCCCCCTCCCTTCCTCATCTCATGTATTCAGTCAGAAGCAGCAGCCTATAATGACTTCATTTAAAATGTTTCTTCAATTTGTCCCTTTGCCCTCATTCCTGGGCAGTGACCCATGCCCATCTGGTGTAGCACAATAGTTTCCTTCCTGCTCTTCCTGCTTCAGCCCCTCCCTTCTCATCCATCCCTGGGATGCTCCCAGGTGACCCATTCTGGTACATTGCTTTCCTTATGCCCCTCACTGTTTTGGCTCCCTCGCAGACTCCCCATTTCCTCGCTTTCATGGCTGTTCATTATCTGGCTCAAGCCTTGTTTCTCTACAGAGTAGTTCAAATCAGCCAGCGTGGTCCGCTGTTTCAGATATAACTTCTCCTTCCTTAACTTCCAGCTGCCCATTTGTCCAACCCTGCCTTACCTCCTCCTCTAAGTGTCAAACGCCTTGTCTTTCAGAAATCACCTCTGGTCCCTTGGGCCAGCGGAAGACTCCAGTCATCAGACCACTGGGGTCTCTGCCTCCTCAGATTTCCCATAACACTCACTGCCTGAATGTGTCACTGGGGCACCTGTCAGTTGCTCACTGTGTCATGGTGCCTAAGCCGGGTTTCCCAAACAAGACTGTAAAATCCTTTATGATTGGAACCATGCCTCTCCTTGCCTGAGGCTCAATGTCGGGGGACTGAATGGAGACAGTCCCTTTCCTGTAAGTCAGCCCACCTCCTGTACAAACATTGATTGAGCATCTACTATGTTCCAGGTACTATTCTGAACACTGAGAATGCAGCTGAGGAGACGAAGTTCCTGCCCTCAAGGGGCTTATGGTCTAATAAGAAAGACAGATAAATACATTTTAGAAAGAGTGATTGTTTTGTAGGGCAAGTATAAGGTGCTCATAGTAGGGGCACCTAACCATGACTAAAGTGCCAGGGAAGTCTTCCCCAAGAAAGTAAATTTTATTTTTTGTTTTAGCTTTTACAGGTCTCAATTTTTTATTATTAGAATCAACAAAGAATAACATTTCAATAAATATAATCAGAATAAACAAAATGTGGGAAAAAGAAAATAAAAAGTCTATCACCCAAGGAAGTGAATTTTAAATTGGAACCTGAAGAGATTTATCCAGATGAAGAGGAGGGAAAGAACATTCCAGGCAGAGCACAGATGAAGGTTCAGAAGTGATGCAGAATGTAGCACATTTGAGGGACTGAAAAATAAAAGTCACGCATGGCTGTGGTTGGCATGGAGAGTGTAGGGAGAGAGGTGGTGGGAAGGGCTGGGAGGGATAAGCAGAGGGCCACATGGGCTGGACCCAGGAGAAATAAGAGCCAGGGTGTTGTGGCCTTGGTGAAGAGATTGTGATACTTTTTAAGGAAGGAAGCTATAGATACAGGGAAATATCAGGGGGCAAAGAAGGAGGACTAGATGACAAGGAGGCAGGGAATGGTGAATTGGCTGGCAGCATTCTGAAGACTGTGGAAACATTCCAATCACTGG
This sequence comes from Eubalaena glacialis, assembly GCF_028564815.1. Lineage (NCBI taxonomy): Eukaryota > Metazoa > Chordata > Mammalia > Artiodactyla > Balaenidae > Eubalaena > Eubalaena glacialis. The sequence goes on along the minus strand of NC_083716.1, from coordinate 30,774,935 downwards.
AACCTGCCCTGTGACCTGGCCAGTGGTCAGGAATTCCAAAAGGTCTATAGGAGTCTACCAGCCAAAGCATGATGCAATCAAAGCCATGAGAAGGTGTGTATAAAGCCCTGTGTTGGAGGGGGATGCTTCAAGAAAGCCCTCCTGGGACTGATGGGCTTGGAGATGCATCTAAAAGGTGGGATTCATAGTGCTGAGTGGGTGGGCTCAGGACAGTATTCTCTCCTTCCTGCCAGTGCCCAGTGCCAGCCTTTGGCTAATGGCCTCTGGCTCGGGGCTCACAGTGGCTGTTACCCTGGAGGAAGCGCCTCTGCTTCTCCTTCCACAGCAGGAGCTGTCCTTGGTAGGATGGCATGGGCAAAGACCACTTCCTCGACACCTACTTCCTCCCCAGGCTCTACCAGCCTCAGCAAATAGCTACTTTCTCTCCAAGGCAATTCGACCAATTTGTCCAAACATGCATAGCCAATAAGTGGCTCTGAACTGAGGTCTTTATCTATTGTAGCACCTCCCCCACTGTCCAGAATAATTTTGTATCATCTACAAAATAAAATTTTCATTTATATTTATTCCTTCCCAAAGAACAAATCAGATGTAAAATGATCAGTTCTAACACTGTCTCAGAGAAACCCTGCTTCTTTCTCTTCGTCTTCCAGAGAATTTTGCTTTAATTAATTCAACAAATTTATTGTCAGACATTATTCCAGGCATTTGGGATACATCAGTGAACATAGCAAAGACCACTGCCCAAGCTTACAATTTAGCAGGCAAGACAAACAGGAGACATAATGAGTAGATATATTGTTTGCTAGCAAAGGTGATGAATGCAATGGAAACAGAACAAGAAGGGGAAGAAAATAAAGACTTTTTTTTATTCCCACGAGCCAACTTACCTTAGTGGGCAGGAGGATAGAGAGAATGAGAGAGAAGGAAGAGATAGGACAGGGCTTCGGTTTTTTGTTTTGTTTTTTTTTAAATGTGGATCTATTTAATTTAATTTATTTTTTGTAGGTATTCTATTTTCTATTGAGGTATAGTTGATTTACAATATTATACTAATTTCAAGTATACAACATATTGATTCAAAAAATTTTAGCTTATACTCCATTTAAAATTTTTATAAAATATTGGCTATATTTCTTGTGCTGTACAATATATCCTGTAGCTTTCTTTTTTTATACATAGTAGTTTGTGTAAAAAACTCTTAATCCCCTATGTCTATTATGCCCCTCTCCCCTTTCCTCTCCCCATTGGTAACCACTGGTTTGTTCTCTATATCCGTGAGTTGATTTCTGTTTGTTTTTTTAAATAAATTTATTTATTTATTTATTTATTTTTGGCTGCATTGGGTCTTTGTTGCTGAGCTCGGGCTTTTCTCTAGTTGCGGTGAGCGGGGGCTACTCTTCCTTGCAGTGTGTGGGCTTCTCATGGCAGTGGCTTCTCTTGTTGCAGAGCATGGGCTCTAGGCGTGAGGGCTTCAGTAGTTGTGGCCTGCAGGGTCTAGAGCGCAGGCTCAGTAGTTGTGGCGCTTGGGCTTATTTGCTCTGCGGCATGTGGGATCTTCCCGGACCAGGGCTTGAACCCGGGTCCCCTGTATTGGCAGGTGGATTCTTAACCACTGCACCACCAGGGAAGTCCCTGATTTCTGTTTTGTTATATTCATTCATTTGTTTTAGTTTTTAGGTTCTAGTATAGGTGATAACATATGGTATTTGTCTTTCTCTGTCTGACTTATTTCACTAATCATAATACCCCCCGGGTCCAGCCATGGCAATATTTCATTCTTTTTTATGGCTGAGCAGTATTCCATTGTATATGTATGCCACATCTTCTTTATCCATTCACCTGTTGATGGGCACTTAGGTTGCTTCCATATCTTGGCTCTTGTAAATAATGCTGCTATGAACATTGGGGTGCATGTATCTTTTCAAATTAGTGCTTTGTTTTCTTCAGATATATACCCTGGAGTGGAATTGCTGGATTACATGGTAGTTCTATTTTTAGTCTTTTGTGAAACCTCCATACAGCTTTCCATGGTGGCTGCAGGACAGGGCTTCTGTTTTTCGCTATAAACCCTTGTCCCTGGTTGGAATTTTAGACTAATTGCATGTATTACTTTGATAAAAATAAAAATTAAGTTCAAATAGTGCTGTAATTATATTGGTGTGTGAGGGTAGCAGGGTGAGCTAAGTTCTCTTTTGTCACTGCAGAAAACAGGACAAGGTTTCTAGAGTTAATAAATCAAGAAATAGAACTGCAGGCATATCATTTAGCAAAGTAAACTTCTGAAAAATCAGAATTCAAAGCAGAAATAGCTAAAAGAGTGAAAAGTCATTTCTTCCGAAGAAATGACTAGAGGTAGGAAGGCGTAAGATAGAGTAGGCAGGGGACTCTTGCCTTTTATTATAAGCCTTTCAGTATGTTTGGATTTTTAAAATTATAGTCATGTGTTACTTTCACAAATAAAAAAAAAACCGCATCCTACTGAGCCCTGGGAAGTCCACAGAGGGGTGTCTTGGGGGCTTCTATAGGGCGTGAGGGGGTGGGAGAGTAGGTAAGTTCTGCCCCCTTTCATGCAAATCCACTTTCTTTGATTTTTTTTATATATCTGACTTTCATGCAAGGTTTTGTTTGAACAAAAGTTTCTGCAGCAGAAATTGGTTTGAGCTCCATGATCACTTTCGGCTCTCATAATTAACAATGCTTTATAAGCATCTATTACCCTTTATGCTTATGCCTATGTACTTCCTCAAAGAATTTCCATCACTTAGAAGCCTTGCAGTCTTACCCCAGTTGGCTATGGTTTGAAGTGACTGGTGAGTTCATTGCCAGTTTGCTTGGTATGGAGGTGAGGCCCTGCAGTCGATAACTGCTCCTCCAGAGGACCTCTGGAGCCCCTCTCAGAGCAGGGGTTCTTTGGGAATTCTGCCGGGCCTCCAGCACGGTGGCTATCATAATGAGAGGGATGCGCTTTAGCTAATAGTCCCAGTATCTGTGGCGGTTTCTCCTGGGGTAGCTGTGACTTCTTCTTATAGAAACTTGCCTCCCACTCCACGTCCTGTAAAAGAGAAAGGAAGAGAGAGAGAGGGAGAGAGAGAGAGATGGAGAGAGGCTATGAACGAAAAAAGGGAGGCAACCCCCCATTAGCTTAGTCACCTCCTAGTGACTCCACCTACAGACATGTGTCATGATCTGCCTGCTCTGATACTATTTTTAGGGCAGGTCCCTTCCATTCATGTTTCTAGGGCCTTTGCAATCATCCCTGTTGCTGCCTGGCAGCTGCTTTCCTGAGTTTGAAGTTCCAGAGGTGCTGTGTTTCCAGGAAACTTTCATGCCTTCTTGCCTTTTCGCACTGTGTTCCTTCATCTGCTGTCCGGGGATATGACACTAATCCTTGAAGTCCAAGCTCAAATGTCATGTAGCTTGTAAAACTTTTTCTGGACCCCAGCTCTGAAGAAACTGTCTTCACCTTAACACTTATCACAGAGCCTGGCCATCACTTGATTATAGTTTGGTGTCCTTGAGGGGTTTAAAACATCCCATGGTCATCTTTCTGTCTGGCATACAGTGGGTTTTTAGCATCTGCTCACTGAATTAAATAAAAGCATGCTTGCTATTATTTTCTGTGCTTTAGGAAAACTTGCTTGGCCTGGAAGAAACTTTGCTGTGGGAGGATCTTTAGCAAGCATCTAAATAAATCTTTTCCCATTGTCCTCTTGAAAGACCAGATTTGGAATAGTAGGCTACACTTAGAGGGGTCCTGTCTGGGGAGGGAGACTTGTTGCCACCAATTTACAGATCAGAGAACTGAGGATCAGAGAGATTGAGACTTACTGATGATCAGGTAGTGAATAGCAGAAGCCAGAGGTTGAAACCCATGTCATATGACTCCAGGGACACAGTTTCCTACCACACACTTCCTCGTAGTCTCCACAGTGTGCTCTGAGATGACACCATTTAAGACTTTTCAGACCACAATTTTCCCTCCAAGCATTCATGCAATTGTTTTCCTTCCAGACCCAAGTGCTGAGAATCTCTATCACCCTCCTGCTTTTTCTTCATTTCCCTGAGATTTGCTAGCTCTTTCCCTGTCTCCCCTGCAGTCTGTAGGAGTTCGTTTCCCTCTCATCTCTTTGCAGGTATCGTGATTTCCAAATCTCTCAGTTGGTTTCTTTTTCTGGCTGTGGTCCTTTTTGGGGAGACTTTCCAATGCAGCTGAAGATTAGAGGATGATAACACTGAATTAGTTAGTGGATCTCCTTTGATGTTATTTTGTGGGCAAACATTAATTTATGACAAAAACATCAAAGAGCTAGGCTCTTGCATACAACTGGTTTGTCCCAAGGCAGCTGGGTAATAATGATCAGTCAGATTAAATCTCAGCATCTTCTCCTGCCTCCAGAGTTAAAGCCCAAATGACTGGAGTGTGGGAACATCCCATCCTGTAGTATCCCATCACAGCCTCAAGTTAGCACAGTATGAAACTCTCCTCACTCCGAATGTGGATCTCTCTCCATAGCCTCCCCTTTGATGCCTCCAAGACTTGAGGTCTGTCAAGACTGTTATAACAACCCTGGAGGCAATGTAGTGATAAAAGGCTGGGGCTGTTAATGTCTTTTTCCAGTCAGAGGAGCTGGATATTAGAAGGGGTCATTCCTCTTTGCGTGGATGAGCTCAAGGTTCTCTCTAGAGTCCTAGTCCTGTAATTTCAGTGGTAAGGAGAACTCTCCTTGGGCTATACGGGAAGGTGCCAGCACCATGCTTGGCACATAGCAAACTCTCCATACATAATGGTTGAATGTACTTGTTGAGAAAGGTCATGAAGCATGAAAGTCTATGGCTAGTTGAAGAGGAATAAGGTGTAGAGCTCAGGTCTTTGCTTACACTACAAAACCTCCTAACCCACTTATGTCTGTGGCCTTTACTCTGCTTCTTCCACTGTATTTGTGGTGGAAAATTGTCTGTGCTCCTTTCCAGAGCCACCCCTTCCATGTTTGCCCATCCTCTGCTGACCTCTTAAGGGCTTGCTTCTGCAATTAACCCTCTCTTTTCTGAGCCGTCAATGTTTCCCTCTCTAGTAGATTATTCCTATCAGCAAACAGCAAGCTCTAATGTCTCCCGTCTTCGAAGAACCTCCTCGGCTTCTTCTTCTCCCTCAAGCCACCGTGCTACTTTTCGCTCTCCTTTACAGCAAAATGTCTCTAAATAGTTGTCTACGCTCCCAGTATCTCTACTTCCTCTCCTCCATTCTGACTCTCAAACCCACTTTAATCAGAATTTCATCCCCATACTCCGCTAAAACAGCTCTTATCAAGGTCACCAGTGACCTTGCTGCCAAGTCCAGTGGTCATTTCTCAGTCCTCATGTTATTCCACATGTAAGCAGCACTCCACGCGGATGGTAAGGCTCTGTTACCAGGTTTTTGCTTGGTTCCAGGACATCAGTCTCTCTTGGGTCTCCTCCTACTTCATTGGCCACTCTTCTCAGAATCCTCTGTCTTCCCAACCTGTAAGTAACGAAGTACCCAGGATAGGCTCTTTATTTTATTTTATTTTTAAAATATCTTTATTGGAGTATAATTGCTTTACAATATTGTGTTAGTTTCTGCTGTATAACAAAGTGAATATATGTATCCATATATCCCCATATCCCCTCCCTCTTGCACCTCCCTCCCACCCTCCCTATCCCACCCCTCTATGTCGTCACAAAGCATCGAGCTGATCTCCCTGAGTTATGAAGCAGCTTCCCACTAGCCATCCATTTTACATTTGGTAGTATATATATGTCATTGCTACTCTTTCACTTCGTCCCAGCTTCCCCTTCCCGCTCTGTGTCCTCAAGTCCATTCTCTACGTCTGCGTCTTTATTCCTGCCCTGCCACTAGGTTCATCAGTACCATTCTTTTAGATTCCATATATATGTGTTAGCATACGGTATTTGTTTTTCTCTTTCTGACTTATTTCACTCTGTATGACAGACTCTAGGTCCATCCACCTCATTACAAATAACTCAGTTTTGTTCCTTTTTATGGCTGAGTAATATTCCATTGTATATATGTGCCACATCTTCTTTATTCATTCATCTGTTGATGGACATTTAAGTTGCTTCCATGTCCCGGCTATTGTAAATAGTGCTGCAATGAACATTGTGGTACATGTCTCTTTTTGAATTATGGTTTTCTCGGGGTATATATATGCCCAGTAGTGGGATTGCTGGGTAATACTGTTTTTAGTTTTTTAAGGAACCTCCATACTGGTCTCTGTAGTGGCTGTATCAATTTACATCAGGATCAGTTCTTAAACATTTTTTTCTAGCTATAGTCACTTCCTAGATAATTTCATCTAGACCCGTGGTTTTAAATACCATTCACATACTGATGACTCCTGAAGTTATATTTCCAGCCCTCTACCTCTCCCCTGAACCCCAACTTCCTACTCTACTAAGGTGTATAACGTGCATATCAAACTTCCAACCTAAATCAACTAAGCACATCCAAACTCTGTATTCCCCATTCCTACTCAGCCCTTAGTCTTCCTCCCTCAGTAAATAGCAACTCCTTTCTTCCAGTGGCTGAGACTTCAAAACTCGGAATCATCTTTAACTCTCTTTCATACTGCAACCTCAATCTATCTATAGGTCCTTTCAGCGTTACCTCCAAGTTGCATCTAGAGTCTGGCCACTTCTCACCCCACTGCTCCTACCCTAATCTAAGCCACCACCGTATCTTGCCTGGACTACTCTAACGGCCTCCTAATTGGCCTCACTGCTTCTATCCTTGCCTCCCTGCCAACCCTAGCATCCAGAGTAATCTTCTAAAAACTGCAATTAGATAATACCACGTCTCTACTCTAAATCTTCTAAGGCTTGTCATCTCACTTTCTGAGTGGAATCCAAAATCCTTATGAGGGCCTACAAGTCATATAAAACCTGGCTCCTGCTACCTCTCTGATTTCAGCTCCCATCTCTCTTCCCCTGGCCTACTCCAGTCTAGCTACACTGGTCTCCCTGCTATTCTTTGAACACGCCAAGCCCACTCCTTTCTCGGAGCCCTTGTACTCTGTCCTCTAAGCTTTGTCACTCTTCCCTCACATACCTGCATGTTAAATTCTCTCACTTCCTTCAGGCCTCTGCCCAAATTTCACCTTAACAAAAAAAACTTGCCCTGACTATTTTTTCTGAAATACCCCCTCCCCCTGTCTCTCTCTCTCATGACCATGCTTTACTTTACTTCTTAGTGATGCTTACAACTTGACATATTTTATACTATTTGCTAATCTGTTATTGATTGTTACCCCACTAATATACGTTCAATAAGAACAAAGTCTTTGTGCATTTAGTCGTCGCTGTATCCCAAGCTCCTAGAAAAGTGCCTGATACATAGTAGGTGTTCAACAAATATACATAGAATGAATGGATTGGTTGAATGCACTCATCCAGACGTCTTGTCTTCAAGTGAAGAGAGTGGTTTCCAGATGGTTGTCTAATTAATATGATCAAAACCACGTGTGAGGAACTGGGAGAGGTGTACATGGAGATCATCAGATGTGCATTTATTTATTACCAGAGACCACCATGGGATTCACAGATATTTTCAGGTTGCTCCTTGATGCCAAATCATTTGCCGGACTATAAGGTGAAATGAAAATCTGCCTTTAACTTCTTTGGCATGTCATTATCCTTGGGGACTCAGTGTGTTCATCTGTGAAATAGGCAGTTGGAGATGTGGGTATATTCTGCCAATTTATAGTCTACAGTGTGCTGGAGGGAGGCGGTTCAGCTGGGAGGATCAACCACACACGCTCTGGAGCTTGACTGCCTGTGCTTGAACCCTGCCTCTGTTCCTCACAGGCCACACGACCTTAGGTAACTCAGTTTCCTCATTTGTAAAGTGGGAATAATAAAAGGATAATAATAGCATTTAGTTCAAAGAGTAATTGTGAGGATTATATAAGATAATACATGTAGAGCATGTAGGATATGGTCTGGCACACAAGTGCTCAATAAATGTTAGCTATTAAAAATGAGATGTTCTGGGGGAAGTTCTGAGGGGTCATTGCTATTAATGTGTTTTAGGGGCAATAAGCTATCTTAGAATATTAGATGATATGGAATCTTTAAAAGTGTGATAATAGGTTTTGCTAAGATGTATGTGGGTCATTGGCTTGGAGGAAAAGGGAACATACATTCTTGGCTCTCTACTCTGCATTGTGTGTAACTCTGGCTATGAAACCCTAAAAGATGGACCAAATTATCCTTGGGTTGTGATCAAGCAGGAGAAATTTCCACCCTGAGGAAAAATATTTGAAGGTTGCAAAATGAATGCTGGATTTGGTAGCCCATGATGATGCTAGTGAAAAAGACACTTGAGGGAAGCTGTGAAAAATTTGGTATGACCAAATACATCGATATCAAGAAAATGAAGAGCATTGAGCAAAAGTCACGTGGAAGGAAAACCTGAGGAATACCACTATAAATGAATGTAAATACTGCTTATAAGAAATCTGAAGAATCTTATAAAAGCCAGCTCTGTGGAGATTCCCCCAAGAGCAGGTTGGAGAAATAATGACCATATCAAGCCTATCAGAGACCAGGGTGGCTGTATTTTGTGCTGGAAAACAATATTTCCATAAGACCAGCAAGTTGGTGTCTCTGAGTGAGAAAACTTGGAAGACTGTAGGTAAGCCAGGAACAGGATAATAAGCATGACAGTGGGAGCTTTCCTGTCAACAGTTTTGATCATGTGAAACAAAATGGTGGCATCAAAATAGAAACTTCTCTCCCTTTAAAGCTATAGATAAAATTTGAAAATACATATCTATAGGTTTATAGATAAAATATGGACTTTTCTGCTTCTGTGGACCATACATATGAGAAAATGTGCAACACTAAAGAAAAGTCTTTCAACATGCTGTGGCTAGTATGAGTATCATCTTTGTGGCTATCTTCGGTAACACTGATAATTTCCAGTAAATCTTGCGTTTGCAATAATGAAAAAAATGTGATACTAATATTGTGATTAGGTAGGAGAATGCCCTTATTCTTAGGAGATACATGGTGAAGTACTTAAGAATAAACCCTCACAATGTCTGTCACTTACTTTCTAATAATCTAGCCAAATATATCTCTATGTTTCTGTGTCTATCTATCTATCAAGCAAATGTGACAAAATGTTAACAACTGTTGAAGCTAGGTGGAGAGTATAGTTTATTGTACTATTCTTTCAATGTTTCTGTATGTTTGAAATTTTCAAAATAAAAGGTTGAGGAAAAAGAAAGAACCCTAGAAATAGTCTAGTGAAGTCCAACACTCATTTCACAGAAAGAAGGTCAGGTGTGAAGTAGTTACCTAAGGTCATGCTGCCTGAGGCAGGACCCAGGTCTGCTGGCTGCCCATGGCTCCCTGTGTGTGGGTTGCCCCTGTTGACCCTTAGGCAGCTGTGAGCTGTGGGGGGACATACCCAGCTTCCCCTCAGAGACCAAGGGGTGTATGGGTGTGTGAAAGGGCACCGGTGTTGGTAGTTCCTTTTTGTTTATTAAGCAAATAGATAGGTCATCTGGTAGAAAGGTGTGATGTCGAAAATGTGAAAGAGGCACCAGAGCCAGACCTGCCATCCTTAGAGAGTGGGCATACCCATTTGGCACCATCTGCTTGTGGTTTTTGATTGGTGATGGTGGTGTGTATGTCAACTCTGGGATTTCAGAGGAGAGAGGGAAGAGTAAGGGTTGGTGGCAGGGCCAGGAAAAGCAGCAAGGAGAGGCTGGCTTCAGTTCTGGAGCTCCCTGAAAGAAGGGACCCCAGGGTATCTCTGGGGATGAAACAAGGGTACATATTTAAAGAAAGGAGATGATTCTCTGCGGTCTGCAGCAGCCTCCTCTAGCTAATAGGGTTCAAGGCAGTGAAAAGGAGAGAGAGGAGAGGAGGGAACGTCCATGCAAGCCTCGAGAGGGGGCCACAGAGAAGAAACGGAAGAGAAAGAAGAGGAAAAAAAACACAGACGAGGCAGCCTGGGCCACGATGGGGGAGGGGTTGGGAAGAAGGGTGTTGGAAAGGTAAAGAGCCCGCACCTGGGGGCCTGCGAACGAGTCGAGGACCCTCAGCCTTGGCAGGCTGGAGTGTCTTTCCCCAGAACGGTCCTGCCTCTCTCTCCTCCGAGTCTGCAAGTCCCTGGAGGCCTCGGTAGCGAGCGCCGAGGTCCTGGCTCTCTTACTAGGGGGAGGGGCAGGCAGGAGAGGCGGGGCCTCCGGGCCGGGCAGGAGCGGAGCTTCTGGCCGCGGGCGGGGCTCCTCTCCGGCGGGCGGGCGCCGGAGTCCGGGGCCGCCGCTTTCCCCACCCGATCTGCCGAGGCGCCTGGCCCCTCCTCCCCCCCCAACCCCCCGCCGCCCCCACGCCCGCCGCCCCTGTTAAAGATAAACCGGGCCGTTGCCTGCAAGAGCCCCGGCAACCAGCGATCGGGCCCGGAAGAGCCTCGGGTGAGGCTTCGCCTCTCCGGCCCGGCGCCCTTATCAGCACCGCGGAGAGCACAGTGACCGTCTCCAGGACCTAGGCGCCCGCCCGCCCGCCCGCCCAGCAGCCCACCGGCGCACGGGTCTGCGGCGTCCGCATCAGCACCGCGGACAGCGCCCCGGGCCCCGCCTCGTTGCCGCCAGCCCACCTGCTCCCCGAGTCAGCACGGCGGACACCCGCCCTCGACGGACCCCGCAGCTGCTCGGCGCTGTCAGCGCCCCCGGAACATGGCCACTGAGGTAGGGAGCGAGCACCGGCCCGCAGGCAGTGCCCGGCTGCTGTGGGAACAGATCCCCGCTAGGGGCGGGGAAGGAAGACGGAGGGTGGGGTAGGATGGGATGGGGTGGTTTCCCGGATGGGGTCCGGAGGGAAGGCGTGGGGGAGGGGCGAAGTGGCAGGGGGGAAGAGAGGGGCTCCTCACTGGAGCTCATTTCACCCCTGGCGTGTCAATCTTCCCCCTCGGAGTCCCGAAGCTGTCCGCACCACTTGTTGGCACTAGTGCCAGGGTTGCTCCTGGGGCTTCAGCTGGGGTTTCCCCTTCCCATGGACTGCAAGTCCTGAAACCACTTCCCTAGAGGGTTGGAGACGAGCCTGAGCCAGTTTTAGGGGAGAGAAGGCGGCTGGCTGCTGTTGCTATGTGGTGCAGCCATCCAGCTTCTGAGCCCAAAAGCCTGGCTAAGGGATGACAGACCTACCTTCACATCCGCATTTCCTCCGCGGGGGCAGGGGGACAGGAGGGGACAAAGAATCCTCAGGTCAAAACCCCAAATGGTTAGTTTTAATGAGCTGCCTGCACCAGTTCAATTTTGCATATTACCCTTTCTTGCTTCTTCACCCCTTTTGAGTTTCCTGTACCAGAAGACCGCATTTCCCTTGTGTCTGATGGGAGGAGCTGCCTTCTTCAGGGTGTGCCTATAGGTGTGTCACCTTCAAGGGACTTGAAAGCTGAACCAAGGACCTATTGACTGAGGGCAGGATCTATGTGCAGTGCTTAAGAGATCAGGAATTACCTCCTCTACCCCCTCATTTCACAAGGGAAATGGAGCTCTTTATATTCCCACTTCATAAGTGGTAAAGCTAATACATGAAGGGGAGGACCTATTTAACACTCACACAGCGTGTCAGCAGCAGAGCTGAAAGTTTCTTCTTTGAATTTTGGAGTGGAACCCAGGACACCAGATTTCCCCAGTTCTGATGTTGACTTTTTTTGTGGTGTTTCCCCATTTCCAACCCAGCTGGAACACAAGCCAGGGGGACAGCAGAGGCTTTTGAATGATCCTATGCAGTGCCTCTGGGCATCCTGCTGAGCAGCGTGACATCAGTACCAAGTGTTACTGTTGTTATTCTGCTGTCGCCACCACAGAACGAGGTGCAGTTGCTTGGCGTCACTCGGCTTTCTGACAAGGCACAGGGTTAGCTAGGAGAGCTCGTCCCTCAGGACCCTGTGAGGGGACAAGCCCTGCGCAGACCCATGGAGCTTGGTTTCTAGGGTGGAGGAATGCAGAGTGCTCAAAAAGTGCCAGAGATACTGAGAAGAGGAGGAAGAACAAAGGAGAAATGGCCAAGGAGCTGGTCACGTTCCAGACAGGGCTGGCAGACTGCAGCAGAGAGGCTGCTGGTGTTGGACAGGAAGGGGAGACTTCAGACACGTGGGCACAGTTGGGCCAGCAGTGTGGGCAGAGAAGGTGGCCACATCTGTGACGAGGCCCATTTGTCCTAGCAAATCTCCCTCTCAGGTCTGCTATGGTTCACAGATTCTAACCAGCAGGCTTACATCTCTAGGTCGAGGCAGTGTTTCCAGGAGGCTGCTGTTAGCCTGCTGTTAGCTCTGCTATAATGCTTCTGTGAATACAGCATTTTCCTGTATACAAAGCACTATCACACGAGTGATCTTTGAGCCTTAGAGCAACCCTGTGAAGTAGGCGAGGATAGTGTCATTATCCCCAATTAACAGATGAGACAACTGAGGCTCAGAAGCTTGCCTAATCCCTGTGAATGAGCCAAGGAAGGCATCATTATCCCATTTTACAGATGATGCAACTGGAGTGCTGAGACTTATCCAAGAAAATATGGCTAAAAAGTGGCAGGGCCAGGACTAGAACTTGAGTCTTCTGCCTCCCTGGCCAGTGCTTTGTTTGCTGCATCCAGGTGTATCCAATTAGCCAACTGTGTTGCCCAGTAGAGAGTAGAGGACTAGGGGTCCTGACATAGACTTTGATGGGGGAAGGATGCAAAGGAGTTCAGGAAGGTCTGGAGTATGGGGACTCAGGTACCCTGACGGGCCTGGCTGGTTCAGCTTGAGGGCAGAGGGATGGAGGAATGCCCACAGGGTTGAGGGGCCGAGGACAAATATTGCCCATTTCCCAGTTTGGCCTTGGGTGGGCTCTGATGCCAGCACAGAGGGAGGAAGCCTTAGCTCTGCCAAGGCACAGGGCGTTCACATTATCTGGGCTGCAGAGCGAGTCATTTTCCCCAGGCTGTCCTTACTGTTAGGACTGAGTTAAGATTACCAGGAAAAACCTGTTGGGAGAAGGCAAACCTCATGCCAAGCTCCTGTGGCCATTCTCTTAGGATTCTGAATGGGAGGTCCTCAGCTCCAGCAGAAAGTGTTTTGAGAGGAGGAGAGGGGAGAGAGGGAGAGAATTGAGAAAGATTGGATATCCCTGGATCCCTGGATGGAAAGCATGGAAACTGGATATTTTCTACTCCCTAATTTCTGTTTAGGAGTTAGCGTTAGGGGAGGGGTGCGTGTGAGGACCTCAGAGGAGGGATGAAGCCTCCTGAGCCATACACTGACCTCATTCGGAAAACTGTAATGAGCCCATTTCCTGCGTGACAAACCTCTACGAATGTGTGTCATGGGAGCAGGGTCTGCCCCGGAAACCAGTCCAGATGGCCAAGGACAACTGGGAAATGCTTGGCTGGGAGGGGCTTGTCCAAGTGGTGGAGTTTGGCCCCTAAGAGATTTTTAAATGCACACAAGTAGCATTAGCCAAGAAAGGCATTGGGGGTTTTGATCTCCGAGGCATGAAATTAACAAGCAGCAGACAATGGGCTGGGCTGGGGCTCTGGTGCAGCCTGAGAAGGACGCCCTGCGCCTGGGTTTCCATCCTGAGGCCCCACTCGGCTGCCTGTGACTCATGATGCTCACTCCTCCTCCACACCCCAGCCAGGGAGGATGGTGTTGGCTCATCAGCTGAACCTTCTGATTCTTGAGTTGAGTCTCAGATGCGTCCTCTGGAATTAGTTGGTTTTTAATGAGGATGGAGATGTGGGCCAGATGGGGCCTCCTGTTTGTCTTGGTCCGACCTGCCTGGGAGTGCTCATCTGCACTCCGGTGCTTGCTCCTTCCCACCTCTGCCAACTTGACTCTGTCAAGTGTACAGACCCTAAATGTGAGACCTGGGATACCCACTCTCCTGGCAGCCTCCTTTGCCCTGCCACGCCGTTCAAAAATTGGTGTCAGCAGATCTCACCACTGATTTTCTCTTTCTTCCTCATGCAGTGCCTCTTGGTCCTGTCCTAACTCAGCTGCCAGCAGCTAGGGGATGGTGATGGGAGGGAGGGGAGGGTTGAGGAAGGTGAGAAGTAAGAGGCAGGAGACCCTGCCTTGCCTTAGATCCTACTCTTCACTAACTACAGATGAGTTAGAGTCTTAGAGTCTGTGTGCTCTAAGTAGATCTGGGAAACTAGGGCTCTGGCATATAAAGTGTGTCTGATACCATCCTCTAGCAACTCCTCAAGACCCCACAAACACTCTCCAGGGAGGGAAGAAGATCCCTAGTCATCCAGAGCCAGGACAGTGTTCTAAGGCTCAGGATATTGTTGGGTTTGGAAAGGGTGTTCACCCCTCCCACTCTGGCTACTTGAGAACACATTGATAAAAGCCAAAAGGAAATGGGACGGTACTATGTAAGGTAGCACCCTAAAATCTTAATGGTGTAATAAAATAGAGGTTTATTTCCAGGTGGTTCTCCTCTAGGCAGTGATTCAGGGACCCAGGCTCTCTTCAGCTTGTGGTTCCACTATCTTCAACACATGGTTCTCTTGGTTTCTGTGGGAGGCGAAAAAAATCACAGAGGAGTGGTGGTCTTTATGAGCCAAGCCTATACATGACATTCATCACTTCCATTCGCATTCCATTCAGTCATATGGCCACACCTAACTGAAAGGGAGGCTGGGAATTAATCTAGCTGTGTGACCAGGAGGAAGAAGTGGCTGTAGTCAACAGCTAGCCAGTCACTAGAGACATATACCTTCATGGTAGCACACAGTATGTGTGCATTCAGTCACAGACAAAGGAGGATATTGGAGGGGAAGCAGCTGAGCCCATTTCAGAATGGCTGAAGCACTGTTCTTTCCTTTTCTTTCCATTCTCACCATTATTTTTCTTAAGTTAGACCCACTTTAATTTTCCCCTGGACTACTACAAAGATAGTCATCCCTCCACCTGGCCCCTTATCCCAGTCATGCCCATTTCCCATGCACCAATCATGAAGCTACCAGAATGATCCTTCTGGGGCTAGGGGAATCCATCCTCAAGATCGACAGCCTCATGTATGTTGGTTTAGAAGGTCGGAGGAAGGTCACAGCCCCTTCCTTTTCCTTCGAAAATACAACCATATGAAACCTTAACCAGACAGAGCAGACACACTGATGAATAACATTTTTATATTACCAAAGCATTTTTTATTTTTCAAAGCTATCATAGGATCCTACTAAATGTCAAGGGGACTCCTTCAATTAAAACCTTGATTAGGGGAATCAAGGACTATAGGAGCACTTATACATTATTTCATCCAGTCACAATACTTCAGGATCACACTCTTACATAGAGCAAAATTCACTTGGATTTAGGAAAGTCTTGTTAGCACCATCCCAGGACCTTGATCCACCTATCATCTGATCCTACTACCACAGTGAAAACCTTTCTCTCTTTACTTATTCTTCCCCCAGCTCTTAAGCAATTTAAGTATCTTCTATCTTAAACCCTCCGCTCTAGTAGGAACTTGTCAAGCTCTTTGTGATCTAACCCTTGCCTTCTCTATACTCTCATCATCTACTGCTCTTATCTGCTCTGCAAACCAACTTCAGTCTTGCTGAAATCTGCCTCCAGTCATTGGAGTAGACCTTGTTCTCTGCTGTCTCTGTTACTTTGCACAATCTCCTCCCTCTGGGTTGCCTTTTCTTCCCTCCCTCACCCCCCCTCCCCGCCCACCCCCCACCGCTGGTAGCTCCTTTATGACTCCACACAGACCTCAGGGAGCCTTTTCTGAGAAAGCGTTTCTGGGGGAGATGCTACTTCTCCGCAGCATTCATCACAGTCTGATTCATTGTATATTTACTTGTCTTCCTCCCTGGGGCTCACAGACTGTCTTTTGCTCAGCATCCCCAGAGCCTGGCAATAGTAGGGACTCAGTAAATGAAAGCTGAGTGACTGAATGGATTCACCTTAATTACACAGGATGAACTGGCTGTGTTCACTCTGCCTTTGGGGCTTGGGCTCCACGTGGTTCCAATGTCTGGAATATTTCACCCAGTGGGAAGCTTGTCTCAAATGTGGGTGATGGAGGCTGGAAGTGGAAGAAAGAGCCCCTGTTCTTCTATGGAATTGAGCCCACTTCTCTGAAATGCTAGAGTCTGTGTCAACGTCAAGTTTGCAGGTGTGGACAAGGGACAGAAGTCACCCTACTCCTTCCTACCAGGGCAGGAGATTTCTTCATTTTCTGGCCTCAGCCCACTTTATCCACAATTTTCTCTGGGAAATTTGGATGACTGTGGGCCCCTTCTTCTCTGTGATGAGAAGTGCTGGACGTGGAAACAATCTGTGGTGTCTCTGACTTACGCCATAACTTGGCCTGAACCCCAGTCTCCCTCTGAGTTCATGGGCGCATCACATCTTCCTTTGCCCCACAAGCTCCCCTCCCCCAACCCTGTCAGCTCTACTAGGCGGGATGGGTCCGAGGCATCAGTCTTGTCCAGTGCTGGGGTCCCCAATCCACAGCCTGACAAGCTGTGAACGTTTGATACTTGCTGAATGAATGAAGGAGTGAAAGACCCCACCAAGCATGTGTGTGTGTGTGAGAGAGAGAGAGACAGAGAGAGAGAGAGAGAGAGAAAGAGAGAGAGAGAGAGAGGATCTGGGCCAGCCACCAGGAAGTGTTTTCCTCTCGTTAAAATTTGTTCCTGGCTCTGTTGGTGGTTCCAGAACCTCTCACTTTGGCTCAGCTTTGGCCCTGCTTCAGGCTTTTTCTAGATCTTTTTGGGATAGCTAGAGGCATCTTCTGGAGTAAACTCAACAAGCCTGCTTCCCGCAACCTTCCTTGAACATTTGTGGGATGGACAAGTTGTCCTGGTTTGCTGGGAACTTTCCTGATTTTAGCAGTGAAAGGCCCACACCCCAATAGACCCCTCAGTCTTGGACAAACCTAGAAGGATGATCACCTTGAGTGCGTGTCTCCTGAACGTCTCCCCAGGTCCACAATCTGCAGGAGCTCCGGCGAAGTGCCTCGCTGGCCACCAAGGTCTTTATCCAGAGAGACTACAGCGATGGGACCATCTGTCAGTTCCAGACCAAATTCCCCCCAGAGCTGGACAGCCGGGTAAGGATGTCTTTTCCTAAAGTTGGATCATAGACTATGATGGAACTGAGGGGCTTATTAGAATACGTATATTTTTCCAGGAAAAAAATAGTATAGGAAAAAACTTGCTCAGCCACTTCAGGTGGAAGAACTAAAAAATGTCCTTAACACTGTCTTGCTGTCACCTCCTAGAAAGTTAGAGCTGAAACACCTCAGAGATTTTCTAGTTCAGTGGCTCTCAAATTTCAGAGAATCACCTAGAGAATCACCTGGCTCTTATTGGAATTTGCTTATTGGATGATACTAGGTGTCATCAGAGATGCTGACTCAGTTGCAGGACTGGGTTCAGGAATCTCTTTTTAGAAACACTTCTCAACCCCAGCTGTGCATTAGAATTTCCTGGGGAGCTTAAAAAAATTCCCAATGCCCAGACCAAACCCAAGATCAATTAAATCAGAGTGTCTGGGACTGGGGCCCAGGCATCAGCATTGCTTTAAATTTCCCTGGGTGGTTCCCCTGTGCGTCCGGGGCTGAGGATCTTAATTTTTAACGAGGAATCCCTGGGTGATGTGCAACTGGGTGATTCACAGATCCCACTTTGAGAATCTCTGGTCTCCTAGACAGTGATTCTCATGCTGGGCTGCCCGTTAGAATCACCTGGGAGCTTTTGAAAAAACCTTGCAGGGCGTCAGCTTGGGTAGAATAGGACAGTGGTAGTCTTTGCTGCTCGGACCCGCCCTCTCGCTTCTCAGACCATTTGAATCAGAATCTCCTGGAGGCGAGACCTGAGTATGCCTATGTTTCAAAAGCTGCTCAGGTGATTTTAGTGTGTACCACAATTGAGAACAACTACGCCCTTGAACCAAAACTGTGGTCTGTGGACAGGCAACGTCAACGTCCCCTGGAAACACAGAATCTCAGGCTCCACCCTGGATCTACTGACTCAGAATTTGCATTTTAACGAGATCCTGAAGTTATTCATATGTGCATAAAAGTTTGAGAAGCATTGCATTAGTTCATCCTCTCATTTAAGAGAGGAAACTCAGGGCCAGGAAGAGGAAGTGACGTGCCAAACTGACTGAGGGCCGAAAGGGCCTTGGCGTCCGACTCTCTGCTTTTTCACAGGACTCCTGTTTCCTTAGTGGGTATAGATAAAACTGGGTGCCTGGGTGATCAGAGTCTTGGCAGGGAAAGCTTAGAGACCTGAAGGAAGGGCTGGAGGGTGCTTTTCCCTCCTTCTCCCCACCTCGGGCAGAGGGGAGAGCCTGATGCTCCATCACAGGGTCTGCTGGTGGCATCAGAGGCCGTCAACCAAGGGCTCTGCCCACAGCCTCCCACTCCAACTCAGCTACTTGGTTGTTTCATGGACCAGTGGCCCCTTGCAAGGCATCAGCCCCTTCTGCTGAGTTTTGCTCCTGGTCCTGGGTGTATGTAGCCCTCATCCCAGGCCTCCTTAGAACTGGCCTGGGGTTGGGGGAGGGCAGAAGAAGGACCATGACCTTTCATTCAGCAGCCCAGGCAGATTTGAATGAGTTTGGGAGGGTGGGGCAGGGGTGGCCTTTGCTGATCTGACCCCTAAACAGTTTTTGCGGAGCCATGTAGATCTCCTCGTCTTAGCATGCCTGTCCTTTGTGGCGGGGATGATCCCTGAGATACAGCAGCAGGGCTTGGGTCCCAGACAGGATGGACATAATTTTCTCTATATGTTCACTCCAGATCTTTATAGAAGTAGTGGCTGGGAACCCCAAAGCTTCTGACTATTTGGGGGGAGAGCTTTTGTCCTAGACAGGAATGGGAGGTCCCTAACCTTATGTGATGGGCAGTTCTGGTCCTGTGGGGGTGAGTGGGGAAGGGGGTGCTTAAAGAATGTAAATAATGGGATGAGAGACACTCTGATACCTACTGAGTTTGGAGCATGACCTTCCACTCCAGGCTCCAGTGGAGGGCTGCATGGTGAAGAGCACAGACTCGGGTCAGAGCTGTGTAAACTTGGCCCAGTTCACGCAGCATTCAGCAAGTATTTATTAGGCACCTACAATGTATTGGGCACTGGAGATGTAGGAGTGAACACGTGGAGCTTATTTTCTATTAGAGGATACAAAAAAGCTTTAAAAAGCAACAAGAAAATATGTAGGTGATAACAAATACTGGAAATATAAGAGAGGAGGTCAAGTACAAAGGGGGAGCTGGGCAGAGGATGCGGGGTGCTGTCAGAAAAGGCGAGACCTAAGCGGAAGTAAGGGAAGAGCCAGGGCACGGGTTGTCTGGGGAAAAGTACTGCAGCTGAGGACACAGGCCCAAAGGACCTGTGGCATTTTCAGGAAGCAGTGGGCAGTCGGTGTGGCTGGAGTGAAGAGAACAGGAGATGGGCTCAGAGGAGTTGCAGGGCCGGGCCCTGGAGGGCCTCACAGGCATGTAAGGACTCCTTGGATTTTACTTGGAGAGAGATGGGGAGACTTGGGAAGCTCTTGATCAGAGTTATGACATGATCTGACTTTAACAGTCTCTCTTGGCAGGGCTGGGGGCAGGGAGACCACTTAAAGAGGTCAGAGATGATGGTGGTCTGGACCATAGAGCAGAGCTTCCATCAGGCTTCCCCTGTAAAATGGGGGTGGGAGTCGTACTTCTCTGATAGGATTGTTATGAGGGTTAAATGAAAGAATATATAAAAAGTGCCTGGCACATAGAACGTGCCTAATAAATATTAGCTATTATGGTTATGGATGCAGGCAGGATAGCTTCTCAGTTGTCCAAATGCATGGGGCTGTCCTGTTCTGGGTGACCTGTTTTTTGCTTTTTTAATTAATTAATTAATTAATTTTTGGCTGCGTTGGGTCTTTGTTGATGCGTGTGGGCTTTCTCTAGTTGCAGCGAGCGGGGGCTACTCTTGGTTGCGGTGCCCGGGCTTCTCATTGTGGTGGCTTCTCTTGTTGCGGAGCACGGGCTCTAGGCACGAGGGCTTCAGTAGTTCTGGCACACAGGCTCAGTGGTTGTGGCTCGCGGGTTCTAGAGCGCAGGCTCAGTAGTTGTAGCGCACAGGCTCAGTTGCTCCGCGGCATGTGGGATCTTCCCGGACCAGGGCTCAAACCCGTGTCCCCTGCATTGGCAGGTGGATTCTCAACCACTGCACCACCAGGGAAGTCCCCTGGGTGACCTCTTAACTGGGAAGAAGTGCCTCCTCCTGGAAAGACACACCTGAGGTCTTACCCAATCAGCCTCATGCTCTCCAAACGTGGAGAGCCCCCACTAATCAGGTCCTGAGCCCTCTCACAGCCATCACAATGGTGTATGTGTGTGTGTGTGTGTGTGTGTGTGGCAAAGTCACTGGAATTCCTGCCTGATCCGCTGCAGAAAATATTCACATCTTGGATTTCATGGGAGTTTTCTGTTTCCAAGGGAGGTCAAGTAGTCATTCTTACTCCCATTTTACAGATGTGGAAACTGAGGCGAGAGTAGTTAAGTCATTAGTCCAAGGTCACACAGCTAGCTGATGGCCAAGTCTGGACTGGACCCTAGGTCTCCTGACTCCCTGTGTGGCACTCCATGCGCACCTCCAGCCTTGCCGGTCTTGCCTGTGTGCCGCCAACCCCAACGCTGGTGCGGCCCCACCACTGCCACCTCCAGGGAGGCTGACCTGGGCCTGGCTCCCTGTCCCTCTCTCCCTCCAGATCGAGCGGCAGCTCTTTGAGGAGACTGTGAAGACCCTCAACAGCTTCTACGCAGAGGCAGAGAAGATTGGGGGCAGCTCCTACCTCGAGGGCTGCCTGGCCTGTGCCACGGCCTACTTCATCTTCCTCTGCATGGAGACCCACTATGAGAAGGTGGCTCCTTCCCCCACGGCCCCGCATCCCCTCTCCCAGGGCTCCTGTGCTCCACCCTCATCCTCAACCGGTCCCTCTCCTTGCAGGTCCTCAAGAAGATCTCCCGATACATCCAGGAGCAAAACGAGAAGGTCTTTGCCCCCCGAGGCCTCCTGCTCACAGACCCCGTGGAGCGTGGGATGAGGGTTATATCCTTTCCAGCTGTTCTGTGCGGGGGCACAGAGCTGCCGGCCAGTGGGCCCCTGGTGAGGCTGCTGGGAAATGGGACCACCTTCTGGGCCCCTGTTCAGGGATTTCCTGGGGTCCCCCACACCCCTGGTCATCGGCCCCTGCCTCCACCTCAAGTTAGTGCAGTTTGTGCATTTTAGGCTTTGCTTTTATTGAGCTGCATTTAATCAGTGCTTAATACATGCCAGATATCATAGTAAGTGCTTTGAAAATATGAATCCATGGACTTCTCATAGACCCCTATAAAGTGGGTAACTCTTCTTATTGCCTTTGTAGCTGACCCTGGCTCAGGGCCGCCCAACTGGTGACCGCCAGAGCCAGGATCTGAGCTCAGGCCCACTCTTCAATGCTCTCGCATGTAACCCTCATTGAAGCCCGTTCAATGAGCAGGTCCTGTTGTTGCCCTTTCGCAGATGAGAAAAGTGAGGTCTCGGTGAGAGGCTGGCGTTCGAGAGGGTTATAGGTCTGCTCACTCCACCTGGTCAAGGTGTACATACATCCTGCCCCCAGTCAGCAGCAGAGGGTAGAATTGTTTAAAAATAACTTTTACTGGAAAACTGACAGGAAAAGAGTAAAGAAAACTCAAATCCCAGAACCTCATGCTTACAAAGCCCAGGGAGAGGCGCTTCTCGTCTTTGCGACTTTACTATGTGCCAGGCATTGTGCATTACACGCTTTATTTCATTTAATCCTTGCAGTAACCCCAAGATTCTATTATTTTCCCCATTTCACAGATGAGATGGGTGAGCTGAGATTTGAACTCAGGACACCCAAGTCCTCACACTTCCTGTGCAGTAACACCCGCTCTTGGGCACATCCCCATCCTGGGATACAGTGATTAGACCCACTAGAATGTAAGCTCCTGGTCTTGGCTGTGCGCAGGAGCATCTGAGCTGAGTGAGCGCAGGTGCGAGGAGGGGCTTGGGTCTGGCTCCCCGGGCCTCTGAGTCCTTACTGTCTGGGAAGCAGCACCAGCTCTGCCTCCCGCTTCCCTGCTGGCCCCCATCAGCCAGTTCCTGTCCGCTTGCATCCCTCCTTAACGCCGCCCCAGATCGAGATCTCCATCTACGAGGACCAGTGCAGCAGTGGCAGCTCTAGCAGTGGCAGTAGCAGTGGCAGCGGCAGCAGCAGCGGCGGGGCGGGTGGCCGGTGACTGGCCGAGAGTCCCTGCAGGGAGGTGTACGACTGGACTGAGGGCCCTGCAGACCTGTGGCGGCTCCGCTACCAGAGCACCCGCTTCTGAGTCGTTCTCTGGGCCCACCCTGCTGCCCAGGGCAGGAGGGAGGGTGACCTGCCCAGTGTTGCCTGCGGGCCATCAACGGCGCCCCCTGCCCCTTGCCCCCTGGCAGGACGGTCCACTTCCTGACCTGGCTCTTACCCGACGGGGCTGGTCTGGGTCACACAGAGGCAGGTTTTCCAGGGGAGGCTGGGGTGGGGACAACACAATTTGGACAGCCCCTCTCTTCTGCAGCTCCCCTCCCAACACCCCAGAAGAAGATCCAGGTCTGTCACATAGAGACTTCCCATCCTGCACGATTCCTCACCCCAAATCCCGCATCCACCAGGACTCCCTCCCTCGGGGCCCTGCTCCCCATGGCTGTCTCCCAGTGTCTGCTCTTTCTGATGCCACCACGGGGCCTCTGCCTGTCTGTGATCCTGCCTCCACCGAATTCAAGGTCTGGGGAGACAGGAGTGGTCAGCCTACGGGCGCTGCGGTGGGGAGCTCTTCAGCCCCCTCCTGACCTCTTCTAGACTCATGGTGTCCCTGTCCTCCACCCAGAGCCTGGAGGTCATCTTAGCCTTGCCAAGAAGCGTCCAAGTCCTGCGACTTTGCAGGCTACCAGGTGCTGGTGGTGGGGCACATGGCCTGGGGCTCTGGGAGGTTATATGGGGGTCTGGAGAAATGCCTCATGGAGAGATGTAGCCTTGGGGGGTTTAACCTCCAGAACTGGAGCCAACTTCCTGAGATTAGAACCTGCACGTGTGTGAGAACGAGTGTGTGTGCACGCAGGCACATGTGTAAGTGCACATATGTGAGTGCACTATGTGCATGAATGTACCTGTGTGTGAGGGCAGGTGTGTGCATGAGTGCATGGTGAGTGCACTTGTGTGAGTGTGTGTACACATGTGTGTGTGCATGTATGTGAATGAGTGCACTTGTACGTTCCCCTTGGCTGCTGGGCCAATGACTGCCCCTCTCTGCATCCTGTCTTATCTTCGTGCGCCACGGTCTGTCTGCTTCCCTGTGTGGGTCCAGCCTGTCCCCCTGTAAATAAATGTCCTAATGTCCCTTGCCCCTTGCCTGGGCTGCCAGCTTGGCTCTTCTTCCTGGCCTCTCCCCTACCTGAAAGGTTCTCCCCACCTTCTGACTGTACTGTGTACATTCTAACAAAAAAGAAGTTGGGGTTCTAGGAGAACAGAGCCAACCTTCCAGGGCCTTCCGTGCCCCCCTCTCAGTCCCTCATGACAAGGCAATGGGGCCATGGACACTGCATATTCAGCCCGCCCAGGCTCTGGGGCTCTCTAAGGCTGTGTAAGTGAGGCTTCTTTGGAAGGTCAAAGGAGCTGCTAACCTGCAGGGGAAAAGGCAAATTCCTTTCTTGAAAGGAAAGAGGGGTGTCCAGCCAATGAGGCCCTGCCTGCCGACACCCAGCAGCCCCATCCTGGTGCCTGAAGATGGACAGAAGGAGACTGCCTGCCTCAGCCGGCAGGAGGTGCTAGAGTGGATATGAAAGACCAGATAGCCAGGTAGCTTTCCGGAACCAAAGAGGGGCCTGATTTTCTTTTGGATGCAGGAGCAGTGTGTAGGAAAGCTCCAGAGAGCTGGAGAGGGCAGCCCAGCCCCTGAGCCTAAGTGGGTCCTGGTCCAAGGATGCCCCGGGTGAGCTTGCAGCCCAGTGGGCTCTAGCACAGCCCCTACCCCTATACCCACCCTGGCCCACCGTATGGCTGGGGCTGACCTGTGCGTCTCCTGTGGGAGGGCTGGGCGTAGGCAATGTGGTGGCCTTTTGCTTTATTATTTCTTTTTCCAATAAAAGGATTTGCCTAGCTTGAGGCTCTGTGCTGCTTCTCTCCCCCACGGTGATGGGAGGCCAGATCTATGCCCCAGGACCACGGCGAGGGGGTGTTTGGCCGCCCACCCACCTCACGCCGAGGAGGCAGGGCTGAGTGTGTTCCTGAAGAGGCAGCACCCTGACACGGGCAGGACGGGCCCTGTCTTCTTGGAGCTTGCAGTCTAGTGGGAGGCAGACACTCTGCGTCCCTAATCTGGAGCCTTTATGCGGCCCTGGGATCCTTAGGTGGGGGGAACAGGTTGGACTGAAAGCCAGGTCAAAATCAAGTCATGGATTAATTAAATACCCGTTTCTTGAGCTCATATCTGTTCGGGGTTGGATCACACAGGTCACTCAGTTCTAAAGAGAACTATGCGGGTGTTGGAACCTAGTAGAGTTGTGTCTTGGCTTTTATAAAACTAAATAACATTTAATGAGCACCTACTGTGTGCCAGATACTTTGCTAAAACCATGTGGCACAGGTGTGGGAGGGCATTTAAAGTCATCTAAGTGAGGCAGAATGGAGGCCCAGAGAGGGTGAGTGACTTGCCCTAGGTCACACAGCTGGTTGATGACAGTGCCAGGTTTAGAACCAAGGTCATCTCCTGACCCAGTGCTCACTCTGACACTTTGGGGATGACACCCAAATGGAAGTTGCCCGAGGGTGTAGGATGGCCGGGGTCACACATTCAGGTCTGTGGGCCAAGAGAGGATCCCACCAGACCGTGGGGACAATGGCTCCACCTCTGAGTGGGGGTCTGGGGGGGCCCTCTCTGAACAGGACCCTGCATGGCTTCCCTGCTTGTACTTTCTGCTCCTAAGGGGCAGCTGGACTTGCTGACTCTGCTGAAACCTGGGGTGTGGGTGGGTTGTCACAATGGAGGCTGTTCTTAACATGCGGGTAGGTTCATTTTGTCTGTCCTGTTTGCAACATTATTAGTAGTAGTAATAATAAACAAACAATAGTAGCTAACATTTATTTAGCACTGAGTATGTGCCAGGCACTAGGCTAAGACTCTACATAATTCATCATTCAATCCTCACAACGACCCTCTGTGGTGTGGACTATTATTCCCACTTTACAGATGAAAAGACTGAGGCTCACAGAAGTTAAGTAACTTGCCCAAAACTATACAAGTAGAAAGTGGCAGAGCTTGGCTTTGAATCCAGACAGTCTGACTCCAAACTGTGGGGAAAACGATACCAGCTTCAGAGACCCCCTCAGCCATCCTAGGGTGAGGATTTGGCAGATAACCCAGGGAAGGACTTGGAGCTGTGCCTGGGCTCCAAGGGAGGTCTGGTACCTTCAAGCCCAGGGCATCACGGGAGTGTGGGTGGTTGGGCTCCTCATGGGCATGCGGGGCCCACAGGGGCAGCTTGGTGAAGGGCAGTGAGGGGAGAAGCCGGCTGAGGCGTGGCTTCTCTGCCTGGCTTTCCTCTGCTGGCTCAGTTATGGGGGAAGTGGCAGCCATATCCCTGCAACCTCCTTGCCAGCCAGAGACAGGCCCCATCAGGCCCCAGGAGCAGAGGAACCCCCAGGCAGCTCTGGACTGCTGCTCCCCCATCACTGTCCCCTGACTCTGCTTTCTGGCTTCCTTTGGCCAAAGGCAGGGGTGTGTGCGAAAACCACAGGGTTTACAGAAGCTCGTGGTGCCACCGAGTGGTGGCATCTTGCACTGCACCCCCCAAATCAAAGCAGATTGGGCCAGAGCATCTCAGCTGCTGGGAAACTTCTCTGCGACCCCCAAACAAGCAGCTGCTCCCACCTGCAAGGACTTTTCTGTGACTTCCAGAGTGGCACGGGGCAAAGATGGAGTCCAGTCTGTGGTGACTCTTTCTCCCTATGGCCAGCCACTGGGGTGCTGCCTTTCTCCTGGGGGTCTTGCAGCCTGGGAAACCCGACCTCCCTTCTCCATAGCTCTGGAAGGACTTACAGTGCCGAGGTGTCTGGCAGGAGGCACCCACACCTGGTTTTGGCTTTATTGTTCACCATGGGTGAAGGCAATGCAAAGAGCACCCCAAGTCAGACCTGAATTGGAGCTCCGGCTTCATGACAGTTGCATATGGTGGAAAGACCTGGAGCTTTAGTTTCCCCAGCTGTAAAATCGGGATACTAATACTTTACAGAATTGCCTTGACCTGTGCTTCTCATCCTTGGTCGTAATCAAAGTTATCTGGGGAGCAAGAAAAACCACTGACGCCTGGTCCTGTCCCCAGGGATTCTGATTTCATTGTCCTGGGGTACAGCCTGGGCATCAGGAGTTTTAAAATTTCCCCGAGAGATTCTAGTGTGAAGGCAAGGTTGAGAACCCCTGGTTTCGACGGTACCTAGAGCCTATGAGCTTTTCACAGGCCTCTGAAGATATCTGAGACCTGAATGGAAAAGTTGATTGGTTCCATGAATTCAGCCGGACACAAAATGAGTATGAACTCTATGATTGCACTTATAACACATTCTAATACAGGCAAAACTAATCTATGGTGTTAGCAGTCAGGATAGCGGCTGCCCTGGGGTGGGGGGCAGCGAGTGGAAGGGGGCCGGGGGGCCTCTGGGGACTCCTCATGAGCTGTTTCTCCAGCAGTTACATAGGTGTGCTCACTTTCAGAGCACTCACGGAGCTGTACACTTAAGATTTGCATATTTTCTATAAGTATGATACATTTCAATGAAATTTACCAAGAAGGTTCATTGGCTTCAAAATAGGAAAAGAAAGCACAAAACTGAAATTAATGTTTTATTACATATCTACAAAATGTAACATTATGTCAAACAGTCAACTGCAATTTAACTCGAGTCGTGTGTGTGTGTGTGTGTGTGTGTCTGTGTCTGTGTGATTTAGTGCGGGTTGCGGATGTATATGGAAATATTTGATATGATGAGGGGTGGGGCATTTAAAAAAGAAGGTCCCTGGTACCTAAGAAAATCTTAGAACAGCCCAGGTTTACGCCAGGAGCTCTTAATCTTGACCCCTTGCCCTTGTATGCAGAATGATGCACCTTTAACTGGGGAAGAGAATCCACAGCTTTCAGCAGATTCTCAAAGGGATATGTGGCCCCCCCAAAAGGTTAAGAACAACTGGTTTTGAGGAGCCGGTGAGAAACTGGCCACGAATGTGCCTGGCATGAAATAGCCAGGCACAGCTCTTCCTCTAAGAGGCATGAAAGAGCCAGGCACAGCTCTTCCTCTAAGAGGCTATTTAAAGGGCCTGTCACTTCAGCATCTGCTGGACAGCAGAACTTAGCGTCCCGGAGCTGCACAGGGACTCGTGGTTTTGACAGGGATGATGGAGGAGGCGGAAGAGCATGGAGGGGCTCAGAAAGCTGCACCGGTCCACAGACCCCTGGTCAATTGCTTAACCACGCTGAGTCTTAGCTTGTCATTTGCAAAATGAGAGCGTTGTGAGAAGGCATCTTTGTAAATGATAATCTGTTTCTCCAATGTAAGATATTGTTATTGCTGGAGTTACACTAGGATCTCATTATACTGTGGCCTCATGATGTAGATTTATAGCCAGGTTCCAGATTCTTGCAAAGAACAAGCAAAATCCAAGGGTTCACTGATCCCCTAATATATGCGAGGAACTCCTGTACAGTATTATTCCATTTTGCTCTTTAACACTCTTGTGGGTGGTTATATTTGAATTCTCATTTTATAGATGAGGAAACTAGATGGTTAAGTGGCTTCACGAGCGCCCATAGCTAGTTAGTGTCAGAGCGAAAGCTTGAACCTAAGTCTCCGACCCCAAATCCGTCTCTCATTCTGCCACTGTGTGTCACAGTCAGACAAAAGGTTCCGTTCTGCCTGGATTGACTCATGAAGACAGATTTCAGGCTCAGAGAGAAGCATGTGGGCAAATGCAGACACAGAAAAATTAGATTTGCAGGGGCACGAAGGGGCTAGTTATTCTGGAGTAATTCAAGTTATCGATTTCTGTAATGGAAAAGTGATTGGGGACCAGCTACCACCTGAGAGCTGTGCTGAGCAAGGCCCTAGAAGGCGAAATGTTGTACACAGCTTACAAGACCTTGTGGTGGTGATGGCCTTCCTCCTGTCCCAGTTCCTCTCGAACTCTTGGGGGGGGGCGGGGATCTTGTCTTACTTATTTCTACCACCTCCCTCCCCCACCCCAAGTGCCTGGTGCAGTGCCTCACCCTTGGCAGGTGAACGAGAAGTGCAGCCCATCACAGGCTGGCAGGAAGAGACAAGAACATACAGACGTGAGATCCTCAGGCCCTTGGGGCAACGTGCCACTGAGAAGCAGCTTAGGCAGATGCAGACACAGACAGGTAAGTGGTCACTGAGTAACTCAATTAAAGGGTGACCCCAGGCCATCCCCTGCACTGGGCAGCTTTAATAACGTTGCCCTGGCCGTGATCTTGTGGCTCTGCTCATGATCTCCACCTGGCAGGGGAGGGAAGGGGAGGAAGTGTACATCCTGACCCCACTCAGCCCCTGCCTGGTGCTCCTGGGCACCCTTATTTTGAGGTGGTAAATCCTTGTGGGGCTGAGTGCTTTGCCCGGAAAGTCTGGCCCTGGGATCCTAGAGGGTGAAGTACCATGGGTGGATGGATAGGTGGATGGATGGACGGATAAGTGGATGGATACAGGGAAGATGTGTATAGGGAGATGACTGATGGATCAGAGGTGAGGGAGAGGGCTGCCTGGCTTGAGACGGATGCTCGCAGACCGTGGAGAAGCAGGTGAATGGATGGATACTGATCGGCCCTGTGCTCCCCAGTGCAGATCAAAATACAGGACTGGAGCTCTTCAAAGGGAAGATGCTGTGTAGGCCGGTCCCCAAATGAACTCCGCATTTATAACTGTGAGTGATGGTTGTGTCTCGTTGGGAAAGATTCTTATAGGTCTAACATCGTCCCAGTTAATGACTTATGGATTGTTGTAAAATCAGGCACTGCTAGAAGTGAAAGCAGGAGGTTAAAGGGCCTGGAACAGATCTCATAATCATATCTGCATTTTAACAATCTGGGCAGTGTACTGAGCACCTTATACGCTCTACCTCGACGAAGCCTCACAAAAGCTCTATGAGGTTATGCCTCCATCTGCAGGGGATGAAGACACTGAGTCTCGGAGAGGTGAAGCCGCTTGTTTAAGGCCACTGCGGAGTGCGTTGGTGCGGCGCCTGGGATTCAAGCCTGAGTCCATCTGATCCCAGAGTCTCAGGGTGAAGAGAGAATTTTAAGGAGAGATGGAAGGAAAGAAGGAGGGAGGGAGGGCTGCAGGGTTTGGGGATCAGCTCTGTAAGAAAGAATGTGGTCTTTGACACCCGAGACACCTTCTGCCCTGGGTGAAGCTTTGCGAGCTCCCGGCTTCCTTCTCCCACTGTCCTCCCTGTGTCTGCCTTCAAGGCCTATACATCTTGAGCTTGGGGACTGGAAAGTGCAGAGAAGGTGTATGTGGGGTTTGCCTTCCTCCTTTCGGCCTAAGCGTGTCCCTCTGCTTGTCCCCACGAGCAGTGGGGGAACGTGACTGTGCTTTTGTCCCTTCCCTGGAGCTCCGCATGCAGGTCTGGGCTGGGGGAGGAAAGTCAGCCCTTAGACCTTTTTGCGGGGGGTGTTAAATGATTCTGGGGGATAAATCCTTCGTGACTCCTCTGGGTCTGGCCATGAAGGACAGTGAATTACCTTTACGGGAATTATTCTGGGCCCCTTCTGGAAGGCAGGTGGGCAGGCGTGCTGAGGTCATGAGATTCTGGGCAGGACTTCCTGGGAAGGGGTGACACAGATTCTCCTTCTGTCCCCAGCCTCATCCCCTATGCTCCTGACCCTGTCTGCAGCCTCTCTCAGCTGATCGGGACCCTCTCGGCACCTGGTACCTCCCCCTGGCTCTCTCGTCCTGGCTGTGTTCCACAGTCCAAGCACGGTGCCTGGATTCACTTGGTGGGCACTTCCCCTGACTCTGATTCTGTGTCAGCATGATAGAAAGGACAAGCACTGGCCCCCATATTTCTAAAATGCTTGATGCAACTGTGCTTCTGAAATACTTTGAGTTTTCTGGAGAAGGAGGCAGAGTGAGGCAAGGAGTCCCAGGCAGGAGTCAGATTCCCAATTAGGCTGTGGTCCTCAGGAAAGTCACTGCTCATTTTTGGGCCTCCGTTTCCACATCTGAGAAGGATGGGGCAGAACTAGATGACGTCTCAGGTGCCTCTGTATTTAATGATCTAGGATTCCGTGCTGGTCGGGAGCGAATCCCTGGGCCAGCTCACTAGCTCCTGGTGACTCCTGCTCTGTGCAGCTCAGTCAGAGCCACGCCCTCCCTGCTGGCTTTACCGCATTTTATGAGTATTCTCTTGGGAAATGGCACCTCGTGAGAACGAAGTTGAACACTTCAGCACGGCCCAGGCCCCGGGAAGGTTTGGTCTGCTCCCTCATGGCCATTTTTGGTCCTGAGATTGCTTCAGCTCTCCGTGGGCGGCCAATGTCTTCTAAATCTCCCACACTGCAGGCTCCCGGTGACCTGGGCCACGGCAGGCTGTGCTGGGAGCCACATGAGATTTGGCACTGAATAGATCTAGGCTCCATCCTGAACTTTGCTACTTAGTAATATTGATAACATTTCTGATTTATTGGGGGCTTACTAGGTGCCAGCCCGGCCCTATGTCAAGTATTTTATATCATCTTGTTTAATGTAAAAACTTTGTGTGGTAGGTATTATCCCCATTTTACAGATAAGAAAACTGAGGCTCAAACACAGCTCACCTACCTCAAATGCCTCTTTCTCAGCAAGGCCTACCCTGAGCCACCTTATTTAGAATGGCATTCTGCCTATCTCAGTGCTCCCGATTTGCCTTAATGCTGCTTCCTGCTTCCCACCTAACTTGTAACATACTATATACTTTACTTATTATGTTGTTGAGTGCCTGCCATATGTCACCAGGGCTTTCGGGAATCTTTGCCGGTGATGTTCACAGATGTACATTCCAAGCCACTAGAACCATGCCTGGCACATAGTAGGTGTCTGGTGTATGCCGAGTGATACCTGGTTAAGTAATCTGCCCAGGTGTCAGTTACTTAACGAGCCGTGTGACCTTGGGTAACTTATTGTTTCTAAGCCTCAGTTTCTTTGGTCATAAAATAGAATAATAGCATTTATCCCCTAGGATGGGTATGGGGATTAATGGAGGTGTACAGTTTTGGGCACACGGCAGGCATTCTGTAAATGTTAGCTCCCTTCCCCGAGGAGGGTTTTTTCTTCTTGCTTCTCATTGTTCTCTGATGGCCTACCCTTCGACCACTTCAGAGAACAAGCGCTGAAAGAGGGGGTTGGCATTATCTGTGGAGTTAACCAGCCTGTGTTCTCTCGCCCTCCTTCCTCCTCCTTCTAGGATGTGCCTGCTGTTAAGGAGATGCAAGCAACATCAGCCCCTGACAGGACATGGCTGGGGTCTGGTCCACACCAAAGGAGAGAGATGGTGGCTGACCCCGGGGAGGGAGAGAAGGGGAGGGACTAGGCTTGCCTCCTGGGCTGAGAGTCTGGGGGGGGGCGGGTATCATTCTGGAATCTGCTGGAAAAACCCAGCTGGCTCCCTGAGAAAAAGAAGCGTTCGTCCTCCTGTCTCCATGTGACTCTGGAATGATGACCAAGGGTCCTGTTCAGAGGCGGGAGTGGAATCCCTGCTTGAGCTGCAGTCCAGTGGCGGGCGCCAGTCAGGGTGCGAAGCCCAGACCCTGGGAGGGGGCCATAGCAGCCAGAGTGACACAAAATCAAACTCCTGGCCCTCAGAATGGCACCTCCCCAGAACAGGGCTGGCAGCTGAGTAGATGCTTGAAGAGGTCACGTGGGTGATTCACAATTCTGTGCCTGGTGAGGGGACTCGACACAGGTACTGCCATTTCTTCTCGCAGCTTGAATGTCACTGTGGGGAGACTGTCTCAGATCCTGGGCCTCCAGGGACTCCATTTCTTCTACTCACCCCACCCCTTGAGCCTGGGCAGCGTGAGAGACGGTGCTGTTGTGTAACCAGCCAGCCAGCCCGAATGGAGAAGGAAGAGCACAGGCTGGGGACAGACTGCCCTGACAGAGTCCTTCCTCTGTCCCGTTCCAGCCGCATGCGTCTCGGTAAAACTGGGATGATTACAGCACTTCCCTCCGGGGATTGTTGTGAGGATTCAACAAGTTGATTCCTATTTAGTTTAGAGCTGACCCAGACAAGCTGAGCTCACTAAATGGAAGCTATTATTGTCATTTTAAGGGGTACATTCCTGGGAAGAGGAGCATTCTTGGGCAGAGTAAAAATGGTAGTATTATTACTTGGCTTTTCTTGAAAAATGGGAAGTTCTGGCCATGCTGGCCCATCTTCCTGCTCTGCTAGAGTGAGTAAGGGCTGCCCCCTTCAGCGGCTCCAGCTCCCCATGTGCATAATCCCTTATAGCCCATTCCATTACTTGTCAGCCCCTGAAGGCATTTGCTATTTCTGTTACAAACTCAGGTCCAGCAGAAGCCAACAAAGATGTCAGGAGCCTGAGTGGGGCTAGCAGACAAAGAAAAGACTGAATTGTCTGTGCTCATAAGGGAAAGGCAAGGGTTTGGGCACCCATGGGCCTCAGGGCAAGAGGAATTAGAAGAAAGAGTGACCTTGAGCCTGGCTAGCTTGGGTGCGGCTCTGTGCCCACCCATCCGTGGCTGATTCAGCACAGGCCAGTAAACACACTGGACTGAGGCATTGGGCTTGGAAAGCCTGGGCTCCTGGCCCACTGGGGAGGTCTTGTTATTCGGGGGCAGGTGATGCTGAGTTGGTTCTGTACCTGCCTGTCCTCTGTATCTTTAGCCTCGTATTTCTTCCAACACAAGCATCTTGGGGGCAGGGAACTTGATGCCCTCATTGTCATGGTCCTCATGGGAGGGACCAGTGCTTGTCACACGGGAGGGAGGTTCTCAGTAAATGCTTGTTGAATAAATACATGAACGAATGCAGAGAGCTAGCTTTCTGGTACAGCAATCCAAGAATTTAGCTAGCCTTTTTAGAAAGCCTCTCTGAGTCCCGTTCCCATCCCGTGCCCTGGGCTCCTCCATCTGGCTGGAGGAAGGCAATATGGGGACAGCAACCAAGTCACCTTCACTTACCATTGCACGCCCAGAGCCTAGCTCAGTACCTGGCACATAATAGGTGCTCAACCAATATTTGTTGAAAGACTGAATGAATGAAAGAATGAATCTAACGGAAAGCCTTCTTACCCTGGAGTCAGGATATTGTAGCTGTGCTCTTAGCAGCTGGAGGGATTTTGAACTCCTCTTTTAACTCACCTGGCCCCACCCACCAAGTAGGGTAAAACCACACAAATATACCCAGTTATAAGAAACTCAGTGTGCAGGAATTCATGGTTATTACTTATGAGGCATCCTCTGAAGTTTGCTGTCACCTCGGATCTCCTGATGTCCTTGTCAGGCTGTCACACTAGCTGTCTTATCCCTTATTTCTCGTGTTGTGTGTGCAGCCAATCAATGGACACTGTTATCTTGTTATTTACCATTGCCTTTGGAACCATCGTCTCTGTGGGCTTTGGGTTTTACTTATCTCACTATCTTAGATCCACTTGTTCTTTTCTAAAAAGGCAGCATCTTCCAGAATGACGAGGGAATAGTCTGAATGGTGACAGCACTGTCTGTTACCCCCCTGACAAGATGGGGGTGGTGGCAGAGGGCTCCAGCTTTGGCTCGGGGACCAGCTGGCTCGTGACCTTGGGCAGATCACTTCACCTCTCTGAGCCTCATCTCTGGGGCCCTTTCAGATCTTTAATTCCATGTCAGCACACAGGAGTGGGCTTCCCAGAAGTGGAGTGATTTTTAAGTGGGTGTACGTTTTCTGTGAAACTGTAGCTGTTTTTATTTTAAAACTTTTCATTTAAGCTCCTATTCTGAGTGTAAAAACAGCACTAGCTATGAGGAATTAATAGTTTGTGATTTATGGGGCATATTATTATTATATCAGAAAATGGTAGTTTTTTTTGTTAAATATATTTTTAAAAGGCTTGGTGCATTCTTAAGTGTGATTTTATTATATCTTGGGGTGCCTTTTCTCCCCATAAAGAATAGATCTGTGATTTATAACGCACCTTCTCTACTGAAGCTTGTCATGAAAGCATTCTAAGGTGTTACATCATTCCCACAGGTGAAGCTTCCAGGAGCTTCCAGGTTTCCAAGAATATTGCAGGGGAGACCAAATTGCAAGGTTCTTTCTAGAAATCAGGGTAACCTGACACTAGCCATGCCTATGTCCATCCACAAATTAAGGGGTCTTAGAAAGGAAAGAGCCCTTAGGCTCAACTCTCCTGTCATTTAGATGAGGGAAACTGAGGCCCAGAGTGGAGAAGTGACTTCCTCAGAGCACTCCATGTCTGTCCCTTGCTCATCCCACATCCCTTACCTGGTCCAAACCCCAGTCCCCAACACGTGAACACTGGTGCACGAACCCAACCACTGCTTATGCCTGGGGCAGACACTATCTCATGAGTTGCTTTCCAAGGGCCATGTGATGGAAGGGCTGCTGCTAATTCAGCATTCCAACCAGCTCTACTTGCCTCAGACACATTTTTTTTTCACTAGCTAGACACTAATACCCAGCAGAGAGTTTATTGGCATGATTTCTCCAGAAAGAGGCTGGAAGACTTAGCAAGTTCAAACTTTAACATTTTTATCAAGAGTCCCAAAGGGCCACCCTTTCCCTCTCCCATCATGACCACCAACCCCAATATGGCTGTCTCTACCACAGGCAGTCAGGGCCCGCAGAGCAGAAACAGCATAGGCCAAACCAGCAGACATGGGACACATAATCAACTGAGCAAGGAACCGCCTGGGAGCCATCTTTGTTAAGGGCAAAATAAGCCGCTCATGACACTGGAGGATACAGAAAAGACAGGACTATCTTGATTCTTCTGAAGGAGTGAGGGAGGCTGGATGGGGTAAAAAACATGTTCTCAGAAAGCATGCAAAGAAAGGCTTCACAAACAACTAAGGTGACACAAATATCTCCCACACTTCCCTTTTCAAAGATGGCCACCCCCGCTGTCCATTCAGAGGGAGCGCGCAGCAGAGTCTACTGGGCGTGGAGAGAGAGACAGGCAGTGGGAGAGATTTAGTTTGCCACAAAGGTTGTTAGTTTTGTTTTTGTTTTTTCCTTTATTGATGGAATTTAAAGTGCATATAACTGAAGGCAAAGTCCAAGGCCTAGAGAAAGAGATGAGGCCCAAGAGAGAGGCTCAGAGATTCTAAAGGCGGCAGAAGGATACCCACCTAAAAAGGCCACTTGAGCTGCAAAAAGCATGGGGCAGAGAGATAGAAAATGGGAAAAAGAGAAAGGGGGTGGGTGTGGGGGGTGGGTGTGGGGAAGCGTTTGGGAGGAAGAAGACAAATAGCAGTTCAGAAATTCAGACAAAGGTGAGTAGTAGGAGTTAGTCTATATCCCAGGTAGGAAAAGGTGGGCTGAACTTAAGGTAGGAACATTAGCTTTAGGAAATGTGAGAAGGGGAGAAACAAGAAGAGCAATAGCCTCTGGCCAGGACACAGCACCCCAGGGGCCCTTCAGATGATGGCAGTAGTGGTAGGGCTTCTCCAAGCCTCTGTTATGGTCTTCCTTGGAGACCCCACGAGGGTCTAGGGAGACTCCCTCCAGCCAGGGGAAGGCAGGGGCTGGGGACCTGGATCTGGGGCCTCCCAGAGCTCCCCAGTGGAAGGCAAGTTGCCTTTGCTACTGGACCATGGCGGGGGCTCCACTCACCCACACAGGCTGTGCCGTCCTCGTTGGGCTCGTAGCCCCGACTGCATCTCTTGTTGGTCCGGCACCTGTAGCTTCCGTACGTGTTAACACACACGGGCTTGTCTCGAGGGCACACGAATGGGAACTGGATGCATTCGTTGGTGTCTGAAAGGCAAGGGGAGCAACTCACTGGGGGCTGTGGGCAGTGGATCCTTGCTCAGGCTCTGCTGCCCGCCCCTCCCCCGCTGTGACCTTGGGCATGTCCTTTCTTCTCTCTAGTCCTCAACTTCCTCGCTTCAGTCCCCTTGGCTGGCTCCTCCTGTACTTGACCTCTACACGTGGGGGGCACTCAGGCTTGGTCCGGGGTCTTCTCTTCTATCTACCACACTTTCTCTAGGTGGTCCCTTCATATATGGATGATTCCAGACTTTCCAACTCCAGCCATGACCTCTCCCTCGGGCTCCAGACTTGTGAATCTGTCTACCATGCATCTCAAACTTACTAGGTCCAAATGGAACTCTAGATCCCCCTGGCCCTCAAGCCTTTTCTGCCCCCTGTTCCCATCTTCCCCAACTCAATCAATGCCACCGTCAGTCACTTGGCTGCTCAAGCAGACATCGGAGTGATCCCCGATTCCTCCGGTTGCCTTACCTCTTCAGGCAATTTAACAACAGATCCTGTCAGTTCTGCCCCCACAGTACCTCTCCCATTTGGCCACCTCCTTCTCACTCCTCTGCCACCAGCCTGTCCCCAACCACCAGCAGCTCTTGCCTGGATTTCTGCAGCTGCCTCCCTCCTGGCCTCCCCCCTCCCTCCAATTCTATCTGCAATTCAGCAACCAGGTGATCTTTTGAAAATGTGAACCACATGTTTTTTACCCCATCCAGCCTCCCTCACTCCTTCAGAACAATCAAGATAGTCCTGTCTTTTCTGTATCCTCCAGTGTCATGAGCGGCTTATTTTGCCCTTAACAAAGATGGCTCCCAGGTGGTTCCTTGCTCAGTTGATTATGTGTCCCATGTCTGCTGGTTTGGCCTATACTCTCCTGCTTAACTGCAAAGGGCCCTGAGCGCAAAGTCCAGACACCTTTCTAGGGCCTCAAGACCCTCCTTAACTTGGCGTTTGGTTCGTCCATCCTCTCCTGGCACACTGGCCTCCTTCCTGTCCCTTTGCCACACCAAGCCTTTTTCCTGTATCCCGGTCCTTTCTCCCGCTCTTCCCTCTGCCAGGAAAGCTCCTCCCTCCAGTCTTTCTGTGCCTGGACCCTTCTCATCCTTCAGGTCTCAGCTCAAAGATCCTCCCCCTGTCCACGCCACCTAGAAGAGTCTTCAGAGAGCACCTTGCTTGGAGGTTTCTTAACTCATCTCGTCCAGCGTTTGGGTCACATGTTTGTGGCCTGTCTCCCAGACTAGAGCGGACGCCCCTCCAGGGCAGGTGCTTGGCCTGCACCCCCAGCTCCCTGCGCGGGGTGCTATGTAGGACGCACACAGATGTCTGCTGGATGGTGAAAGGAAGAGGCGGCTGCACTGGGGATGTCACGGGGTCTGCCCAGCACATGGGGAAGGTGCTGGAATTTCTGTGTACGTGCACTGTCTGTTTAGAGTGGCTACAGAGCGGACATGAAGAGCAGAGGAGACTAATTTCCTCCTTAAGCCACCCTTCGAGCCATCCTCTTCCACTTCGCACTTGTGGTCCTTTGCCCATGCAGCGCCCTCCACTGGAACACTATTTCCCCTCTGCCGGGCGAATTCCTCATCACCCTTCAGGTCTCAACTCACACCTTACTTTCTCTGGGACACCTTCTTGGACCCTCCCTAGACTGGTTTAAGACCCCACCTTTGTGCTCCCACAGTCCCCTCCCCTCCCCCACCCCAGCCCCGCTCAGGCTGTGTGGTCATCGCTGTTTACTTGTGTGCCCCTCCCATTGGCTCTAAGCTCCATGAGGGCAGGGACTGCGTCCTTCTTGTCTACTCTTGCATCTCAGTAGTAAACGCATTCACCTGGGGCTGATGAGTATGTGCAGAGGGGACTTGGGAAGAAAGCTGCCTGAGCATCTAAAGGGCAGGTGGAGTCCTTGGCCTGACCCCTCATTGCTGGTCACTGGGATGGAAGACATTGGGTTGAAGACCTTCTGGGTGCTGAGCCTCTAGGCTGCCCCTTGCCCATTCCAGACCCTCGGGGGACTTTTAGAAGGTCCCTGGACCCTCACAGAGCTGCCTCACGAGCCTGGCCGTGCTGCAGTTACCTGCCCCCCAGTACTGCACAAGGCTGCAATTTCCCTTCTGTACTGTGACCACATGCTACACCCTGGTTTGCTCCAGTGTCCCCCAGCCATGCCCACCCTTGCTCACCGGCCCCCTTGCTTGCTGCTCTGTTGGAAGGAGGATACGTGCCCGCCCTAGCCACCACGGCCCCCTGGGAGCCAGGCCTCCCTGTGAGCTCTGACCAGGTGGTTGTGTGTCTCCTCCCCATGCTCATTCTCTCTGTATGCATGGCAGGGAAGCACTGCCAATTCCCAGAGCTGCTGGTCACTACCATCACTCCCACCTTGCCGAGTCACCTGGCGGTTGTCTTGGCATCTGAAGCCTCAGGGGCAAACAACACATTCGCCTCCTCACCCTTCCGCCCCTTGTCTGCAACCTGAGCCTTGCCAGGGCCCAGGCTGACATTCCCCAGTGAGATTCCGGCCTCTGCCTTGTCCCCTGGTACCGGCAGGCAACTCACCCATGCAATGGCCATTTTCCTGCTGGGAGAATCCTTGGCCGCACTGCAAGGTAGGCAGAAGCAGAGACAGTAGTGAGTTGAGAAGATCCCATCTCAGGTCCCCTCCTAGTTACAGCCGCAGAGCAGCTGTCACCCTGACCCCAGAATGAGGGCTGCTCTCAGCTCTGCGCCTGGGAGATCCCCTCCCTGCCAGGCCCCTTCCCTTGCGCTGAGAATAGGAGACTGGGCGGGGAGGCCAAGAACAGATCGGTGCAAACCCCTGCTCACTCCCCTTGCATGGGACCCACATGCCTGCGCCGGGACGCCTAACAGAGTCTGTCCCTCCTGTGGCATCACCCTGAGACAGGCCGGGTCTCAGGAAGGCAAAGTGTAGAGAGGGGTGGAGAAGCTTTTAGAGGTGTCTGCTCACTCCCCGCACCCCCTTCTCTGAGAACCTTCCCCACTCATGGGGGTGGGTGCCTGCAAGCCAGGCCGTCCCCCACCTCTGGGCAGGGCTGGCTGGACAAGAGGTGGACATCCCAGCAGGAGGAGGGACTCAAAGGTTTTGCGGCTAGAATCTGAACTAAGTGGGGCTGAGACAGAGATTTTGGCGCCTGGTCATGCCAGGCCGTGGAGGCTTTGCTGTGTCTACGTGGAGGTCCCAGAGACAGCAGGCTGGTGGCTGGAGGCGGGGTGGCCGGGGACTTGAAACGGAACACTTTACACAAGACAGAAATGTTGACTGTTGGAAATGACAAATGATGGGGTGCTGGTGCGGCTTCCTGGGGAAGGATAATGTTCCCCCCAGAGCCAGTGCACGAATGACAAAGGTCTTTGAGCTCCTGGGGCCACTGAGCTGCCATGGCTCTCACCCTGAGCTTCCCTTGCATTTTGTGAGCTCCTCTAGAACCCTCCCTGTGAGCCCCCTCTTCTGTGTGAGTTTAAGTGGGCCCCTGTTATCTACAGTGGCATGATCCTCTCCAGAGAGCGGTCCAGAGCTCTTCCCTGAGGAGCCCCCAGAGGCCCTGCCCCACCCTCAGAAGCAACAGCTTTGTCAGAAGCTTTGGAAAGAACCAGAAGTGAAGCAGGAGACCTGGGGCCAATTGTTAACTCTGCTCACAAATGGCTGTGTGGTTTTGGTGGGTTCTCTTTCTTGGTCTTGGTTTTCCTTCTCCATAAAATGGGTGAAAAATGCTTGCCCTTCCAATACCCCAGGATTTCTGCGAGGAGCAGAAGAGATGTGGGTGTGACACTGGTGTGCAAACTACACATGGAGGGGTCACTATGAAGCCTGCCCTTTGCTAAGAAGATTTGCATCATTCTAGAAACAAAGTCTGCAGATTCCTGGGAATCCAGCTTCAGCCCATGGGTGGGGCTTGCTTTTCTGGCTCTGAGGCCCAGATGCCTTTGCTCACCTCCAGCGGGGCCGGGTCCCGAAGTCTGTCCTCATCCCGGGGATAGGGAATCTCCAGCACCGAGTTCATCTCTGTGCTGGCCACGTTCCGGCTGGCCATCTTGCCATCGGGCCATGTCACCTCCACACTGCTGGCCTCATCCTTCCCTGTGGGATGAAAGGAGAAATGATCAGCTGCAGGGCAGGGGGCGGGGAGGGATTCTCCACAAAAGAATCATCATTCATTTATTCATTCACCTAATAAAAAATATGAATTGAACACTGTTCTAAGTGCTGGGGAAATAGTGAACAGGCAGATGAGGTCCTGCTCTTTTAGAACAATGCCGTCCAGGACAACTTCAGCAGTGATGGCGAAGTTCTCTATCTGCTCTGTCAGCTATGGTAGCTGCTGGCCATGGCTGCTAAGCACTTGAAGTGGCGTGATAAGGAACTGAATTTTAAATCCAATTTAATTTTAACTAACTGACTTGAAATGGCCACACATGGCTAGTGGCTACCATATTGGACAGCACATTTCTAGAACTTATATTCTAGTGGATTTTGGAGGGAAGAGAGTAAAGCCTGGTGGTAAACATGTTGACTTCGGAGTCCTGGTTTGGAGTACAGATCTTGGCTGTACCACTTACCGAGCATGCTGGGAAGGACATGGCGGGGGGTGGGCATCTGGGAGACCTGGGGACAAATCTCAGCTTTACATCTGACTTGCTGTGTAATCTCAGGCGTGTTGCATTTATTCGTATTTGTATTTATATTGGATGTTTATAGTCTGCTAGGGGCCGTCACTGGGAATATCCCTGTTTTTAGGGAGCTTCCACACTAGTGGGGATAGACAGGCACACAGATGAACAAATAATGCCAGATATTGACAAGCTCTGTGAAGAAAACAAAAATAGGGTGATGGGATAAAAAGGAAGTAAGAGTAGGCTGGGGGCTTTTCTAGTCAGGGTGGTGAGGGATAGGCTCTTGGGGAGAAAGCATTTGAGCCGAGCTCTAAATAAAAGCTGAAGTGACAAAGAACCAGAAGGCAGAGGGCACCGGAGAAAGACCGTTCTACAAAGCTGAGATGTTTACAAAAACTAACGGTGGCGGAGCTCAGAGAACATTCATGGTGAATTCATCTGCACACATCCTTAAAGCAACGTGTTACATCACTGGCAGGAAGCAGGTTGGAAAGATTTGTCAGGTGTTTAGGCATTGTCAAAGCCGGCCCCAGCTCCCTGCTTAAGGCAACAGGCCCGTCACGGAGACAAGGTCAGGCTAATGGTGATGGACTGGGGTGGAGAGGAGTGGGGGATGGGCCTCACCTGCTGGGAAAGTCACCTGGGAAAGAGGGCAGTGCTCAGCACGTGTAGGAGGGAGGCTGCAGCCCCCTCGTCGGTCATCACCCACCAGGGCTGACCAGACGTGGGCTTGGTGCTCGGGGGTCCACCAATCCATACACTTCCCCAAGCATCATTCGTAGGCTGAAAAAATGATGTCACCCACATGTGTGTGCTACTTTCCCCTTAATGCACATAGACACTGTTAGAAAACAAGTGAAACTGAAAAGCACTGTCAAATTTATAGCAGCTTTTGGTCACTGCTGTCCACCAGTGGATTTTACAATGATCGCTACTATGGGGGTCGAGGGTGGTCTGTGAAACATTTTCACGCATGAAAGGGGTTCCCGTATTTTAGGAAAGGGTTGAAGCTACGTCTAGACTTCGTGGGGAATCTATGTACAGACGCCTCTGTGCAGAGGTCTGCTCTGGGGTGGGAGCTAAGACAAGACGGCGTGGAAGGACTCAGCTGCATCTTTCTCCCCGAGTCCCGGTGCGTCAGTCCGGGGCTTCCAGAGGAAGATGCACCTTGACAGCCACATCATCCACTTCCTGAGCCTCCCTGTGTTTGGTTCTCTTTTGCTGCCTCCAACCCAAGGCCTCCAGAGAAGTCTCTTTGTAGCGTTCCAGCCTCGGGCCGCCGTGAATTATTGAGGGCAGGGACCAGATGCTACCCTCCGGAAGTGTCAAAGGTGAGCAGCTCCTGCCCCTGTGCCCGCGATGGGGCAGCAGCACCAGAGAGAGGCTCCTGGAGCAGAGACTCGCACACAGTGCAGAGACCCCGAGATGCAGTGCAGCTCCTCTCCCCACGGAGACTCTCCCCTTCCAGGCCTGGCCTTACTGGTTCTGGGGTTGGCTTTATTAAGCCAGAAAACATTTCTCATTAACTCCTACTCCCCCGCTCCCTCCTTCCACAATAATTCATTTTGCGGGAAGGGGGTGAAAATAGGATTGGGGAGGTATCAACTGCCCCCTCTTTTACTGTTTTGAAGCAGTCTCTTGAGGTTCAAGAGATGTGGCATTTTTAGGGTGTTCAGCACCCAAATTAAATGGCAGATGTAAAAAGTAAACACTTTTCTACTAAAAAAAAGGAGACAAAGAGCAAATGTTTCTCACCTAAGCCAACAGAACAGCTACATGAATACATTTTCCAGCCTGACAGAAGTGCCACAAATAACTCAAAAGAGTCGCCGAATATTCATAGACAATCACGAATTTACATCCTGCCTCTGAATCTTGCTTCCTCCCTTCCTCCAGACCCAGGGAGGGGCAGGGCCAGGAGATAAGTCAGCCACCGGGAGAGCACATCTCAGTAGGACTCCCTCGTTTGTCACTGATTATTTTGCCGACTTGGGTCCTTAGTTTCCTCATCTGTAAGAAGGGAGCTCTACCCCATCCAGGAAGGACAGTTCTTCCTTGGAATGTCAGCCCTGCCCCGGCCAATTTTGACCCTCAGCATCCCCATCCTCATCATCTCTTAGACATGGGGGGGCGCCCTGCAGTTCCCAAAGGGCTTTTGCTTGTTGGCAATACTGCTAGAGAGTATGCACCCCAAACTGCCAGGTGACCAGTGTTAGGGCATTGGATCCTCACGGCAGTCCCATGAGAAGGTACTAGTTTTATAATTTCCATTTTAGAGTCGAGGGGGGATGAAACTTGGAGAGGTGAAGGGAATTGCTCACAGCTACCCAGAGAGGGAATGTCTGATCCCAAAGCCCATACCTGCTAAACCCTTGTTCTACTGCCCACCCCACACCAATGACCAGCCCACCATGGGCCAAGCATCATGCAGGGATCTGGGATTTAGCAGGAAGGACACAGACCCAGGCCCCATCCTGGAGGAGCTGAGCCCCATGGGGGCAATGAACATAGTGATTATGTTATGATAAACTGGGAAAGTGCACCCATAGTATTGGTACCACTTGGTGAGAGAGGTGGGTGTTAAAAGTCATTTCGTTGGAGGATGCAGGAGGAACAAGAGCTTG
Source organism: Eubalaena glacialis (assembly GCF_028564815.1). Taxonomy (NCBI): domain Eukaryota; kingdom Metazoa; phylum Chordata; class Mammalia; order Artiodactyla; family Balaenidae; genus Eubalaena; species Eubalaena glacialis. The sequence continues at coordinate 30,731,620 of NC_083716.1, read as the reverse complement.
TGAGGCAGAGAAGGGAAGGAAGGGGCATTCCAGGCAGAGGGTGCAGCACAGGCAAAGGTGTAGAGGTATGAAAAGGGCATGTGTGTTGAAGATCAGGGAGAAGCTCAAAGTGGAAGAAGCAGGGTGTGAGCATGTGTGTTAGGTGGGGTAGATGGGAGAGGAGACAGGGCGGGGGGTGGTGTGGGGAGGGACTTTGGAGCCCTCACAGGTGTGGCTGGCTTGAATCCTCCCAATTACTCTGAGAGGGAGAGTTTATCCCCACTTCCCAGATGTAGACACTGAGGCTTGGCAAGATGCAGTGACCTGCAGGTGTCTGAGCTAGGACTGGGACCCAGGCTCCTGCCCCCAGGTCCGGCTGTTCCCTCTGCCCCAGAAATCTCAAGTCTTCACGCAGCTGCACAAGCAAGGAGGCCTTTAAGCTGGCCAGACTGCGGGGCCAGTGTGTCAGGGAGCTGGGTCTTGAGCAGAGGAGGGCCCATTAAGAGCAGCAGGGAGTCGCCTCTGGCAGCTTTTAAAGGACAAAGGCCAAGGAGGCACAGAGAATCGCGCTTTTCAGAAGAATTACAAGCAAAACAGATGGTGGGAATACAGTTGGTGGAAGATTCTTGCACTTTAATAAAGCTGTTTTTATGTGGGCCACTGAATTTTCCTTCCCTAAATGAGCACCAACCGGCTTGGAGGCAGCTCTGAGTCACTTGCAAACCATCAGCTGAAAGGAAGGAGGGGTGTATGTGCAGGGGCTGGGGGTGCCATCAAAGCCTGAGGTGGGCTGGCCCAGGGGGTGAGCCCCCGAGGGGGGCTGGTGGGGCAAGGAGATTACTGGCGCTTGTTTTCACTTACTGGGTTTGGTAGAGCTGCCTCAGCTGTGTGCTAGCTCGGAGCCAGAGAGCCTGGGTGTGGGATACGTGCGGTGGGTATGCAGGGCTGGGATGTCGGTTCAGAGCAACCGGAGTCCAGTGGGGCACTCAACAAGGGCTGTGAGCAGAAACGCTGATTTATGAGCCTGGCAGGCCATCTGCACCGGGAGGAGCAGGGGGAGGCCAGGGCAGGGTGGAGGGCGCAGCGAACGAGGCCAGGGGCTCCCCTGAGCGGGGGTGCGCCTAATGGTTCTTTAGGATGACGCTGAGAGCCCTCTGCACAACGGAGTGGGCCTGCTGGGAACCCCCCGGAAGAATGAAACACAGCGAGGTCCCTGAGTTTTTATTGTGTGATGTAATGCAGTCTGGACCCTCGGGGTGCACAGTGAGGGTCTGAGAAGCTGAGTCCTCTAACCACAGCTCAGTGCTGACCAAGCAAAGGCCTGCAGAGCTGGGAGGTGTTCCTTCTCCAGCCACCGAGAGATGAGCTGGCCAGGCACGTGGGGAAGAGAAGGGCCCGGGAGGCTGGCTGCTGAGAGGCACATGTGTACACCCACACATACGTCCACGGACAAGCCGCTCACCACACCTTGCTGCAAAGTCAGGAGGCAGGGGGTGGTTTTGGAGGGAGGAAGGAGCAGGGTCAGAGGGGGTAAGCAGGGGCATTGCGGGTGCTGGAAGGGGGGCTTCCTGCAGCCCTCGCCCTTCCCTCACAGCCTCCGGCCGCATCCCCTTCTTAGTCATGCAGACGTCAGGGCAGCCCTTTCTGCATTCCTGTTCTGGACCTGCCCCTTCTCAGCCCAAATACCAGAAAACAAACTGTTCAGGATTGGAAACCATCAAACTGTCCATCAGTAGGGGACTTGCTAAATAAATTGTGAATGTGGCCACACAATAAAATACCGTGTAGCACTAAAGGAAAACAAAGGAGATATACACAGACTTGGAGTGATGTCCAGGATATACCGTTAAGAGAGAGAGAGAAAAAAGCAAGTCTGGGAATAATAGGGAGACTATAATAATTTCTGTTAAAAAAGATTCCCAGGCATATTTATCTATAAATGTGCTCCTGTGTATTTTGCATGCAATAAAATCATATCAAAAGTATGGAACTGGGAAAAGGCCACCCTGGAACACTATATTTGAATCTGCTCCCTGCCCCTTCCCCTCTGCATTCCTAATCCCCTCACCCTGTTCTGCATTTTCTTTTTTCATAGCACTTAACATCTAACATTTTATATATTTACCTAGTTGTTACGTTTATTAGGTGTCATATGTTACTCCTCCTTCCACTAGAATGTAAGGTTACCCATGGTAAGGCTCTTTGTCTAGTTAGTTTTTGGCACAGAGTAGGTGCTCAGTAAGTGAGTAGAGACTAAATGAATCAAATGACACTGGCGGAGGGTGAAGAGGGAACATTTCCTTTTTGCTTAATATTCCAAACATAGTGGCGAGATTATGGGTTATTTTTACTTTCTTTTTTAAATGATGTTATATTTTCTAATTTTCCTATAACCAATATGCATTATTCCTGCAGTCAGAAAAAAATTAAAGCCTTCTAATATGACTTTATTACATGCAAAATACACAGGAGCACATTTATAGATAACTATGCCCTGCGAGTGGCTCCTGGGCTCCTTCGCGGCCCTGCCCTCCCACAGCAAAGCCTGGCTTTGGCTTTCCTGGCTCCGCAGCTCCCTCTGTTCCGCCCGCCCTCTCCACCTGGCTCTGGGTGCCCCTGACAGTTTGGCCCTGACCTCCCTTTCCAGACTCCACTCCCACCAGACCTTTCCTACTCTGTGGACACAGTGAACACTCCTACCTCTGGCCTTTGTTCAAACCAGCCCAGCCCCTGGATGCTCTCCTCAGCTCCCATCCACACCTTCCAAATTCCCACCATCCTTCTAGACCTAGTTCAAGGCCCACTTCCTTGGGAAAACTGCCCAGAGCAGAGGGAATTTCTCCCATCTCAGTCCTCACAGCCACTGGGCCAGTACGACGGCACATCCAAATCTGCTTGCAACGAGAGCTCCTGTGTCCCTCTGCCTCTTTCACAGGACCGTGAGCCTGGAGGGCAGGGAGCATTTCTTTGTTTCATTTGTCTCTTTGCCATGTCTCTCTGCATCTCTTGGTCTCCCCTGGTCCCTGTCTCTGTCTGTCTCCCCGCTGTTCTCTCTCTTTCCTCAATCCTTCCTTCCATCTGGCCTTCCCATCGGCTCCCTCTCTTCCTGCCCCACTGCTGGCCCTCCATCAATCAGGAAGGCCTGTGCTGTGCTAGATCCATGAAGTTCCTTCCGGACGTGGGGGCCTTGGAGCTGCAGGGATGGAGCCACCTGCCCCTCGCTGTGTCCCCAGCTGCTGGCCCTGCTGCCTGCTGAATGGCCTCAGGGACTCTCACTGCCAGGCCCAAGGCTGACCCACTGGGGCCGGTCTCCAAGAGCAGCCTTCCTTCTGCGCCTCTCTGGGAGTGGATCCGGCAACAGGGGAGGCTGCAGGGGACCCGTGGAGCAGTTTGAACCAGAGCTCGGACCCAGAACAAATCCCACAGCCTTGCAAAACAGCAAGGATTGGCAGTCAGGGCAGTCAGGGACTCCCAAGCAGGAGCAGGATCCGTTTCCCTAAGCGGGGGAGACAGACTGTTGTGAAGGGGCACGGAGGCTCTCGGGCCCCTGCGATCCCACCAGATGACCCGGCTGAGGCTGCCCAGCTGAAGAAGCAGATCTGGTCTCTTGGCGGGGACAGATACTGGCCAGAGAAGAGACCCAATAAGACCTATCATACATGTCTCAAAATAGCAGAGGCAGCTCATGGGATGTGTGGAAGGAGAAACCAGCCCCAGTCCTGGCCTCACCATTGATTTGCTTTGTAAGCCTCAATTTCCTTATCTGTACAATGGGGTATGGGTTGATATCCAAGCCAGACACCTGGATAAACATCCTACCTATGAGACCAGGCAGTCACCTTGGCGTGGATGGCCTCACTTGGGTCATCTGGTAACTGAGGGGTCATGGATGTCCAGTAAGAAAGAGGCAGAGCAGGAGGACCTTGGCTGGCTGTGCACAGAGCAGCTATGGGAGGTCTGGCAGTCAAGTCACAGTGGTTAAGACCTCAGACTGTGGTGTCCAAGGAGGTGGGGTCCAAATCCAGATCTCCCTACTTTCTGGAGGTGTGATTTAGAGCAGGTTACTTAACCTCAGCCTCAGTTTCCTGACCTGTAAAACGGGGGTTATGATTCTTAATTCATCTTGTTGTGGTGAGAATGGAATAAGGTATCTTATGCAAAGCACCTGTAGATTCGTGCAACTACCACCACAATCAAAACACAGAACTGCTCCATCACCACAAAGACCTCCTTGGGGCTATCCCTTTAAAGTCACACCCACCCCTCTCCTTTTCACCATTTCTAGCCCCCAGCAACTACTGATCTATTTTCCATCTCTATAATTTTGTCATTTTGAGAATATTATATAAATGGAATCAACAGCATGGGACTTTCTGAGATTGGCCTTTTTTTTTCCTCACTCATCATAATGCCCATGAGAGCTATCCAAGTTGCTGTGTGTATCAATAGTTTATTCCTTTTGATTCCTGAGTAATGTTCCATGGTGTGGAAGGACCACAGCTTGTTGAACCGTTAACCTGTTGAAGGACATCAAGGTCATTTCCAGTTTGGGCTATTACAGATAAGGCTACTATGAACAATCATGTATAGATTTTTGTGTGGACATGAGTTTTCATTCATCTGGGATAAATGCCCAGGAGTGCAATTGTTGGGTCTTATAATGGTTGTATAGTTTAGTTTTTGTCTTAAAAGAAACTGCCAAACCATCTTCTGGAGTAGCTGTACCAGGAACGAATGAGAGATCCAGTTTTTCCACTTCCTTGCCAGTATTTGGTTTTGTCACTATTTTTTACTTTAGCTGTTCTAATAGGTGTATAGTGATATTTTATTAACACCACAGGTATACTGTATATCTGGTTATGTTATATATATGTATGCACACACATATATGTAATATACATACATATATATGTGCATATAGATATATATACATATGTATGTGTGTATATATATATATATAAAATGCTAGTCTTTTATGTGTATATATACACACACACACACACACACACACATACATAAAAGACTAGCATTTTTTTAATACCACCCCCAGCCAAGAACCAATTTTCACCCTCTCGGGGGTGACATCACTCGCACTGATCACGCATGCTTTCCCCAAGCCTTCTAGCCAAGAGAAGGCACCAGGGGTTTGGTGAGACATTTTAATCACTGAACCGACACCCAAGCGGCCAGGGAAGCAGCTGGTTTGGATAGGTTTGGTGCAGGCCATTGTTTGAAGAACAAGGCCATAGCCTTGGACAAATGGAGGATTAAATACTCTGACCGCAAGGTGAACTAATTCGACAGAGACCAGGATGCGGACCCCAGCAAGGAGTCGGGCATGAAAACCTCCCTCCTGAGCTCAGGTTCACTTCAAAGCAGGGTTGCCTCCAGTAGCTGGTGTCACAGTAACGTGGTATCTAGAAGATGCTCAGGCTGTGAGCCCTGCATCTCGCCGGGATTCGGGATGCAGTTTCAGCACCCACTGTCCCGCCAATAGGTCACCGCGCACTCCCACCACCGCCCCCCGCCCCGAGCCCTGACTCACCCAAGCCAAAGTGTGCCACGGGCTCCATCTCGCACAGGTAGCCTGAGCCCCCGTCGATGATCCTCAGGTGGGCCCCACTCTTCTTGGTGTAGAGCACAACCTTAGCGCCCCTGGCGAAGGCCCCAAACCGGGTTCGTGGCACCACCCGCAGCCAGTTGTTGCTGAAGCCCTGCAGGGAGGGAGGAAGGCAGGCCCGGGCATCAGCGGGGTGGGCAGAAGGAACAGGGAGGGAGGGTAAGAGAGGGAGAGAAGGAGAAAGAAGGGGACAAGAAAAGGGGCAGAGGAAAGAGAGGAGGAGGGAGCCGGGCAGGGAGGGTGAACAAGGCAGACAGACTGGCTGAAGTTTGCAAAGAGCAGCCCTGGAAAAGAAGAGGGAAAGCCAATAGACTCGGGGAAAACAGTGTTTGGAGGAGTGCCAGTGGAAGGCTGAGGGGCAAAGGGCTTCTGGGAGGCAGCTCTTCTTGGAGTTCACTGCGCTGCTGGGAATTTGCTTCCTCCAGGGCCCGGGATGTCCATTGCCCGCCACGCTGGTCAAGCAAGCATCCCGGGCTCCTTTGCCCTCATCCAGCCCAGGCTCAGCACGTTGGGCTGGGCTCCGTGGGTCCCCAGGTCCAGGCACACCTGATTCCCCCGGAAGACGGACAGCGGCTGAGCCATGGACTCTCCGTGGGACAAGATGAGGTCCAGCATCCCGTCTCCATCGAAGTCTGTCACCACACCGCCTGCAACAGCACAGATTTCACTCTGTCCATCGGCCAGGAGACCCACGGGGGAGGGGGCTCCCGACCAGCACCAGGTCCACGCCCTGAGTGTGGGAGGAAAGAGCACAGCGCCGGGGATCGAAGACTGGAGCTTGAAGCTCCTCTCCTTTCCAATGGCCGCTCGTTCATGGAAGAGGGGGTCCATTTCCTCCCCCTGGACTTTTGAAGGAAAGGATGGGTGCAAATAATTCAGACTATGAGGGCTGCTTTCTGGTCTTTTATACACGCCCTTTATATCTGCACGGTTTTTGTCAGTCTATCAGGTGTTTGCGTATACCTGGTCTCCTTTTGGTCCTCACTACCACCCAGAGACGTGAGGAGGGCAGACGCAATTATCCCCATTTTATGGGTGTGGCGAACAAGATCCAGAAGATGAAGCACCTTTTCCAAGGCCACAGGCGAGGCAAAGGCAGGGCCGAGTCTTGGGACTCCTGATCCAGTGCTCTCTCTCTCTGACACCAGGCTGAGTGCCAGGAGGGGTGAGACGACACGACGCCCAGCCTCTCCTTTGCCTCTCCTCCCGGCAGAGCGTTACCAGAGATGCTACTGCCCGTGGAATCCCACACCTCTGACCCCGCAGCCCTGGGACTGGCAGAACGGACCGTCCCCTCCTCTGCTTCCTGCCTGGCACTCCCACGGCCTCCTCCCCCACTCTCACCCCTGCCCCAGGATCTCAGCCCTCAGAGTGTCAGGGATAGGATGAGCACTGCTCTGGGACTGGCTGCACCACCCCTCCCGCCCTCCCCCCAGGCTAAGGGCAGCACTGAGACAGGGGAGAGCAGGCCAGAGCCCTCAGGTGCCCTCACCTGTGCCCCGGCCCTCAGGCTCCAAGGCATCGCCAGGATTGAGCTCCTCGATGAGGGGGTCGCCGTGTTCCCTGCGGATGATGCTGCGGGACAGGAGACAGGCTGTTCATGGATGACAACATGCTGGCAAAGCCCCAGTGGGCTCCCTGGACCTAGAGGCCCACTAGCTCCATTCTCCAGCCCCTGAGCACCCGGAGACCCTGCTGCACGTGGGCTGCCACCTGCATGCCGACAGAGCCACTCTGCTCACAGACCCTGCCTGCACCCTGGCTGCGCCTTTCTTGGGTTTTAATTCACGTTGGTAAATATTGATTTTTCCTTCTCTAATGGATGAATTATATACAGACTGGGGAAGGGCAGCTGATGGATGGAGAAGGGGCAGGGATGCAACTACCTTCAACTGACCTTCACTTTCCTTCAAGCGGCCCTGGGTTTCTGAGTTCTGAATACTATGCAGGGTTCCACCCCTACTCCAGTGCCACCTCCTCTAAGCCCTCCCTGATCGTCCCGCCAGAAGCAATGCCTTCCTGCTCTGCCTTTGTCACTTTCCTGGCCTTTATCACTTTCTGCCTCGTGTTGAAGCTCTATATGAATGCATCTTATCTCCTCAGTTAGACTGCGAACTCTTTGCAGCCCTGGGACCATGTATTATTACTCTTCTTTGCATCTCCCGCAGCATCTAACACAGTGCCTGGCTCTCAGGAAGCTCCAGACATGTCCGTGGGGTGCATGGAGGAATCCAGAGACAAAAGGGAAGAAAGGATCCCTTTGGGTTGCTGGGGTTTTGTCTATTTTGAACTCTGAATCATGATAATATTTGCTGTAGAAAAGTCCACTGTGAAAGTCCTGTTCTTTCTGCACATTGAGCTGAACGCTGATGATGGCCTTGAGCTTTCCTCTCTAATTTTTCTCACTGGGTAGATTCTCGCAGCCTTGGGTGCTCTGTCCTGGCCATGTGGAGCAATCTTGGGGCTGGGGTGGGGAGAGGACCAGGAAGGATCTGTATCGCTCTCCCCTTACGTTGCAGGTGGGGCTGTCACTCAAATCACAGTCACCAGAGGGCTGTGCTGTGGCCAGTGCTTTCTTTCAGGAGGGAGCCAGGGTCCCCTGAGCTGGAGCTTCTGGTGGCTGGATGGCAGAGGGTGCTGGCAGAACTGCAAGGTGTCTGCAGGGTTGAGCACATGCCCTGGGAGGTGTCCTCTGTCCGCGCGGGGCGTCTGTGCTGAGCACATCCACGTGTGCAGTCTGGGCAGTGAGCAGCATGCCCGGCAGTGCTCTTGTGTGTGTGCACACCTGCCGGAGGTGTGTCTGCCTCAGCCTGCTAGCATCCACAGTCCCTTCAACCATTCGTGTCCTGCAACCTCTGTCACGGCTGGGCAGAGACACCCCTGGGTTCAGGTGACAATGCAGTTAGGGGTTTCTAAGGCTAAAGCCCAGAAGTTCCAGGGCAGAGCTGGGCAAGCTCACTCAGATTTGGGCAACCAGGGCAGGCTTCTCGGAGGAAGGGTCAACAAAGCTGAAACCAGAATGATGAGTGAGTCTGTGTCACCCAGAAGCGACAGAGAGGCAGATGGTGTGGGCAGCCTGAGGGGTCCAGGCCTGGTGCAGCCCAGAACTGAAAGCTTGGGGTGTCTGGTGCTTAGGTGTAAATTGGGGAGTGGAAAGTGACAAGGCTGGGGACAAAGCCAGCCCGTGGGATGTATCAAAGAGAAGGTAGTGGGGAGCTTATAAGGGGGTTAAGTGGAAGAGGGGTGTGGTCAGATTCACATTTTCAACAGCTTGCTCTGCAGGACTGGACACAGGGCGGCAGCTAGAGAAGAGGGAGTGTGAAGGGTGGAGCCATGGGAACAGATCAAGGCACGTTTAGATGTGTAAGTGGTGTTACCACACACATCCTGCCTGGCCTGGGACAGTCCCTGCTCACACCTGTCATCCCGCCATTGTTAACAGGGCCTCTGCACTCTTGCTAAGCACCTGGAGTGGGTGATGAGTTCCCTGGTTTCCCAGGCATCACTGAAGGACCAGCAGACTCACACACACCGAGGCTTTGCATCCCTGGTGACTCCTACAAGGAGCCCACCATGTTTCCTTCGGTGACACGTGACAAGCCCACTTGGTATGGGGCAGGTAGGGGCTCAACTTCCAGAGTTGCCAGTTGAGTGGTGGCCCCAGCTGTAGCCCCTACACTCTCTGCTGTGAGCTCCAGACCCAGCCATCTGCCACAGGGACTCGGGGCACAGCCATGTAACTGGGAAGTGGCTTCCACTGATGCTGTGCGGAAACAAACACACTAACCCATAGGGTGACCATGTGGTGACCCTGCCCGCAGACAGCCCGGGGCCAGCCTGCCCTTGGGGTGGCAGGAGGGAGGCTGGGAGGTTTGACAGAGGCCAGACAGGCAGAGGAGGTGCCTGGGTGCTCGGGCCACAGAGACTCCTTGGTGCTCCGGGCCCTGGCGAGTGACACTTTATTAGCTAGAGAAGGAAAGCAGTGTCTCTGTTAATGAGCAATTGATCTTCCGCAATTAATCTGGAAGTTGTGAATAAGCTTTTTGCAAGGCACCTAATTAGCAAATCTGGTGCCTTCAGGGGGTGATTACAGCCGGTTGGGATTGATGCTTTGTTAATAATTATATTTTAAAACACGCTTAGTCACAGCTCTCGCCTTTTATTAATAGTTGAGGGCCCTTCTGGGGGAGGGGATGGGGGCCTTGGAGAACCGAGCAGGTGATCTGGCCCATTTCCTGCATCCAAGGCCCCTGGCCCACCCTTCTCTTGCCACCTGGTGCTGAGGCCCATTAGCATGTTTTAGGCCAGGAACCAGGGCCACATGTGTCTGGAAGTTTGTTCCCCAACAGCAGTTCTCAAACTTTGGTGTGATAAGAATCACCTGATGCCTAGTGTACGTGTTAAAAAGACAGATTCCTGGGCCTCAGCCCCTGAGATTCTGATTCAGGAGATCCAGGGTGGGCCCGGGGATTCTGTACTTTAAATAAACACTCTGAGTGGTTCTGATGCCAATGGTCTCTGGACCCCAATTAGAGAAAAATCGAACCTTTCCTCCCTGCATGCAGTGCTCAGATGCTTCCATTCTTGTCTACCATTCCCTCATCTACCATTAATTGTCTCATCCAGCATTTCCCAAAGGATGTTTTGCAGAGCACCAATCCCAAGAGAAAAATCTCTGAAAGAAGTATCTTGTAGTGAAATCTATTTGGAATACTCCATTCACCTCTTGGAAAGTAAAAATACTCATGGTCATGTTAAAGGCTCTGAGAAGTCCTATAGTCAATACACCTGCCTGTCTTTGCTTCATCCAGATGCACCCAAACAGATCTGGCTCTGGAACCCCTTTGGGTGGTAGAGTGGAGCTTGGCTTCTAGGCACACTTTGTGTACGTCCCCCTGACCATTTCCCCCACAACAGCAGGAGGCCTGGGATTCTCCGCCTCACCCTTCCACCCCCCATTCTCTCAGCCTCTTGCTCAATCCCTGTCCTTCCAGCTTCTAATGCTCCTTCATCAGGGGACCTTCCTCCTTCCTCCCCTTGGAGCTCCTCTTTTGAGTCCTAAGCCTTCCTCCCTGACCCCCACCCACGAAGGCTGAGTAGCCACGAGCCAGGCTGGAGCATCTACCGGAAGAGGCGGTTGGCTGAGGAGCTGCGGTGGGCGAAGTTGTTGAAGAAGATCTCCAGCTCCTGGTCATTGTCAAAGTCGGCAGCGATGACTGTGCGGACAGGGGAGGGCATGGAGAACTTGGGTGAGGCGATGTCCTGGGAGGAGAGAGGGCTGCAGGTCAGCGGACAGATGCGTGGGGCAATGGGGGTGGGCTAGAGGCCAACTCTCCCCACCCCCGTGTGTGCGCGTGCACGCAAAGATAAAAGCCTGACCTAGCACGTCCTCTATCACCTTCCCTGTAAGGGCCCTAGGTATGCTGTGTTTAGGATCACATGAACCTCAGGCTGCTTGTAGGAGAACAAGGAGGTAAGAGGAACAGTCCTAATTCACACCGGTGAAGCACCTTGCTGTTCCCTGCTCCGGACCACATGGGGCCCTCCCATCAGTCACTTGAGGCAGGGCTGATGTGAGCACTCCCATTTTACAGGTGAGGTAACTGAGTCCTGGAGAGGAAGGGGAATTGCCCACTGTCATAGCTAATGAGTGGGGGCCATCGCCAGGGCTCTGATTCCAGACGCTATGCCCTTCCTAGTATGTGCCCTTCGTCCTCCACAGTGAGAGGCGGAGGCTGGGAGGACACTGGGCAGTGCTGTGCATTTAAATCCAGGCTTCTCTGCTGACTAGCTGTGTGGTCTCAGGCAGGTTACTTAACCGCTCAGATCTCACCTTCCTCATTGGTAACACGGGGATAAATAATAGCTGCCCAGGTTGTGAGCATTGCATGTAAAGCGCTTGGCACAGAGTGGGCACCAGATGGATCCCTGGCAGTCTGTCCTGGCCTTGCCCATATCAGCCTCATGAAAGGTGGCAGAGGTGGCCTTTAGCTGTGTTTTTGCTGCCTTTATTACCTTACTTTGTTTCTTGGGAGTCTTTTGATTTTTTTTTTGAGACATTTGCCTTGGGGGGTTGCAGTATCAGGTACCTCTGCCCAGGGCTCACGAGGAGACCCCAGACCCAGGACAGCCCAGCAGGGACTTCAAAGTGCTGACAGGGCCTTGGTGGACCTGGCAAAGTGTCCCACCTATGGAACTTGCCTTTGAAATAGAAGAGCTGTGGAGGGCGGCCTTTTGTTTCTCAGCAGAATATCCATTCCGGGTGGGTTTGTCCCTTAAAGACCCAGGAGCCTGTCTAAGTCCCAGGGTCCATGTGGGGAGAATTGGGAAGGGCACAGTTGGGGTTTCTGGGAGTGGTCCTCTGCCCTGGCCCTGCCCCTGGGCCTCCTACTTCAGGCCCTCTCCCCTGGCCACAGGAATGAGCTGCCCACTCTGGGTTGCCCAGGGGAATAGGCTGTCCCCAACAATGCAGTGATGAAGCTGATTGAGAGCCTGGCCCGCTGTCCAGGGTGGGCTGAAGAGGGCCTTGAGAGCTGGTAGCAAAGAGACCTCAGGATCTCGAAGTTGTTATTATTCTATTGATCCTGTAAAAACGGAAACCTACATAGGCCCCTTGGGGCTGCCCCACTGGATGCCTGGGCTTCCAAGATAATGTATGTAAGATGCTTAGCACAGTTCCTGGCACACAGAAGGCACTTGATAAATGGGGTCTCTATTATTATTATTATTATTATTATTGCTCCTGTGAGCTCTGGGGATGGGCTATCAGAAGAGTTAGTTGACATTTGGGGCTGGATTATTCCAGCCGGTGTATTGTAGGATGTTTAGCAGCACGTCTGTCCTCTGCACACTAGATGCCAGTAGCACCTCCTATCGCATTTGTGACAACCAAGAATGTCCCCAGACATTGTCAAATGTCCTGGGGTAGGGACAAAATCACCCCTGGTTGAGAACCTGGGTTAGAAGAAAAAGCTGAATAAAGATGGAAATCATCCAGGATCCCAGCAGCAGCTGCTCTGTGTTCAGGACGTACCTCTTTTTTCACCCAGAAAGCCTGGGTCTCAAGACTCTGCAGGGAGTGAGTGGCTGGCCCTGAGCACCCCAAGGTGGCTGCCTACAGGGGAGGGGCTTGTGGCAGTCCCCCAGACATAAGGTCCCTGGTGACTCCCCTGGGACCACCAAGCTTCTGGCAAATGCCGCCACTTTCTTGCTTCCTCGGGGGCTTTTGGCAAGACCAGGTGCCTCCAGAAGCACCCTGACTCCCGGAGGTCAGCTCTAACCATCCCATGCTCTCCATCACCCTCCTGAGAAAGGCCCAGACTCAAGTTCATTAGGCTGGTGGTACATCCCTTACTGTCACCAAACAGTCTTTCTGAAGAATTCTTGGTGTCACAGACTGTTGATAGCTCAGGGAGGGGGCACAGAGAGGGGTTCAAGGTTACCTTGTCCCCCACCTGCCGTTTGTCCAGAGGGGGCAACTGTTGGGAGCTCTGTGGCCTCAACCTCCCCTGTCCCCCCAGCCCCACTGTGCCCTTGGCCTGAGCCTCAATTTGAAAAGCTCAGGCCCAGGCTATGGGAAAAATGCTCCTGATCCAGAGAATGAAGCCCACCTCACTGGGCCTTTGCCCTGCTGCCGCGCACCTTGGGAGGCTGCTCTCTCTCCTCTGCCAATGACTGTGCTCGGGCACTACAGACATCACAGCAGCCCAGGCAGGAGCCCATCGTCCCCCAGATGTTACCTTCCTTGTGGCCACCCCGCCCCCAGGCTCTGCACAGCCACAAGCCCCTACTCAGCCTGGTGGGAGGCACAGGCGGGGCTGCATCCCCAGGATGACAAAGCAGGGGAGCGACGGAGAGGCTCCTTCTTACCCGAAAGCGCACCTTCCCGTGGGCGCTCATCTGCAGATAGAGGCGGTGGGGGCCATTCCAGTTGCCATAGACGATGTCCACTTTGCCGTCGCGGTTGAAGTCGGCCAGGGCGACACCTCTCCCGTGCTGGTGGGGGTCATCCACACCTGGGGAGGAAAGGCAGGCGCCCTCAGGGCAGCGCCCCCTGCAGGCTCCACAAACACTCACCTTGCCAGGGCCCCGTGAAGAGCAGCAAGGGAGGGTGAGCCTCATCCTGTCCCAATCTCTCCACAGGGGCAGAAGGTGGGAAGCCACCTGGGTGCAGAGAGAACCAGAGACTTGCCTTCAAGCTGCACCTGCCCAGAAAGTACTATTTTTACTCGGTTTTGGGGCAGCATGGGGTGGGGGAAGGAGACTTGTGGAGATTCTGGAGGACTAAAGCCCTCCCCAGCCACCCCTGACACTGGGATACATTAAGTTGATCATCACTCTTTTGCTCAAATTTCAGTGCTTCTCCAGTACTCTTGGGTCAAGTTCAAATTCCTGCCCGGGGAGCACAAGGCCCCTGCCCACCTTATCTGGTCTTTAACTGGTACCACTCTTCCCCCTTCCTCATAAGCACCGGCCACCTAGGGTGCCTTTCATTTCTCAAATGACCCAAACTCTTTCCGGCTTCTGGACTTTTGCTCAAGCTGGTCTCTCCTTCTGGAACGCTCTTGCCACGGCTCTTGGTTACTTGGCTCCTTGTTTTTCTTCTGCTCTCAGCTGTAATGTCACCTCCTCAAGGAAGCCTTCCCTGACCACTCCCATGAAAATAAGCCCCTCCCACCCACCCTGCTATTCATCCTGACAGCCTCCCATTCTCCTCCATTGAGCTGATCACACGTGCAGTTATGTTCCTTCGTGGGGTCCAGTTTTCCTACTAGACCTTACACTCCATGAGGTGAGGGTCTGTCTTCTTGTTCATCTGTGTTCCCACAGAGTCTATCTCAGTGCCTGTGGTGACCTGGTATTTTTCTGTAAATACTTGCTGAATGAATGAAGAGACATAAATAATTTGACAGAAGGCGACCAGGGACTTCGGTGATGGCAGAGAAAATACAGCACCATGACTGAGAAACGCACAGTGTGCCTTGTGAGATCTGGGAAGAAAGCTTATGGGTCCAGTGTCACCTGTTTGCACTGTCCCTGCATCTACCAGTGGCCAGTGGGACTGAGCTGATCCTGGGGGAGGATGGAGGATGGCTTTGCCCAGAGGGATGGCCTGACCTCCTGGTTGCCCAAGGCAGACAGGATCCTTCAGGTCAAGTGCAGAGCTGACAGGCAGTGAAGGCCGGCTCTAAATACCCACGCTGAATCTTCTGGAGGGCAAACTGCCATTGGTCATCAGGCCCTCAGAGATGGCAGGTGATAGGACAATATGATGGGGGATGGGGATCACAGACCCAGGACATAGGGAGCTCTTGCCAGCTGCAAATACGGAGATCCTGAGGATAGGGGCCAGCAGAAAGCAAGGTGGGGCCCCCCTGAGAACCTTGGGGGCTGAGCATCCTCTTGGGGGAGGGGAGGATCGGGAGGATCTGGAGGATGGGTGGGGGTGGGGGAGAAGAGGCAGGGAGACCCAGGCTGGAGAAAGAGGGTTTGCAAAGGCATGGGGGCAGCCTCCAACCTCTAGGATGAAATACCCCATTAATTCTCTGCAAAACTCCCCAGCCCGAATGTCGGTGGCCTTCTGTGTTGGCCCATTTCTCTCCTATCTACGAGGCACCTTGACAAGGAGCTGGTTCCCTTTCACGAGAATAATCAGTGCCAGGCTGCACTTCACAGCAGCATCTGTTTGGGTGATGAATGCCCTCTTGACATGTCTTGTTAAACCCCTGCAATCACTCTGACTTTCAATTACGGGCATAGCACCTTTCTTCTCTCCTCCCGCCTGATACCTTCTCCCACTCCAACTTGCTCGCTCACCTCTGTTTCCGTCTCTTTAACACCTTATCAAATCCTCTAGGTTTTCTCCATCACCACCTCCTCTTCATTTTATGATTTTTCAGCAATGAGAAAATTTGCTGCTGGAGCGTTTAACAGGTGAGCTGGGTGGGAGGACAGGCCGGGGAGCTGCCTCCATCTTTAGCTTTGCCCGGGAAGAACAGGGGAGCTGACTGGCTGCAAGGGTGCATTTGTGGGGTGTTCAAAATGGGAACTCCCGGGCAGAGTGCTGGAAGGGCAGGTACTTGTAAGTCACAGAGAATGGATTGGTACCTGCTCAGGGATTGTATGCTAGCTGTCAGCACCAGCTGGCGCTTGTAGGACCTTGGATCTATGTGTCTACATCCCCGCTCACCTCTTCTTCCGGAGGCCAGAGCTTGTCCCTATGCCACCAGGAAGGAGAAATCAAACCTCCCATTCCTTGGCAAGGTGGGGAGGAAGTGGGTGGGGAGAAGTGGTTGAAGGGCAGACTGATTACGTCCACATACTTTTATTAAGTGTCCCAGTCCTTGCAGACACAGACAGATTATTATAGTGATGTAGGAGCCTGAGTGAGTGGTACATGCAAAGGCAGTGGGAATACAGAGGAGGGAGTGCCAATCTCTGCCAGGCGGCACAAAAAGAGGCAGGAAAGGCTTCACAGATAACATCTAAGTTGAATGTTGAAGGATAAATAGAAGTTTTGCAGATAGAGAAGGGGAAGAGGGCACTTCAGGTGGAGAGGATTGGCAGGTGCAAAGGCCCTGAGGCAGATGATGGATGAACACAAAGGGAGGAAGGGGAGCAGAGCTGGGAGCCTGGAGTACTATCTTGTGTAGATTTTATTCTGCTTCATATTATAGCTATTCGTTCATTTGTCTGTTTCCTCCTCTAAAATGTCAGTGCCTTGTATGGGCGGGTGGGGGGAGTGGGGTAGGGTGATCTTAGCCTTATTCAGGTCAGCATCCCCAGCTCTTAGCACCAGCCTGGCACTTAGCACGGGTTCAATAAATGGCTATTGGATTGAGTTGAATGTTTAAGATGGATGTGGGGAGGGGAAATGGAGAGAGGCAGCTGAGAGTGGAAACCAGTGCTGAGAGACACAAGCAGGACTCAGAGGGACACGGGCCAATCCCAGTCGCTGGAGAATGGATAACGGTCAGGCGTTCCAGATGCTGTCTCCCCAGCCACAAACATCCCCTGCGTCCTGAACCATGGGGATGTGGAATTAAAGGTGACGAGCAACATTTCCCTGTGCGGTGCAGACAACGACTTGTCCCGCTCTCCCTGGGGCCTGTGGGACCTGGAGGGAGCAGGGCAGACCAGAGTCCCCTGTAGGGTGGTGGGGGTCACAGGACAGAGGCTGTTTTACTCACCAGCACCGGCCGCAGCATCCACGAAAGTGCCGTCCCCCCGGTTGTGGAAGAGGAAGTTGGGCCCGTTCTCGTTGTCGCAGAAGATATCCGAGGCACTGCTGCTAAGGATGGGGCCCACGCTTACGCCCCGGCCCCCTGGGAGAGGACATCGGCTCTCACTAAGCGGCAGAAGCAAAGCCCCAGGGCCGCGTGGAGGATGGGGGCCGCCTCGGAGGCCCATGAGATGCTGCTATGGTGATGCCTCCGAAGAGCCGGGGGTGGGGGGCGGGGAGGGGCGGATTCCGACATTCCAGATGCTTCCCGGAGCCCAGATCTGGGCTCACGGTTCCAGAAACCAACGTGGAGGGTGACTGCACCGATGATGAGGCAAGAGAGGAGCAAGATGGAGTTACTCTGTGCCAAAGGAATGATTCCATGAGCTGAGGAACACAGAGGCCACCACACAGAGCCTTCTCTTCCCTTTGGTAGCTGAACTACACTAATCCTAAACCCATCTCTACCTGCAACATTTTGATCCAGTCACAGATTCCCTGACAGCCCCCAGCCTTACCCTGATCACACATATGCTGGTCAAGATACTGGGTGCGTTCCAGTTCTAAGGACCTATAGAAACAGGTTCCAGCCACAGGTACAGGGTAGAAACAGGTTCCAGCCACAGGTACAGGGATGCTTACTTTGTTTTGCTTGATGTAGTAAACAAATGCGAGCACCTGCCTGTCCATCAACAGCGATGCAGATGGATTACGGTGCATCCATATGACGGACTATTCTGCAGCTACTAAAAAGACTGTGTAGATCCATGTGTATTGACTTGGAGGAATGCCCATGACATATTGTTAAATGAAAAAGCAATTCGCCAAGTAATGGTATTGTGTGATCTTATTTTTATTTTTTAGAAAAAGGAAAACAAATGCTACTTCTGAATATATGTGTTTGTGCAAACTTGTTTTTGAGTTTGGGGAAGAGTGGGGAAGGCCACACTCCAAGCTGTTCACATTGGCTGCCCCGATGGGGTAGGATTTAGGGAGGGAAGGAGAGACAGTATGTTGGCCTTTTTTGGGAATGTCTGTATTGTTTGGCTTATTGTAACAAGAACTGTTTCTGTAGTTTGAAAGGAAAAAATCCAATAAGGTATATATTTTTTAAGAAAGAAAGAGGGAATCCCCTGGTGGTGCAGTGGTTGGGAATCCGCCTTCCAATGCAGGGGGCATGGGTTCGATCCCTGGTCGGGGAACTAAGATCCCACATGCTGCGTGGTGTGGCCAAAAATTAAAAAGAAAAAAAAAAAAAAAAGAAAGAAAGAAAGAAAGCCAGCTCTACGTTAGGGTTTGAAATGCCCAAGATCAATGTGGACATGTCACCAAGTCTAATCTTAAGGTGTCTTGAACAAACCACCCCCACCCAGTGAGTTTCAAATAAAGCCCTGAAAGCCTCCCCTCAGCCTCACTCCCACCCCAAGTATGGTGCAGAAAACAGCCTGACCAGGACCAGGACATGGATTCTAGTCCCAGCTTGGCTTTTTTACAAGCTGTGTGACCTTGGGCAATTTACGTTACCCGTTACCCGTTTAGCCTCGGTTTTTCTCATCTGAAAAATGCAGATAGCGTGACCTGCCTTTTCTATTTCAGGGTTTCTGAGAGGATCAAACGATGTTAAAGGTCTTTGTGAATCCTACAACCTTGCTACTCAGGTGTATCACCCGTGAGCTTGTCAGAAATGCAGAATCTCAGGTCCCTACCCACCCAAACAGGACCCCTGGGGGGTTTATGTGCGCAGTAAAGTTTGGAAAGTGCTGCTCTGAAGGGCTGTTCAGTACAATAAGAGCAGTTATTAGAGCACCCAGAAGAATGTGATTTTTAAAAAAAGTAAATGAGCACTCAGGCAGACCTGAGTGATGCTGAGCCAGGTGCCCTCACCAGCCCGCTCCTGGACAGGGCAGAGGTTTCCACTGTGCTAATTTGGGATGGAGGTTCTTTTGGTCCCCAGGCTCCTCCCATCCTCTGAGATTTGTCCCTGGAGGAAATCATGGGGCCTTTCTCACCTGTGCACGTGGAGCTTGCCCACCAGGGGCCGGCTTTGGGGCCAGAGTGGGGCAAATGGCATTGCCGCAGTCATTGTTCTCCTGGTGGGGCTCCTCATTAACACATCCTGGGCCCTGTGCCCCCGGATTTCTCCCAGGTAATCTAATTAGCTCTCAAGGAGAGCTCAAGCCTCATGAAAATGGAGCCACTGAATCCACAATGCTCCCGGGGAGTGCGCCTTCATTAGGAGAGCCCAGGCGTGGGGCAGGGCAGGAGGCTTTCAGAAGCCTTTCTTTTCCTAAGCCAGCAGGGAGGGTGCTGGGCTACAACCTGGGCACCTCTTCTGCCCATTCAAAGAGTGCTGCTGAGTGGCTGCTGGCAGCTGTCCCTGCCCTGGTCCTGCCAGACTCCAGCCCAGGAGTAGGCTTCGGTGAGAAACCCTCGGTCTTGTCTGGGCCCCCAGCAATTCCAGGTGGGGCTCCGGGACTTGCTGCCATGCAACTCCATCCTTCTTCCACCGCTCCAGCGTCCTCCAATTTCCTCTCTGCCTCTGGCTCCCAAGCTGTGACACATTCCCTTCATTTTCTACAAAGCAGGTTATTTCCCTCTTGGACAAATTTCTAAATCTTTCTAATTAACTAATTGGGTTGGGTTGAAGCCTTGCACCATTTGTAACCTGTAATTACTAGAAAATTGCCATGGTAACCACACTACTAATTAGTGACAATTTATTGCCATGGCAACTGGACCATAACAGAGATGTTACCCACAACTCTTGCTTGGCAAGTTTGCTGCACAGTTGGGGAGCAGGTGAGTCGACAGTCGGGGAGCCAGCCTCTTGGGCACGAGCCCCAGCAGCCTCAGGATGGAGGGCCAAACGGGGGTCTGAGGCAGGGACAGCCAGGTGCCTGCACCCCTCGTTGAGGCCGCAGGGGAGACTCTACTTCCAGGTCCATCATGTTAGCTCTCTTCAAACTAATAAAATCCATCCATCTTAAGTGTAGCCTGACTCTCCCACTCCCTGCCCGGTCAGTGACAAGAGGCCCCTTATTCCACAAGTATCTTCTACCGGGACCTTCCCCTCCTCCCCTAGCTCTTCCCCCTACGTCTCCCTGTCTTCTCTGTTACACCCACCCTGTCTCCTGGCCTCCTAAGGTTTAGCACACACCTTATGGGGCTACCGGGGGCAGTTAGGAACATCTTTATTTAGCCTTGGAAAATGATGTTCCAATAGGGAGTTAAACTCCACTTTACATCAATTAATTCTTTTATACTTGAGGCAAGAACGTCCTCTTGGGGGCAAGCAGCTCCCCAGTTGGGGCTGGAGAGGCGCACCGGCTGGTAGGAAAGACTGGGGATCAGGAAATTCGAGCTGTGTGACCTTGGGCATGTCACTGAACCTTTCCGGCCACCTGGTTTCTCACCTATAACGAGAGACTGATAATAATAATAGCCCCTTCCCAGGCTGTCATAAATATTAAGTGAGCTGGTTTTTGGAAGGTACCTTGGAAAATGTCAGGTGCCACAGAGTCATTAGTGGGACTATTTCCCACCTGTTGGGTGAATAATATCCCTTTATTTTTCCAGCACTTTCAAGCTTCAAAGGCCTCCTTGTTCTGCTGTTGGGTGTGAATGCTGCTCCCTGCCCATCCCTTCCTGAAGGCGTCTCACTCTGCCCACCAGGCTGGGCGGAAGAGGTGGTGACAAGGGAAAATGCTTCCCTACGGCCCCCTCTTCCTCCTGCCACATTCTGACACCCCCTCTGATGATCCGCTCAGTGGGCCTGAGCCCACGGGGCAGCCTCGCTTACCCTTAAGAACTGCACCCCTAAACCTCTGAACCCCTACACTTGGGAGATGCAGACCCAAGTCCAATCTGGTTGCAGACAATCCATCTCTTAGACTGCATCAGGGCAGCCCTCGGGGTTGGGGCTGGGGGTGGGGAAGGGAAAGAGAGGCTGTAGGGAGCGGGGGCGGCTGCATGCTGTCGGAACTGTACAGCAGAGGGCCCGGGATGAAGAGCCAGGGGGATTCGCCGTGCTAAGGAAAAGCCTCTAGGGGCTGCCCGGCCTCTGCACCTTCTCTGGAGGCAGGAACTTGGGAAGTGTGCCCTCCAGGCCTTGGTCTCCCTCCGTGAAGTGGAGGGGGGAATGAGAAGGTCTGCAAGGCTCCTTCCAGCTCTACTTTTCAGTGCATCCTCCTGGGCCCCTCTACAGTCTGCACCATGGGGGCTCTGCGGCGAGGCTGTCAGACAAGGAACCTGGACCCGTGGGATTATTCTGCTGATTAATGATTCTAGTGGATGCTAAGGCCTGCAGGTTGCCGAGAATGTCCAAGATATTGTAAAAGAAAAGCAAAGCACTGGAACATGTAGGGGTGGAGGAATGGACAGTGTATGTGTGTGTGTGTGTGAGTGTGTGTGTGTGTGTGTGTGTGTGTGTTGGAGAAGGTGTGAGAAGGGCAGGATGGAAACAGCCTAAACTTCCTGAAAATTCTAACACAGAATCATACTGTGTTAGTGCTGGTGTTGCTACCTCCGGGTCCTCTGAGAGTGGTCCAGATGCTGGGCAGGGTTCCGAGTGTACTGGTGTGGAGGGTATTAGACAAGGACATTCCCACTCACCCTTAATCCCTCTGGTCTGTCCCTGCAGGACATTGAGGGAGATGGGGTGGCAGGAGGACAGGCTCCATCATTTGTCCACTGGTGGGGATTTTCAAACCTTGGGCACCTGGTGGGTGCAGGAGGGAAGTCGCTCCTCTCTGTGTGCCCACCCCCTGAGGCAGGGAGGGGGCTGGAAGTAGCTGTTTCACGAGAGAGGGCAGGAAAAGGAGGGGGCAGGAATAGCTCCTCTGGCTGCCTGTCGTTCAGTCCTGTGTACTAGGTATCTTGCACGATTCACCTCACCTCATCATTTTCTAGGTGAGGAAACCGAGGCTCAGGGAGGGATAACTGCAGCCAGCAGGCAATGGATCACAGTTGAAACCCACGTCTGAGTGACCCCAGAGCCACTCTCTCCCCACAGCACGCTCTCAAACATTTCTACTCAAGTTCCCTCTCAGCAGAAAAGGGATCTGTACTCCTGGTAAGGCCCAGAATGGCCAGCCATAGGCTTGACATTAAAAAAAAAAAAAACAACTCTTGTTTTAGCTGAAGAAAATGTGTACCAAGATTGCATTTGTATTCTATAACATCTGTGTTTGCTTTGAATAAAAAATGATGTCCCTCCCTGTCAATCATCTCATGCTTCTGACACTCCGTGTTTCCTGGGGCTTTGGCAGGCCTGTGGCTGTACTCCCTGGGGGTCCTGGGCCCCGGCTGAGGAGCCCGCCACTCTAGCCCTGCCTGTCCCCAGCTGACAGGTCTGGCTGCACTCCCACTGCAAGGCCAGCACTGCCTGGGAACCAGGGAGACTCTGAGGCCCCCACTCTGCCGCCCCGGGTCACCTCTCCGGAGCCGGCTGGTAGGGGTCCTCCAGAAGGCCTCAGCTGGGCATTAGGCATCTCTGTCTCCTCCAATAATGACTTCCTATAAATCAGGTCTGCCCTCTGCTTTGTTCTACACTGCTCCCAGCCAACAGCAAAACTCCCCACCCAATATCATAAATCCACCTTCATTTTCTTTCCAAATTTCGTTTAAGGCTTCTTTAATCACCGCCTTGCAGCCTGGACAGATGCTCCCTAAAAGGGTGAGGCCAAATTGCAGAGCTCCTGGGGAGGCAGTAGAGGCCAGGGAGAGGCAGGGTCCAGAGTGAAGAAGGGAAGAGAGATAGATTCCAGTGGGAATAGGGCTGAAGATGCCCACGCCTGTGCCCAGGACTGGAGGACATGCCAGGAGACACATGCAGAATGCCTCCAGGGCAGGGGTTAGCCTTGTTTGCTTTGTGCTTCCCCCCTGGACTCCCTACACCCAGGAGATGCCCAGCAGAGGGTCCTGGCATCCTTCTTTCAGAACCTCAGAGGAGGGTGTTGATGTCTGCTACACTCGGTGGGTACTGCCTGTGCGTTAGGCCCTGTGCCAAGCATGCTCTATGTTTATCTCCTTTAATACCCCCATTTTTCAGGTGAGAAAACTGAGGCCCAGAGAGGTTAATAAGTTGCCCACTGCTGCCTGGGCAGGAGGACATGGTGGAGGCAGGATCTGCACCAAGTACTCTGGCTCCAGACCCTGTCCACTTAGCAGCTCTGCTCGATGGCTAGTTCAAGGTCCTCAGAGAGGCTATGGGACGTTCCTGAGATCATTCCGGGCCAGAGAGGCAGTGCAAACCTCTTGGTCCCCACCTTCCCCAACCTTGAGTTCCTGCCTGGCTCTCTCATGGGGAGAACTAGTTCTCAGGATTCCCATGCAGGGCAGTTCAGGCTCCAAGAGGCTGCAGGCAGCTGGGGAAGTCGGGGCTTGGAGAACCAGGAACCATGGGGGAGTGGCCTTCCCTCTGCTCAACTCTGCACCAGCGGCTCTGGCTGCACCGCCCTCCAGGGGCCCTCGAGTCCCCCGAGAGCGGGCGCGCTGGCCGCTAGATGGCACTGTGACCCAGTAGAGCGGCGGCCGCCGGCAGAATCCAGAGTCTGGACAAGATGCCTCCCCTCCTCCTCCCGCGGAGCCGGACAGCCCGGTGCTGGCTTCGCCATCGCCCGGCCTGCAGACCAGGATGCGCGGGACAACCCCCTGCTGCCCTGAGCAGCCCAGGCCGGGCAGCTGTTTCAGCCAAAAAACAAACAAACAAACCGGGAGCCGCAATTAAAATCCGGAGGGCCAATCCCGGGGGCTGAGTTTCCGGTGGTCGTGCCCCTTCCTCTTTCACCGACCCCTTCTGTCTTGCAGGCTGGAGCAGGATTCTCAAGCTGGAGGTCATCAGAAAGGTCAGCTGGTTGTGACAGTTTAGGCATCAGGGGCCGGGGCTCTAAGTGCTAGTTTCTCTGCAAACCTCCTGTGTGACCTTGGGCAAGTCCCTTCTCCTCTCTGGACCTCGATTTGTTCTTTTGCAAACAGAAGGTTCTCCGGGGTCTGTCCGGCAGATGGGTGTTGTGTGCCTTGGCTCCGGGGACCTGCAGCTCTCTGACTGCACATCTGGCCATGGCTTGCTTCCCTCCCAGCCTGTTCAGGGCCCTGCTCCTCACTGCCTGCGTCTCTCCCACCTCCCCAGGCCCCAGGGCACAGCCTGGAGCTGAGCACTGGCCACGTGGCAGAGCCTCGGCAATCAGGCCGGGCTCTGGTGGTGGCCCTTACATTTGGGGTCCATTCCTGGGGCTCAGGAGGTTGCCGTGGGCTAGTTTTCCAGCCAGATGTCCATGTGTTGTGAACAGAGTGACGACGGGGGCTGCATGGTAGCGTTGGGGGGCTTGGAGGGCAGGGAAAGGGTGGGCTGGGGAAGGTGGGCAGACAGAAGAGTAACGTGGTGGGCCAAATAGGTTCTTGTCAGCCAAATGGCTTTTGGAAGTCTGCAAAGCTGCTCTAACGTGTCCTCTGGGCATGCCAGCTGCCCCGGCCTGCCTGCATGCTCCACGGAAACTGCTGTCCCTTCCTTGAGCTGCCCCGTCCTTCCAGCACAGCCTGGCACAGTTGGCCGGTGGCCCTATCCCCACCCTGTGCTCCTCAGCGGTCTCCTCTTGGCCCCCTCCTTCCCCGTCCCTGGTTCCTGCCGGCCCTCCTGCCAGCCCCACCAGAGTGAACAGTGTCCCCTTTATGATCACACCCAGCCCCAACCTTCTGAATTCTTTGATTCTGTGTATAACCCTCGCTCCCAGACCTTGCCTCCCTTCCAGCTCATCATTTTCAAGTGCTTCATCTCCCCAGTCTACCCTCCTTCTCCTGCAGATCAAGGCACTTAATTGCCAAACCAGCCCAGTGCATAGAACTGGGAACTGTTCAGAAAAATTGTCTGCACAAGTCGAGGCTGAAGCTCCTGCATGTTTATTCCTTTTCCCAGGAAAACATGGTTTATTACTGACATTCAGCCTCTCTGCTGCACGTTCCCAGGCAGAGCTCTCGTGCACTTTGATGGAGCTTGAGCTGTGCAAACTGTTTTATTGTCTAGCCATTTGTTCCCACAAACTTTGTCAGACAGGTCAACATCAATCTCTCCCTCTCACTGAGGTGGAGAGCTGGCTGGAGAAAGGCATGGTAAACTCAGGAGAGGCTGTGATAACCCTTTCTGGGTAGGACTTTGAGATGATGCCACCACCCAGGTGTCTGGAGGCCGGGGGATGGCCCAAATGACCCTTCAAGGATCCTTCCAGCCCCCCAATTTGGATCCAGGCCAGCTGCCACTTGGAAGTCTGTAGTGCAAGTTGGGATGGATATATCGGGAAGGTCAACCACTGAGGGAATTTCTACACCCAAAGTGCAGGTTGGGTGTGAGTGAGGCCAGAGTTCACGTGAGAAGCTGTGTACACCTCTGGCTTCCTGATTTCTGGCACCCCAAACAGGAACTGGATTGCTCTGCCATCAGCAGTCTATTGGCAGATTATCAGAGTTTAGTCAGCAGCCGTGCTGGAATTAGAAAAACAGCCTTCCCTAGAACGATCTCCCTGTCAGAGACTCTGACAATAGGTCCCCCATCCAGAGAGATACGCGGGGAGCGTGACTTCAAAAAAAGTGCTGGAGAGGTTTTGGAACAAGAACACAATTCTTTGAGCTCAGTTATCTGAGACGAGACCCAGCTGAAGCTTAGGGATTTAGCACTCAATTCCTGGCCGCTTATGTGTAGGTAAATAATTTCATCTGCTGTTTGGCAATAAAGAATGCTTTAAATCTTGGCCTCTGTGATTTGTCAGTTTTCTCCTACAGAACCTGTTCACCCGTCATTTGGGTTACAGCAGGGAATGGGGCAAGAGGTTCCAAGGACAGGATGATGTGGTAATGTTCTTGGCTATGTCTGACATCACCCACTGGGCCCCCCCCCAAAGCCCACCCCTGCCAGATGTCTCATCATCTGGAGAGGTCGCGTGGGAAGAAGCCGCCTATGGGTGGTGGGATGGAATAAAGCCTTCATCCTCCCTTCCCAGGGACACAAACCCACCCTCTCCGGTGGTCTCTGATGTATTAGACTCAGCCTTGCAGGGTTCCAGCCCCCAGCCCCTCCAGCTCACAGCCCCCCCATGTCACTCTGCCTACCTGTGTATTTGCTGACCCCAGCCTCAGCAGCGACGTCTCTGAGCGCCAGAATGCCCCGGGAGAGGTCGCTGGCCTCCGGATCCATTTCGATGAGGGCGTCAGGGCCCACATTACCGTAGGCGTAATTGGCGATGTAGATGGAGTAGCGTCCGGAGCCCTGAGGAGGAAGAGAAGGAGGGTGGGTGAGCAGGACCATGGCGGGGGCGGGGGCGGGGGCGGGGGGGCCCAGAGAGCAGCTCACCCCCTCCTCTCGCAGGACCATAGCTCTTTCACAGCTTCGGGCTCTGCTCCCGGGGTCTGGCGTGCGTGACCTTTCACGACACAACTCCAGAGGTGCTTTTCATAGAGGCTACGAAGTGCACGACACCCCCAGAGTCCTACAGCAAAGCGGCCCCGCTTTTCCTTCCATCCTGTTCCAGAAGAACATCCCTCCCTCTCCTCCACAACTACCTTTTTATAGACAGTTTTCTAATGTGCCTTCTCCTCCAGCTGAGCTCTCTCCAGCTGCCAGCCAGGGTAGCTGCTCAATAAATATTTGCTGATTGATTGATCTACCAATTCCCATTATTCTCAGTCTCGCTCTCCCATTCAAGCTCGCTCCAGCCAAGATGACAAGCAAATTCGTGAGCCAACTCCTTGCCCCACCTCCACCCTGTACTTCTTCACTCCTCCATTTGGGTAGCACGATAGGCTCGGCTACGCCAGGCTCCTCCTTCCCACTTCCACCCCCTTGTTTTTCCCACGTTACCGGAAAGAAATAGTATATTGCTTCTGCCTTTATAACACTGTCTCAAATATACATGTATATTTTCCCCTTTGCATCCAGGAGAAGCCCTGGGCACCAGCTCCTCCTTGCTGTAGACATTCTCTTCTCTAGTCCAAGACACGGCTGATGAAAGATTCTTTCCTGCCTGTTATTATAATGGTGTTATTTCTTCAATGGATGCCTTCTTTCCCCCAAGAGATCCACACAATTTCTCAATCAGTTTTCTAGCTTTCCTCTTATCCCTTGCAGCATTTCCCTCCAATTAATCAGACAGTACATATTTCTTGAGCTCTAACGATGTGCAAGGTGCTGGGGTATAAATGTACTTAAGATCAAGTCTTTGTCCTTAGGTTGCTTATAGTCTAGTTTAAAGGAAGCCGACAAGGACCTGCTGTATAGCACAGGGAACTATACTCAGTATTTTGTAATAACCTATAAAAGAATCTAAAAAAATACATATATATGTATGTATAATTGAATCACTTTGCTGTACACCTGAAACTAGCACAACATTGTAAATCAACTATACTTAAATAAAAAATAAAAGTAAAAAAAAAAAAAGAAGGAAGCTATAAACACAAAACAACCCAGGAAAAACAGCTGAATTTAAGGCAGCAAAGTGTGCTCTGTCACCTCCTTCTTTTCAGCCCTCTTTGCTTTCTTCTATTTCTCGTCCAATGGTCCCATGAGAGCCCCCTCTCACCTAACTGGTCACTTTATCCCTCCTTTGGGACCATTTTCTTTGGGGAAACTGATTAAGAGCCACTTGGGTCTAACAGGTGGGTGAAGCCAAGGAAGGAACTCTGGGTCTCCTGGGCGAAGCAGGCGCATCAACAATTATATGTCTGATTGAGTGTGTACAGGGTTTCCTGGGTGCACAGAAGAGGGGCTCTTAACCCAGAGGAAGGGCACCTAGCCATGGGGAGTTCAGAAAAGGCTTTCTAAGAGAAGTCTTGGCCAGGTGAAGTGGAGGGGAAAGAACCTTCAAGGCAGAGATGAGACAGAGAGTGATGAATGTCGGGAAGCCACAAACAGTTCATCCAATGCTGTCAGAATGTCAAACGCAAGGCGAGGTCTGTCGGGGGAGGACGCTGGAGAAGGTGGCCAACCTGTTCTGTAAAGACTTCTCTGCCCCTTCATTTTTGGTTCTCTGAGTCTCTAGCCTGCTACCTGGGAATCGATGCTTTACAAGTCTTGTTACTCAAAGTGGTCCCTGGACCAGCAGCATCGGTGTCATCTGGGAGCATGTTAGAAATACAGACTCTCAGGCCCCAGCCCAGACCTGCTGAATCAGAACCTGCATTGTCACAAGATCCCCAGTGATCCCTACACAAAAATGAAGTTTGAGTTGCACTGCTTTACAACATGGTTTTGTGATTAGGGGAGAATTTTGAAAGGTTCTTGCCCATCACAGGAGGTTGGTATATGTGTGTGGAATGGCTGGATGAAGAGAGAATGAATGGGGCCAAAGGGGAAAGTGCACCATCACTGTGACGCTTCCTGACCCTACCAGCTGTTAGCAATCTCATCGACAAATGGGCAATTAACCCCAGATGAACTGAAATGCACTCTGCTAGAAATTAGGATATTTATAAAATTCAGTTATACCTAGTTCCTTACTTCAGTGTATTGGGTTGACAGAAAAACATAGATGTGTTACAGTTATAGAAGACTGCAGAAATTCACATGTGAACTTGACCACAGTAATTCTGGGACGGGGAGTTGGTTCCAGGCGAAGGAAGATGTTTCTGCAGTTTTGGGTCCAGGGCAGTGGGTCTCACCCTGTAGCCAACCTCAGAATCACCTGGGGGGCTTATGAAAACATGGATGCTGGGTCCTATCCCCCGTTTTTCTGATTCAGGAAGCCCCAAGAATCTGCATTTCTAACAAGTTCCCAGGTGAAGCTGGTGCTGCTGTTTCAGGAACCACACTTTGAGAACCACTGGTCTGGGGCTGTCGGTCTGGATCCTAGTCACAGCCGTGCCCCTAACTGGCTCTGTGCCCTTGGGCAGGTCCCTCACCCACTGTGGCCGTATCTCCTCACGTGTTAAGTGGGAATCATAACCCCCCTGCTTCCTGGCAGGGTTGCTGAGAAGATGAAATGAGACAACGCATGTGAAAGTTATTTGAAAAGATAAAAATGCTATATAAACATGAGGCATAATCATTATCGATCAGGGAACGCTTCTTGTAAGAGATCGGCTTTGAGCTGGATCCAGAAAGGTGGATGAGTGATGAGGCACCTGAAGATGAAGGGCAGAGGTGTTCCAGGTTTGGGACAGAGAACGGATGAGGGCTGTGAGGGGAGCGGGAGAGAATGGCATGGCACACCGTAGGGGTTGAGGCTTTTACCTGGTGCAAAGCTGTCAAGCTTTAGCATAAGTCAGAGTCACCTTTGGGCATTTGAAACCCAGGCTGCAGGGCCCCACCACCAGGGGCTCTGATTGGTAGGTCTGGAGGGTGGAGTGGGGTGGGACCTGAAAATTTGCATTTCTAACAATGCAGATGCTGCTAGTACAGAGCAGGTATGCTAACAGGCCCCAGGTAGGGGTTGTGGGGCTGAGGAAGGAGTAGGTCAAAGGTTGTAATAGAACCTGGGGTTAGAAATGTGTATCTGATACGGGTTTACCCAGAGGCAGGGCAGCAGGGAGGTAAAAGGCATCTGATTATTTTCAGCCAGGCAGGGCTCAATTCCTGCCTTTGCCTGCCACTTACTGTTGTGACCAAGATCAAGTAGCTTACTGCTAGAAGCCTTAGTTTCCCTATCTGTAAAATGGGGATAATGATAACATGTACCTCATAGGTTTATTTTGAGGATTCAATAAGATGGTGCATGGAAACCACTTAGCACAGAGCTTGGCATGTGGCCAGTTTAACAAGCGTTAGCTATTATTACTGTTTTTGTTATGTTAATATTATATTCTTAACGTTATGATTGCTCTTGTGTTTTCCCATACCACACTGCATCCCTGTCTCTCAACTTCCACACTGGCGTTGACCTCTCCACAGTTCTCAGGCCTCAGGGGTTGCCAAGGTGGTGGCTGGACACAGAAAGTATCCCCTCTCCTGGTGGCAGACCAGCTGTGCGGGCGTTTTCTAGTTCCCTGAGGCTGGGCCTGAGTAGGGAGTGAGCAAGCCGCTAAGTGCCCGCCTCCTGTGCTTCGTGCCAAAGTGTCTCTTTTTTCCTTTCTCTTTTTGCACTTCACATGGTGCCTCCCTCCTGTGGTTAAGTGCGCTGGTGTGCAGATGACCTTGTTAGGACAGAGCGAGTCTCTTTGTGATTAACCTTCAGGCCCTCCCACCAGTGCTGAGAAGATTCCTGCCTTAGCCGAGTGTGGCGGCCCTGGTCCCGAAGGGGCGAGACAGGAAGCCAGGAGGAGACAGGGGAAGAGGCCCGGCAGCAGTGCGGCCAGGCCTGGCGCCCCCCAGAACCCCCAGTCCCTGGGGCCGCTTGCTGAGCCGCCTCCCGGTTTCCTCCCACCAGGCAGGTCAGGTCAGGGCCAAGTGTGGCTTCACAGCCCAGCCTGGTGCTCTTCCCAGCACCAGCTTGATAAGAAATAAATATTTATACCTGGCACCTGCCTTCTCCCAAGGCCTGGAGGCCCCTGCTGTGAAGATTCACGCTGAATCCCCAGTCCCCTCGGTGCCATCTCAGTCCTGAAATGAGCTGGCCCCCTTGTGCCTGTCCCCAGAATGGGGGCCAGAGATGCTCCCATGGAAGCTGGGCAGCAGCTGGGTCCCTGATTTAGTGAGGACTGTTTCGTAAAGCCAGGGAGGGGGCCGCAGGGAAGCAGGTGACAGGAGGGATAAATCACCTCCACTCCACGCTCTGGCTCTGGCTGGGTCGGCCGGGATGCAGGCCCGGGGGTGGGGGGTGGGCGCCTCACAGGGCAGATGGCTGCAGCTGCTCCTGCCCTCCCCACTCGGCCTTTCTCCCCCGCACTTCGAGTTGAGCACCTGTGTGCCGGGTGGCTAGCCGGGCGGGAAAGGGTTGATGGAGCTATGGATTAACTAAAGTACTTGTACATTCAGGCAACCCTCCACTCACCCACCCACGAGCCACTTTGCTTGTGCCTTCATTTGTTCCATAAATACTTATGGGGGAGGGGGCCTGATGGCGCAATGCCTGGCACATAGTAGGCACTTCATAAATAAGAGTTGAATAAATGAATGAATGA
The DNA here is from genome assembly GCF_028564815.1 of Eubalaena glacialis. Lineage (NCBI taxonomy): Eukaryota > Metazoa > Chordata > Mammalia > Artiodactyla > Balaenidae > Eubalaena > Eubalaena glacialis. Next base: position 30,700,757 of record NC_083716.1, on the reverse strand, counting down.
ACACAAGGTTCAGAGTTGAGAGATTCTGATTCATGTCCGAGCCACACCACCGATCTGTTTTGGGTCCTCAGGCAGGTCCCTGCTCCAAGCTGGGGCTCAGTGCCCTCCTCTGTCCAGTGGACACGATGATGACAGCCCCTGGTTGCCGGAAAGGCCTCAGGGGAGAAAGGATGTGAAAGTATGTTAGCACCTACTATGTGTAAGGGCCTGTGGGAGCGGCCTTGGGCTCTGCCCTCGGGAGCCATGCTCTGTCCGGGGACGTCTGCCTGGGGCTCCCCTCCTGGCCGACACATCGCCGTGTGCCCCCCTTCTCCCCAGGCCCCCGTGCACCCCTGGACTCACCCTCCTGTCCACGCAGGCCACAGAGCGCCCGGCAAAGAGGCTGGCCACGCCGCGGGCCACGTTGACCTCGTCACTCAGGATGTCTTCCCAGCGGTTACTGCGGAACTTGAACAACTTGTCCGTGTACGTGGCCACCCCTGGAGAGAGGAGGGAAGGGAGAGCTGGTGGCCGGTGCGGCACCTACCGCAGGGGTTGGGGCCACAGGTGGATGGGTCGCCTGCTACACACTGAGCGCTTAGGCAGCTGCGACCCCTCTCCTGGGGACACGCAGGGATTCTCAGTTGAGAGAAGAGACTCTGAGGCTTATGAAAATGGCCAGCCCAGCCCTCAGGAACTTGGGAGGCAGTGTGCCCACTCCTGTGTGCTGAGCGGACCCTCAACACGGGGTCTTGGGGCCTGGAGCTGACCTGGGATCTCATGGTCTGCACTGCGCTCCTGCCGCACCACGAGCAGGACCCCGGGATTGCCAGTATGTCACACCCAAACTCAACCAAGAACGTCTCTTTCTCCAGGAGCTGCCGCCTACATTCTCTGCTGAATCACAGGACCTGATTTGGGTCTCAGAAGAAATGGTCCAGGCTGGCGGGTGGGTCTCTAAGTCCAGATCGAGGAAGGGGCTGGAAGTTGAGCTCTGACAGGTGTGTCACCAACACTCCAGGAAAACTGGATGGCAGTGGGGTCAGCCCTCCGATGGGGTGAGGGTTTGTGGAGAGGCAATGGGCGCAGCCTGAGGGGAGCAGGTGACGCGGTGGTCAGGAACTCGGGGTTTAGAGTAAACGGGACTGAGTCGCAGGCTCGGTTCTACCGAGATTCTACTTCTAGGCTCTAGTTGTTGACTTTGGGCAAGTCCGAGCCTCAGTTTCCTTATCTGGAAATGGGGACGACAATAATAACTGCATTCCAGTTTAATTCAAGGGGTAAATGAGATGATGCACCTGAAAGATTTAGCACGGCACCGCCCATCCCCCAAAGGGGTCGGAGGTCCTAGACAGAAATGATTATTCCCGTTCACAGACGGCGGACCCTCTGAGGTGCTTCCGGGACCTCAGCTCTGCACTGCAGGGGTGTGGTGAGGGTGAGTGTGTGAGTGTGGGGAGAGTGAGTGTAAGAGTGAGTGTGAGTGTGAGGATAAGTGTGTGAAAGTGAGTGTGTAGGAATGCACAGGAGTGGGTGGGTGAGAGTAAGAATGTGAGTAAAAATGAGTGTGAGTGAATAAGTGTGAGATCGAGTGTAGGAATGAGAGTGAGAGTGAGTGGATGAGTGTGAGTGTGTGCGGGTGAGGGCTGTGCACAGGAGGCTCCTCAGGTGGCTCTACCTGGGAGAGGACAAAGGGTGTGCTCTCCGAGTGGCCTCACACAGGGACCTCCTAAGACCCCGGGGACCCACAGGGGCCTGGAGCTGGTCTTAGGGATGCTCGCCAGACTCCAGGGAGCTGGCATGGGGGCAGAGCTGTGCCACTCTGCCTGACCCTCCCGGCGGCGCAGGGGCCCCGTCCTGAGGAGGGGAAGGCCCTTTCCCAGCAGAGCGGAAGGCAGATCCAGGAGTCCCGCAGGTGTCTATGGGGTGGGGCTTGGGCTGAGGAGCCACAGCTGGGGTCTGCACAGAGCTGCTGTGGCTTGGGAGGGCGGCCCACTGGGGCTGCTGAGGAACCTGATCTGGACAGAGGCGCAGGTGCCGACTCAGAGGGCCTGAGCCTGTGTCTAGTTCTGATTCCCGTTTGCTCGGGGCCTTGGCCGGTTCCTTATCCTCTTCGCAGCCTCGGTTTCCTCATCTGAGAGTTGGGGGTAACAGCTGTGCCTCCTCCCTCCCAGCATCGCTGTGGGAACTGCAGGGGAAAACTCTGGGGCCCCGGGTCGGCACGCGGGGACTGTCCTCTAGCTGCTCTGTGCCACCCCGGGCCCCCAGGCCCTCGTCGCAATCCCCAGGGACCAGATGTGTCTAGAGATTGAGATTTTTTTCCTTTCACGTGTCAGAAAGGTAACACAGTGCACACACCGTTTAGTACATAACACCCCCATCAGGGACGGGGGCAGCACCCTGTAATTAAACACATTAATATTTCTGCAGTGAAATATATGAATAGTCACACTAGGTGGGATAAATAAAGCCCATAAATAGCTCACGTCAGCTCAGGACAGGTTTTGCTATCAATTCACTTTCCCACGAACTTAAAAAAAGCACTTGAGGCTTTCAGAGCGTTCTGGATTTCAGGACTGCGGAAAAGGGACTGTGGACTGACACTGCCATCCTCATGGCGGTCCCCGAGGCAGTGGCAGCCTTGTCATCGCCTTCTGATGCCTGGGGTGCCTCCGAGGACGGCACTGCAGGCTTCCGGGCGCCCAGCTTTCACAACAGCGAGCGACCCTTGCCCTTCTCTGTCAAACCAGGGCCTCTTTAGACTGTACCTCCAGCTCGTCTAGTCCCACCTGAAATCCCGAGGTCAAACTCTACCAAAGCTTAGCCTAGGTGAGAAAGCAGCTGCCGGCAGCTGGGGCTCTGCAGAGCTCTGATGGGCGCCTCTGCATTCAGCGGGAGAAACTTCTCAAGCCGCCGAGTTCCTGCCTCAGGTAGACAAGAGGAAAAAATGAGCCCAGGGTGACTCTATCCCCCTCTCTTTGCCTCATCACCCCCAATTCCTCCTGCTCACATTTCCCAACATTTCCTAAAGTGTCCTTTATGGAACCCTGGTCTCTGCCAGCTGCCTGGAGAAAAGATTTCGCGATCGTCTGAGTTCAGGAAAGACTGCACCTTCCAACCACCCTTGGAGATTCTCAGTGGACATCAGTCTATCAAAACTTTGAAAAGTCCTGCAATAAATTACGGGCTTAATTTGACTTAAGCCAGCCTTTCCCAAACATACTTGGCCATGGAACCCCTTTTTGCAGCTCACCTGTCAGCATCCGGCAGAACTAGCCCTGTTCTTAGCAAACAGCTGCGCGGGGGTGTTGACTTCGGGCCACGTTCTGGGCTTTGTGGCCAGAGGGGTTAGGGCGCCACATACTGTTAGCCTCTTCCCCCGTTCCAGCCTCCTGGCTTCTGAGCTGACCAGGGACGCCCAGAAGAATAAACTAAGGTAGAATGTGCAACAGTGATGCACAGCCTTGTAGATCATAAATGGGAACGGCAAAATCAATGGCAGCCCTTCTGCAGGCAGAGGCCTGGAGGCCTGGGCGACAGGAGGGATGGGAGCCTGTGATTTAGGAAGAGCAAACGCTCTGGGAGCTGCAACCTGGGTAATTAGGTGTGTCAGGAAGACAGATAAACAGTGAGCTGTGTGGGTCGATGGCACTGGCAATAAACACCCGGCACTGGCAATAAACACCCAGCACTGGCCCCTGGCCCATGTCAGCGTGTAATCCCACCTTCTGGCTCCTTGTAGCTGCACTCTGTCCTGGGGCCCCTCACTGAGTCGGGGGCAGCAGCTCGGGAGGAAGAGAGGCTGTTAGTTGTAGGAGAGAGGGGCTCTCCTGAGTCCCTGGGGGTGACTCCTACAGACCGGAGGCCTGGGAGAAACAGGGCGTTCAAGGGCAGGGTAGGGGGCTCTGGAGGTCATGGCCCCTCTGAGAGGCACATCTGGGGACTCCCATTCCCACCCAGACTTTGGCATGTTGGCATTAAGGGAGCCTTGAAGGTCTCAGAGCCCAGTGGAACCGGCAGTTGTTGCCAGGTGGCCAGTTGGGAAGGCCAAGTGGAGGAGGCTCAAGGGCCCACCACTCCCTGCTGGGTGCTGGGGGAGGCCTCATGGAAGTAGGAGTCTCAGTCCTTCACTCAGGGCACTTACAGTTCATTTGACGACAGGAGGGATAGGCAGAGGACATGCCATGGGACTGTGGTAAAACTAATACTACTTAACATTCCTACAGAGCTTTCTATGTGCCAGGCGCTTCACATACATTCACTCACTAATCCTCGCCACAAGCCCACAAGGCAGGTACTATTTTCAGGACCAACTTACAGATGAAGGACCTGAGGCACAAGAGGCAAGGGGAATTGCCTGTGATCCCCCAACTAGCAGAGCCCCGCAGAGACAACAGGACAGTACATCCCGGAGATGCTGTGAAATCAGGCCACAGTGCTCAGGGAGGGCTTCATGACAGAGGAGGCACCTGAACTGAAGCATCAGAGTAACAACAGCATGGCTCCAGCGTGTAGAGCACTTAGTATAACCAGGCTCTGCATGAAGCACTTCTTCATGTTTTTTTACAATCATCATCTTGCCTAAACCCCTCAGGCACCTTGAAAGGTGGTGTAGCCCCATTTTACAGATGGAGAAATTGAGGGGCAGAGAGGTTAAGTCAATTGCCCAAGAGCCAGTGAGTGGTGGAGACAGAGTCAAACCCAGGTCTTTCTGACTCCAAAGCCTGTGCTTCTGAGCACTCACTCCACTGCTCGTTAGGCAGAGAGGAGGGGCGGCGCTAAGGCCAGGCGGGGAAGCATCAGCAAAGGCACAGAGAGGACACTGAGTTTGCCTAGAGGGGAGGGTTTGTGCAGGTGCAGGAGGAGCAGCATGGCAGGCCAGGAGATAGCCACTAATCCAGTACTGAGGGTGAAGGGGCCATGGGTGGTTTCTGATCTGGGGAAGACAGTGTTTCTGGAAGATTCACCTGGCAGTGGAGTGAGGTGTGGGCTAAGGGGAGAAAATGAAGTGGGGAGGCCGCTTCTGTAGTAGCTCAGGCATGATCCCGGGCGACGCTACAGGGAAAGTGGGGAAGAAGCGCTGGGTGCAGGAGGCTGGAGCAGGAGGGGCGGGAGGGTGTGGCTGGGTGTGGCGGATCAGAGCAAGTCCACCGTGCGGGGTTAGTGATGGAAGCAGGGACATCGGGCCAGCCGAGGGTGGGAGCAGGAGCTTGGCCTTTGAGGGGATCATAAGGTGGCCGAGAAGGCATGCCCAAGAGCTCACTGGCCATGAGGGATGGCAGCTTGCAGAGCAGTGAGGCTGGAGCTGGGGCGGAAGGGAAAGACCAGTCTTTCTTCCTTCTCAGTCTTCCTTCTTCCATCCCAGGGAGAAGAGAGAAATCCGATGAACCTCTGCCGAGTGCATCACCCACATTAGCTCAGTTGGTCCTCTCCATAGTCGCGTCAGGAAGATAGATTCTTTGTTTTACAGAGAGAAATCGGGCTCAGAGGGTTAAACCGTATACCTAATGCACAGCTGTTGTTAAGTGGCAATGCCAAGCCTCAAACTGGGGTCTGACTGCAAAGCCCCCCACCACATATTAAGGAGCTGGGCAGATTATGGAGAACAGTATGGAGATTCCTTAAAAAACTAAAAATAGAGCTACCATATGACCCAGCAATCCCACTCCTGGGCATATATCCAGACAAAACCATAATTCAAAAGGATGCATGCACTCTGATGTTCACTGCAGCACTGTTTACAAAAGCCAGGACGTGGAAGCAACCTAAATGTCCACTGACAGAGGAATGGATAAAGGAGATGTAGTACATATATATAATGGAATATTACTCAGTCATAAAAAGGAACGAGATAATGCCATTTGCAGCGACATGGATGGACCTAGAGATTGTCATACAGAGTGACTAAGTCAGAAAGAGACAAATATCATATAATATCGCTTATATGTGGAATCTGGAAAAATGGCACAGATGAACTTATTTGCAAAGCAGAAATAGAGTCACAGATGTAGAAGACAAACTTATGGTTACCAAAGGGGGAAGGGGGTGTGTGGGATGAATTGGGAGATTGGGATTGACATATATACACTATTGATACTATGTATAAAATAGATAACTAATGAGAACCCACTATATAGCAGAGGGAACTCTACTCAATGCTCTGTGGTGACCTAAATGGGAAGGCAATCTAAAAAAGAGTGGATATATGCATATGTATAACTGATTCACTTTGCTGTACAGCAGAAACTAAAAATAAATAAATAAATAGCTGGGCGGGGGCTGGTGGAGGGCAGTCCCGGCTCCCGAGGAACCTCATTTTGCGTTAGGACCGAGGAAATGGATTTCAGGGCTCCATACTCTTTATGATGCTGCTTTGACAGCCTCACCCCATCCTTGCTTCTCCTGGGGCCACGTGGCAATGAGGCACAGTGGGGATGGGGGTGGGGAGCCTGAGCAGTTCATGTGCTCATCTCCCCAAATGGGATCATGCTGGGTGAGCTGAAAATCTGGACCTTGTGTCCAAGCGAAACATGGCTGGGGATCAGGAGACCCTAGGATCCATTTTAGGGCTTAGAGGATCCTAGGAAAAGAGGGTGGAGCCTCAGGGTTAGTGTATGTCAGGCTTTACCAGGCACAGGAAGTCCTGGCCATCCTGGTAAAATGCAGATTCTGGTCTAGTCAGTCTGGGGTGGGGCCTGAGATTCTGCAAATTTATGAGCTTCCAGCTGTTGCCAGTGCTGGGTTGCGAAAGCTGCTTTGAGAAGCGAGGTGTAGAGCATCTGGGTGCAGCAGGAATGGGCCTGAGTGAAGCGCTGTGGACAATGGGTGCACTCTCAAGGCAGACTCATTTGCTGTGGGGGGCAGAAGAGCCTGGAAGTGCAAGGCGCCCCCGATTTCCGTTCTCTCTGGCGCAGTGACTGAAGCCTTCTCTCTGAGAGTTTACAAAAGCCCTGCTGAAGGCCTAAGTATAATATGGAGCTCAGGAGCCATCCGAGAAAAGAGTCATAAATCCAAGCTCATAAAAGTAAAAATGGGGACTTCTCTGGTGGCGCAGTGGTTAAGAATCCGCCTGCCAATGCTGGGGACACGGGTTCGAGCCATGGTCTGGGAAGATCCCACATGCCACGGAGCAACTAAGCCTGTGCGCCACAACTACCGAGCCTGCGCTCTAGAGCCCGCGAGCCACAACTACTGAAGGCTGCATGCCTGGAGCCCGTGCTCCGCAACAAGAAAAGCCACCGCAATGAGAAGCCCGCGCACCGCAATGTAGAGTAGCCCCAGCTGGCCGCAACTAGAGAAAGCCTGCGCACAGCAACGAAGACCCAATGCAGCCACAAATAAATAAATTAATTAAAAAAAAAAAAAAAGTAAAAATGTTCTGCACTGCAAAACCCACTATGAGCGAAGACAAAAGAAAAATGACAAATAAGAGGAAGCTATATGCAACTTGTATGACAGACAGAGGGCTGGTTTCCCTAATTTATAAAGAGGTGTTACAAATCAGTACGAAGAAGGCTGATAATCAATAGAAAAAAAGAGACTCAAATATAAAAAAGTATGTTAAGCCTTGCTCATTTTAAGAAAAATTAAAACTACATTTAGATCCCAATTTTTTTCCTATCAGATTAGCAAATATTTTTTAAAATGATGACATGTATTGGTGAGACTATTGGGATGGGAAAGGCTCACTGGTATCAGGGCTGATAGGAGTGTAATTAGGACTGTCCCTTTGCAGGACATGCCATGCCCATCAAAACTACCCCTGTATATTCCTTTGATGCAGCAATTCCATTTCTATGAGCTTACCTTACAGATACACCTGGAATTGTGGAGAATGGCATGTTGTACAAGCTTATTCATTCGGTGGCACTGTTTGCAAGCAATCTAACTATTCATCAACAGAGGGCCAATTCAACAAATGGCAAATCTATACAACGGAGTACTCTACAGCCATAAAAAGAATGAGAAAGCTCTCTGTGTGCTGCCGTGAAATACTGTCCAAAGCTGATTGTTAAACGAAAAAGCAAGGGGCAGCACCGTGAACAGAGCGTGCTACTATTTGTGTAGAAAGGGAGGGAGGTATATGTAGACTGAAGATGGCGGACGGTCAGTGACCGTTCTGCTGAACGGAATGAGGTAATAAATAAGGTGGGGTGTGGGGTTCACAGTCCACAGGGACCCCCTCAGCACCACACTGCTATTACCCCAGGCCAGGTCACGCAGCAGAAGAGCTCAGGGCCAAGCCGAGTAGCAGCTGGGGTAGCCAGCGCAGGAACTCCGAGGGATGGGATCTGGGCAGGAGCTGCAGGAGGTCCTGGGTTCCTGGATGTGGAAGGGGTGTTGGAGCGGGCCTCTTGTCCGCCTCTGTCCTGCACACACTCCTACCTGGTTTTTTTACAGAGTAGTGTTGCCTGAGACACAGTGGCTAGTACCCTTCCAGGTCAGTTAAGCTGTATGCTGCTTTCCTGGCCCAGGCCTCTTGGATTGTGGTCAGTCTTCCTCTGTTCCCTCCCTCTTACTACCTTCCAGTTCTTAACCCTTGAGCTGTGCCTACCTGATACCCTCATCTGTGTGGTGTCTTATTTACAGGATGGTCCTTTTCTCTTTCTGCTCCAAGAGTCTCTCTCTTCAAGCGGCCGGAAGGGAGGCCTGTGGCCCCTCCATCCAGGACATTTCTAAAGTCTCTGCCTTTCTTCAAGCCACAGAATTATAACAGCCGTTGCTTAGAAAGCATGGATTAGGTCCTAGACACCATAATAAGTACTTTTCATTCATTATCTCAGCTGTTTATTCAAATATATATATTAAATGTTTATGGGCTTCCCTGGTGGCGCAGTGGTTAAGACTCCGCCTGCCAATGCAGGGGACACGGGTTCGAGCCCTGGTCCGGGAAGATCCCACATGTCGCGTAGCAACTAAGCCCGTGCGCCACAACTACTGAGCCTGAGCTCTAGAGCCCACGAGCCACAACTACTGAGCCTGCATGCCACAACTACTGAAGCCCATGCGCCTAGAGCCCATGCTCCACAGTAAGAGAAGCCACCTCAATGAGAAGCCCACGCACCGCAATGAAGAGTAGCCCCCGCTCACTGCAACTAGAGAAAGCCCGCGCGCAGCAACGAAGACCCAACACAGCCAAAATAAATAAATAAATAAAATAAATTTTAAAAAAAAGTTTACTAAGTGACATAAGCATTTCTTTGGTCCTGGAGATACAACAGAAAACAAGACAAAGTTTCTGTCCCCATGGTGTTTAGCAGAAGAGTAGAAGAGATGAACAGCAAACAAATATATAACATATTTTCAGACAGCAGTAAGTGCTCTGAAGAGAAATAAAGCAAGTTAAGGGCATAGGGAGTGATAGGGTACGGTCTTAAGGCTTTCAGGGAAGACCTCATCTGAGAAGGGGCCTGAATGAAGGGAAGGAGTGAGTCCTGAGAACAACGGTGGGAAAAGCATTTTAGGTGGAGAGAACAGCAAGTACAAAGGCCTCGGGTAGGAATACGGCAAGCAAGACGAAGAGTGGAGGAAACAGAGCCAGAAGGGCAACTGGCTCACAGCCGGAGGGGTGTGGCGGGTGACGGTAAAGACTTTGGATACAGTCTGTGGGGCTACTGGAGGGAGTTGAACTCATGAAGTTGATATGATTTTCCTGTACTACAGGTGAAGGGGTTGAGACCGAGGGAGGTCAAGCATCTTGCCCAAGGTCACCCAGTAGGTGAGGGGCACGTCCCAGGTTTGTACAGACTGACTCCCACGGGACACTGCCAGGATGCAGGACCCCAGTGCTGACATCCTAACAGCTGGCTGAGGGACAGGATGGGTCCGTCCTTCCAGAGGTCTCTCCAATGCTTGGGCACAGGCTAAAGGAGCCCCCAGTCATAAGCCACGGGCAGGTGTGGGCTGGCTGGGGCTCCTGGAGAGCATCGCCGGTTCCTCATTGTGGGCAGGGTGGCAATGGCTGAGCGTCATGCCAGCTGGACCCAGGGAAGTGCTGATCTGGTACAAATGGCTCCACACCCCACCCACTGTCAATGAATCAATCGAATCACTCAACTGAAAAATTAACTCAAACCCACAGACATCCCTCAAACCCACAGAAGGTCACTGGGAGGTGCACGCCTGGGGCTGAAGCTGGGGTGCAGTGTCACCCTTACCCCAGCTCTGGGGGCCGAGCGCCAGCCTCTCCCAGAGGAACCTTCCGGGGGGCTCCATTTGCCTGCCTCTTCTTGTCTTCCCTCTGTTGGCAAACCTTCTCTCAGGCCAAATGCTTGTGCCTTGTCTGTTCTTCCTGGATTTATTTATCAAGTTTTAATTGTACTCTTAGGATGTTCAAGTTCTGGCTGGGCCAGAGGGAGGCACAAAATAACCAATACATGGACTTTGCCCTTGAGGAACTTAGTGGCTAGGAGAGTGGAGTCAGATTCCTAGAGAAATGTAAGACTGCACTGGGGAGACAGGGCAGGATTTTTGTCTGTTACATTCACTGGGGCATCATCAGTGCCTAGAATAGTGCCTGGCATATGGTAGGTGCTCAGTAAATACCCGATGAGTGAATACATTAGTGAGTAAATGGGGTGATGGTTAGGTTGAGCGCAGAACCAACATGACTCTGGGGTATTGCTGTCAACCTCCACTGCACGAGGGAATCACCTGGAGAGCTTTCCAATCTGATAACTGCGTCCCACCCCCAGAGGTTCAGACTAGACTGGACCGGGATGCTCCTTGGGAACTGGGCGCGTTAAAGCTCCTCAGGAGGTTCTAGTGTGCAGCCTGGGCTGAGCACCGCTGCTCGAGGATTCACGATGAAACGCTCTAAGAGCGTGGGAGGGCTGCTGCTTCGAGACACCTGACGGTCGGGTCCCAGCCCAGGGGCTCTGTGTTCAGTGAGTAGGAAGAGTCTGTCCCCTTCCTCTGGCATCGTGCCCGCTGAGCCCACGTTAAGCACCTCCTTCCACAGTTCTCCCCATTTCTGCGTCCCTCCGGCATCTTCCCGGGCACTCGCTCCTTCCACAGCCGTCCCTTGCTGCTCCCCTCCTGACCTTGCCCCACATTAAAGGTTGATCAGCCCATCAATTAATTGTGTCCTAATCCAATCTTGGCTTGGTTGGAGAGAGGGCAGTAAATCCAGCTGGGTAATCATGCCCTGATATTTGTGTAGGGATAATTACTATCTCTCAGGCCTCACTTGGTGGCAAGATGAGATGAAAACCCATAAAACACCACTTGGGGCTGTGGCTCATTGTTTCTCGGCTGCACAAAGCTGGCTGTCAGCCAGTCAGCTCCGCCTGCCCCTGCCCCTGGCACCAGCCCCAACCCCTTCCCTTGCCATTCATGCAAATGGCAGGGCTCAACAGCAGGGGCAGTCTGGGGCTGGATCCTGGCTTGGGCTCAGCAACCAGCAGGGGCAACATTATGGGCCCAGGGTAAAGCCAGTGTGTGTGCGTGTGTCTATGGGAGCAGGGAAGGTGGTCCCCATAGCCAGGCGATCACCTGCCTCCAGGAGGTTGGGAGGGTCCAGAATGGTGAATTCACAGGTCTGAACCACAGGGTGTTGTTCAGACCAACCCAAGAGGGCTGCTGCCATCTGGAAGAGTGCAGTGCATGTCCAACCTGGCCCCAAAGGGACACTGGGCCCTGCATCCTTCAGGAGGAAGCCATGGCCTGGGACTTCCCTGCAGATGTTATGGCCCCATGGGAGCAGACTTCCACCTGCAGCCCCAAGAACACAGTCCCCCAGCTCATGAAACACTGAGCACCAACCATGAGCCTGGCTCTCCACTAGGCCCCGAGGGCATCGGGTTGAGTAAGGCCATAGAGTGTGTTGATTAAAAGGATGGATCTGGAGTCAAACACTTGGGTTTGAATCCTGGGACTTACAAGTTGTGTGGCCTTGGGCAAGTCATATGACCTCATTGTGCCTCAGTTTCCTCAACTATAAAGTGGGCCACACCAGTACCTACCTAATTGAGCTACTGTGAGACTTAAATGAGATGATTAATACAAAGTGCTTAGATCCTGGCCCGGCATATAGTAGGTGCTACTTAAGTATTAGTTGTTATCATTACTGTTGCTACTATGTAGCCTTCCGGGCATCCGTTTCTCTCAGCCATTCCTCGGTGTGTAGGACCTCGCTACTCAAAGTGCGGTCCCTGGACAGGCAGCAGCATCACAGCCTGAGAGCCTGTTAGCAATGCAGGACCTCAGCGCCTAGCCAGGCCTGCTGGGTCAGAATCCGCATTTACACAAGAGCCGAAGTGACTGGGATGGCGCTCTGGGCTAGGACAGGCCCCAGATCTGTCTTCCACCAAGTTGTATCCCCAGCACCTAGCGCCTCTGGTCTGGCATGCTGTAGGTGCTCTGCAGGAATGTGGGGTGAAAAAATGAGCTCAGCTGAAAGCTATGGGGGCCTTTGAAGGATTTCAAAGCATTTTAGAAAGTTCCCTAGAAGCAGCACGGAGGGCTATGCCAGGGAGTCGTCTGCGGGCTATGGGCGTGAGAAGTGCTGAGTGGTTGAGCCACCAGGAGTGGGGGAGAAGGGAGGAGGGGTCAGTTAGGAGGACCGGGCTGCCGCTCGGACTGGGAGGTGAGGAGGACGTAAAGTCCAAGGGAGGGGACAGGTCTTCTGCTCAAGGCCTCCCTCTGCAGGGGCTGGGAGGTGAGAAACAGCTTCATGCATAAGAGAAGAACGGGTCCTCCTGGGGTTGTCTCTGTTGGGACGGAGTGAGGTCCTGGGGAAGCCAGTGACAGTAACCTAGTGCCGGGAGGAAGAAGGTGGGGGCCAGGGGAGGCCCGAGGCCCCCAGCCCTTACCGGAGAAGGCATTATTGGTGTTGAGGAAGTAGATCTCCTCACGGCCATCCCCGTCGATGTCGCAGGCTGTGACCCCGATGGCGTTGCCCTGCCGGTCCCGCAGCGCGTAGTAGGGGGAGCTGCGCTCGTCCACTGCGATGTTCACCAGCCGCTGCTGGGCCCGGTCGTACTTCAGAACCAGGTTGGGGCCATTGTACCTGGAGGAGGAAGGGGGAGGGGACGTTGGGGGGAGCAGCTGGGCCCACCTGGCTCTATCCGACCAGAGCAGTGGGCTCAGAGTCTTCCCGGACAGGTCTATGTGCGGACAAATCAGCCCCAGAACGTTCCTGGGGAACCGCTGTATTCCTGGGGAACCCTTGGCAGCCTTGCCTTGGGGTCTCTGGGTGTTTGACGAGTGTCCCTGAATCAGATGTGGACCGAAGCAAAGTGAGAGTCAACAGGTCCCACGTGGGATGCAAATAAGGAGCAGGGTGGTGGAGGGGAGTGGGCAGTCAGTGATAAGCCCCTTACCATAGGCTTTGCTGAAATAAACTCCCTGACATTTATCTTGCTCATTTCAATGTAAAAGGCACTTTCATATTTATGATCTCATTAATTTAAATTTAACAACAATCAAGTGAGGTAGGCATGGGAGTCTGCATTATTAACCCATTTTGCAGATGAGGCAACTGATGAACTTCATCAGGGAAAGTGAGGCTCAGAGAGGTTGAGTGCCCTTCTCAAGGTAACGCAGCTAGTAAGCGTCAGGTGCTGGAACTCAAACCCAGGCCCTCTCTGCTAACCCAAGGGCCCTGGAGTGAATTCTGAAAGCACAGAAGGCTTTGTCATTGAGGTTTGGAATGACTCTCTCTTGACAGAAAGTCCCAGCATTTAAACAGCGGGATGAAACTGGCATCCCAGACAGGAGATTACAAATGCATCTAAAGTCATCAGGTGGACCTGCTGGATCGCTTTGTCCGAGGCACTGGAAGGAAAAGATTAAAGAGCTCCTCAGTCCTCATCTCTCTCTCGTCTGACTCTCCTGCAACCACGCGACCTCCCTGATGCATGCTCTTGCATGCTCTTGCAACTTCGCACTTGCTGTTCCCTCCGCCCCGGATGCTTTTCCTCCAGGTACCCACATGGCTGTCTCCCTCCTTCATGTCCTTCAGGTCCTCATGCAATCTTCCCTTCTCTGAGAGGCCTTCCTGCCCACATTCCTGAAACCTGCAACCACCGTCACCCCGTACCCTCACCCCTCACCCCTGCTCTCTTTCCCACGGCTTTTACCACCGGTTGACAGTTCTCTAGCTTCCTATTTAGCTCTTCCTTCTCTGTCTGATCCTGCTAGAATGTCAGCTCCACAAGGGCAGAACTTTTTGTCTGTTTTGTCCCCCAGGACCTAGCACAATGCCTGGCACACAATAGGTGCTCAGTAAATCCTTGCTGACTGATTGAATGAGTGGATCCTCAGAGCCCATGTCTGAGTCATAAGGGCTTAGGTGTCCCGTGGTCTATTTCTTCCCATTGCCTTTCCATGTGGAGAAAGTGGTGTGTCCAAGGTCACTCCCGGGCCGCACAGCCAGAAATGTCTGGACTCCTCCCTCCTCCTGGAACACCTGTCAGGCTCTCCAAAGGAACCTGGCCAACCCCCATCCATTAGTCCCCGGGCTACTGCCTTTGTTTGAACCTAAGCGTGTACATCCCGAGTGAAGTTCAGCTGCCAACCTCTGGACGGTCCCCAGCTGAAAACACTGTGGGGAGGGAGGAAAGAACTCTCCAAGGTCTTTGAGAGAAATCACTTCTTACTTTCCTGAAACAGAACCAATTTGGCCCTTTGTCACCAAGATGCAGAGCCAGTGAAGTTTGGGGGATGCTGAGTGACTGGCCGTGTGCCTTCTGGCATCCACAGTGTGCGAAAGGGGAGACGGAGCTTACTGGGGGCTGAGTCAGCACTCGGTAATGGGAGGTTGCGCCTTAGACACCTTGATGAAGAGTGTCTGAGGGCTGTGCATCGAGGGCACGGCATGACCTATGGGACGTGTCTAGGCAGCAGAGATGGAACACTTGGGTTCCAGCACCGTCAGCAGCTGGCTCCAGCCCCCAGGGACAGGAAGTGCCTTGTGGGTGCTAAATACTAGGCCTCAAAGCCTCCAGGTCTTCTGTTTGCTACCATTACTGCTCCTCACAAGACAGCACAGTTCTGCGGCGCTAGGCCTTGCTAAAAGCACTTTCCCATGCATTGCCTCACCTGAGCCCTAGTAATCCCAGAAAGAAGGTAGAGAAGGCATTTTTCTAGAAAAGGAAACAGAGGGTCAGAGAGGCAAAGTGAGCTGTCCTAGGTTACACAGCTCGTACATGGCCGCACTAGGCTTCTAACTGTCTTCAGGTCCAACCCTGTGCTCTTTCCACACTGCCTATGATGCCAACACTCTTTGTCCTCTGCATTTTTTTTTTCTGGTGGCCTCTCCCAAAGCAGCGACATGGGAAATGCCCAAGAACTTCATGCAAAGTGGAGATAATAACCTTACATTTCTATTGCACTTTACAGTTTATAAAACACTTTTCTCAGCCTTGATTTCATTTGCTTCTCTGCAGGTCTTGACTCTTCCAGAGGTTAGTTTTGTGACCTTAGGCTGGTCAGTTCCCCCCTCTGGGTTCTGAGTTTCTCTTCTGCAAAACGAGAGTTGGACTAAGTCAGAGGGTCACAAAATGTGTGGACAAATGCGGTCTTGGGGACGGGCTTCTGGGCCCTCTCCTCTCAGTTTCATCCAGAGCATTTCTATGTTGATGCATTTTATTTTACGCATCATATTCTATAAAATGTTGTTTAAACAAGGGATTCCAGAGCCAGCGTTTAAAAGGCTGGACTAGGAGCTGTGTGAGAGCACTTCTCGGTCTACTGCTCTTGAAATAGGGCCTTGAGTCTAACCCACCTCAGGAGATGGACAGAGCGGGCGTGGCCCCCCTCCAGGCTATGGCTGAGAAGCCTCCACATGAAGT
Source organism: Eubalaena glacialis (assembly GCF_028564815.1). Lineage (NCBI taxonomy): Eukaryota > Metazoa > Chordata > Mammalia > Artiodactyla > Balaenidae > Eubalaena > Eubalaena glacialis. The sequence continues at coordinate 30,684,984 of NC_083716.1, read as the reverse complement.
CCAGCACTGACACCCCTCCTTCGCACCCCCTCTCCCTTGGGTCTCCCCCAAGGAGAATGTCTTTACCACCCCCAATGGGGGGAGAGGCCATGGCCTCTGCACCTATTGGAGGCCAGTCCTTTCACCCTGAATGGGGGGTGATGGGCGTGCACACAAGGTCCCTGCGCCCATGGTGGTGGCCCTGGGGGAGCGGATGGCCCTGGACCATCTCTTGTTTGAAGGACTTGGGGGTGCTAGTTCCAGGGTACCCCCTAAGGGGTAGAGGGGTAGGGGTACTAGGCTGGCTCCAGTCCTCCATCTGTTACAGAATGAGCACGTGGCAGAGTCCTCCCAAGCCTACATGGCTGCCTGGGATGAATCCTGACACTCTGTCCCCTTGTGTCCCCGCCCCCCGCCAGGGACTACAGACACAAAGCCAGACCAAGGGCTCCTAGGTAGGGGTCCCAGCAACACGGGTGCGCAAGGCTGGGAGGTGGGGCACGGAGTTGCCACTCCTTCCCCCCACCCAGGCTGCCCTTGGCTGGGTCTGCTGCACTGATATCCGAGCCTCTCACAATCTCCCCCCAGGACAGCCAACCTTACCCCCTCTCCCTCTTCTCCATGGGGCTGACGCTCCAGTTGGTTCCATACCATCCCGCCCCTCCCTACCACCCTGCCCTACACTCCTCGCAGGAAGCCTGCCCCAGCTGCCTGGGCTAGATGTGATCTTCTCTTCCCTGGACACCCACAGCGTTTTGCACCTTGCTTATTACCACGAGGCAGAGTTGTTTGTGTTCCAACATCACTTCCCCTCATTAAAACATATGCTTCTTGAGCCGAGGAAGCATGTGGATACATCTCTGTGTTTGCTGTGCCTAGAGCCATGCTTGGCAGAGAGAAGATGCCCAGCAAGTGTCTGTCATAAAAGTGAATGAGTGAGCAATAAAGGAAAATAATCATGGGTGGCATTCACAGAGCAGTCACCACGTGCCAAGCACCCTTCTAAGTACTTTACACCCACTACTTCATTTCATCCTCATGACAATCCTAGGATTTTACAGATGTGGAGACAGGTTCAGAGGTTAGCCACAGTCCCACCACGGTCCTTCTGGGGTGTCAGTTCCCACAAGTCGGGGGAGACGGATGTGAGGGACGTGGGATTTCACGTTTCCTCTCTCTGACACCTGCCCGAGATTGTTGGGCACTTCTAGAAATTCAGGAGGCTTTGAAGCTCAATTAAACAGGCTTAGGAAGTGGGACAGGGTCCTGTGTTCTTGAAAAGCAGCTGTGACTTTATAATATCAAAGGCTGGTCCAGCAGGCACAAGTGATTGGCTCAGTGGAAATTTAAAAATCTGCTTGCGAGACACCAGCGGGGCACAACCCATCCTTGTGTGACTGCCATCCAATTTTCACGCTGGTCCACTGCTGTCGACAGGGAGGGGCCTTGGGGTCAGGCCAAGAAGAGCAGCCTGGGCGTGGGGTCCTGGGCCTGCCACTTCCTGGCTCTGACCTTGAGCTTGTCACTCAATTCCTCTAAGCTTCAGCTTCCTCAACTATAACTCTGTGAGGATAAGAGACAGTGTGTGTGATAACACTTGGTAAACTGTGAAGAGGCACACAATTATAAGTTCTCATCATTATTTAAAAAAAAAAGCCGAGGAACAATCTCTCACTCTCTAGAGTGATCACTTCGAGTTTCCAAACACACACTAATATTTCTCATCCCCAAACATCCCACCCGTGATCTCTCATCTTCTGCTGGGATATTTCTTCATTCCCCTTTGTCACTAAACTCAAAGAGTTGTCTTCACAAGCACTCTCCACTTTCTTACCGACATTTTGCCCCACCCCCAATCCACATTCCACCCCCAACTCCAGCAAAGCTGCCCTTGTTATGGCCATTGGTGGCTTTCATGAGGCCACAAATAGGGATGCCTTTCCGTCCCATCTCCTGGGGACTCTCAGCTGTATCTGGCACAGTGGCCTGGGCTCTCGGCCACTTGCCTCTTACAACACTGCTCTCTTGGCTCTGAGGATGCCATCCTCCTCTGGTTTTCCTTCTTTCTCTCTGGTTCCCCTCCTTTTCCTCTGTGTAGGCACTTCCTCCTCTCTCTGCCTCTTAATGTTGGAGTCCCCAGGCCTGGTCCAGGACCCCCTTCTCCTCTCTCCAACCCCTTTCACTAGGGGATAATATCCATCCCCATGACTGACAACTCCCAAATTTATATCTCCAACCCAAATCCCCAATCCAACCTCAGACTCATATATCCGACTGCCTACCTGACATCTCCCCCTGCATGCGCTACAGTCATCTCCGATGGAATGTGACCAAAATGAAACTATTGATCACTCCTCCCCCCTCCTCCCTGCAATGGGCATCCAAATACCAAAGCCAGAAAGCTGGTGTCAGCCTTGGTTCTCCCACTCCATTGACTTCACATCTAATTCATCAGTCAATCCCGTCATTTCTACCTCTTAAAATATTTCAAATCCTTTCTCTTCTTTCCTCCTCCACTGCCACAATCTCCGGAGAGCCTCCTTTCTCTGCTTCCCCACTTCCCCCACCAGCTGAAATCCCCCGCACCATAGCCAGAGTCATCTTTTTAACACATAAATCAGATCAGCCATTCTCCTGCCTAAAACCCTGTGGTGGTTTCCCATTATGTTGGAATGAAACCCAGACCCTTTATCACGCCTGGCCTGGGAGCCTATTCGGTTTGCTGCCTGCCTTGCTGACCTCATAAAGCCACACTACCTCCCTTTCAGCTCCTAAAGGTCCAGCAGGCAGGTCCCAGCCCTCTGACCAGAACACCCTCCCTCCACCTCTCTCCTGGGCTGGCTTCATCTCATCCTTTAGGTCTCACCTTGAAAGGCATCTCGGAGAGACCTTCTCCTCCTTCGTATTCCAGGAATGGCATCCTCTGTCCTACTCTGGTTTGGTTACCTATGTATTGCCCATTTCTCCCAGGAAACCATAAGCTTCCGGAGGTCAGGGACTGTGTCTGCTGTGTTCACTTCTGTCTCCCCATCACCTAGGGCGTAACAAGCACTCAATAAATACTTGTAGCGTGAACGAAAGAGAAGGAGCCTCTGGGAGGTACCAGATCATCACCGGGTGGCCGAGTAAAGTCAACTGAGCCACCAGTCTCTTGCTTGGTCTTTGGTCCTCTACTTACACTAGTCCCCAAGTTATGTACAAACATGGTAATGACACCAGGAGGAGGCCAGGAGCTGGTGTCCTGAGTAAGGGTGAGAGAGAGTAACAAGGTATTATAGATAAAGACAGAGGACCAACCTTTTTCTCTGTTGAGAATTGTTGACCTATGTGAAAAAAAATCATTTAGGCAGTTACATAAAGGGGAAGCCAGATGAAGGGATGTAATGATTATTGGGTACCTACTATATATTAGATACTGTGCTACGTAGTTTACACATGATATCTCACTGTACATAAATAGAAACTTTTCTGAAATTTGAAAAATATACTACTTTGAAAACTAAGAATAGGGAACTTTTTTCATTAAAAAGGAAAATAATGAAAAATATATAGCTATTCAACATTATAATCAGGGGAGAGATGCAGGGAGATGAGACAGATGCACGTATAAATCCGAATGCAAGAGAGAGAGACACACAAGAATATAGAAAAATGGAAACTGAGGGGCAGTGAAGCCCTGAGCGTAGAGAGAAAAACACTGTAAACACAGATGAAGAGATTGGCCTGTAAAGACACTGGGACACATAGAAGGGAGGATACACAGACCCAGAGAGAAAAATAGAGAGATCCCTGGAAAGATACAAAGTCCTGGAAATATCAACAGAGCTCTGAGATATTATCATAGAGAAACAACTCATCTTATGGCCTTTCTGGGCATTTCCTTCAAAGGTTTTTAAAGATGGTGGCATTTTCAGGACTACAGGCGTAAGGGGCTATTTTATTCTTGGTTACCTCAATACCCTTATTTTATAGATGAAGAAGGGAATTTCAGAGAAGAGTGACTTTCTGAAAGTCAAACAGCTAATCATTAGACAAAATATATATTGAAAGACAAACTGATCCCTTAGTCTAAAGCAGGGATCAGCAAAACCAAGACCTTTGGGCCAGGTCTGGCCTGCTGCCTATATTTGTAAATAAAGTTTTATTGGAACACAGACCTGCTCATTCATTTGCATGTTTTCTGTGGCTGCTTTTCCTGTACAACAGAGCTAAGTAATTGCAACACAGACTGTATGGCCCAAAAGTTGAGAATATTTACCATTTGGTTCTTCACAGAAAAAGATTTTAAAGGCTTGTCAGCCTTATATTATGGGTATATTACAGGTTCTAAGTCATCGTTATCATAACAGAGCACAAAATTAAAATAAGCTTTAGTAAAAATTAATTTGAGCTCAGTACTTGGGAATACACAGTTTTCTGAAACAAGTATTTAGGGAGAGTAAAAGTTGAATGGAAGAAAGGTGTTAGGTCTTAGAATAGAGATTGTGAGGCAAAATAATCTGCAGGGAAAAAAAAAGGCTGAGAAGAGTTAAGTAAGATGAGAACAGTGTTCTGTACATGGGGTTTATCTAAGGTTAAGAAATAAGGGGGCTTCCCTGGTGGCGCAGTGGTTGAGAATCCGCCTGCCAATGCAGGGGACACGGGCTCGAGCCCTGGTCTGGGAAGATCCCACATGCCGCGGAGCAACTGGGCCCGTGAGCCACAACTACTGAGCCTGCGCGTCTGGAGCCTGTGCTCCGCAACAAGAGAGGCCGCGATAGTGAGAGGCCCGCACACCGCGATGAAGAATGGCCCCCGCTCGCCGCAACTAGAGAAAGCCCTCGCACAGAAACGAAGACCCAACACAGCCAAAAATAAAAATAAATAAATTAATTAATTAAAAAAAAGAAATGAGCATGTGCCCTCTGAGTGAGTGAAGTGGTTATAGGGATATGGTAGCTGATCTCCAGAGATGGCTGCCATCATTTTCTTTCCTCTTTGTATGGACGTGTTACTCCACCCATGAAGAGGTGGAATCCATTTTGTCTCCCTTGACTCAGGGCTGGCTTTGTGACTTGACTCGGTTGGCAGAATGTGGGCCAGTTCTGGGCCTAGCCTTAAAGAGGCCTACCAGCTTCCACGTTGTCTCTGGGGGAAGCCAGTCACCATGTAAGAAGTTCGGCCACCTTGAGACCACCATGCTCTGAGGAAGCCCAATCTAGTCCCAGGGAGAGGCCATGTGGAAGAGCACCGAGGCACCAGATAGATGAGCAAAGACTTCGTGGGCCTTCCAGCCCAGCCAAGCTGACAACAGAGTGCAGCTGAGTGAGTGACACCAGCTGATGTCACATGGAGCAGAACACCCCTCCACCCCTGCCAGCTGACCCTGCCCAAATTCCCGACTCACAGAACTGTGAGAAAGGGTAACTTGTTTTTAACTAGCTACGTTTTTGGACAAGAAAGTAGATAACGATGACCTATCATTTCAGACCTAAGGGGAAGAAGAATTTACCTCTGGAAAATAGGAAACAACATTACTCAGTAATCAGTAGAATTCTCTAAGATAGCCTTTTGATTCACAGTAGGCAGGTCTCCCCAAGGGACGCCTGGATCTGTTGGGTTGACACATGGATCTCAGAATATCTGAGGGTCTGTGCATAGCCTAAGGGTGGAAGGGTGATGAGAAATACAAGGATTCCAGAAACCCCCGTTTTTCTACTCCTCCTCTGAATTCTTCTTTACTTTCTAGCCACATCTGTTTCCCATTTTGAAAGCACAACCTTGAACATGGATCATTTCTTTGGAACTGTGTGTAATGCTCTTTTTTCCTTTTTACGCATTTAATTCTTTGAAAGCCATTGAAGTTAAGTAGGACCAGAAAACATATGGGAAGGCATTCCAACAGGAGACTCACAGATCGTATCCTAGAAGAGGACATATATAGAGGCCAGGTGCTAGTTTAAAGGAAAGAAGACTTTGTTAATGGGAGGTTTCTAGCCATGATGAGAAATCTGGGGCTGGGGATTTTACAGGGGAGTGAATTGGATAAGTCTGGAAAGGGCATCCCAGAAAACAAACAAACAAACAAAAACATTTGATCCTGAACTAGGAGCTAACCAGGGTGGAAAAGACCCCACAAATGCAGTGCAAAGAATAAGAAGGTAACTTTAAGCTGAAGGATAAAAACCCTTTGTCCTAAGGGATGGATGGTTTTTCAAGAAAGGGATGTTTGGCACTGAAAGGTCAGAATAATCTGCAGTGATGAGTGTCTCTGTTCTGTAAAAATTCCAGGCAGACTGATTGATTTATGCCTTGTTCTAAAAAAGATCTGTGCTCAGCATGTGCTCTGTGCCCTTGGAATTTCTTATATTTTGATGAGCATGGAGGCAACCAGAAGGCAGAGACTACTGTTTGCAGCTCTAGCCCCTCCATACCTAGGACGATGCCAGGAAAAGACAGGTCCTCAGTCATGGTGTTCATGTTGATGGTGATGATGATGGTGAAGACCATGACTCCATCCCTCAAGGCATGTTTATCTTAAGAAAAGAGGAAGACAGGGAGGCAGGAATTGCATAAACTATCAAAGGAGTGATTCAGGTGACAGATGGAGGCCGGGTTAATCAGGATTCTTTGGCTGCAAGTGGCAAACACTCCACCTGAACTAACTGAAGAAAGTATTGGTTCAGGTGTCCAACCTGCCAGAAGAGCAAGGGAACAGTGAGGCCTTGGGGTGCCTGGAGCCAGGATTCTGACCAGGAGGTCGTCAGGACTTCCTCTCCCCTGGCCTGTCCCCTCTTCTCTGTTGGCCTCATCGTCTCACACCATCCTTCTTCACAAGGCCTGACCTGTGTACACTCTCAGCCTCACACCTCAGCCTCAGCACGGAGTGGAGAGGCTTGCTTTCCTCAGTTCCGATGTGAAAAACCCTAGGAAAGGGCCCTGATTAGCCCAGTTTTGGTCACACGTCCATCCTGAGAGCCAGGAGCTGGAGCCTACGGTTGACAGCCTTCAACTAGGACCAATGCTCATGAGAGCAGCATCTCAGGAGCCATGTATTTGCAGCAAGAGAAGGGTCAGGAAGGAAGAGCAGTGTGCCTCTATAGAGACAGTCACTCATCTAGGTCTGTACTGCTGGAGACAGACTTGCCAGGGCCTACTGATGGAAGGCAGAGGTTCCCTGGCACCATCGAGTCCCTGTGTCCTCCAGATACATCTCAAGGTCCTGCCACTCCCCTCCAGGAGCCCCAGAAAGAGGTGTACACAGAAAGTGGAACGATGGTTTGACTCAGTATGTTCTGGAAACGGGTCCGGCTCTTGGCCTCCTCCTCAGGCCTCTGTTCCACGCAGCACTGCTGGTGGTGCGGGACAGGGAGGGCACTGGGACTTGGCAGTGACAGCCCAGCGTGGGGCGTGGCGGGACACAAGGGGAGCGCTGGCCCAACTCTGTGATCAACTTGTGGGTTCAGGCAGATCCTGTTTAACTGCTGGGTCACAACATACTTTAAACGTCTACTCAAACTTTCTCTCCTTAATGCTATAATTACCTAGAAGCTTTTAGATAAAAAGCTGTTGGTCTTTGTCTCTCTTTTGGTTAAGAAGATGGGCCAATTTAGGGGCAGAATGGTGGGGTAAATAGCCTACAGATTTTTCACTCTTCTTTAAGAGTAAAAAAGATAAACCAATCATTCTCCAATGAGTTCATTCCCCCTTCTGGGATCCTATTTCCAGATTGGGCATATTGCATGGCACACGGTGGAATTCTCTGCTTAGAAAGACTCCAACTTAATATGGCAAATAAGGAGTGGTCCCAACCCCAAGCTTTCAGAGGAGCACAGATCACTTCCGCTGGGATAGTCTTCATAAAGAAGGTTCATTTGATCTAGAACTTTCAGAATGTATAGGATTTTAATAGAAGATATATGAGTTAGACATTTACAAAAGAAACAGTGTGAGCTATGAAGCAGATCAGAGAACAGAAAAATATGGTTAGGGAATAGAGGGTAGACTCGCTGGATGACACAGAGATGTGTGTTGGACAATTGTGAAAAAGAGTAGAAGCAAACTGGAAAGTACATGGCAGCGAAGATAGTGGAGATGTGACATGTAAGCCATGAGTTTAGGTTTTATCTGGTAGGAAATGGGGAGCTGCTGAAGGATTCTGAACAGGGGGGTCCCATTACATCAAAGTACCGATTTGAAGAGCGTTGTCTGGTGGCTGTGTGCGTGAAGGATGGGTCAGGGGAGAGAACTGTAACAATAGTGCAGAAGGTGGAAATTCCCCTGAATTATGCCAAAAACTTCTTCTGAGCTAACTTGAGCGGGTTCCTGTTCCTTGCACACGAACGACTCCTAAGACAGAGCAGGGTCAAGAAGGCACAGAAATGGGGAAAGTGAGAGTTGAAAAGAGAGGCATGGCCAACAGTGTTAAATGCTCTCAAGAGGTCAAAAAGGCCAGGGATTGGAGCTGGAAAGTGGATTTGGCATTTTGGAAGCTCCTGAGCTTCAAGGAAGCTGTTCATTACAGAGGAGAGAGGAGATAGATTGAGGGCCTAGGATGCAGACAACTCACTGAAGATGGAAGGGCTCAGAAAGGCCTAGGATATTGGCCAGAACACAGGGTGAAGGGATGGTATCACCCATCTCTGAGGCCTGTGCATGTCTGTGGGCAAGAGGAAAAGACCCAGGAGGGCAGTGGATTTACAGGGACATGGGCAAGCGTAGCAGGTGGAGGGAAACAGTCTAAGTACCAGCAGATGGGTTAGGCCTGGAATTCAGAGAAGACAGAGGAAGCCTGGAAGGGTAAGAAGACAGGATGGGGTGGAAGAGAGCGACTAGAGAGTTGATGCCCAGAGACCTCGGTCTGCTCATGGGTGAGTAAGAGGTGAGGTCCTTAGGTGAGGAGCCAGTACACGGCCATTTTCCACAGTAAATGGGGCAGGCAGGGTGAGCCACCTCAGAGGGTGAAGTCGAACAACTTGAGGGGTGGTGAGAGGCAGAGGGCAGGGGCAGGACAGGATCTGTCTCTGAGGTTGCAGAGAAGACACACACAGCACCAGCAGTGGAGCAATCACAGCAGGGAGGCCGGGACAGGGTGCCAGGAGCTGGCCTGGGGAGAGGTACAGGCAGAGGTGGAGTACAGGTCGGGCTGGCTCGGGGTGGGGGCAGGTGAGGGCAGGCATTTGGAGTTTTGAATCCGGAATGGGGACTGCCTGCCTCCAGCCCTTTGGAGTGGCTGGGAAAAGGCAGTGGGAGCATCTTCTCTTGGGAGTGAGGTGGGTTCTGTGTGGGCAACACGGGACAGCAGAAAGCACACTGGACCTGAAGTTAGAACAGAAAGGCTGAGAGGCAGTATAGCTCGGTGGTGAGAAGCTTGGACCACAAGCCAGACTGCCCGAGGGCAGGTCCCTGCTCGCAACTCGCCAGCTGTGTGGGCGTCCTTGAACCAGTCACCCAGCCGGTCCAGGCCTCAGCTTCCTGATACAAGCTCCCCTGCCCTGGGTTGTGCCGAGGACGAAGATAAAGCCTGTAAAGTAGTCAACACAGTGCTGAGTGTGGAGCAAATGCTCAATAAACCCTAGTCAGTAAGTCTGTCTTCTCCCATCTACACTTAGTGCCTGACACATAATGGGAACTCCATAAATATTTTTGAAAGAATGAATTATTATGATTATTACCTCTGTAGCCTTGAGCATAGAAGACTGTGAGCTCCAAGGAGTTCTAGACTGTATTTTATACTTCTAGCCTCCATCACAGTGTTTGATAAAGGAACCTGTTTACATACATTCCCGAGGATTCAGTTTCCTCATCTATAAAGTGGGGCTAATAATATTTGCCCTACCTCAAGGTCAGATGAGAGAAAATGTGTAAACTATGACACAGCTGCAGGTTTTGCATGTGCGCGTACACACATGCACACACACGCATGCACGCACGCACACACACATGCTCACACATGCACGCACACACGCGCACACAATATATGGCTGTTGTCTGCGGCACAGCCAGCCTCCTGAGCCCCCCAGGAGCCCTCGTTCTTCTACCCTGTTCGACAGGAGCTGAACGATAGACCCACCGAGCCGCAGGAACGCCCCGTGAAATGGAGGTGACAGGAATTTGCTGAGGGTCTGGTCAGAGACAGCTATGGTTTTCTCCAGCAGGGAGGAAGTCTGCAGCTGGGCGCTGGACAGGATGTGGGGCGTGCAGGAGGTTGCTCTCAGTCAGCCTCGCCTGATGCCCAGGTTGGACAAGCAAGCAGACATAGGTCACCAGACACAGGTCACAGGCCCTGGTGAGGGCAGAGGACAGACAGGTCTTGGCTGGTGAAAGGCAGGGCTGTCATGTGAAGACAAGGACCAGTGGGCTCCTGTTGGTCACAGCTCATGGGGGGATGGAGACGGCCATCTTCAACTTAGAAAAGGCCTGTCCCTCTAGCACAGGGCTCTGTCCACCCGGAGTCCTGGTCCAGACTCTAGCTGGGTGCAGGCCCCTTTTCGTGATGACGAGCTTCCCCCGTGACAACTATCTGCTTGGAATTGCGAATACAAGTCACTGCTGGAGCCCCGCACCCATGCCCGACAGGGTACAGGGGCCATACACGTTGTCCCCACTTTGCCTGCTGGGATCTCCGCTTGCTCTCTCTGGACCCTGCGGATGGTGTCGTTCTGCTTGCTGGCCTCCATTCCCTACGCACCTGGCTGTCCCCTCCCTGTGGTAAAATCAAGTTCCTTCCAGTTTTCCCTCATGCTGCAGCTAATGGAGGCATGTTTGGTTGTGCCTTGAGAAATAATGGTTGGAGGAAGCAGCAAAAGCCTTCCAGTTGCTATGGAGTGTTAACTGATGAATTAAACTCTTCATTTTGATTTGAAGGAAAGAGTCCTAGAAGGGACTCTTGCTTTAAAAACATATAAAGCTGCCAATTATGAAAGGCGTTCGTTCAGAGGGGTCTTTGTTGCCACGATGGCTTGAATTCCCTTAGCCATGCATTAACACTAATCAGAATCTGGCTGTTGGAGCGAGTGTGCGTTAAAGCTCTAGGGACAGAAAATGTTGTGTGTTAAGTATTAGTGAGAAAGTATCCAATGTACCTAGATATTTATTCTTTAAAGTGCTTGTAGTATAGAAATCACCTACCTGACTGGCAACTCAAGATAAACAGTTATTTTAATTACACATGAAAGGTACATGACTATAATCTAAGGTCTTAGGTAACGCAGACATTTTACGTTTGAACCGTCCATCTAGATTAAAGACCTTGCAGGAACTGGTACCTCCGGATTGCAGAGGACCAGCAGGTAGAGAGATTCTTGTTACTCTAAGTGGGGGTGGGGATGGATGGCACCAGCAACGTTTGGGAGCATGTTAAAAATGCAAAATCTTGGGCCTCAGATCTCTGAGTCAGAATCTGCATTTTAATAAGATGCCACAGTGATTCATGCGCACATTAAAGTCTGAGAAGGGCGAGTCTGGATCAGTATTTCTCAGAGAGTAGCCTGTAGACCATTTACCTCAGAGATACCTGGAGAGCTTGTTAAAAATGCAAATTCCTGAGCCCAGGTATCAGCATTTCAAACAAACTCCCGGGTGGTTTTTATGTTCACCAAACTGTGAGACCCAGCCCCAGTCCTTTCAATCTCCTCAAGATCCAGGAAGGACCAGTTGACACTCGGTGTTCTGAGTCCAGTACGAAAGGATCTGGATGGACGTGATCTCTGCCATCTAGGGGTTTATAACAACATTGCTCCAGGTGAACAGGTAGAGAAAAAGCTATGGTGTGAATACCTAGAAGCATTATATTATTGACAAATTCACAATCCATTTGAGTCTCCTAACCACACTGGTGGATGGACATCCTCCCTGAGGGTGAAAAATAACAGACAGGTTGTCCTCACCCTTCCTAGTTCTTCTCCTGGAACTGAGTCAACTCCCACTCCAAGGGACCATTCATTCTTTTGAGCTACCAAGCAGAGGCCAGCCCAGGGCTCAGCTACTTGAGCATCCCACTCAGAGCAGATAGGAAACTGGCGATTCATTTCATTAGCCTTTTCCTATAAACCCTCCCCTCTCCCCCTCACACCCACCACCCCTTCCCAGGACCAGCAGGGTGCAGACCTCTGCAGCTCTGCCCACATTGTTCCCCACACACAGGTCAGGAAAGGGTCAGATCAAGCCTAGGAATCTGCCAGCACTCAGCCCTTGGGAATGGCATGAGCTTTCTTCTTCTCCTTTTGATGTCTGCATTTGGTTCCTTCAGAAAGAAAGAGACACGACCATAACACTCTGTTTTAGAGATAAGAGAAATCCAGCCAGCATCTTTTGAAATTCAAAGTACAAGTGGAGATGGGGCTACGTGTGATGGGAGCCTGGCTGGGGGTCTCTCTTGACTCAGAGCTTCAATAAATGGCAAGGAGCCTGGCCCTCAACAGCAGTCCTTTAGTGGAACAGTATCTGGCTTGGGCTAACCTGGCGCAGATCCCAGGACTCAAAACACAGAACCTCATGGTTTCGTGGGGTGCGTGTGCGGTTGCCTAGTGCTTTCTGGTTTACCTACACATATAACTTAATCCTCTCAGCGCTCCAGTGGGGGTTATTATTTATCTCCTCTCCCCTTTAAATGCAAAACTGAGGTCAGGGGTTAGTCATGTGCCCATCACACCGCTGGGAAGTGGCAGGGCTGGGTCTTGAATTTGCTTCCTTTGATTCCAAATTCTAGTTTCTTTTTACCCCACCATAAGGCCTTATTTTTCTTCTATTTATGAACTAACATATTATTTTGACTAGACCAGGGATTCCTTTCGGCTAAGCTCTCTCCAAATTATACCAGTGAGTGTAGAACTAGCACGTGATAGTCCTTCAGCAGGTGTGGCGGCCAAAGAAGAGTTACTGCTTCTTTCCTTTGTGGCTCTGGCAAATTCTCAAAGGCGGAGGTGAAAAATCAGTGCCAGATGGTTCTCACGGAGAAGTCTCCACGGCCTGGCTGCCGAGGAACCACCAGGGGAGGAATGTCTCTGCAGCTGAGGAACATGGCACGACCCGGCCGGACCCCAGACCACACAAGCCCCGCATGGCAGCACAGACCTGACCTGGCTCAGCTCCACATTCAATGTTCAAGACTGACAGTCGAGTGAAACGAGGGAGGAGGTGCTGTAGTGAGAGCTGCATCGAGGAGGCATGACTACTCGTCCTGAGAGCCCCCTCCGGGCCCGGATGTGGATGGTGAGGAGGCTCGAGGGTGACAGCACAAATAAGGCTCCTGTCCGCACAACCACTGGACTCAACAGATAGATGCAGACCTGTTGTCAGAAATGACAATCTGGGTATTACAAATACCCGACTGAACGTTGTGATTGTCGGGGATAAGGTTCAGGAGGAGAGCGGATACCTGAGCAGGAATGTACAGTGCCCAGGAGATTCCACCCTTGGAAAGGTCTTGTTGGAGCTGAGAGGACTCCCGCCTGCTTGCCCGCATCCAGGAGTGAGGTGCGCGTGCGCCTTTGACGTCTTATTCCAAGGATTCCAGCACGTGCCCTCCACGCCTGCCTCTGTGTGAGACAATCCCCGTGTATGGAGTGTGCGCTGGGGCCGAGCGGGGGGGCAATGAGCCCCTGTATTAGCTTCCTATGGCTGCTGTAACAAACGTTACCACAGCCTGGGTGGCTTAAAACAGAAATGGATTCTCTCACAGTTCTGGAGTCCAGATACCCCAAATCAAGGTATGGGCAGGACTGCATCTCTTCAAGTTCCAGGAGAGAATCTCTTCCTTGCCTCTTGCAGCTTCTTGCAGCAGTAGGTGTTGCTTGGCTTCGGGCCGCCTCCCTGTAACCTCTGCCTCAGTGGTCACATTACCGCCTCCTCTTTTAAGCCCCACCTGTGCCTCTTTCTTTTAAGGAAATGTGATTGCATTTAGGGCCCACCTGGATGATCCAGGACACGCTCTTCTCAAAATCTTTAACTTAATCCTATATTTTCCCATATAAGGTAATGTTCACAAGATCCAGGCATTAGGCCATGGGTGCATCTTTTGGGGGGTCACCAATCAACCTGCTACAGCCCCCTCTGAATTAACTCTTATTTTCCCATAAGACGTACCAGTTAGGATAATACTAATAGTAGCCGGAGGGCGGGGGGCTACTAGATGCTTCATATGCATTAGCTCATACAGTCTTCCCCACAACTCTGGAAGGTCAATACTTGTATTCTCCAATGCAGAGAAGAACCAGAAGCTCTGAAGTCCACACTCCTTCAGCTTCACCAGAGCTTTTTGGTTTGTGTCCTATGGGGCCTGAAGGTCCTCAAGGATCCCGGGGAAAAGAAAAGAGGATGATGAGAAGGGCTCTGGGCCCCGAACCCTCTTCCACCACAGCAGCCCCACTTTGGTCTGATTTAGACGTTCGGAGACTGCAGAAGATTTCTCTTTGCTCCAAAGCGTTAGGCTGAGAAAATAAAGTTTGCAAGCCACAGCTCTGCATTTCACTGCCTGGCATTGTTTGGGCATCGGCCCAGGTTCAGGAGCCCCACCTTTGGAGGCAGACACACCTGGGCTCTGTGTCTTTGGGCAAGTTACCTAACATCTCTGAACATCATGTTTCTCATCTGTGCAGTGGAAATAGTAACACTGTCTACCTCAAAGAGCTGGCGTGAGAACTGAACGAGCTTACAGCGCACCTATAATGCTTAAAAAGTGCTCAATAAAGAAGAGCTATTATTTTCATTGTTACCGTCATTGGCTTGTGCATTTCTCTACTGATCAGTTCCCTTGATATTCAATCTGGGACCTCTTGAAAGTGAAAATGTTTCTCCAGAATAGGTGGGTTTCCCCTCACTAGAGCTTCTAGAGGAGAGGGGTGGCGTCAGCCCAGGACAATGACATGCAATGTCACTCTTCCTGGCTCACATATTAGGACGCTGTCATCCACACTTATGTCTAAAGGGTCTGAGTTCCAGTCGTGGTGATGAATTCAAGGTGCAGCCATTGCCTCAGACAAGAGTCCCTGAAGAGGCTCTAATGATGAAACTCGCAAAGGCTGGGCCCTGGAGGGAGGGGTGGGACTTTCTTGACATCTTTGATAATCACAAAGGTTTACTTGCCGATGTCTGTGGGGTTCTAGGTGACCTTGTAGTAAGCAGCTGCTGCCTCAGTGACCAAGCACAACTCCTTGTAAGGTGTGATGTAAGTGGCAAAGGGAAGCTTACCTGCCTCTGCTAACGGCTTACGATTACATTTGCTTCCATTTGAATGAAACACGTGAGTTTCAGGAAGCAGGCTGACTGACACCAACCTCTTCAATATATTCCAAAACAGCTGCTTTTTTTTTAAAAGTTAATTTATTTATTTTTGGTTGCATTGGGTCTTCGTTGCTATGCGCGGGCTTTCTCTAGTTGCGGCGAGCCGGGGCTACTCTTCGTTGCAGTGCGCAGGCTTCTCATTGCGGTGGCTTCTCTTGTTGTGGAGCACGGGCTCTAGGCACGTGGGCTTCAGTAGCTGTGGCTCGTGGGCTCTAGAGCACAGGCTCAGTAGTTGTGGCCCACGGGCTTAGTTGCTCCACGGCATGTGGGATCTTCCCGGACCAGGGCTCGAACCCGTGTCCCCTACATTGGCAGGTGGATTCTTAACCACTGCGCCACCAGGGAAGTCCCCAAAACAGCTGCTTTAAGCACAGGTTCCGATGGAATTTTAGAATGTGTCATAATGAGAACTTAGCATTTATTGGCTGCTTACTGCCTGCCAGGCACTGGGCTAAGGATGTTATCTGAACATTCTCATGTTCCCTCCCAGTGAACCAATTATCCCTTTTTACAGATGAGGCCCAGGAGGTCATGTGACTCCCCAAAGGTCACTTAGTTGTGAAGTGGTGGTGCTCGGTGCAGACTTGGTCTGCGTGAGCCTCTGGAGGCTGTGCTCTCGATCCCGCCCGTGACCACCCTCTAGGACCAGCGCTCTAGAGAAAGGATTCGCACTGCCTGTTCTTTTGCATCTTCATTTTGGACAGAATCTTCCCCTGATCATTAAATGTTATATTTAGTAATAGTGGTAATTAAGCAAAACAGAAAAAAAACACTGCCACCATCAACAAAACCCAAACTAACAAAAATTTTGCTTTTGGGTCAGATTTTCCTCTAAATCACAGAAATCTACAGCTATTGGCTCACAAAAGGAATGAGCACTAACACAGATCTTGACTGTTCCTCTTAAGGCACAGTGGTGTGCCAGGGTGACAGACATGCCCTCAGATGGAGGTGACAGGGCAGGGAGAACTTTCTGGAAAGTGCACTGTGAGAAGCAGAACACTCATTTTAAGAGAAGAGGCACGGCTCTGGGGCGGAGTAGGAAATGCTCCAAAAAGACGTTGGGGCAAGGGTGTGTCTGGCATTGGTGGGCTCTCTACAGGGGCCAATGGTAGATTTTTTTAGAACGCGGCGAGAGGTAACAGAATTGAGGGGTAGGGAGAGAAGAAGTGAATGATAACCAAAAGAGTATGTTTCCACTGGGCCCTGGGAAGGCGGCCTTGTTCCTAACAGCATCAGTAATGTCAGTCAACAGCAGAAGCAGCCGCTGATACTCATTGAATGCTTACAATGAGTAATGTGCACTTTTGCCAGATGATCTCATTTAATCCTCTCAACAACTCTATAAGGTAGGAACCATTATTACCCCTATTTTACGGATGAGGAAACTAAGGCTCAGCAAGGTTAAACAACTTGCCCAAAATTGCACAGCTGGAAAGCGGCAGAAGCCAATTCAAACCCAGGCCTGTGGGATCCTAGAGCTCATGTTCTTACATAGCCTTCTGCTTGCCTTTCACCTGGCTGGTCCCCTGCACTCAGAAGGTGGTACCTTTTTGAAGCAGCGGGGCTGTCTCCCTGCATTGGTTGTAGCTATTGCATTAGAGTGCGATGAACTGTTCACACCCTTGAAGTTGGGTTTAAAGTGTGTGAAGAGTTAAAGACGCATTAGTGTGGTGATGGGGAGGATGGGGGAGGGGCTTAGAAACCGGAAGTGGCAATGACATTTGTTCACAGGTATTATAACCTCTCACCACTTCCTGTGTCAAGCAGCAGAAGTGGGTTTGAATTTGGGTGCACTGGGGCAGGTCCTATGAGCCCTTCTCCTTCCCGTCCCTGTACCACCTCCAGGGCTGCATGTGGGAAGTCCCTTCCTTCTTTGCCTCCTCTAACTCCTGAGAGGGTCCTGTTGCAGCCATAGCAGACAAGGGGTGGGGGGCACTGGAAACAGGACACTCATAAAAAAGGTAATTCCATGCTAAACCTCTGGCTCCCTCAGCCCAGGGCACCTTAGGTGAAGGATGCAGTTTAAAGTCAGAGAACTGGGCATTCCATGCCTTCTCAGGCTGGAGGCAAGGACGGACATATCATATCCCAGGTGGCAAAACAAAAGGGACAATTTCTTCTCTTTCAAAGATATTTCAGTGCATTTAATAGAGATAGTAGCAGGGGACGTTAGAAATTACTTACTCTTTTAAGAAAGCGGTGATCTCTTGCTGCCCTAATCCATACCCCAAACCACACTTGGAGAGCTAGAGCATGTCCTTTTTTGTTTTTTTTAATGAATAAACTTTATGTTTTAGAGCAGTTGTAGACTCACAGCAAAACTGAGCGGAAGGCATAGAGAGTTCCCATGTACCCCTTGATCCCACACACATATAACCTCCTCCACAATCAACATCCCTCACTGCGGTGGCGCATTTGTTACAAGCGACGAACCCACACTGACACATCATTATCACCCAAAGTCCATGGTTTACGTCTCGGTTGTACATTCTGTGGGTTTGGAGCATGTCCCTTTTCTTATCTGATAGGAACAGGGAGGGATGACGGGCTCGTGGCCATGTGGTGGGGTGAGGCTGCAGCCAACGTCAGCCCCTAACCCTTGGTTACTCTCACACCCATACCTTCTTCACCAGAAAATACAATCAACTGGTCTTCCTGGGGCAGATAACAAGAAAGAGGGGTGGAGAGAGTCCACAGGGATGAAACTAACAGGAATAAATGCCATGGGCCTGAAAAAGTAGGAATCACCCCTCACCCCTGTTGCTTCAAGGTGAGCCGTTCAGTGATTCATTCTCACCCCAGAAGACACTGAGGTGAGCCTGGGAGACTGTCTGGAAATCCAAGAACAGCAGGACTCTCTGTGAAAGTCTCAGGGCCTGTGTCAGAGGGAGTGTAAAAGAGCATCACGCTACTCTGTGATTCCAAAGACAAGCGAATCTTTGGAGTTAGACCTGGTTCAAGTTCTGGATCTGTGAGTTACCAGCTATAAATGTAGAATTGCTATAAAAATTCTATGATGTAATGAGAATCAAGCCTGTGGATCAGGGTTCCCCAAGTCCACCCCACGTTCAATGATTCTGCAGGAGGATTCTCAGAACTCAGCATATAGTACTCATGGCTACAATTTATTAGAGTGAAGGGGTAAAAAGCGAAACAAGCAGAGGGAAAAGATACACGGGTGAAGTCTGGAAGAACAAGCTTCCAAGAGTCCCCTCCCAGTAGATTCACACAGAATGTGCTTAATTTCCCCAGCAACAGGTTGTGACAACCTGTGTGAAGTGTTGTCTGCTAGTGAAGCTCCTTAGAGACTCAGCACCCAGGGTTTGTACTGGGAGCTGGTCAAATAGGCACCCTCTGCTCGGACATACCAAAAATCCATACTCCCAGAAGGAAAGCAGGTATTCGGCATAAACCACAGTCTAGGCATGGTAAGTCCTGGGGGTAGTGGTAACTCTCCCCAGGTCCAAGTTCCCATATGCCAGCCAAAGGCCAACCTTGCAAGCGGGGTTTTCTAAGGATAACAGGCTTAGGCCCCCTATGTTAACTCTTTTCTGCACAGCCTGCTTCGTCATTTGGCACATAGTGGACGTTCCATACATTGCAGCTATCATTACCAGCAGTGTCATGTTTTTTCTACCTTTCTCTACAGGAAGGAGAGCTCATCATACCATCACTAGTGTCCTCCAAGTCAAACCAGGTACCCACTTGGAAAATGAAAAACACGTGTGCACCCAAGTGCGCACACACACACACACACACACACACACATATCTATAGGTGCAAGTGTGTTTCTAAGATAAAGTAACTGCTTGCATAATAAACCCTTTCCTCTTCAAATGTCGAATCATAATTCTTTCATCTCTGGTCTTAGTTGCCATTTACAGTTCTGATTAGTACGCTTTCCGTTTCTTCAGCCGAGTCATTGATAAGAAAGAGGTTCACCAAGCTCGGACCCGGGACAGAGCCCCAGTCAGTCTACTTAAAGCCTCCCTTCAGGTTTTGGAATCAACTTTCAGGACCGTGATCCTGCTAAAAGAATGATCATCTGGCTCATGGGTCAACACATTAGTTACAATAATACGTGGGGGGACTGTTAACTGCTTCACTAAAATGAATTCAACTAAGCTATGTCCATAGCATCCTGCCAATCCACCAGCCAAATGCCTCCTTGCAAGGAAGCAAGGTTAGTTGTGTATGGATTATTCTTAGGCAGCCAGTGCTAGCTCCTGGTGATCACACACGGTGTCCTAAAAGTATATAAGCTATTTGTTCCAACTTACTGTTGGTTAGTTGACAGGCACTCTCTTTTCCCCGTTTGAAACAATTTGCCTCTTCTCTTCTCCAACTGCACCATTCTTCCAGCATCACCATGTATCCTTAAGAGCACAGCTGCTGGTTCCCAGTGCCTGGGATGTGCCTTGTCTTGGGATTTAATTTCAGTTGTGTACCTCACCTGCCTAGGCTGCATTCCCTTAGTAGATTATTGGTTCTACCAGTCCAAGTTTGAAGACCCCTCAGGGAATGGAAGTCAACAGAAGTCTTAAATTCTGCTTTCTATCACTTGTAACACTGTATTCCACCCTACCCCCTACCTACTCCAACAACCTGTTCTTTTTCTTATCTTTTGTTACTTCTAACAAGAGATACCAATACTTCACTCCAGGACATCAATGATTGGGAAAAAACCCACCCCAATTACAGGGGATTCATTATAATTCAATATAATTTTTTTCAAAAACCAATGAAAATAATTTCAATGATATTAGAAAACATATCAGTCTGGATCTTGGGTCAGAGGGAAAGGAGAGGGGGGGAATGTGTTCATGGAGTAGACCACATCGATGTAGGATCTTGGGGAAATTATTAACTTCTCTAAGGCCTCCCAATCCTAAACCAAAAGCCAATATACACTCTCTTTTCGTTCTTCCTCCCCTTAGGGTGGTGGTGGCTAAGGAAGAGAATTCTGACTCCACTTAAGCATAAACACCCCAATGCTCACATGCATTGATCTCATGCCTTTGTCTACAATAAGCACCTACCCCAGGCTTGCGTCTAATTTGAATGGTAACCGGTTAATTTCCATATGTATTTATTGCTGGTGTCTACCCTTTTTGGTGGTGTCTGTTTTAGAACACAAGATCCCAGAAGACAGTTTCTATGTCTTTAACTCTCTTCGGAAGGCCCTGGAACCTCACTGTGCTCAGGAACCAAACAGATCCCTATTCTTGGGCGTGCAGCCTCCATACCTGCTTCTCCCCTTCACTCAGTCCCCGACTGTAACTGGGTCTCAGGTCACAGGGCTGGGTCTCCTTGTCCAGTTTCTCAGTCAACAATCCAGGTAAAAGAAAGGAGAGGCTGAGAGGATCAGAAGCAGCCTTCCCAAACAAGACCAGGAGGGGCAGGTCACAGCCAGCTACCCAGGAGAAGTTTTCTGATCCACAGAAAACAGGACACCCTGCATCAGTAAGAAATACTCAAAACCGTTTTTCAAAACTAGCAGATGGAAAGGAATTAATGCAGATCACCGTTTAGTGCACACACAGACTCATTCCAGCCTCAAAGAGCTTCACAGTCATTATTAAAGAACACATTTCAGAACATAATATTATTAGGCTATTGATTGTTGTTTGTTTCGCTGTTTAATTCAGTAACGGCTCCAGTTGTGGAGAGCTTTAAGTGAAACGGATGTTCTGAAGACCTGCACAGACGTTCCAATTTTCCACTGGCTTTCACAGGAGCTTTGGCAATGCCGTGGGGACCAGGGGTTCCTGGTGCTGTGAGGATCTTACAGGCGGGGAACTCCGGGCCGGCTGCTGAGCAAGCCTCTGCGGTCTTTCCGTACAGAAAATAGAAAAGGTGGAGAATTCCACATGAATCCCAACAACAGCCGCTCGCTGTGTCACCACACATTAAATGATCCAGGACCGAAATTCAATACACACGTTGGGTACTCTTGTGGAAAGGTACCCGCGCATCTCGGCGGCATCAACATCCCGGGAGGTATGGAAAGGCATTAAAAAAAAAAAAAGGCTCTCCTCTGAACATACACAGAGATAGAGAGACCACACTGGGAAAAACCCTGCTGGGACAACAGGACTGAAGATTCCAAAGGTACGGCCAGCCCACACTGGCCGGCACCTCCTCCTCACCCCTGAAGCTGGTGGGCCTGCAGGACCCCAAGGGTGCACAGAAAATCCAGGGACAAGCAAACCTGGAAACCAAACTCAGAGGCTGCCCAGCCCCAGTGTCCCTGGGGCCGTGTCATCACCACTTCCTGTCCATTCCACCCCTAAAACCTTGTTTAGAACCAGCTCCGCACCATCCCTAGTTAGTGCCTACATCTTCTTTATGTTTTCTCGTGCTCCTCTTTTGCCTGGACCAGAGGTTCTCAAAGAGTGGTCTCCTGACCAGCAGTATCAGCATCCCTGGAGCTAGTTAAAAATGCAAATTTCTCAGACCCCAAACCCAGACTCCTCACATCAGAAACTCTGAAGATGAAACGCAGAAAAATGTGCTTTTAAATAGGCCTCCAGGTGATTCTGATGCCCATTCAAGTTTGAGGACCACTGGCTTGGACCGTCACAATGGTCTGTAATGATCTCTTGCCTCCAATCCATCCCTCAATCCAGCCACCAGAGCCGCCTTCTTAAACACAGACTAATCAGCTCCAGTGCTCATCGCAGCCTGGCACATAGTAGGTGCACAATAAATCTTTACTGGCTGACTAAATGAAATACAACCTCTGCTTTTAAAACCTTGATGGCAACTCATGGCCTGTACAAAATAACCTAGAAACTCCTCAGTAAGGTAGAATCGTATTTGACTGTTACTTCTTGTTAGTACTATTTTTATTAGTAGCTATCATTTGTGGAGCAATCTACTGACAATTTGGTAAATACCCTGCACTATGATATGTATTCTTTATTCCCTTTTTAAACCTGTCAACCCTGAGAGGTAGAGGCAGGTAGGTGACCTTTACGGATGAAGACATTGAGGCTCAGAGAGCTGATATAACTTGCCTAAGAACATACAGACACGAAGTGACGAGCTGGAGTTCATTCCAGGTTTGTCTGTCTCCAGGGCTCATGCCTTAAACGTATTTCCTTTCAAAAGCAGATCTCAATGACCATTTTACTATCTTTCCACCTACATGAGCTCTCAGGCTTCAGCTTGTGCTGTAAGCCTCTGTGAAGTCTCACTTGATCCTCTTTCAAGACAGAATGAACTACTTGCTAATGACACCTATGATCCGAGGCATTATGGTGGGTGGCTTACGGGCGACTGACAACACTTCGATGAGTATTTCCTAAAGTGTGGTCATCAGATCACCTGCATCAGAGTCACCTGGGGAGCATGTGAGAAATGCAGAGCCCCAGGCCATGACCCCGCCCCCTCCCCGCCCTGCAATTCTAACCCAGTGGGCTTGGAGTAGGGTCTGGAGATGCCTCTTTCCTAAGCACCCCCTCCCCCAGAGTTATTCTGCACACTGATGTTCAAGGCTCACTGCCCTGGAGCATGAGCTCATCTTGTCCACTTGGGTCCCCCTGCAGCAAACGCACAGGGCTGCCCCTTGACAGGCCGTCAGAGGATGAACGAATGAGCTCTTTTCTCTTAAAAGGATTGGGGTGGGGTGTCCCATAAAACACTCATAGGAGAAAAGAAGCCTCAGCAGAGACAGGCTTTCCAGATGTGGCAACAGCTGCTGGCACATAAGAAACAAGCCCGAGTGTGAATAGAAGCCACATGTTTCAAGCCACAAAAACTTGACACATTGACTCTGGCAAGGCTTGCCAACCACACGGTGCTGATAATGCTATTAACGCTGAATGTATTTGCCTGACCTTATCAGGCCTTATAAAGAGCACAGGAGTCTAATGAAGTTCAGATGCCAGCACCTCTAACTTCTTTCTCGGTAGCTACTGAGCCCATCATTTACCCTGATGTTCCTGAAATGATTGGTCTTTAAAACCAAAGGAAGCTGGTCATTAGCACGTGTAAGGCGCTTGTCAAAATTTGTGCGGAGACCAATCTGGTGCCCAGAGATGAAGGGTATTTCATTTTCCCAGCGTCACCCCAGCCCAGCTGGTGGGAGACCCAGCCTTATCACTCCATCACACTCACCACTGGGCTCTTCCCTCCATCCCCTTCTATTCAACATGCACACAGATGAACTGGAACGGGACACTGATGGGCCTCCTGATCAAATGGGCAAATGACATAAAGCTGGGAGGGAGCCAGGATCCAAAAGGGACCTGTGGGTCAGGAGTGATTTATAGGGGCTGCTGGCAGGTCTTATACTTGGACCGTCTCCATCTTTGAAACAAATATTAAATAGTAACTTAAAATAATAGCAAATGCTTATAGAGTACTGTGTGCTAAAAACTGTTCTAAGTGCCTTTATACATATTAATGTACTTAATCCTCAACACCATGCAAGGTAGGTTCTATTGTTATTCTTCTTTTAAAGATGAGGAAAGTGAGGCAGGAGCAGTTAAGTAACTTGTCCAGGGGATTTTAAACGTTATTGGGTTGAACTTCCTTCTTCAGTCCCACCTGCCAAATCTCCCCTTTCTTTGTACTGCCAAGTGTACTTGAATACTCCCATTGATGGAGCACTCACTACCTCCAGAGGCAATCCCCCATTTTTTGGGTAAGCTTCAACTTTGCAGAAAGTTATTCCTTATGTTGATTGTAGTGGATCTGTTTGAAAAAATGGGGTGTTGAGTTGCGATATTAATATGAGGTGGCAGCCCCCCAAAGTACAAGTCGTTGAAGTCACTGTGGCTTATACTAATAGAGATATAGTGTACCAACTGAAGGAGGTGACAGAGCCCTGCTCTTCCCTGGGCTGGGCAGCCACACTCAGAGTGCTGTGTTCAGTTCTGGGCAAGTCAATGAACTTGGGGGGCAGTTGTCAAACTGAGCTGCCTGGAGAATGGTGATCTGGTCAGTGAGAGAAACTGAAACCAGGACTCAGAGGATCTGATAAAGGAGATGGAGATAACTGACTTGGAGGTGAGAAGGGGGAGAGGTGAGTCTGGCGCTGCGCTGGAGAGTGGATTCAGGCCAAGGACAAAGCCAAGGTGAGTGGGTAGGCAGGAAAGGCTGACTTTCTAAAAAAGAAATGTTTAAGTTTGGGATAGTTTTAGATTTACAGAGAAACAGCATATATAGCACAGAGTTCCCATATATCCCATACCCAATTTCTTCTATCATTAACATCCTACATTAGTACATTACATTTGTCTCAAGTCATCAACTAAAGTCCATACTTTCTTCGGATTTCCTTAGTTTTGACTTAAGGTCCCTTTTCTATCCCAGATCCCATCCACGACACCACATTACATTTAGTTGTCATGTCTCCTTAGGCTCTTCTTGGCTGTGACACCTTCTCACTTTCCTTAGTTTTGATGACCTGGACAGTTTCAGGGGTACTGATCAGGTATTTTGTTGAATGTCGCTTAGTTGGGATTTTCCTGATGTTTTTCTCATGGTTAGACCCGGGTTATGGGTTTTGGGAAGAAAAACCACAGAGGTAAAGACCCATTTTCATCACCTCATATCAAGGGTACATACTATCAACAGGACTTATTCCTATTGATGTTGACCTTGATCACCTGGCTGCGGTAGTGTTTGTCAGATTTCCCCACTATAAAGTTACTCTTCCCCTTCCTTGACATACTGCACCCTTTGGAAGGAGGTCCCACACTTAAGGAGTAGGGAGTTATGCTTCACCTCCTTGAGGATGGAGTATCTATATAAGTTATTTGGAATTCTTCTACATGGGAGATTTGTCTATTCTCCCTCACTTATATATTTGCTCATTTATTTGTTTTATACTTTGGGTTATAATTCAATACTTCTTTGTGTTGTTGTTCAAACTGCTCCAGCTTTGGCCACTGGGAGCTCTTCCCATTGGCTCCTGGCCTCTTTAACATACCCATCATTGTGGATTTTTGATCACGTCCTTACATCCTAGCACTACCAGATGCTCCAGGTTCGTCTTGTATATTTCCTGCCCTAGTCCTAGAATCAGCCATTTCTCCAGGAAGCCCTAGTTCCTTTTATTGAAGAATGTTTTTAGAAACAAAGATCTAGGGACTCGGTGTGCTCATTGTTACTGAATTGTCCATTGCTTCTAGGCCCTCAGATGACAGAGCAAGGACGTATACTAACCCATGTATATATATATATATCTATAAATATTTCTATATGTAACCATCTGTATCTATATTAAGCTAAACATGAGGTCACACTGATGTCTCCAACTCTAATCCATTGCCACATGAATCATTCTATCTTAGGGGAGGCTGATTTTTAAGCAGCAACAACAAAAAACATTTTGTGAGGTGATGGCTGTGTTAACTAACCCTATTGTGGTAATCATTTCACTATATATGTGTGTATCAAATCATCTAGCTGTACACAAAAATTATACAATGCTATACGTCAGTTATATCTCAATGAAGCTGGCGGGAACACCATTAAAAAGACATTCTGCAAAGTTGGAGCTGGTGCTTATGGAAGTAGTGAGTGCTCTGTCACTGAGTATACTCCAGCAGATGGGGCAACTACAAGGAAGGGGGAGATCTGGTGGGTGGAATTAGAAAGTTAGTTCAACTTGCCCATGTTCAAGATCCCTTCCAGCCCTATGATTGTTGAAATAGTTGTGCCATATAAGGAAAGGGTCTATATGGCTTCCCCAAAAGATTCATCGCCTTCTGGGACTTCCCTGGTGGCGCAGTGGTTAAGACTTCGCGCTCCCAATGCAGGGGGCCCAGGTCTGATCCCTGGTCAGGGAACTATATCCCACATGCATGCCGCAACTAAGAGTCCGCATGCCGCAACTAAGAAGCCCGCCTGCAGCAACTGAGACCGGGCACAACCAAATAAATAAATAAATATTTTTTAAAAAAGAAGCTATTAGTGCTTCATTAAAAAAAACAAAACAAAAAAAAGGATTCATCGTCTTCTACCTTACAGGAGTCTAAGAGCTGGGCAAGGAGAAAGAGCTGATATTTAGGACAAATAAAGGAAGCACTATTCAACAGGTAGAAAATTAATGGCATTTGTAATCCACAGAAAAGAAAACAAGCTTAAAATATAAATGAAACTCAAAAGGTTTTAAATTCACAGAGGACAGAGTCAGAATGGGTTATGAAAGGGGAGTGGCTGGCTTGTGGGCAGGACACATGCCAGGGGATTGACATCTAAGGAGTTAATCCTGCTGCCCTTTTAAGAGTCCTGAGTGTGCATAGTCAGAGGGATAATTCTTTGTCTTACCATCACAGCCCAAGGTCTAGTCAAGGAAAATGTACCAGCACAGTGTCCAGGAGAAGGAGACAAGGAATTGACCATCCTGAACACATGGAGAGGGCTGGGTTTCCCAGGAAGGCGAAGCTGCCACAGTTTTAGGATGAGTGAGAAACAGAATGGCTACCCACTGCAGGAAAAAGGAACCCTCTTCAACCAGCAGTTCTTCCTTCCTGCTAAAGCCCTGTCCAAAAAGACTGTAAAACACCTCTGGAGGAAAGAAAAGAGATGAAGGGATAAAGAGAGACTTCCTCCCCCAAGGGTGAGTCCCATCCCCAAATATTTTGAGCCAGTACATCCGGAGACGGCCTCAGAGATTTATCTTTAAAGTAATCTCTTTTAGGTGATACTGATATTGGAATTTCTCAACCACATTTAGAGCTACGCTGGTGGTCTTAACACTAGGACAATCCCAGTTTGTTTCTTGTTCTGGGAAATTATTAGGTATTTGGGTATTCTGTCAAAAGTGCCCTGGTTTGGGTGACAAATTATATAGTCATGCTTCTTAACACTGATATGTTCCTGAGCCACATAGGAGAGACTCATGAATCTGCAAGGCATCCTTTTTGGCCAAGCTATTCCATCCCAGCTCCAATCTGAAAGTATATTTGCCCTTGAAAGTGAGGGCTCTCTATCGGGGATGGGGAGAGGTTCATGTTGGGGCAGGGAAGGGTTCTAGAATCTCCTGGGGTCAGGAGTATGGGGGCCAGGGAAAAATAGGTTGATAAAGCTCCCTAGGTGTTTTGATGCTCCTCCCTTTCCCCAGCCCCTTAAGAATCACCGCTTTAAAGAAGGAGTGGATGGATATGAAGACAGTGCTGCCCTAAGCCCTAAGCCTCCCTTTGGACCCCTTGCTCTTCCTCTATTTCTCCTCCTTTCTTTCTCCCAAGCCTGCATTTCCCCGTGTCAATATCAAAGGGCTGCCAGTGTGCTTCGCCCTGTTGATGATGGCTCTCAAGATTAAAGAGTTAGCTGATCTTTGGTCAAAAGTAAATGGAAATCTGAGACATTCACCATTGCCTGCTGGGGACCTCTAATGGGAAGCTCTCATATTCCCTCCAAGCTCAGGGGAGATGGGATAAACCACGGGTGACCCTGCAGAGCCACTGATCTGAAACACAGATCCGATCATGTCTTTGCCCCCACCCCTGCCCGCTCCCAGCCTGCTAACCCTCAGGGTGCCAACATCATGCTGCAGGGTGCAAATCTCTCCTAATGTTGGAGGCAGCAGCCTCAGCCCTGGGGCTTCTCCCTCTCTCTCATCCACTTCCTCCTCCTTGGTGACCTCATACAGTATCAGGGCTTTAAATACCATCTACATGCTAACAACTTCCAAATTTGTATCTCCACCCTGGACCTCTTCCCTGAACTCCAGACTCATATATCCGGCTGCCTACTCCACATTGCTCTTGAATGTTTAACAGACGTTTCAAATGTAACTTGTCAAAAATGGAGCTCCTGATCGGCCCCCCTAGAGTCACTCCTGCTCTCTTTCCTTTCTCAACTGCTGATTTCCACGTGCTCGGGCTCACAGCTCCAAGTCTTACGTGACTCCTCTCACACCCTACACCCAATTCATTAGCAAATCCTGTTGCCTCCGCCTTAAATATAACCAGTGTCTGGTTAATTTCTCACACTTCTCCTGCTGACCTCTGGTCTAAGCCCCACTACCTTGCAGCTGAATTGCTCTAAGATCTCCCCAACACTTGTCTCGGCTTCCCTCCTTTCCTTCCTTCAGTCTATTCTCAACGTGGAAATAGAGCTATCCTTTAAAGTGGAAGTCACAGCACATCACCCCTCTGCTCAAAATCCATCTCCTAATGGCCTCCTCACTCAGAGGAAGGAGCCAAAGGCTGAGCAAGCAGCCCTCAGGACCGACATGGTCTGCTGCTCTGGCCACCCAGACATGATTTCTCACCGCCCTCCCCTTCCTAACTTCGCGCCAGCCCCATGGCACCAGTGTTCCTGCCTCAGGGTCTTTGCACGGGCTGGACCCTTTGACTGATGACCATGGGGCTCCCTCCCTTACCTCTCACAGGGCTGGTCTCAGACTCCATGAGGCTCCCCTGACACCCAGCCCCAACACTTTACCTCTCTTTCCCAATTGATCCTTTCTCCTTAGCACTTACACCATCTAACATATTACATGGTGTGCTTATTATCTTGTTTAATGTCTCCCTCACTAGGATGTAAATTCCATGAGGGCAGGGATTTTGTCTGATGGTTCACAGCAGTATCTCCAATGCCTAGACAGTGCCTGACACAGATGGGAGGGACTCTGAGAACACTGGTGACTGTTTGAAGGAATCATTAATCTGTAAGCAGCACACATAAAGTAATAAGTAAAACACTACATCTTTAATAGAAAAATGATCAGAGGACACAAAAATAATTTACAAAGAAGGAATACA
Organism: Eubalaena glacialis; assembly: GCF_028564815.1. Lineage (NCBI taxonomy): Eukaryota > Metazoa > Chordata > Mammalia > Artiodactyla > Balaenidae > Eubalaena > Eubalaena glacialis. The sequence continues at coordinate 30,656,017 of NC_083716.1, read as the reverse complement.
TCCAGCTAATGAAGATACAAGAAAAAGTTCACCTTCATTAAGAATGCTCAAAGAAATGCATGTTAAAAAAATGACATGTTATTTTTCTGGTATCAAAGTAATAAAAATAAACCAAAAAATAATATCCAATGCTGACATGCATACTTCTTTTTTTTTTTTTTGGCTGCACTGGGTCTTCGTTCCTGCGAGTGGGCTTTCTCTAGTTGCGGGGAGCAGGGGCTACTCTTCGTTGCAGTGCTTGGTCTTCTCATTGCAGTGACTTCTCTTGTTGCAGAGCACGGGCTCTGGGCGTGCGGGCTTCAGTAGTTGCAGCATGCGGGCTCCAGAGTGTGGACTCAGTAGTTGTGGCACACGGGCTTAGTTGCCCCACGGCATGTGGGAATTTCCCGGATCAGGGATCGAACCCATGTCCCTTGCATTGGCAGGCGGATTCTTAGCCACTGGACCACCAGGGGAAGTCCTGACATGCATACTTATACGCTGATAGAGTACAGACTTGTATAAAGTTTTTGGAAAGCAATTTTGCATACATGTCAAGAGTTAAAAATTTTTTTTTAATATCTCTTGATCAATGACTAAGAATCTATTCTAGAGAGAGTGTCCAAAATTCAGATAAAAGCTTATGCACAGGGCTTCCCTGCTGGCGCAGTGGTTGAGAATCTGCCTGCTAATGCAGGGGACACGGGTTCGAGCCCTGGTCTGGGAAGATTCCACGTGCCGCGGAGCAACTAGGCCCGTGAGCCACAACTACTGAGCCTGTGCGTCTGGAGCCTGTGCTCCGCAACAAGAGAGGCCACGATAGTGAGAGGCCCGCGCACCGCGATGAAGAGTGGCCCCCACTCGCCGCAAATAGAGAAAGCCCTCGCACAGAAACGAAGACCCAACACAGCCAAAAATAAATAAATAAATAAAATAAAAGCTTATGCACACAGATGGATGAATGGATAAACAAAGTGTGGTATAGACACACACCTTAAAAAGGTGTATTTTAAGGAATATTATTCTGTCTTAAAAAGGAAGGAAATTCTGACACATGCTACAACAGGATGAACCTTGAAGACATTATGCTGAGTGAAATAAGCCAGTCATGAAAGGACAAATATTGCATGATTCCCCTTATATGAAGTACCCAGAGCAGTCAAATTCAAAAACATAGAAAGTAGAATGGTGGTTTCTAGGAGGTGGGGGGAGGGGAATGGGGAGTTATTGTCTAATAGGTCCAGAGTTTTAGTTTGACAAGATGAAAAAAGTTCTGTGGTTAGTTGGGGGTGACAGTAGTAGAACAGTGTGAATGTCCTAATGTCAGTGAACTGTACACTTAAAAATGATTAAGATGGTAAGCTTTATGTTATATGCATTTTACCACAGTTAGAAAAAAAAAGCTACTGAAGTTTTCTAATTACTGAATTAGAAAAAAAGGACTAAACAGAGAGCTGCAGCTAAGTTCACTAACAGTTTATTTATATCCCTTGGAGAGATAGAAAGTGTAACATATGTTTGTCAAAGATAAGTCTTATTATACAATATCAATGTTTAGCTTGTGGTATATACATTTATCTTTGAGAAAAAAAAAAAATATTTTTTGGCTGCGCTTCATGGCATATGGGATCTTAGTTCCCCAACCAGGGATTGAACCTGCGCCCCTTGCATTGGGAGCACGGAGTCTTAACCACTGGACCTCCAGGGAAGTCCCTGAGAAAAATATTAAAAACAGAAAACAAAATTAAAAAACTATGTACAGTAGTAGAAATCAACATAATACCTATTGATAGGAAGATAGTTGTATAAATTGTGGAATATCCATGTCATGGAATATTACGCAGTTGTTAAAAATCATTTTTACAAATACTTTTATAACCTGAAAGAATTCTTATGCTATAATTCTGAGTCAAGAAGCAGGATGCCAAATTTGAAATACAACAAGAACTTAAGTTTGAAGAAAAAAAGCCTTATTTCATCGATTCCAAGGCACAGATTTCCAACCCCTACTCCCAACATTTTAACCCATCTGAAAAGGGGTGCCTCTCTCTCTGAAAAGAAGCATTGTGTAAGTGTAACTGCACATAAAGTAATGATGTGCTCCCCAGTGATGGTGTCTTAGATTAAATGAAACACAGTATATGAGAAGACTAAAAGTAATATGCCAAAATGTTAACAGTAATTATGTGTATGTTTCTTTATAATTTTTCCACATTTTAAAGAAATTTTATAATGAGCTTGTATTGCTTTTAGAATCAGAAAGGGAAAAAAGAAGTATGTTTAAAAATCTCTCTTCCACGGCTGCTCGTTGCCTGACAGGATAAAGCACAAACTCCTCAGCCCCTGTGCCCTCTGGCTTCTGCCTGCCTTTCAGCGACACCTCCCTCCCACTCTTCTCCTCACAGACTCCAAGCGCCAACACATTATTCCTGGATCTCCAAATACGGCGTGGTCTTTCATGCCTCCGTCTCCATGAAAATGCTCTTCTTCCCGCCTGAAATGCCCTCCGTGGCCTCCCTCTTCTGCCTGGTGAATTCCTACTTGTTTTTCAATGACCCATCTCAAAACTCCTGTCCTCTGAAGTCCTCCTGTTGACTCCCCACCCAGAAAAAAACGGCTGCCTCTTCTGCGTTTCCCAAGCGCTTGCTGCCTCTCCCTGCTCTGGCCCAAGATTTTGAGGACGGCGTCTAAACTAACCGTCCCCCCATCCTGCCCCTGGGCCACACCCGGAAAATCTGACTCCTTCCCCTTTTCCCACTGGAACTCTTCTCCCAGGTCACCAACAACAACCTGCCGAGTTCTAATTCGAATGAAAACGTCTCAGTCCTGTTCTCCGAGCTCCCTGAGACACTTCGTGGGCACCACTTCCTCCAGCCTGAACCCATTACAGCCTGGGGCGTCAGTGACATCTCCTCCACTGAACTTCTCCTCCCTGACCACTGTCACTGCATCTTGTTTTTGGAAGGTCACTGAAATGCCCGTGTCCCCAGCCTCCCTTCCCTGGACCCATGGCTCCTCCTCGGAGGCTCAGCAAGTCTGAGGACAGGCCCCAGAGGTTCATGCATTGCCCACAAGGGTATGCAGAATTCTGTGATTGTGACAGCATGCATATCTCACCTGGGGACACAGCCACAGCATTCTTTGTCTCATAAAAGAACAAAAGGTTACAAATGATGGCCCTACACGTTCTCCACTGACCTCATCTACTTTTGATTTGAAGATAAAATATCACTTATATTTTTATCTCCCCTCCAAGAACTTCTGAACGATGGGTGCTGCGTGCTGTGTGCGGGAGATATTTTTGCATGGGGAAGAGGCGTTTCTCTGAACTCACAGCTCAGCCTGCTCTGCCCACACACACGAGGAGGAGGGGATGGAGTCTCAGAGACTCCCAGGGAGGCCTTGTGTCTGTGTGTAGTAGGGAGGAGGACTGGAGAGAGTGAGGAGCTGCCATGAAGCCATGACCCCAGACGAGGGAGCCGGCCAGGCATCCACCCTGGCGTGTAACATGCAGGCTAACTTTGTTGTACATTTCGTCTAATCATAACACTGAAGTCTGGCGCTTCACCCACCCGTCACTGCCCAAGCAGCAAGGTCATCAGCTTCCAACTTAGAAAAATATCAGACAACATTGCTTAGGGCATTCAAATAGAAAACTTTCTCCAGGACTGGCAAGTCAGCCTCCTTCAACACTTCACAATTTCCTTAAAAATAAAGGAAAAAAAAAATTAATCTAGATGGGGAGAAATAGCTTTGGTGGAAACTGTCTCCAGGGCTGTTTAACTCTTGAAGATATAAAATGGATTGCATCTCTAATGCTGGGTGTCTCCCTGGCATCCCCTGCACCCCACCCCACTTCACCTCTGGCCCTCCTCTTGGGGTCACCCCCCTGCTTGTGCCTGGGAGGGGTGAACTGCGGTAACCAGGCTGGCTCTGGACTACCTGCCGTTCAGAATCAGGGAGGACCAGCTTGGATCCTGAGGCCAGCATTTATTCTCCCTGCTCAGAGATAGGAAAAAAGACCCTTTTCTTCTGCTTGATATATTTAGTAACGACCTTAAAGAGTCTGCGAGGCTGAATGAATTGGTGCATCTCACTGCACTGGAAGCAGCTGCCACGGCAGGCAGCGCAGACAGGAGGAGGGAGAGACTGGGGGAACGAGGGGACGGCAGGAAGGAGGGAGCCGTTCAGAGAAAGGGAGCGGGAGGCTGGGGAGAGGACAGAGGGAGAACTGAGAGCGGCAGGGAGGAAAGCCAAGAGGATGCACGGGCAGCGCTGAGAAGGGCAGGAGTGTGCACAAGCCCCTGGCTGTCTCCAGCGGGACTGGCCTGGAATCGATTCCTGGGTGACTCTGGAGGGGTCAGCGCAGGGAGAGGTGGCGGTGGGGAGTGGCGGTGGCCTGAGCCTCCATTAAATCTGGCTAAATGGCAGCACTTAAGAGCCCTATGAAGGAATCCAATTTGCTCACAAGGAACGTCTACAAATTTATATGTCGGCTTTTAACACAAAATGCTACCAGACCAATCCCAGGGCGGAGAGGGACCTGGGGCCTGGCTCGCTGATTTGGCTGGCCCTCACTCTCCTCTCAGAGACTGTGGGGTGCGAGAGGCAGGCAGCTCCTGTCCCTGACCTCCCTCCTGGCTGGAAGGTTCAGAAGACTTCAGACCTCCCAGCTCCTGAGTACAGAGATGTGGGCTTTGCTGGGGGAGGGGGGAGGATGGAGGGATGGAGGTGGGGGGCTTGCCAACCTCTCTTTTCTTCCTTTTCTTCAGAGGAGAAGTAGCTGAAAGATTCAGCATCACTTGGCATCAAAGAGGAGAAAGAGGATTAACCCTGTCGGTACTCTGGCCCAGGTCAGGACTCAGCCGTCTTCCTTAAGGACACGGCGTTGTTGTCAGGTGGCATCATTCTGTTCAACCTGTCAGCCACATCTTCGCAGAGTGCTAATGGACCCTTTGCTCAGATGGCAGCAAGGTGCCCCTTCCTCCAGGCTGGTACAGCCCCCCACTGGGGGCAGGGCTGGGGGGGATTTCCGAGCCCTCAGCTCGCGGGCAGAGGCCCTGCCTAAACGCCACCTTCTCCTCTATACCAGGAGCCTCTCCCACCCGAGAGAAGGACCGCCTGGCAGAGCTTGCTCCTGGGCTTGTCCAGTGAGGAGCCAGCGGCTGTCTCTTGGGGGCCATGAACAGCCCCAAGCCATGAAGCCATGGAAGGCAGAGGAATCTTCTCCTCCCTCGGGGTGTGCTCCGTATCCCCCAACACACACATCTTACATCTTAGTACCCTAAGGGGACCATGGACACCGAGCTCAAAGCCCCGGTGGACACGAGATGGGCTGAGCTGGCCTCTGAGGACTGGAGAGAGTCTCCAGGGCAGGGGATCGGCCAGCCTGCAGAGCGCATTCTTGGCTTTCCAGAGCTCAGAAAGGCAGGCTGCAGCAGCCCGCGGTCCTCAGGGGCCTCGCTGATTAGGAAGCTCAAAAGCCCGCAGTGAAGGAGTAAACAAACATCTTCAGTAGGTCCTCAGTGCTTACTCTGCTTCTAACAAAGCTCAACAGAGTTGATTAGTGATTTTTTAAAATGAAAGTAATAAAAAAGAAAACCAAATGTCTTGTACATGGAGGCGATAGAGTTTCATAGTTACCAGCCTAGCCACTGGCTCCAGCCTGCCTGCGTTCAAATCCCAGCTCCCCCTGGACCAGTAGTTAGCCTGGGAAGTTACCTGACCTGGCTGAGCTTCACCTGTCTCACCTGTAATATGGGGATGATAATATAGGCACCCACCTCACAGGGTTAATGAGATGATCAAATGAGCTAAAATGTAAAGCACTTCGAACAGCGTCTGGTACATGGTAAGAGCTTAATACATGGTAAATATTGTTCGTTTCACTAAAAATGCTCATCCCCAGGTTGAAATTCTATCTATCCCATGGGCAAACCAGATCCATTGCCACCCCTTCCACGACATCTTTCCAGACTTCCCCAGTTAGAATTAATCCCTCTCCCACCAGCTCCCAGCCACACTCTGTTCCTGCCTTGAATCCCGGATTTGTCACATCCTATTTTGCGTGCCAGATATTTGTGGATGTATCTACGGGCCCAACACTAACAGATTACAATCTTCTTGACAATAAAGACTGCACCTTTTACATCTTTGTTCCTTCTCAAGTCATTAGCGAGGTTCCTTCACACAGCTCGAGAAGCATTTGTTGAACTGAATAAAATGTAGACAAATACAGGTCAGCTCAGTCATTTTTGTTAATTTAGGTCCATGGATCATTTTGGTGAAAGGTGCGAAGTAGATAATTCCCTGAGCAAGTCAAGAATCTCTGCTGGACCTTCAGGATGTCGCATCAAAGTGGGAGTACTTGCCAAGCATTTCTATGCAGTTGGTATTCCCTGGCAGTTTACTGACAAATTAGTATTGGGTTTGCCTAGAATTTACAGGTAAGTTCTGAACAGCTGGGCCAGGTGGGCCTCTGACAGCTAAGCAGGCCCAGGTAATGGATAAAGGGGCTTCCACACAGGCATCTTTTGTGGCAGGTTCTAGGAGTCCTTTGGCAAGCTGCTCATCGTGACAGGAGTGGAACTGTGATGCCTGGAACACTATGGTCAGGGAGGAAAGCAGAGTTCCAGGAACACTGTCTGGCACGTGAGCGAGATGGGAGCAAGGCTCGGGAGCTGTAATTTCACCTCCACGGTTTCTGGGAGCAGGGCACTGTGAAAGGTCCCCCAAATCACGTCTTGTCAGTTTTTTCCCCTCTCTGTAACAGTGGCTAGCGCAATGACGTTCCTACTGTTAAAAAGAAAGCCAGCTATTTACAGTCTATGCTTGTTTTTTCCTGGGGTAGCCTTAATGGCATCTCTCCAGGGTCCCAATCCAAATTTGAGACTGGAGAGGCTTGGGGAGGGATACCAGCTCTGAGGCTCCAAGAGAAGCAAGACCTGGTTAGCAAGGCAACCAGAGAGCTAGAAGACAGCTATGCCATCCTTGGATATATAACCGAGAAGAGAAATGTTGGCTTTGTAGAGTTGGTTTTTGCTATCAAAACTGAAAACCTAAAATAACTCAAGAGGTTGCCTATCGGAATTGATGAGCACTTCACGAGTGTAAATCAGAGTGGCAGGGAGCCAATACGCTGTGGTCATCAACATAGACCGCCTGACCCAGAGGCTGTGCCTCAGACAAAGGAAGGATTTCACACCAGCCGGAACTCTGCCGGCCTTTTTGGTGCCCCCGAGGGGGCGGAGTGGTCCCCAAGCCCTCTTCCTGGGTGTAACGTCAGTATCTGGAAGGACTGCAACCTCTGATACTGGACCCCTGGGTAGGTCGGGAGGAGGTCAATTCCAAGGACGTGGTCTGCCTGATCAAAGAGCCAGAATACGAAATAATGACCTCAGGCTGACATCACCTGGGGACTTGTCCGAAATGCAGAATCTCAGGCCCCACCCCAGACCTACCGAGTGAGAATCTGCATTTTAACAAGGTCCCCAGTGACCTGTGTGCCCATGAAAGTTGAGAAGCTCTGCCTTCAGCTCCATTTCTTATTACCTTGTCACCTTGGGAGAGACCCTTTACCTCCCTCTAGTGTTTTCATACAAAAAACTGGGGACATATACTCTCTTTCCTTTTACATCACAGGGCTGTTATGAGGCTCCCATAAGAATGCATGTGAAGAATCTTACAGTGCTAGGAAACTCAAGTGGCAGTTGCACACCTGTCAACCTTGGCTTGCTTTCTTGCTTTCTGTTCTTCACACGCACCAAGCTCCTCCTGCCTCAGGAATTTTTGCACAAGCTGTTCCCTCTGCCTGTGACCCTTGGAGGTGGTTGCTTCCTCTGTGCCGCCATTATTCTTAAGAACCCAGTTGTGACATTCTTGATAGAGGGACTCTTCAGTCTGGTCCTTGAAAGACTAGCTCTTTTTGTCACTCAAGGCTCAGCTCAAACGTCCTCCCTTCAGATTTGCTTGCTTCATATCACTTACCACTCGCTGAAATTATCTTGGGTTTTTTTTTTTTGATATGTTTGCTGGTTCCCTACAAGAGCTCTATGAAGGTAAGACTCTGGTCTGACTAGTCTACCTTTTTTCCAGCTATTAGAACACTGCCTGGCATTCAGGAGGCATTGCATACATTTTGTTGAATGATCTGATGAATGAACATTTGTGTCTGGAAGTGTGTGTGTGATAACCTGGGACTGAGGGCAGGGATGGGGTGCTGAGGGAATGGGACTGGTCCTTGACTTATCTGTTTAGATGCCTCAGTGGTGACTCCTGCAAAAGTCATGGTCAAAGGGTCTAAGACCCAGCTGAAGGCTCCCTCAGAGAAATTCTTCCTCCAAAGCACAGTTTTTCACTGGCCAGGAAACAGGGCTGGGCCACCCTTACGCTAATGTGGCACGTGAGTTCAGTGACAGCCAAGGTGCTAGAGCAGTGGTCCGAAAAGGGTGGTCTCCCGACCAGCATCAGCCCCACCTCCAACCAACTGCCTCAGAAACTATGGACCCAGGGTCCTGCCACCTGTTTTAACAAGCTCCCCCCCCACCTGTGAGTCTGACGCATGCCAAAGTTTGAGGACCACTGCAGTAAAAGAGCAAGAGAATCCCCCTCTTTGTCCAAGCTCTGGCGTATGAAGTACCTCCAGGGTTTCAGACCTTGGTGTTCAATCAGGAGCTGGGGAGCAAATGGACAAAAGGGAGAGATGTCACACCCTGCTGGGTATTTTGCTCTTCTTCCTTCAGCCTTTACATGACTTCCTCTGCTTGCGGAACTGGAAGTGAGAGACAGTTGGTCGGCACCGAGTGATTCTTCTTTTACCAGTGTTGTTTTAGAGTGAGTCAGGCTGATTTAATTTTAATCAGCCGAGGCAGCAGAGCGGTGGTTCTCAGCCCTGACTGCACTTGAGAATCACCTGGAGTGCTTTAAGATACTGATGCCTGGGTCCCACCCGAGTCCGATTAAATTAAAATGTCTCGGAGTGGAGCGGGGCACCAAGATTTTTTAAAAAGGCTCCCCAGATGATTCTAACTCACAGCCAGGCCTGAAAACCATCACAGTATTGTCAACATGGGTTCCCCCAAGCCTTCCTGATGGTAAGAATCACCAGGGGAACTTGCTAAAACTACCAGTTCCTGGGTCCCTCTCTAGACCACCCTGTCAGAGAGGCTCCAAGGGCCTGGAAGCTGTCTGTTTAACAGACACTCCGGGTGATTCTTCTGAGCAAGCTTGGGACACACTGGTCACATGGCCTGTGTGAGCTCTGGGGCTGAATTCTAGCTTTGCAACTTAAATCAACCTCAGGAAAGTTTCTTAAACCTCTGATGTTTCCTCATCTTTAAAATGGGGCTGGGGTGGGGATAATAGTATCTATCTCAGAGGACTGCTGAGGAGTACATGAGAAGATTCATGTAAAGTGCTCAGCACAATGCCAGGCACACAGTAGGTGCTCAATGAATGTTACTTGTTCCCCCTCCCCCAATAAGGTGGGTTTTGGGAAGCTGTATCTAGCAAAGCACTTCATTTCAATGCAATCCATCTAAGTTATGGGCAAATGTTTGGGTCCTGCCTCCCCTTTAAATCAGAGACCATGTCTATCATCTGCTTCTAAGCCTCTTGAACTGCCAATACTATGTTCTACACTCCAAGAGTTCCGTTTTTGCCAGCTGAAGGGTGGGTTTTAATCCACCATCAGTAGTGTCTGTGGAAGTCCTGGGAGTCACTCCCACAAAACATCACAATTGAGTTCTTAAGAAAAGTGAGGGGGGACTTCCCTGGCAGTCCAGTGGTTAAGACTTTGCGCTTCCAATGTAGGGGGCGTGGGTTCGATCCCTGGTCAGGGAACTTAGATCCCACATGCTGTGTGGCGCGGCAGGAAAAAAAAAAAGAAAAGAAAAGTGAAGGGATAGAGGGAGTGACCAACTTTAAACCACACCTTAGATCATGTAGTCCAACCTCCTCAAGCCATGGCTGGGAGGTAGAGGCTTTTAATTTCCAGGTACTGACACTCACTCAGAGGGAGAGAAACTGAGGCATCTATAAAACAGGGCAGAGGCTCAAAGAAATTTGGCACAAACAAGAGATGGAAAAATGACCCCATGAAACCATCTAGCATTCCTCCAACATTTTATAACATGTGTAGATTTAAGTGCCACAGACACAGACACACACATACATACACACACATACACACACACACACACACACACACACACACGCAGAGTAGCCCCCAGCCCGCTTGTTATTCCTGGCTGGAGAGTTGTTAAATAAGAACAAAGCTGTCCCTGATCTCTGGAAAGAGCATTTCAGAGGCCTTCCCAGTTAAGACAATTATTGAGGAACACATTTGCAGCTCTGTCCTGCGATATCAGACGAAAGAATCTGCAGAATCCCTCTGATTCTTGACAAGGTGCAGAAAATCGTCAAGTGGCTGAAAAAACAAGGCATCTGGAGCCCAAGGAATTTCTGCTAAGACTTTCCAAATTAGTGAAGAGAAACATATAATTGCTCTCCCCGTTCTCGTCCTGAGGATCTGAAATGCTGAAAACAAATTCTTGGGTGACCCTATGGATGCTGTGATTATGATCATTAAAAGTTTTTCCTGATTATAAATAAATACTTCGTGCTAATTCTTCAAAAATTGGAAAAATACAGAAAGTCATAAAGAAGGAAATTTAAATCACCTTTAAATCAGCCACCTAGAATAACTTTTAATATAACTGTGTATTTCCTTCTAGTCTTTTTCTGTGCATATTTAAATGTTTTACAAAGTGAGGACCATACCGTATCAAGTTTTACATTACGCTTCTTTCCCTTAGTTACGATATCATGAATATTTCCCTCATGCCTTTAAATATTCTTTGAAGAGAATTTTTGATGATCGCATAAAATTTCACCATGTTGGTGTTCCATAATTTACTTAACCATTTTGTTACTAGTAGATAATAAAGTTGCTTCTGTTTTTTGCTATTATAAAAGAGGTGCAATAAATAGCTTTGCACATAAATTTTTGACCATATATTTCTGATCATTTCCCTAGGACAGAGTTATAGAGGCAGAATTACAGTCAATGGGTCTGCATATTTTTAAGACTCTTAGTATCTTTTGACAAATTTCTTTCCAGATTTTTGAGCTCCTACCAGTAGTTCATGAAAATACCCACCTCACTGCATCTTTGCCAACATAGAGTAGTATAATCTGTCTATGTTTTTGCCAGTTTTGTTACTGAAAACTATTGTCGGATTTTACACTGCATCTTGAAAATTCTTCGTGAAGTTGTATATCATTTTCCTGGCTATTATCCATTTGCATCTCTTCTTTTGTAAATTATTGGTTATGATTATTTTAAGAATTCATATACAGAGTGAAATTTAGGAAATTCCTGCATTTGATAGCTCATGAGCTTTCTCCTAGCATCTCACTGTGGCTTTAAGTCATGTAGACTCGGACTCATAAAAGGTTACCTTCACTTCTCACCAGTGGCAAGAAAAATCCAGAAACCATAATCCTATTCTTTTTTTTTTACCATATCTTATTTCATGAAAGCCTCTGACTCACTCAAATGATAGCTACTGTTTGAAGATGCTCATCAATACAAATGTCCACCAAAACGTGTCAACATTTATTTTCTCTATGATGCTCTACGGGCAGAAATCTTTGATAATGTGTACATTTCCAGCCCCTTCAAGGTCATCACAGAAGTCAAACAAGGTTAGGTGTTCATTTCAATGCTCCTTGATGTTTCTTTTTCTGATGGTAAGTTATGTCACTAACCATCTTCCATCACAAAGTTAAATCAGTCGGTGGACAGTAAATCTCTGCTGACTGAGGGAGAAGTAAAACCCACTCTGATCTAATCAAATCTAACCATCAAGCTCAACAATGCTGCTGCTGCTGCTTTAATTTCAGTAACAGATCTTCACACAACTGTCAACATCATTACCAAAACACATCAGAAAACTGGATGAAAGCGCAACACGTAGACAATCATAATCCCCCGTCATCAATCTCTGGCGGGTCCCCAGTTGACAATTCAGATTAGGGGTGAGCCTCTAGGGGACACACTTTGTAAATCAACTTCACAAAAGAGCAACATTAACCCCAGAAGCACCTCAACTGTGCAAATCCAGGAATTAGTCAACTGAGAAATAGGAATGCAACGAGTGACTCAACATTTGAACAAAGTTTATGGTCTCGCCTATCTGTTATGGGTGGCATGACATAGACAACTAATAAAAGTTGAAGGAAACAGGGGAGGTGCTGTCTACAAAAAGTTTTTTAAAAACACAGAGTAAATGAGCAAACAACTTTTGACAAGCAAAAGTCAGGTGCATTGAGCAATGGCTGTCAATGTCAATTCTGGGTAAACCATGTGGACCCTGAATTCTAGACTCCCAAGGTGAACCTTATATGCCTAGTGTGGTACTGAACATGCTCAGGAGGATGGCAGAACCATGCTTTTGAGAATAAATGCCCCCAAATGAATATGAAACATGCCCAGGGGCAACAGAGATGTCCACCACAGGGAGGGAACCCACTGTTACATTCCCTTCAGTTACCAGGAAAGCCACAGGGCGTTACAGCTGAAAGGACCTGAGAAATCATCTCATTCACTCACACATACCTATTGAGCATCTGTGTTGTGTCAGATGCTGTGCTAACACTCAAGAACACAGGTTCAGAGAGGTTAAAGAATTTGTCCAAGGTCAGACAGATAGTTAAAGCCAAGACATCCACTGAGAAACGAGCATTTCAATTTTTTATGACAAGAGATAGAAAAAGAATGTTTGACAGAAATGAGTTACAGAACAAATAAATAATCCAAGACTGTCTTGGAGCCTGCCAAAAGTAGAGATTCTTCTTTCCCTCCCCTTGTTGGGCTGTGATCTTTTGATCACAAAGAGATGGAAATTTTAAGACACCAAAAGACAGAAGTCAATTCTGAAGCTTCACTCTTCCTTTTTTTTCCCTATCAAAAGAAATATCAAGAATGACCACATTTCTCTTGCTTGCTGCCTGAAAGTGGGATTCTTCAGTTGTCAGGGTGGTCCAGGACCCTGAACCTGGCAATGACATGGGAGTGGATGAGGGCGGATTTATTGTTCTTCTTGTTTGACTGGATGTGTACACAGCCAGGTGATCACATCAAGATGGGGGTGAGGGTGGGGAGGGTGTGTACTGTCCACTCTACTGTTTCAATTTGGTGCCCACAGTGTCATCTAAACGTATGTACACACAACACACACACACACACACACACACACACACACTCACATTCTTATTTGGGGAAACTTAAGGGCAAGGCTTTTCCCAATCTAAGAGAAACTTAAAAAACAAGGAAGCATGATGCCTACATAAGAGGCTCTAAAAGCAGCATTTGCTAATGGATGTCATGTGTTCTCTTGTTTTTAGGTTTGCAGCCCATCCCTGAGCAAAGGACACACATCCTGCTTAAGAACAACGGATTATAGCCACTGCTTCCAGTGTGAAGGGGAAAGTCCTTACCTGGCCAAGTCTGGAGAGTGAGTTTGGTGGTGGGGTGGGGCGGTGTTCTCAGGCTGTATGTAGGGGATTTTCCAAAGGGTTTTTAAAACGGAGTCTAATTTTTAGGCTTAGAATCATGTCTCCACCATGGAGTATGACTTTGAGATAATGAGATAATGAGATGAGCTATTTAATAAATATATCAGAATATATCCATCCAAACTGGTATCCCTCCCCCTGCTGAGCAGTCATCCAGAGATGCCAGTTATTTATCCCAAGGCTGCTGCCATTGTTCCAGATACTTTGGGGACTCCCTGGAGAACTGTCTTCAAGATTGATGCCATGTTATTTGGAATAAGCACAACTGTGGCAGATCCTCACCCTGTGAGGCTGGATTTTATTTTTGGAAACAGTCAAAAGGCTTTTTTGGCATTTGTAGCCAAGTCTGGTGAATAACCAGCCGATTGAGCTGGTAATGTTGTTTTGGGTCCAAACTGAGGCACAGTTTTAAGGTCACGTGTTCTTGTGTGGCATGGAAACAGCCCCCTAAAGCCATTTCAAAGGAGGAGGCCCAGCACTGACTGACCAATGGCAGCACCACTGAACCAGGTGTGCGACCTTCCAGTGGGCCACCAAGAAGAGGATGGCACTAATTTGGGCAGGGGAGGCTTGGTGGGGTTCTTTGGTTATAAATAACAGAAACTGACTCTGTCTCACTTCTGTGAAAAGGAACTGATTGGCAGGCTATTGGGGAGCTTGTTGGTTCAAAGGGAAGGCTAAAGGACCAGGCTCAGAACAGACAGACAGCTCCAGAAGGAGCCAGAACCCTGTGACAGCCTAGCTCAGATGCTACAGCAAAAATGGCTAAATTCCAAATGTTTCTTCCATCCTTACATTGCTCTGCCGCAAAATGACAGTGTCAGGGGAGATTCCAATTAGATGTGCTTAGGGCTCGTGCCCACCTCTTGGCTCCACCCCTTGGCATCTGATGGAAGAATCTTCAAAAGGGGAGAAGCAATTTCCCACAAGGAAGGAAGGGAGGGTGTTTTTAGGAAGAGGGACTAAAGACCAAGCACCCAAAAATGACAAAAATGAACCACAGCTCAGTCCTGCTATTATTATTACTACTCCTGCATAATGTTATGTAAAATATTCAGCTTTGCTCTATTCGTCAACGTATTTCTCACTTTGTAAATTACATTGGCCTCGTTGGCCATCTCCAGTTCCAAAAGCTGATGGAAGTTTTTCCCTTTATCTATTATCGCCTAAAAAGTACATAGGTCTACAGTCTGGTCCATCTTCTCCAGGCACAGCCAGACCCTGTCTCTTTCCCTCAGAGACTCAAGAGTCCAGGGAACAAGCTCAGTTTTCTCCTCTCCCAGGCCCTCTTCCTGTCTGCATGAATAGCTGCCACCATCGCAGCTGGCAGTCACGTGAGGCCACACCATGAGGCTGGGACTGTGGATCAGCTGGGGCATGAGTGAGACCCAACCCAAAGGTGCATTTGCCTCTGCAAAATGCCAAGGTCCCCTGGTGTAGACCACGTGTGCATGCTCCCAAGACTACCAGCCCCAGCCTGTACAGGGGAAACCACGCTCCACGCCCTGCTCACAGAGGGAAGGCTGTGTGCACGCACCCAGACCACTGTGAACGTGCAAGGAAGGCCCGAGGCCCTCTGGGCAGCCGCTGCCCCCCACCGCCCCAACCTGGCCTGCACTGAAAGAAGAGACCTCCTTGCGAACTGACAAGGGCTCCGGGGAACTCGTTCGACCTCAGTGGCCCGGGCCGATGAGCGACAGACACACCCAGCTCACCACCTCACTGTTGAGTTTCTCCAGGAAGTTCTTCCAACCAGAGAACCAGGACAGGGTCGCCAAAGCTGGCCTCAGCACTCGAACATGCTGTTTATGGAGGCTGTGAGATCTATCAAAGCTTCAGTGTGTGCGGGAAGGGGTGGGCTCTGTGAGAGGCAGTGTGAAGTGCAGAGGAGGCTGTAACCTCAGCGGGGAACACTAGTGTCTCCCCGGGAGTGGGAGGGGGCTGCTTGGGGGTGAAATACACAGGGGGCGGGGAGACGCTGGGCTCACAAGCAGCCTGCATCCTTCCCTGGGAGAGTGAACGTGTGGGGCTGGAGCCCGAGAGCTTCGGCAAGGACCCTCACCTCTCTAAGCCTCAGTTTCCTAATCTGTAAAACCAGGGCAAGGCCTCCCTTTAGTGTTTTGATCGGAGATAATGGATGAAAACTATCCAGCCCAGTGCCCGCACATGGCAGGCCCTCAATGAAGGGCAGCTCTGCTTTTCTGAGATGCCAACATTATATAGAGCAGTCCTTTCCACACTTGGAGATTTCATGGCACAGTAAAATTTCAAAACACAGACTTTGCAGCACTCACACGGGATTGCCAATGTTTTATTTTGCCAACTAAGGGCAATGAAAAAAACAACAACTACCATCTATGATGTGATAACCATAAAACTATTTTTAATACCAAAAAAAGCAGAAAGGACAGGATCTTAGAACTAAAAAATCAGTCCTTTAGATGAAATATTTTTGGCTTTATGAAAAAATTACATCATCCTTATTTAGTTAATTTTGCTACAAAGTGAAAACAACTTCCTCCCAGACCCGCCCAGCTCAGGAACCTGTGGCAGGAAGGAAAGAGTCTGGGCCCTGGAGCCAAATGGGACACAGTCTTCTCCCAGCTCCACTCCTTAACAACTGCATGACCTTTAGCAAGACCCTCTGGGTCTCACTTTCCTCCTTTACAAATAGGAAACAATAGCACCTCCTTAAATGAGAATGCATGTGAGGGGCAAAGCAGAGAGTTTGGTACACGGTAGGTGCTCATTAAACGCTAATACCAGACCCTCCTAAAATTTAAGAGGACTGGGTCACTTCCAGTTTTTGAGACTCTTAATATATTTTAAAAATGAAGGAACGCTAAGACAGGGTTGCCAAAATCATTCACATAATTTTAAAAATATTCAAATTAGAAAAAAATATTTGGAACACATCCACACGAATATACATCCAACACATCCAATACAAATACACGCATCTAACATGTGTGAGAGTGAGGTTGGAATGCTGCAGCCCCTTGGTCCCCTGTGACAGGCCCTGCTTAATTCCTTCCTAAGCCATGGTTCTCACGGATGACACACTCTGAGAAGACACTGATTTTATTCTCTTCTCTTTTGCTTTTTTTCCCTGACTGGAGTTCATGTGGAACATTTCTCCAGACCTCCCTACCTTTAGTTCATAATTCTGAACATGCAAATCTTCTTGGAAATCTAGCTGGTGTCTTTTTTGCATCACTGGATCTCAATAGGTTTCAAAAGGACTAAAATTGAGGGTTAGAAGGGAAGATAAATGGGTGCTGAAGTGGATGATTTAACTGAGGGATTCTAGGGCAGCCTGGAAAGGGGAATGGGTCTGTGCCCAAGGCCTCTGGGGGCGATCATGAAGGTGTGTCAGCACTTGGCTGTGTGGGATTTTCCCAAGAGGCGTGTGTGTGAGCGCGTGTGTGCGAGTGCGCACGTGTATGCACATTTGTGCATATGTGTGCATCTTCTTTCTCTACAGAAATTCAGATTTCCTGTTTCTTTGTTTATTGTTATCTCTGCCATTAGCATGTTAGCTCCATGAGAGCAGGGCCATGGATGTCTTGGCCACCTCTGTGTCTGTAGTGTTGAATACAGGTGTGGGCACATAGTAGGTGTTTAATGAACGTTTGCTCAGTAAGTCACTGCATCATGGTTGTCTGTCTGCTCAGCACTCTGCCCTCTCAGATCTGGGAACAAAACCCCTTATATTTGGAGGATCAACCCTTTCCCCTTTCCTAACCAGATGGTTTCCTTGAGCCACAGGGATGGGCACATGGCTACACAGAATCCCTTTCTTGTAATTGCAATTTTCTCTCTGGTGGCCAGGCTGGGAAGACATATAGCCAGGAGCTGCTGGCTGTTTTGGTTCCAGACTCAGGGAGAAAGATGCTCTGAAGTAATTAGGCTGACAGGCCAGGATGCAGAGGCAGGAATGAGAGTCAGAAAGTCAGGGAGAGTGATCCCAGCCGTCTTTGGACTCTGGCTCCCGTCAATCCTGACGTCCCCCCGCTGCCCCTGTGCCTGCTTTCTTGAGGCTCAGTTGGTCAGATTTTCTTTGAGTTATGTGAGTTACCCCCATATGCCTCCACTACATTCTCTTTTGTTTTGGTGAGGGGGAGGATAAGTTAGCAAGGGTTACTTTTTATTGCAATCAAAAGAGTTCTGACTAATCCAGTTCATTAAAGGTAAGAATTGACCAGAAGGTACAGTCAGGTGTTTGCTGACAGGTAAGACTCTGAAAGATCTCATGGACAGATGAAAGGTGGGACAGTAAGAAATGATGATGCTGGTGGTGGTGGTAGCTAATCTTTGAGTACTTTCCATGTGTCAGACACAAGACCAAGCATTTTGTGTCCATTATTTTGTTTAACTGTAACCACAAGTGCTATGAAGTAAGCTATTAGTTATTCCCGTCTCTACTTTAAAGATGAGGAAACCAAATCTCTGAGAGGCTAGGTAACTTCTTCCAAGGTCCCACAGCTTGAAAGAGAGAGAGCTGGATGTTGTGTTAATTTCTGCTGTACAGCAAAGTGATACATATATATACATTCTTTTTTAAAACATTCTTTTCCATTATGGTTTATCACAGGACATTGAATATAGTTCCCTATGCTATACAGTAGGACCTTGTTTATCCATTCTATATATAATAGTTTGCATTTGCTAACCCCAAACTCCCACTCCATCCCTCCCCCACCTCTTCCCCCCACCCCTTGGCAACCACAAGTTTGTTAAGAGCTGGACTTTTAATGCAGGTTTGCATGACTCCATATTTCCCTTCCATATCTCGTGCACATTTCCTCTTTCGCTTCTTTTTCTCCTCCTACTGCTCCAGTCTCTCATCCTCTCTCCATCTCTTGTCTGATGTCTTCACTCTTTCTTCTCCTTTCAGTGACCCTTCTCTGGCTCCTTTTAACCCCATTCCTTTGACAGTACATGAGCACATATTTTAAGACCATGGCTTTCAACTCTTTTCAAGTATGAAGGTACCTTTTTAAGGTTAAAAAAATCTCTGTATAACAGTCGCTGTGCTTCAGTGTCTATTGATAAAATGCCCATGCACAGGTAGATTCTCAGATGCCTTGTAATAATTCTGCAACCTCTACGTTGGCACCCGCTACTTTAAAATATATGCGAGAATCCATATAACCATCCCTCTTACTGCTACCTGCTTGGTTTATTACAATATAGAAAAGACTTATACATGCTACTATAGAGCTCCTTTTTGCTAACCCTCTGCCTTCAGGCTACTAATTTCTTCTGAAATGTGGTCTTTTGGTCCCTTCTTTAATAGGTTTAATTATTTAAGAAGGCATGAACTATGATACTTACATTTTATATATCACCTCTTGATTATTCAGGAGCTGATTAATTCATGGACTGCCCAAGTCATGCCTTCTCTTTTCTAACATCATTTGTTTTATCATTCTATTTCTTATTAGCATGTTTTAGCAAAAATGGACAGTGGAAGTGAGAAACGTCTCTGGTTACAAATTATGAATTCTGATACAAGATTTGGTTAAAGGAAGTTGAAATTCTTTCTCAAAGTACAAATTTCTTTAATTCATCAGGCATATTGATTCTCTTTGAGCTTTGTGAAGGCAGGAGTTGCTCTAGTTCACTACTAATCCCCAGGGCTCAGCAAGGTGCCTGGCACATGGTAACTTAATAAAAAAATTGTAGAATGAATGAATAAAAGCTGAGTAATATAATAGGAGTAAACAAACTATTTTCTAGGTGGGACATTGATTTATAGGAAACAAAGTAAAATACAAGACAACTTATTTTAGGACAGCATGTCTTCAGACAGCACAGTATAAAAATGTTTAAATGACTGTGTTAAAAATTAACAACAGAAGATATATAGTTCTAATTTAAAAACAGAAAATGTTCCACAGTGCTATCTTTTTCCATTGATGGAAAAAGGGATAGAGAGAAACACTTTTAGGTTTCTAAGATGAGGGTTGGTTCTGTTATATTAGGCATTAAATAAACAAAATCACTCTCAACACACTAAAAATTGAGCATTTAGAATGTGCCAGATGCTGTTATAAGCACTTTATATGTCTTATCTCATTTGTCTTCACCACAGCCTCGGAAGTATAATTGTCTGAAAGTCATCAGAAAGTTACCAGTGTCCCTTGAAAATTTCTTTAGCTCTCTAGCTTTTTGAACCAAGAATGAAGTTGTCCTCTTTTTACTTCCTAGTTTTAAATTAAAGATCTATTTCCCCATGAAATGTTAGATATGTTCCAAAGATTGACTTGGATTTTAGATACTCTGAGATATGTTATTTCACTAGCTCTTGCCTTTTGACATTCATGAATTGTATGGAAAGGAAACTCTTATAATGGGACTTGCCATATGTTTCAAAGTTTCCCTAATTTGTGGTGGCAAAATGCTTTGTGTGTGGGTGGGGATGCAGTGGGGGAAGGACAGCGTTCAGCCTCTGGGTCTGTTCCAAGGCTCTGGTGCTGTCCAGGAATCAGGGGCTGAAATGGCTTAACCAAGGCCTTCCCAGGCCAGCCAGATGGAACAATGAGTGATGGGGGATGGAGGAATGCAGCCTTGGCTATAGCCTGGTGCATCCACAGCTTCCCAGAATAGGGAAACAACTTCAAAAGATACTAAAGGAACTAGAATTATGGCCCATCTTATTTGAAGGGAATTGGGGGAAATGGCTAGCTTACTCCTCCCTCCTTCTTCTTCCATAATTTGCTTTGGCTTGGAGGGAAGAATATCGACAACAGATTACGGACGGAAAAGTTTATGTTAAAAAAAAACACAAAAAAACAAAACAAGGCTGCTGGCACTTGTAGTTAGTGGTGCATTTTACTGCCTCTCTGAGGTGTTAGACAGGAACCAGGAAGAACCAGGACTGGAGGCTCAATAATGTTGTCAGTTCCTTGGGACTACTCAGTCAACAAACAATTATTGTGGTTTAATGAAAGGGAAATGAACACAGGGACCTTGGCTGTAATAAGAGAAGATCTAACCTGTGACATCATAGAGAGATTCCAGATGGGGAAAAAGCCTTATGACCGCAACCTCAGATCAAATTCAGTGTTTTAAGAAACTGGAAAACTGAAATATTCACTGGGGAGATGAGCCTGATAAGTGTGCTGAACATGGACTGAGTTTCTCCTCTGGA
Source organism: Eubalaena glacialis (assembly GCF_028564815.1). Taxonomy (NCBI): domain Eukaryota; kingdom Metazoa; phylum Chordata; class Mammalia; order Artiodactyla; family Balaenidae; genus Eubalaena; species Eubalaena glacialis. The sequence goes on along the minus strand of NC_083716.1, from coordinate 30,635,304 downwards.
GCTCATATGACACCCTGCCCTGTTATTTCCACATGTGCCTTATCTCCATTACGACTAAGATGGCTTGAAGGAAGGGTCTGTATTCTTGTATCTGCCAAAGCACAGAGCACACAGCTATGCACGTGGCAGGTAGGCAGGTAGGATTTGTTTATTGAATTGACTGACGCTGCTCTCAAGACTAAAGTCCTTGAATCAATTGCTTCTGAGTATAGCTAATGCTTATTATTGTCATTAACCCCCTTACCTAAGACCCTCTATCCATCCTTGAGACCCCTGCCTATCTCACTTCATTCATTTATTGAACTCTACGTGTTAGGCACTGTAGGTGCACAGATGAAAAAGAGAAAGTTCCTGCCTTTAGGAGTCCGCAATCTAAAGTGAGAGGGCAAATTTTAAGAAGAATTCTTGATCAAAGTATATATACAGAATGCTTACTGTTTAATTGAATACCATTATGGTGTTTCTTTGGTTTGAGTTTCCTTTTCAATGTGATCCAGCTAGTAAAAACTCCTTCAGAAACATAGGTTAACACTAATCACAGATCGTCAACCGCGGTTAACATTAATCACAGATCGTCAACCACTCTTATATATCCTTAAGAATCTTTCCTCTGACTAGGTAGCCACAGGATCTCCTTTGGGGCTAGGACGGTTATGCTCTCGTCTGCAACACAGCACCAGATAGGGTGCTTGCTCTAGCATGCAAAGGGGCTGCCTTGTCCAAATTTACATATCATTAGTTTTGGCATGAGATGAGAAAACTAGGTGTAGAAAAAAATGGGGAGAGGAGGATTTATTGAAGGTATGCAAGGTGCTCCCAGAACTGAAGGAGAGGCGCAGGAGACCCATAGGTCTAGGGACCTCAAAGGTAGAGGAACCATGGCCTTGATGCCCCTAGAATTCTCTCTTCTTCTTTCTGGGTGTAACCTTTATTCTCTCAGGTTCCTCCATGGGATGGGGGATGGGGATATGTCCGTGGTAGTACTGTAATATAGTCTTACAACTCATGATCCAAGAGCAAAGGTAGAGCTTTCCTTAGATTCAGGATGAAAAATCTCAGATCAAGAAGCTGATTGGACAGTCTTAGGTCACAGAGAACCCCAGACTAATCCCTAGTGGCCAAAAGGATACTTTGGCAGCTCCAAAGGATTCTGTGATTAGAACAGTTCTCCAAAGGAGAAGGAATGTTCTTCCCAAAAGAAGGAATGAAGACAGTGTGGAGGTCCAAAGAGAAGATTCTGCTACCCTATTCTGATGACCCCACCAGTGCAATGCTGCTCTCCAGAGTAGCTCCCAACCAGGTAGACTCCTCATTAGCCTGCTCATCTTACCACTGCCCCCTCGTGGCCAGCATACAGAGTGACCACAACACTAGGGCATGTCAAAGGATACTGGGTAGTTGCCCATGACTTCATATGGCTGTAATCCTATAAACAACATGGAAAGATGGCTGCTGAGGGAGAAGGGGTCCTTTTTGATGTGCACAGTCACACACTTCCATGGTTGACATAACGAAACACCAGTGACCTTATATGGTATCATCTACACTGGAAATGGACTTTAATCTTGACTTTCCCATGTTCCTCCTTTGAGGCACAGTCCAAGGGTCTGGCCTGGCTACTTGAGTGCATGTGGCTTATTGCACAAGCTTCTCTCCCCCTAAACACACATCCCTATACTTCTCCATTTCACACCCAAGTGTCCCATGCTATAGAGATGTTTCTATTTTGCAAAAAGTAAATTAAAGCATCTCTGAAGAGATAAGGAAGAGAATCTCTTAAATACTACTTCTTTCAACTGCACATACCCTCCCAAGTCTTCTTGGTAATAGAAAAATAAGACTTGGAGATCCTAAACTTATTGACAACCCCAGACTTATGTTTCCATCCATATGATAGATTGCTGAAGGACGTTATCACTACAAAACAAGTAGGTCCCAGATAAAACATATCTTTAATGTATTACTGGGCACAAACTTAAGGGCAATCTCCAAAAATTACCCCATCCCACAGAAAAGTGAGCCAAAACTAGATCTGGCAGCAATGAGTGGTAAACAAATAGGTTGAACTGGCAGCATGGTGGAGATCCTGAACCCTAGAATCCTACATTAAATCCTAAATTAACCCTTGGAGAGACCTATAGTGTTCCCAGGTCAGTAGGACCCCCAGGCCCTCGGCAGAGATAACTACAAATCCTCTCTGGTAAAAAGCATTTCCATTTTAGGGCCACAGAACTCCCACATTTTAAGATCAAGCAAATATACTAAGAAGGGAAGCCACTCCAAATAAGCATAAGAAAAAAACAAAAAACTAAGAACACATTAAACCCCCAAGGACTGTAGATATCAGAATTGTCAAATACAGAATATATCTATGTAAGAAATGTTTAACGGAACAAAGAATGAAATAAATGAGTAAGCAACAAGACACTATCAGAAATGACTGGGGAGATTTGAAAAAGGATACGAAACTCCTAGAAATGAGAAACAGTTTTTGAAATTAAAACTCAACAGTTTGGATGCAACTGAAGGAAGAATTAGTGAACTGGAAGATATACCCGGAAAGTTACCCAGAATGCAGCATCACAGAGAGACAGGAGATGAATAAAATGAAAAAGGTTAAGAGATTTGGAGGCTAGCATGAGAAAACTTGACATGTCTGAGTGAAGTCCTAAAAGGAGTGAGTAGAGAGAAGGGACAGAGTTTTAAAAAGATGATGGCTGAGAACCATTAAGAGCTGATGAGAGACAGGAATCCTCAGACTCAGGAAGCACATGCTGGGTTAAAAAAAAGACCCATATCAATACATATAGTAGTGAAACTGCAAAATCCAAAAGACAAAAAAGAGAGACAAGAGACAGACCACCTACAAAGGAATGACATTACTAATGATTGGCATCTTAGCAACAAGTGACAGAGGAATAAAAACTGTCAGCCTAAAATTTTTGAATGCAGAAAAATTATCTTTCAAGAATGGAGATACAATAAATATATTTTTAGATTAAACAAAAACCGAGAGATTTTTACCAGCAACTGGCATTCAGTAAGAACAGCTAAAAGAGGTATGCTGGGAAGAAGAAAAATGATAGGAAGGTCTTTCTGAGATGCAAGAAGAAAAATGAGCAAATAAGATGGTAAAAATGGATAGGAATAAAAACACTGCCTTTAGATAAAAACAATAACAATAATTATAACTTACAGTGTTTGCAAAGGGCAAGACTAAAGTACTATATGTATACCAGGAAATGGTGTTCAGAGTTAAAGTGTACTAAAATCCCTGTATTGGTATAGAAAGGGGTTGATAATTTTAGAGTTTGTTAGGTTAAAAATGTACCATAAAATTTCAAAGGGAACCACTAAAAGTACAGAAGTAGAGGGTATAAATCTCAAATCAGTAGAGGCAAAAAATGAGATTTCAAAAACAAGAATCTCTACCTCACAACCAAAAAAAAAAAAAAAAAAAAAAAAAGAAGCCCCTAAATCAATCAATTTTTAAAAAGCAAGAAAGAAAAAGAAAAGAAGCATTGAAAGCTTGAAAGTTAAAAAAATAAGATAATAGAAACAAGTTTAAACATATCAATGTTCCCATTAAATGGAATGGACTAATCTCATTAGTAACAGGACAGCAGGACGGACATGGTTAAACAGTTGAAAAAAACATAAGCCACACTTATGCTGCATACAAGAAACATACATAAAACATAAGGGCTTTGGAGAGTTCAAAGCAAAAGTATGGAAAAAAGATATTCCTGGCAAATATTAACAAAAGGAAAGATGGAGTGGTTATAGTAACATCAGGCCAAAAGCATAATTAGCGATGGCTGGGGTCACTTCATAATGATAATGGCTTTCATTCACCAGGAAAATATAAGAATTCTTAAGACACTGCAATATATACAAATATCAAATCATTATGTTGTACACCTGAAACTAATATAACGTTATTTGTCAATTATATCTCAATTTAAAAAAAAGAATTCTAAAACTGCATCTAATAAAGTAGCCTCAACATATACACAACAACACAGAACCACAGAAAGAAATGAACTACCATTACGATTTGAACAACGCAATTAACAAACCTAATTCAATGGGCACATATAGAATAACAGTTCCGTCTCTCACCATCTCTATGACTCTCAGCAGATCTCTGGGCCTTGGTTTCGTCATCTGCAAAATGGGGATAACCCTATCTACAGTGCTTTCATCAAATCTAAAATGTCATCAGGGATCAGACACCATTTTTTTTATGTATCTCTAGAGAAAAAAACTCTGCCAATTAAATGCAAGCTGCCAATTGTAGGTCACATCCCAATTTTAGAGATGTTAAAATCACTAGGGTAGGGGATTAAGAGGTACAAACTACTATATATAAAATAAATAAGCTACAAGGATATGTTGTACAGCACAGGAAATGTAGCCAATATATAATACCTATAAATGGAGTATAATCTATAAAAATTTTAAATCACTGTGTTGTACACCCAAAACTAATATAACATTGTAAATCAACTATACCTCAATAAAGAAGTGTGAAAAAATGTGTGACTTAGACTCAATTAAATACTACACATCATATGGACTGCTGTGATGGTTTAAAGTGAGATGATGTAAGTAAAATACAAGACATTGCTTCTGCCCTCCACCCCTTCACAACTTTAATCTGCAAACAGGTGAAGGTAAACGAGGGGAGAGCATGTAAAAATTTGAAGTGGGGAATGTTTGCTTTTAGCTTCTTCACATCCTTGAATGTTTTCTTAGATACCTGCGCCTCAAAAGTAACTGATTCCTCAGAGGGAAAATTAAGTCAAAACCATAGCATTCTTGAAAGAAAGTGACTCACCAGGTCAGTAGCACTGGGGAGAAGGGGTGTGTGAGGAAAAACACAAGAGAGGGAGGCAGGGGTCAGATTGGACCCCCAGAGCAGAAGTGATTCCAGGGGTGGAAATGGCACCTGTTCCAGAGAAAAGTGTGAGGTGAGCTTGAGAGGAGGAAGGGGAGGGGGGAGGGAGGGGGGAGAGGAAAAAGGCCTGAAGGCTGTGAGGGTGGGGCAGAGGGTTGGTCTGGGCTCCTGCCTGCTGTGGGCCTGAACCTTGGGGAGCCTGGTGTGGGACCCAGTGGACAAGGAAGACCTTCCATCCAGCCCACCACTTAAAAAAATGGGAGAAGAGAGTTTAAAGCAAAGTGACTGGAGACAGGGCATACATCCACTTTCTGCATGGATGAAAAATTCAGACTAAAAGTAGCTTTGCCGTTTTCAGCAAAGGCAATTTTAGTGTCTTAATTATATTACTATTTTGGAGCAGCTTTTTTTAAATACTCTTCAATACTCTGTGAAAATCAGTCTTTTGTTAAAATGCTTTAAAAAAAATTAATTTAAAAACAAACAAACAACAAAATCCAAATAAGCGTAAAGTTCTCTTCGACATGGAGAGGCCTTTGCCCCCTTGTTAAATAGACCTAACCTATCCTTCTTGAGACCATCCAAATGCCCCTCCAAGGCCTCTGTGATTCTCATCTAGAAGTGCTCTCCACCTGCTATGACCTCTCGGAATGTTTGCATCTCCCTGGGGGCACACGTCATTTATGACCTCACCCAAGTGAGTGTGTTTGCCTCACCAAGGACAGTGAGATCTTTAAAAGTTCTGAATCCCTCTCCGCACCTCCAACCACCCATGGTACCAGGTGTCACACAGCGAGCTGCAGGGTGAATTAATGTGGATGGCCGCCTAGGAATGAAGTGTGATTTAAGGGCTTCTTTCCAAAACTGAACCTGTTCTTAGGGGAATGTCACTGAATAAAAATAATACTTCTGTTGGTGATATATTTCTTTTAAATATATTCTTTTATTCTTCTAAATAATATGTTTGTGGGTGGTATATTTCTTTTATTGCTGTGAAATTAGTAAAATAATACTATTAAAATCTTCAGAGGTAACGGCCATCACCTCTCTGAGAAATGTCACCAAGCACCTGACCTTTACCTAATGTATTAGTTTCCTATTGCTGCTGTAACAAATCACCACAAACTTAGTGGCATAAAACAATAAAAAATTGATTATCTGACACTTCTGTATGTTACAAGTCCAACGTTGGTCTGTGCTGAAATCAAGGTGTTGGCAGAGCTGCATTCCCTTCAAGAAGCTCTAGGGATAAATCTATTTCCTTACCTTTTCCAGCTCCTAGAGGCCATTCACATTCCCTGACTTGGGGCCACTCCCTCCATGGCCACTCTCACATCAGATCACTAGGACCTCCTCTTCTGCTTCCCTTTTTCTACGTTGAAGGGCTGTGACTACATTGGGCCCACTCAGATAATCCAGGATAATGTCCCTATCTTGAGGTCCTTAACTTAATCACCTCTGTGGAGTCCCTTTTGCCGTGCAAGGTCACATATTCATGATTCTGGGGTGTAGGAAATGAGCATCTTTAGAAGCCATTATTCTGCCTACCACACCTCCTGACACCTTGCTCTGGGGGTGTGTGTGTGTGTGTGTGTGTGTGTGTGTGTGTGTGACCAGGGTAACTACGTAGGGGCCTCAGTCCTTTGAGCTGTCAGGAGAATCTGTGACTTGAGGTGGGGAGTGGAATTTTTGCCCATTGCTTCTGGCTGCCCAGGGCTGGGGAGAAGGAGGTTCAGATGTAGCACTGAGATATCTCTCAAAAACCTGTCATGCACTACTGAGTAACCCTTTTATAAAAGTTTTAAGAATGGGTTTAAAAGCCCTGACTCCTGCTCCAGCTCCTGTCTTCTTAGTATTCAAAATCAGGGGCAGTCCATGCTTAACCATAGCAGAAGAGCTGGCACCCTGCAATCATTCTTCCATGATACCGAGGACAATGAATCTTAGGGTTAAGGGTGACCCATTTAAGAAATATATTTTTGCAGAGGAAGCTTTAGAGGAAGTCTTTTTAGCAGTTTGAATCAGAGTATTGAAGTTCCTCAATCCAGTTTTTAACAGCAGCAGCTTCTTTTACAGATGTAGAATAGGACTTTTTCCCCCCCTTCTTTATTACATCTAAATTGATAAAGTTCAGACCCTGGAGCCTATGTGGCAGTACACACAGTAGGTGTTTGAATAGCTGTTGATATCAATAATCCCCCAAATTACCCTTTATTTCTAGGCTATGAATACATAGAAAAAGATTGAGATTGGTAACATTGGCAATATCTATTAAGGTATAAAATGTACATATCATTCCCAGCATTTCCACTTCTTGGTATCATCCCAGAGAAACATCCGCATATGTGTGTAAGGATATGCAGTACAGCATTGTCTGCAATGGTCACAGATTAGAGACAGCTTAAATGTCACTTGAGGAGTGGCAAAACAAATGTGGCACATCCACACTAAGTAACTTAAAAAAATTAGGTTAGATCCATATGTTCGAACAATGAATATGTTACACCGAAAAAAGCAAGCTCTGGAACAATGTGTATCAGTTTGATTCCTCTTGAAATTATATATTTTTAAAATATATATATGTAACATAGAAATTTTCAGAAGTATAAGCACTAAACTGGAAACAATTGTTATTCTGGAAGGGCACTGGGATGAGCTTGGAGTAGGGATGGGAGGTTGGTAAAGATGGATTTTTACTTTCATCTATATTGTGTGGATTTTTTTGCAATAAAACATTTGTGTTATCAAAATGTAAAAGGTATTTTAAATTAAAAAAAGAGAAACTGAAATAATCTAACTTTTTAAGTTGTCAAAACTGATGATCAAATCTATTAGAACGTCATATTGATATTTTACAAAACAGTTAAGACTGAAAGTTCAAAAGTTTTTTTCCTATTTTGTTGAAAGTGTGTGTGTGTGTATGTATATGCACTGTATATATTTATGTTTACTACATAGACCTAAATATATGTATATGGATACTACATCTATCTACTATATCTATCTATACACACTATATACATCTATATATACTGCATATATCTATATATGCTGGTAATAAAATGCATAAATGCTGCTTTGGTTTAATCATAGATAAATATCTCATTCTTTATCATTGTTCTTATTACTTATAATGGCAAAAATATCTCCTATATGATTATGATTAATCTGGTAACCGAATACAGTTTGCCTTTAAAATAATTCAATTAATTTTAGTAAATTAAAAAAGTTTTCTGACATAGCTGCAAAATTAAGAAAAAATGAAACGCTGGTTTACAATACGTAGCATCCCTTTAAACGAAACCCTTCCAAGTGTGAAGAATGCGTTAAGGTTTTATCAAGTGAATGCTCTTTGTGTAGAAAAACTGATCTAAATCGTGATTTAAACTTTAGAACCACTACAATCTTTCCATTTGGGCAAAACTTCTTGGAAACTGACAGGGTAGAGGGGTTATTTCAGACCTCTGGGGATATCCCAGGAAACAAAAGCTCCTCTAAAGGAATTGTTCAAGATTGACACCAACAGGGATTCCTTTCCAGACTTCGTGAGACTGTAGATTGGGTGTTTAGTTCCACTGAGAAAAGGAGAAGCCACCAGGCTTTTTATTTACCCAGGGAACCCGTCTCGAAGATCTTCAATGGTCTGTGCGTGCGTCGACATCTCCGGGGGTGATCAAATCCTCCCCTCACCCCGCAGAGAGGCGACTGTACACAGACCCGCAATCATGCACCTGCCGGTTAACAGATAAGCCCTCCACATGCGGAGGCACTCGCCCAGCTGTGGCGGAGGATCAGAGCCGACCCTCTCCCTCCCCCACCCCCGCGGAGCAAAGGGCGGTCATTTTCTGCTCCTCCCAGAGTCAGAAGTGTGCACACGCCTTCCATCACAATTAACTTAAGACTCTGAAACAACACAAACTCACCCACAACATGCTCAAAATCAATGCCGTCAATACCCAGAAGGAGGATACCAAAAAGGCAAAACAAAACAAACCTATTCAAAGAGTAAATACTCAAAGCAACAGGGCTGGAGTCAGACACACTACAAGGTCAACAAATCCAAGACAAGTTCAAGTGCGGGCATTTTATAAACTGAAGAGCTGCCCAATGTCCCAGGGGTCAGAAACGCAAACGCCTTCAGGTGCCAGCTAATGGAAAGGTCTATAAGATAATAGAGGGTGGGCCTGTCAGGAGCTGGACTGCAGGTGCCCCAGGTAAAGGCATTCACATTCAATTTTTAAAAATTTCAATTCCGGCTATGTGATTCCTAAACAGAGTCTACCATCAAACAGAGAAGGAAACAGAGTTAAATATGGGTGTAGGGTGGATAAAACTGAATGAAAGTCAAAGTCAGAAATGTTGCCAAGGAGTCCACAGGGCATGAAAGGCAGCGCAGTGATCCTAGCTGTCATTATTTGAAAGGGTAGTGACCACTTGGTTTATATCTTCAAAGGTAATAGCAAAACAAAAGTTAAAAGAAATGGCTTACTAAGCTCGAATATGAGGGATTCAGATTAGTCACACAGATTCTTGACATAAGTAATTGAGCTGGATTATGAAAAGATTGCACACATTCCCTTGGAAGGCTCTAAATAAAGGGAGCCTCCAAAAACTATAGGTGTGACCTTATTGGAAGGCAAGGGGTGGGCCGAATGACCTGCCAAGGTCCTGATTTAAGTATGTCTGTATAGTCAACATCTGGTTATCCAGCCCAAAGAAGAAGACAGTGACAAATCATCCTAAGCTGAAGATAATAAAGAGTTATATTTGCCTTTGGAATGCATTTTGGTACTTAAATTAGAACGTGTCTTTCTGATGCTCTGAGAATTCACAATGCTTCAATAACAGCCACAAAGAAGGCCTGACCTGGAGCTGGGAGGCTGCCCAATTTCGCCCTCCTGTCCTCCATGTAAATCTTCCTCTTTGCTGGCGGTGAGCAATGTCATCTTTTAGAAGAACACCTGGCAGCCCCAGCTTTCTCAGACAGGGGCTGCCTGGCTCAGCCCTTCACTGGGAGAAGAGACAAGGGCCTTTCCCTGATCTCTGGCTGATTCAGAATAAAGACCCAGGATGGTCTGGTTCTTGCTTCTAGAGGTTAACTCCAAAGTGCTACAGGCCCCACAGGAAGCAGCAAGCTAGACAAGGTTTAGACATCTACTCTAAACTGCCTACGAATGATGGTCTAGCTTCTCTGCCATAGAAGACACAAAAGCAAATTTCTTGAGTTCCTTGGAAGAGAAAGAGAAAAAGACTTCACTGAAAAGGAAGATGAAATGAACGCCCAGCACTGGGAAAGCAAGAAGCTGGATGCTCAGGAGATGCAGTAACAATCCCCTGCACCTCAAAGGATGGATGGGATGGAAATCTGAGCTTGCCACCCATCGTCCAAGATGAAAGGAGAACGTGCTCATCGTAGTAACTTGTGGGGGCCCAGGAGGAGGGAAAGATAGGGAGGAGGGAAGTTGCCTCACTGTTCTCTGTCCTCTGTCAGCTCCCAGTGCCTACCAGAGGGAGGCTGGTGTCATCTGGTAGGAGGCAGGGCCAACCAGAACATCTCAGAAGTGCATCACCACCCCTTACCCAGAGACCCTGGCAGAGTGCCACAGGCTCCAGGAAGCAGGATTTGGCCAGGAAGGCTTCTCTTGGACTCAGAGAGTGACTGGACAGTCACAGAACTGAACACAGACAAGCTGCTTGGCTCCGACCCTGCACAGGTCACCCCCGGCAATAAGGGTCATTACAACCATTCCTGTTTCCCCCTTTTCTATCACACTCTGCTCTTTAGTTTTCCTTCCGAAGTTCCAGAACAGTGCTGTCTAATTTAAATGTGGCTATATAATTATTAAAATGAAATAAAATTAAAAATTCAGTTCCTTGGTCACAGTAGCCACATTTCAAGTGCTCAATAGCCACACGTGGCTAGTGGACACCATATTGGACAGAACCAACATAGAACTTCTACATCATCATAGAAAGTTCTATTTGTCAGCACACTAATCTAGACTTCCAGGAGATCTAGAATCTAGGAACTTCTACTCTTCATGGTGTACAAGAAAAGAATAAATGAAAGAAGAAATGCACTTACAAAGTATCTTTTCTATACATCATCAGCACTAATCCTCACCACTGCCCTGTGTGGTAGGCAGGGGTAGATTTCAACATGCCCATTTTACAGATGAGGAAAGTGGGGGCTGTGTAGTTAAGTAACTCGCACAAGGCTCACAACTATTGGATGACACAGGATTAAAACCAGGTTTTCCAATGTCAAAGTCAGTGGTTTCTACTGTTACATGCAACTGCTACAAATAATGTTACTTGCCATTTACTTTGTTCAGTGTTGCCATAAAAGCTCCAGCCTTCTAGAATGAGGTTGACAGGCCCCTGTAGTGTATTTATTGATTGGCTGATTTTTGAAGTGATAACTAAACTTTGTACAATGTAGTTTAGCAGCTCTATAGTTAGGGAGCCGCGGGGTTCAAATCCTGACTCATCCACTTACTATTTACTTGATAGAGGGCAAGTCACTCACCATCTCTGAACCCTAATTTCCTTTTCTTGTATATTTACTGCATAGTGTTGTCAGGAGGATTAAATAAGACAGTGCGTGGAAAGGCTTAGCACAGTGCCTGGCACATATTAGTGCTCCATAAATAAGGATTATCAATGGTGATTGGCAGAATTTACAATGCACTCACGTGCAACAGCGATTGAAGCTTCACGATAGGGAGGCATATTGCTATCTCCATTTTTGCAGATGATACATCTGAATCTCGGTGCATAAGGGGCTGACTCAAGATCATGCAACTAGAAAGCTGTAGATCTAAGGCATGAAGTCAAGCTATTTGGACTCCAAATCTTTTCTTGATACACAATGTTGCGTCTCAGGAGAGAAGGGACCAGGGGCGTCAAGGCATGGTTTAGAGGAAGTTTAACTATCCTTCTTCATCGCCAACCTCCCCCCTTCTCTGAAACAGGCAATTAATGTTTTCTTAGTCTTGTGTAAAATGCTGTGCAAAGGCAGCTTTGAGCATCCCCTTCTACCATAATTGTCACCCTTAAATCCCTCTTATATAGAGATTCTAGTGTCTCACTGGTAAGGAAGTAACACCTGCATAACTAAGGAGGCTGAAATATGAACAGAGTGCCTTGAAGCAGGGCATTCAAATCTTCTCCCTGGAAAGCCTGTGGATTAAGCACTTTTCTTCCAATCTACCCTCCATCCCAACTCACTGCTACAGCAAAAAGGCAAGGACACAGCCTACCAGAACCCAGCTGAGTCCGGCGAAGACCCAAGTGCATGAGAATGTGTGTTGTTGCAAGCCCCTGGGCTTTTGGAGCTATTTGTTATCTGGCCCTATTCCAGCAAAAGCTGACTAATATATCTGTCAAACCCAGGGCGGGAGGCACTTACCCTGCCACGACGATCTCAAAGTCCCCGTCGTGGTCCACATCAGTCACTGCCACTCCATAGTTGAGCTGGGTGGGGTTGCTGTCATAGTCAGGGGGCAGGACTGAATTGGTGACTGCCGTGAACATGGGTTCAGCCCGCAGGGACCCCTCAGTCAGGGGCAAAAACCACAGCAGCAGCAGGAACAGAAACATCTGGAACATCTGAAACCAAAAGTTACAAATGTTAGGTGCAGCAGTACTTTTCTTCCCTGTTCCTGGAGGGCTTGGCAACACCTAGGCTGCCACTTTTCCACAAGACCTGTCCTGACTATGCTCTTTAAAACTGCAACTTGTCCCCATCATGTCAGGTCACCCTTATCCTGCTCTGCCTTTCCTTTTTCTACAGCACCTATCACTGTATAACATGCTGGATGACTTCCTCATTCATCATGTTTTGTTATTTAGTGTCTGTCTCCCTCAGCCAGAACATAAGCTCCACCAGGGCAAGGATCTCTGTTTTGTTCACATACGCATATGAAGCCAAGGACAGTGTCTGGCACAAAAGAGGCACTCAGTACATATTTAGGAAGGAAGGAAGGAAGGAAGGAAGGGAGGGAGGGAGGGAGGGAGGAAGGGAGGGAGGGAGGGAGGGAGGGAAGGAAGAAATGGTAGAGTATAAACACACGGGCATCTCCAATCCTCTGGGAGAAAGGTTGGGAGAATGAAGGAAGGGAGGGAGGGAGGGAGGAAGGAAGGAAGGGAGAGAGGAAGGAAGAAATGGTACAGTATAAACACACGGGCATCTCCCATCCTCTGGGAGAAAGGCTGGGAGAATGAAGGAAGGAAGGAAGGGAGGCAGGGAGGGAGGGAGGGAGGGAGGAAGGAAGGAAGGAAGGAAGGAGGGAAGAAATGGTAGAGTATAAACACATGGGCATCTCCCATCCTCTGGGAGAAAGGCTGGGAGAATGAAGAAAACAACAGATCTCAGAGAGTCCAGGGGTGGGTGAGACCCCCATGAGGGTCCATGTCTAGAACAATAGTAGAGGCAGTAAAGGAATTGTCCTTCTGTGGGACCTACCCCAGAGGCAGCCTGGAGGGAATCTGTGACTTGGAAGGTTCCCCTGCCAAGGTCCCTCCCTAGGGCAGCTGGCCATCGCCTCCTGGAAGGAGGAAGACCAGGAAGCAGTCAGTTATGCAATGTATTCCAGCAGGATCTGGCGAGCAGCACATCATTCACTTGGAGAAATTAAACCACTGTGTGTGTGTTTTATTATAAATTAATTATGTATAATCCATTGTATAATTCATTATTATATCTCTAACATAACTCAGGGTGTTGCCAAACAGCCTGGAGCTGCGGGAGCTGGTGGCAGGCACGCAGGAGACAGATGAGAGTGGCCAAGGAGGTGGAAGAACTCCATCCTTTCCTGACGTGAGCCAGGGAGACACTGAGAATGCTACAGATGGCACCACCCCGAGCTGCTGCCCGCAGGCTTAGAATCAGAACTCTGAGAGTGTTCCAAAGGCTCCCCTGGGACAAGTCCCACAAGGTCTGCACAGGCAGTCCCGCAGGCAAAGCGGTGCCTTCCTGCCTACAGAGGGCGGCACACCTCTTCCTGATGGAACTTTTCCTGCTGGCTTGTCAGTGTGGCTGGCAGCCAAGAGCAAGGCTGAGTGAGGCTGATGTCTTAATGAAGAGAAGACCTGAAGACTGACTCCCCAGATGGAGACAGACATTCCTGCCAGCAAAGGAGCTTGCTCCAGTTCAGGACCCAGAGACCAAAATGAAGGGCCCAGGCACTGTCTATGGAGCCAAACATGATTCAGAAGCCTCCCTAATGCCTCGCTGGGGAGACTGGAGAGAGACACAGGGGCAGGGCTCTAACTGCAGGGCAGAAACTAACCTCAGCGAGCCTTCCTGGGAAGAAAGTTCTTGTAGCGTGTTTAGAGGGCATGTGCTGGGTGTTGCACTATCAGAACGAGGTCAGTCCCAATTACAGAGATGTCTGAACACAACAGCAACATCTACTGGGCTGTCTAGTCACTAAAGGCAAACACATCACTCCGAGAGTTCTGTAACTTGGCAAGAAGTTTGGTTGGATAAAGGAAACTCATAATTGGATTAATGAGCAGCTGGGGTGGGGTGGGCGAATGAGAAGCTAAAGAGTATTTAACAACCAGGAGAGCCATGCTGAAATGTAGCGTGGATCTGAAGGTCACAGGACTTTTCAAGGTATGAACTCTATTGTAGGGATGGTAGATGAGTTTCAACTTGACAGCCAAACTGACTGGCAGTGGCTTGAAAGAGTACTGTGATCAGCTTACAACATTTGCAATGGGCATGAAGGAAAAATTGGTATTGGGCATGCCTTCTAGAAGCTATTAAGTTCCTCCCAGGCACTACTACACTTGCAATGTGGGTCACTGCCACCGGGGAGGCAGGTCCTATTAGGGTAATATAAGCATCTGGTAGAAATTTTCTAACGAAGGCCACGAGGGGCAAGAACTGTGATCCAGCCTCTTGATTTTTACCTTTGTTTGAAAGTAGAACTTTTAATTAAAGGAGACATCTGAAAGAAATAGCTACTCTGTGTTATCCATTTCCAGATAAATAACCTACAGCAAGATTAAACAGAAATAATACACCTGTGGGTTGACCTCTGTTTTGCTTGGTGACCTTGAACAAGTCACAGCCTTGCTGGGTCCCAGCTTTATTCTCCAAAATGAGGGTCTGGGAGTAGATCTCTAAAGGTCCTTTCCGGCTCTAAAATTCTATGATGAATTAAACGATTTTTTTTAGAAGCAGACCTTCGGCAGTTTTTCTTCCCAGCTTCTTCTATAAACTTCAGACCAACCTGTGTGGTTTTCCTTTCTGAGCATATTAAACATATTTTGAGCAAAACAGCTATTCAGCAGAGCTCTGTAGCAGTTCCCTTGCAGGGGCCAAGGCCAGACAGGAACCAGCCATCATTAGTGTGGAACTGAATGCACTAGGCACGAGCAGACCAGTGGACGGCCTCCCCCAGGGGGGTGGGCTGAGAGTGGAGCAGGGAGAACAGGTCCTTTATATTTCATTCTTCTGACATGCCAAAGGCTCCCAGGGCTGCTCAGCACCAGTTGAAAGTTAGAGGGTCAGCCGAGGGCCTACTGGGAAACAGTTGTGGTGGGAAACTTAGGAAAAGGCCTGGTAAATATCCACCCTCTAGCTCAGGGCTCAGATGAAGGAAATCACTGAAATGCCCCTCTACACTCTGACTACTCAGTGGTCCCCAGACCAACAGCATCAGCATTAGCGAGGAGTTTGTTAGAAATGCAGAATCTTGGGCCCTACCCCAGACCTAATAAATCAGAATGTGCATTTTAACACGATTTCAGGTGATCTCAATGCACGTTAAAATTTGAGAAACATTGCTCGACCTTAGCTGTACGTTGGAATCACTTGGGGAGCTTTAAAAAATACCGTTGTCTGAAAATGATTTCTTGGATATGACACCAAAAGTACAGGCAACAGAAGAAAAAACAGATTAAATGGACTGCATCAAAATTTAAAACTTTTGGGCATCACAGGACACTATCAATAGAGTGAAAAGGCAACCCATGTAATGGGAGAAAATATTTGCAAATCATATATCTGATAAGGGATTAATATCCAGAATATATAAAGAAGTCCTACAACTCAAAAACAACAAAACAATCCAATTCAAAATGGGTAAAGGACTTGAATAAACGTTTCTCCAAAGAAGATATACAATTGGTCAATAAGTATATGAAAAGATGCTCAACATCACTAATCATTAGGGAAATGCAAATCAAACCCACAGTGAGATAATACTTCACACTCATTAGAATGGCTATAATCAAAAAACCAGGAAATAACAATTGTTGGTGAGGATGTGGAGAAATTGGGACCCTTACGCATTGCTGATGGGACTATAAAATGGTGCAGCTGCTGTGGAAAACTGCTGTGCAGCAGTTCCTCAAAAAATCCAAAAAACAATTACCATGTGATGCAGCAATTCCATTTCTGGGTATAGACCCAAAAGAATTGAAAGAGGGGACTGGAACAGATATCTGTATACACAAGTTCGTAATTGCATTATTCACAGTGGCCACAAGCAACCCAAGTGTCCATCAATCCATATGTCCAAAGTGTGGCATGTACACACAATGGAATATGATATGCCTTAAAAAGGAAGGAAATTCTGACACATGCTACAACATGGATGAACCTAGAAGACATTATGCTAAGTGAAATAATCCAGTCATAAAAGACAAACACTGTATGATTCCACTTATACGAGGTACCTGGAGTAGTCAAATTCATGGAGGCAGAAAGAAGAGTTGTGGTTACCAGGGGCTGGGGGGACAGGGGAATGGGGAGTTAGTGTTTAATGGTTATGGAGTTTCAGTTTGGGAAGATGAAAAGTTCTGGAGATGGATGGTGGTGATGTTTGCACGACAATGTGAATGCATTTAGTATCACTGAACTATACACTTATAAATGGTCAAAATGGTAAGTTTTATGTTATGTATATTTTACCGTAATAAAAAAATACTCATGCCTGGTCTCATCCCAAGATATTCTCACTCACTTGGCATAGGATGCAGCAGGGGCATCAGAATTTTAAAAGCTCCCTACATGATTCTAATATGTTGCAAAATTTGAGAATTTATACCAGTGCTCCAGTGCTTCTCAAACTTTAATATGTACATGAATCACCTGGTGGTCTTGTTAAAATGCAGATTCTGATTCAGCTGATCTGCAGGAGAGCCCAAGATTATATACTTTGAACAAGCTCCCATGTGATTCTGACCGTGCTGGTCCATAAACTACATGTTGAATAGCCAGAGTTAAGAAACCATACTATATACTACAGTGATTAGTTCAAGAAACTTCTCCTCTGCCTCTAGATCTAAGGGTCTGAAACCAATCCTAGGGCCATACAATCCTCAGGGCTGCAGGCTCGGTTGATCATTAGATACTCAATGTACTAGCTATCTTCAGCTCAGTCAAATTACCACAATTGATAGGGACTGACAAAGAGGGATTCTGACTCTAATTTTTGCAAAGAATTGAGAAGAAGGAAAGGGTTGGAACTGGAGCGGGGGTCGGGTGTAGTAGACAAAAGATAGCTACCATTAATGGCCAGAGCCTAGAGAAGATGGGGTATGGGCAGGAATTTGCAAGCCAAGATAGAGATGCATGCCAATGTGTTCCCCCAAACCATCGTGGTGCCGAGTACTAAGAGGCACTCAATTAACATTTGTTAAATGGATGAAGGAATATGTCCAAATGATGATGTGAATCAGCAGAAATTGCTTGCAACTTGTCATACAGTTATCTTAAAACTGTTCTTTCCCGAAAGCAATGCTTCTTAAACTGTAACGTGCTTACCAATCACATTAGGGTCTTGGTAAAATGCAGATTTTGATTTGGTAGGTCTGGGGTGGGGCCTGAGATTCTGCATCCTAACAAGCTTTCAGGGGATGCCGAGGCTGCTGGTCCGCAGACTTCACTTGTAGTAGCAAGGCTCTAGACCAGTGATTCTAAACCCTAGCTGTCCAATCGAATCACCTGGGGAGTTTTTAGAGCTATGCTGCTGCCCAGATCCTTCACCCCAGTTTCTGATTTAACTGGTCTGGGGTGGGGTTCGGGTGTATTTTTAGAAGCTCCTCTGATGATGTTAATGGGCAGCCTGGGCTGAGAACCACTGCCCCAGACTCAGAGTCCCCAATTGGGAGTGTAAGCTACAATCTGATTTGAAGTGAAAAATGTTTCTGCTACCAGAATTCATCACCAGCTTGTTGAGGTCTATCAAGAAAATCTATTTAGCCAGAGAGTATCATAGGAAGAGGTGGGATATGGAGTTTGGGGAAGAAAGCAGAGCAGGATGGTACTGCCTGAAGCAGAAGGACAGCAGGTGCTGGAGTGACCTCACATTTTACACAGTTGGCTCAGAAACCTCCTGTCACACCACTGTGAACATCTCAATCTTTGGGGAGAATGTGGAGAAAAGCTAAAAATAGAATTTTAAAAAGTACGTTGAACTGAACTTTTTTGTTTTCTTGAATGCTGTGTAACAAGCACCTACTAGCTATCTACAGGTAGGAGTGGCATTAAGTAGTAAGTAAGTAGTGTAAGTGCAATGGGAAGACATCTAGGGCAGTGCAGCCCGGGGAAGGCGAGGATAAATATCAGTGGCAGAGCTTGGCCAGAGGGTGCAGGACCGGAACACCTGGGCTGCTCCTGCAGGGGAAGGGAGAGGAGGGGGCAAACAGCGGTCTTAACAAGGGCGAGAGGTGGTCGGGCTTGTGTTTCAGGCAGTGGGAAGAATTGCTTTGTAATAATTTCTTAAAAGTATTCTACAAGCTAACGCCTTGAACAATCCTCAGTGGGATAGAGAGAAAGATAAATAAATAAACCAAAGCCCAGAGTCAGGGACCTGGATTTGGACCTCAACTCCACCAGAAACTAGCAGGTGACCTTGAGCATGTTCCTTAATCTTTCTGATCTCCAGTGTCCTCGTCGGTAACCTGGGAATCCTATGACATGCCAAGGTTTCCAGGGTTAAGTGAGCTAGTGAACGCCTCTCCAGGCTCGCTGCTTATTTCCTTTCCTTTCACACAGATAGCTGTAAGGCTAGACAGTCTTTAGACATTGGCTGTGGGTCACATGCAGCCAAACTCAGTTTTCTGCAGCCTCGGGACTTTCCTGAATTGGGTCTGAAAACTGGTAACCAAGCAACCTAGATCTCTGATGTAGGGTCAGGCAGCTGCGGCTTCCAGGGCAATTTTTAGGGCAAGCAGTTCTTTAGCAATTATCGCAAGAGCCAAGGACACCGCCCTGAGCTCTCACAAAAGCAAGAGCCCTGAATGCTTCAGATGTTGGGAACCAGCAGGGAGCACAGACCCTTTCCAGAAGCTGTAGAAGGGCAGAGGCTTGAGGAAGAGAGGCAGCCACAGAAGCATTCTGCCCTGCATGGGCTGGGCCACCGGATCTACACAGAGGAGCGCCTGGGACTAAGGCATCATTGGAGGAGAGCTAGGGGAGCTTACTGACCCACAGTGACACTTCCTGTGGACCCCCAATGAGCCTGGGGCTGTGCTCAGTGCTGGGGTCACAGGGAGAAAGCTAGTCAACATTTTCAGTACAAAGTGAGGGGTGCTGTGGAGGAGGGGCACAAAGGTATCTAAACTAGCCAGGTGGAGGGGGAAAAGAAGAATGTTTTGTGGAGGTAGGATGGTGTAGCTGAGCGGTAAAAGATGCTAAGAAGTTAGCTGGATAAGGAGAGTGAGGAGGAGAAGAGAAGGAAGACAGCAGACTCCTCAAAGGTCTGGCAAACCAGATGCCATCCTAGCACTGCCTATTTAAAGGTCCCACACTGGGTCATGAGTTAGAGGGAGCACTCATTTTTCCCTCCTCAGGTTTCCATCCAGAGGACCTTCCATTGGATGAGAGCGCTGGTTCTCAACCAGGGGTGATTTGCATCCCTTGCCCTCAACAGCTGGCAATGTCTGGAGGCATTTTTGGTCGTCCCACCAGGGAAGGGGGGTGCTACTGGCATCTAGTGGGTAGAGGCCATGGATGCTGCCAAACATCCTACAAAGCAGGTGACAGCCCTCTACAACAAAGAATTATCCAGCCCAAAATGTCAGTAGTGCTGAGACTGAGAACCCCTGGACTAGTGCATCATTCCTGGCTCCCCTCCTTTCCCCACTCCCTCCTCCCAAGGGCCGGAGCAAGGACTCATCAGATGGGTCAGTGTGGAAAAGCTGGGCACGGAGAGCCTTTTCTGGACCTGCCTCCCTGCAGAGGCCACTCTCTGCCATGTGCTGAGCTTGGCCAGGCAGGCTCAGGCCTGCCCCCACCCACAGGGAGGGCTGCAGTGGGGATGCAGGTACATCAGCAAGCTCCATGAATGCCACTTTGAAGCCTGGCCTTCCAAACAGCTGTATCTGTAATGATGGTAGCATTTTAATCTCCATCTGTCTGAGCCCTGCCTCTCTCTTCCCCTCCCCTGTCCCTCCCCACCTTTCTTTCCCTTCATTGGTCCTGAATCTGAACAGGGAAGTGGGATGCTGTTCATTGGACCCTTTCAAACCCCAACACTCAAACTGGAGATGTGGCGTCATATTTGGTTCTTGCTTCTTCCTTATTCTTCACAACTGCTGGATCACCGAGTCAATCCACTTCATGAATCTCTCTCGAAGCTGCCCACTCTTTCTATCCCCACTGCTGGGGATTTGCCCCCTTTATCCTTCAACTGAACAGCAGTAATACTTGTTAACTGCTCCCCCTTTCTTCTCATCTCGCCCTACTTCCACATCAGAGCTCCCTTTCTAAATCTCGGAGCTGATCACGTCACTCTTCAACCTAATTCATGGGACCCCGTACACAAGGCAAACGGAGATTTTTTTTTAATTGCAATTTCATATAACAAGTACTATATGAGGAACGGGTAGTAATAACAACACTTACCTACCACCGACTATGTGCCAGGCACTACTCCAACCCTTTACATGGATGATCTCATTTAATCCTCATAGTAACCTGGTGAGGTAGGTACCACTTTTGTCCCCATTTTACAGATGAGGAAATGAAGGCACAGAGAGGTTAAGTAACTTGCTCAAGGTCACACAACTAGTACGTGGTAGAGCCAGGATTCATGTCTAAGCCATTTGGCTCCAGAAATGGTGTCCCTGGACACTACACTAAACAGTGTCTTTCACTACACCAGACTTGTCTTAAAGGAAGTAAGATGGGAGCACAATGGAAGGAGCAAGCATCTCTGCCTGCAGGTGCTGGGGAAGGCCTAAGAGGTGGTGATGAACTGGCCAGAGGACAAGGTGGAGAAAGCATTCCAGGCTGAGGAGCCAGCACATGCATGGTGGCTGAGCAGGGTCATGCAGCCCCAGGAGGCTCGGAGCGGCTGGGACAGGACGGATGGTGGGAAGGGGTGTGGCTAGGAGGTTAGAAGAGGCTGTGGAGGCCTGGTGCACAACACAAGCCAGGAGGGTGAGGGATGACTTGGCTGGAGGGACGTGTTGGAGAGAACACTGCAGCAGCGGGGTGTGGAGGAGGCCATGGGAGCGTGGGCCTGGAAACAGAGAGGCCAGCTAGGAAGCAAATACTGTGGCCCAAATGGAGAGAAAGCTGGGGGCTGCCATTCAGTCATTCACTCAGTCATTCATTCGCTAGTCTTATGCACCTCTGCCAGGCACTGTCTGGGCATCGGGAAAACAGCTGAGAACAGAATGAAGTCTTTGCCCCCGTGGAGTGTATATTCTAATGCCTCAGTCATCGGCGTTTCTCCACCCCGTCCCCCATCCCCGTCTTCTGCATTGCCAGCCTGGAAGACAAACACCAGACCTTCTGTACCTCCCCAACCCCCCGGGACCACCACGTCCTATGCATCTTCCCCAGCACCGTGAAAATATAAGGCTTCCTCTTCCTTCCCTCTACCTGAAGAGAACTCCAGATGCTGCCTGCGGCTGCACTTATAGAAAAGAGACTTGGTCCTGCTCCAGAACAAGGCAGATGAAAATGCAGGGGACCCAGGCTGGGAGATGCCACAGAGACCAGCAGGCTAATGAAATGGTGTTTCTGAAAGTGAGAGGACAAATGGAGTCTCCCAGCCTCACGCACAAGGCAGCGCAGGTCCTTAATGAGTATTATTAACTGCTTGGACTTCCGGGTCTGTAAAATGGGAAATGAAATGAGATAATGCATGCCCAGTGCCTGGCAAAGTCCATGCGTGGTAGGTAATGGCGACGACAGTGATGCTATTACTACCTCATAAATGTTTTTCGAATGAACGAATGCCTCTCAGGAGATGGAGTCCAGGCCCACCAGGTGCTCCCTGTCCAGAAGTAGCTGCCAAATGTCGAATGGAACTCACGGGACCGTCAGACATTGAGGCATAGGCTGGCTTCTGTTACTAATTTGTCTAGGGACCCTGGTGGAGTTCTTTGACATTTTAAACACTGCTTTCCAAATGCAAAACCCCTCAGTTTATAGTCATATACACAACCATTTTTCAAGCACTTTGCAGATGCTAAGGGCCAGGTTAGAAATGATGTCTGAGGCATGGCTTCTGACCTCAAGGAGCTGACAGCCCACTAGCGGGGAGACATGATACAGAGGTAGGCATTCAGAGTAGCAACAGGTACAAAGTACAGACGTAGCCCGTAGGAGGGAGGGATTAAGTACCAAGGTGTGCAGGGGGTGGGAAGGGCAGGCAGGAAAGGCCCCCTGGAGACAGGGAATCTGGATTCCAATGGGAGCTACATTCCAGGTGGATTTGACTCAGCTCGGTGCAGGTGGCAATGCCTTTGGAATGTAGTGTCTGGGGTGTGCAGTGGAGGGTGCAGGAGAAGGCAGAGACAGTCTTGCGTGGAGGCAGCAGTTGGGGCCTGTAGAGCCTGCCTGGCGCATCTGGGAAGGAGCCTGGAGCCACCCGGTGCAGGAGGTTTGAAGTCGGGTAGAGATCCGATTAGATTTGGGGCAGCAGTGTGCAGGACGGCTAGACTGGCTGGTTTCCAAAAAGTGAGTGAGAGTATCACAGAGGGGACTTGGATGTCCTGGAGCTGGGGGTAGTTGACGGTGTGGTACTGGATGACCTCCAAAGTTCTTTTCCAAGCCTAAGTGTCTATGGGTCAGGTTTTTTTCCTAAATCATTTAAAATGCATTAGTGGACCTTGCTATTTAAAAGCATCCTCCTGGGAATCTTTCCGTGAAGCAATGATTCACTCCCCAGTCTGTCTTTGGTGGAAATCCAAATGATCAACTCTTCTATCAGCTTACAGCTACCAAGATAGACCTGCGCTGAGCTTCCTCGTAGCAGCCTGGTGGAGGATGGGGGGAGTGAGCATCCGGAAGAAGTGAACAGGAGGAGAAACTCAGCCCTGCTCCAGGCTTAGAGCTGCTACTATCTCACGAGTGGGCCCTGTGTGGGCTCCTCAGACCCTGCTTGATCAGTGGGACCTTTGGAGGTTTACAGAGCCCTGGGGCCAAGCGCCAGCTCTGGGAAGAAGGAGCCAGAAGGAAAGCTGGCCTTATGGACCCAGGCCTGTCTGGAGATCCACTTTAATACCAAGGGCCACATCTGCCCCAGACTGGCCGCCTACATTCACACATACATTTGTTCACCCACCGAGCACCTGTGGAGCCCCTCCATATGCCAAGCACTGTGCAAGGCACTGGGTTTACAGCTGAGAACAAAAGACACATGTCTCCACCCCCGCTGCTTGCAAGGCAGCATTTCTCCTTCTTGGGAACTCTTCTTTCCCCACCTGCAAAAGGCTCTTTGGATATACATAGCTTCTCGGATGACTGGTGCATGATTGCCATTCCAGGAAAGAGTCTGTTCTTAGAGACTAGGGCGAAAGGGAACATGACATCACTAAGGCAAGGCGACAGAAAGGGCCCGTGTGCTCACCAACTCTGATCACAGGGACTGACCTCCAGAGGCTGGGCTGCCCTGGACACGCAAGATGCTCACCACCTTCACGACAGGAACCGGGTGAGATCTCTGAGTGAGCTTGCCCTCCCAATTTGGCAGGGAGGGGTGGAGCCTTGGTCCTCTAAGGACAGCCTCTAGGACCTTTCCACCTCCAATCCTGAGGGCAAGGGCAGGGCGGGGCCTTCTGTGAGAAACACCAGCCAAGGCTGCTCCCATGACCCCTGCAAGGCTCCTCTGCCTGTCCAGGTGGGGAACAGGGGCTCCCCGGCATGCCGCTGGTCCCGAAGGAGGGCGGGGACAAAGGAAATCCGGAGGAGGGGGTGACTCTCAAGGTAGGTGGAGCGGCTGTTAGGGAGGGAAGAAGTCCCCACGGTCCCTTCCTCAGTCAACAGGACCCCTTAGCTCCACAGTGATTCCCGTGACCTTGTCACTGTACTTGTTGGGTGCAAACAAAGAGTAACTGGAAACCACAGGAAGGGTCATTTGACACTCTCAGCACACACGATTCCTCTGTGGCTAATTAAAGTAATATGTCAAAATGTCCCTTGGAAGAGATCTTTAAGAATATGTCTGTTAAGTAAACAAGGTTTTACTAATTAATGACACACCTGCCCACCTCTCCTTCAAGTTCCTTGCAGAACTTCCCTGGGCCGAGAGGGCTGAGCAGGAAAGGGTGGAGAAGTTGTGGAGGGAGTGGGGACAAATCCAACCGCTTGTCAGTTGGGGAGCTATCAGTTTCTCTGCCGGATGTTGATCAGATTTCCTGGGCTGGAACCAACTCACAGGGCCCGGGTACTGGAATTTTTCCAAGAAGCAAACGCTTTGCTGCTTACGAAGTCAACATGATTTCTTTCAAGGAAAATTTTTATCCTTTCTTTTTTTTAAGTGTCTAGGGTTTTTGAAGGGCAAATCTTTGGACTTTTCTCTAAAGACAATGATTATGATATAATTATCATTCGCTAAGACCACCCCCGACCCCACATGCACTCACAGAGAGGCATGGGGGTAGGGGAATGATGTGCCCAAACTTGTACCATGAGTCAGTGGCACAGCCAGAAATAGAACTTTCCAAACTCCCAAATTCCTAATCATAGCAATATTAATAATAGTCTCTTTATAATTTTCTAAGTGTTTTCACAGCTCACATTGAATCTTCACAACAACTTTGCGGAGAGTCTGGGTAAGTCATTCTCAGGAGACAGCAGATCTGAGGTGCAGACCAGTTTTGCCACTTGTTTGCTGTGTGACCCTGGCTGGTCTCTTCACCTCTCTGGATCTCAGGGTTCTCAGCTATGAAGTGGGAGCATTGGGTGAAAATACTTCTAAAATCCCTCCCACCTCTAACATGCTGTGATTCCATGATGCGATGCTCTGGTCCAGGGTTTCTCCACCTTGGCACTAGTGACTTCTTGGGCCAGACAGTTCTTTGTTGGGGGTTGTCCTGTGCATTGTAGGATGGTTAATGTCATCCCTGGCCTCTACCCACTAGATGCCAAAAGCACTCCCTGCCCCAGTTGTCGCAATCAAAAATGTCTACACACATTATCAAATGGGCAAAGTAATCCCTCCGTTCACTGCCCAAGGACTTCAATAAGGTCAAGATCATGTGGTTCAGTGGAGAAAGGTCTTCCTGCCCCGCCTCTTCCCCAACCCCTTCACACCTTTCCACACACTTTTCAAACACAACCTTCTAGTTCTTTGCTACCTCTCATTTCTTAAATGCCCTCCGTGGTCCAGCGTGTGTTTGGTGTGATAATGAACCAATTGATTTCATACTTTCTCTTAAGGAGAGTTCACAGGTTTATGTCCCCTAAGCAACCAGCCAGGCTCCCCAGAAATCCCTCGCAGAACCCTGGATGGCCTGGAAGCCTGTATCTGCAGCCTGCAGGAGGCTCGGTGAGCATGGATTTATCAGCACTCTTACATCACTGGGCTCTGAGGAAGCCTTCTCCCAGCACAAAGATCCTTCCTTAGGAATCAATAGCTCAAGGCCTTCTATCACACTCAGAATTAGCCTGGGACCTGTAAAATTTCTTTTCCCCAAGCATGGCAGAACCCCAAAATGAAAACCCCAATGTGGGGGAGGGAAGAGGGCAAGGAGGGAGTCCTGCCAAGGAGGCCTTGTCCGCAGCCCAGATGTTGCTGTGAGCAGAGGCTGATGTGCGAACCTGGACACTCGGTCTCATTCGCCGGGAAAAGGAAGACCCAGTGTGGTTCCCAGGGGTCCCGCAATAATATCCTCTCCCAGCTGAATACCTCTTTACATCTCACCAAGGGCAGAGGCATGTTAAAGACTATCTTCCTTGCTTTTCCCTATCCTACACTCATCACAGGTTGCCAGCCTCATCATTTTGCAGAGGAGGAAACTGAGGCATGCAGAGGTTAAGCGGTTTGTCCAAGGTGCCTGAGCAGGAAGTGAGGAGCCAGATTCTAAGCCTGCATCATTTCCACTACTGAGCTGCCTTCCCAGCGAGAGTAAGGTTAAGGGTCAACCATCTAGTGGGGTTCATGAAAGAGGCGACTTCTTGTTTTCTCAGTGTCTAATGCCACTCCCCCATTCAAACAAAAATACAGAGGTACTGTGCTATAGCTGTATTTTATGTAAGTATATTCCTCTGGCCTTATCCAGAACCAAACCATGCCTTGGGAATGCTGGCACAACTCTTCAGCTAGAGCTGGAAGCAGGCGCAGATCCCAAGCACAGCCTCTCAGAAACCCTGCTTTCAAGGAGGGGGCTGTGGCTCTCTGGTGGTCCACATTATCCTACCACCTCCCTCCTCTACCTGAAGAAAAAGACCCAACTTGTCTGTGAGCCTGAAGGAGATGAGGAAACTCAAGCACCTTCCCTGGCAACAAGCATCCCTCGGGTGAGCCTTAGGGACAGAAGAGGATCCGCCTCTTGGAATTTTGGCTCTGCAGCACTGGTCTCTCCTGAGGGTTGCTGGCAAGTCTGCAGAGGCTCTGGGGGGCCTCTATGCAGAGTGCAAAGGAGCAGGGTGGGGAAAGGACACAGAGGGGGCAGCCCACAGGCCACTCAGCAAACCATCTTCCCAGGGCCTGGCTCAGATGTCAACAGCCAGCCCCACAGAACAGAAAAAGGGCAATGGAAATGGTAGTATCTTCCAGGTCACCCAAGAAGCCCTAATATGAGGATTCTGCAAAAATAGAACATCCTAGAATTCTGACCTTGAGCTGGGAGCAGCAAGGATGGGGAAATGGGCAAATACTGATTGGAAACTCTCCACTTCACCCAGGATCTGAGTACTGGAGGCCCCATAGGCAGGGGTGTGACTACAGGTGAGAGAGACCTCACTCTAGCATGCCTGAACAGAAGGAAGGAAGAGCTCCAGGCTCGGGTTCCGAGACCACCGCGAGGGGCTGGGCAGTTCTGATTCCTGCGTGCGTGGACAGAAACCAGGAGTCGCATTGCTTTTGCCTACAAGACCACTTGCAATAACAAGACAAGATAATGGAGGAAAAAATAATTAGGAATTTCTGTTACCTGTATGTGTACATTATGAGAGCTTTATCTGCTCCTCACCTCCTCAGTCTGAATAACAGATTCAAAGGCAATTTCCCCCAGTTTACTAGATTTATTAATTTACCGATGTCTGATCAGTCAGCGATTATGCACACCTACTGTGCAGAGAACACACATCCATCTCCATAGTAAAGAGGAAGCAGGTCATGGGAGCGGAAAGAGCTCTAAGTAGAGGACTGGAAATCCTAGGACCCAGTCCTATCTCTTCCACCAAATAGCCATGTGACCTTGGGCAAGATACTTGCCTTAACTGGGTTTCAGTTTTCTCATCTGTAAATTAAGTGTGCATGTGGGACGGCGTTGGAGTAAGTGCTCTTCAAGGTTCCTTTCTTCTAGCTCTAATATTCTTGGGCTCTATGAGTCCTAAACAAGTTCAAAGAACACACCAGCACCAAGCACAAAGGATGATCTCAGAGAGCAGGTGGGGCTAGGTACCAGCTCTATTTCCTTGGAATGCTGTACATGTATCTGTCTCATTGCACCTGAGACCACAGACCACCTGAAGTCCAGGAAGTACATGGTAGAAGGGTTCCAATCATGAAGGTGATGGTTAAAGGCTATAGCCTGAACCTGCTTAAAGCATTAAGTTACTATGACCAATGAAGGGCAAGAAGTGAAAAGTCAGTAGTCCTGAGCTGGGTGCCTTTGGCGCCCCCTACTGGGCACCAAAGAGCCTGCTGGACACCTTCCATTGACTCAGCAGGCAGCAAGTAAGATTGAGAACAGGACTGTCACAGCTGTTTAATAGGACTACCTTCCTGGTCTGTAGTCCGCTCTCTATAAGAGTATGTTTCACTCCCCAGAATTACACAGACCAATGGTCCACACATTCAGAGGGCACTACGGTGCTGCTATAGGACTTCTTAACCAAACATCAAGGTGCAGAGTAATGAACATCAGGGTTCAGAACACCAGGTGCAGCCCAGATGGAGAGAAGAGAAGAAAGCAACAAGCAGGTATTTCGCTGTACAAATCCCCAGTGGAGAGAAGGTCTTGGGAAATGCAGCAGAAAAATGTTGACTGCAGGTAGAGGATGGAGCTGGGTCTGGGGGTATGAATTGAGAGCCCCACTAAAAGATCTCCAGGCTGATGCAGCTGCCCTAGGAGTTCAAAACACTCATCGATGTTCAGGGATGAGGTACAGGATACAGCCCCAACTGAGCAGCCCACTTTTGACCTTCTCCAGAGACCATTAGTACCAACTGTAAACCAGGATATTCTAACTGTGGTCCACTGTGCCAGCATCAAGACCTTAAACTCCCTTCATTGTCTCTTAAATGGACTTTAGGACCTGCTGCCAGAAACATGTTCTTAATGAAGTCAGACAGAGAGAAAATGCTTCCTCAAGGGCCATATTGTAAGAACCGCCATATTCCCACTTTCCATTCTCCATCTCCCCTTCCTCATGGCTGAGAATGAGGTACAGGGTGACTCTGAATTCGCTCTAATTCAGTCTTGGGTAGCTGCAGCCCCAAGTCATCAGGGTCAAAAAATCTCCCACCAACAGCGTTTCTCTTCCCACAAGAGTTCTCCCCTGATTCAAGCAGCACTACAAAGTTGTCCCCTATCCCTGGAATCTTCTTCCCTTCTTTTCCACCTGGCTTCACTTGGGAAGTCCTGCACCCATCCCAGAAGACACCTCAAGTGTGACTCAAGAATATGTCTTGCCTGGAGAGCTGAAGCACCTCCTGGGACACACAGAAGCCACACTAGGTGCACACCCTACCACCACCAGCGGCAATATTCATTAGTCATTCCCCGAGGAAGGAAAGTGACCCCCCTCCCCAACCCCAGGAACACTTCCCGGCCACTCTGGGAGGCTCCTATCCAGGCTGGGGTGACTCTGGATTCTTGAGTTGGTTTCTGCAGAAACAGGACTAACCAGGACTCCCAACTACTGTACTGCGAAGAAGCGCGCTGCATTGCTGGGCATGCCCCCAAGCTCGGCCTGCTGCCCCATCAAAGCCTCCATGTGCCCCCACTGGGCTGAGGAGGACCCCTGGTCCCCCTGGAATGCCTGAAGCTGGCTTGCCTGAGATAGGCTGAAAGCAAGCGGACCACACCTCGGTCCAGCAAAGGCAGCCGGCAGCTACGCCGAGCTCTCTGCCACACAGCGCTGTGCCCGGGAGCTCGGCTTCCCCGGGGAAGAAGCGCTAGCATCCCCCAGGGCTCCTCCCCATCTTGGAAGCCTAGGCACCCGGCCGAGGCCAGTAGCTTCCCCGGCCCGGAGCTGAGCCTGGTTCGCTGCGTGACTCCCCAGTACCCCAGGCACATCCCTCCTCACCTGCTCCGCCCCCTCCCAGCCCCGGTGCCCTCTCCCCAAACAGCTGACCTCCAGGACGCCCCCGACACCTTCTCTGCAGCTATGAGGGCTATCGCCCCCACACCTCCGCTCCCACCTCTCCTCCACCTCCGGCCCCGCACCCGCCTCTCCCCCAGCCCGCGGGAGGCTCTGCGCGGCAGTCGAGTCCTGCGTCTCTTGGCAAGTTGGAAGCCAAGCCGCCGCCGCCTTAGCGGTCTCCGTCTTCCCCGATTCCCGGGCGGCACCACCGCCACCCCGGCGGGCGGATGGGGGTGCCGCAAAGGGCGGGAGAAACTTTCTCTGCCTGAGTGGGTGGGGGGCACCGGAGCGGGTACTCACGCCGGCGTCTGCGCTCGGAGCCATCCTCGGGCTCTCTCAGCCCCACCGCCTGGGGGCGTCGGAGAGCGGGAGCTCGCTGCCGCCTCTGCCGCCGCCGCCGCCGCCGCTGCCTTCCAGCTCCCAGCCCCGGTCCCGGGCTGGCCTGGAGCCTCCCGCCCCGACACCGCTCGCTCGCTCGCCTTATACAACTCCACTCGAGCGCGCCCGGGCTTATGTAAAGGCTGTCAGAGACCCGCAGCCAATGGCGCCGCAGCTGGAACTGAGGGCCCGGGGGTGGGGGGCGCCCGCGTGGCCAATCGCGGCCCGGGGAGCCCGGGGAGCCGGGTGGGGGGAGGGGGCGCCTCCCCTCGCTGATTTACAGCCGGGATTGCGGTGGCAGCCGCCGGCAGCCGCCGGCAGCCCGGCCGGCCGGGCGCGACGCGTTGGGCGCTGGGGTGGGCGGTGGCGAGGGCGGGTGCCCCCTGCGCCCCACCGCTGCGTCGCGTAACCTTCAGGAGGCAGCGGGACCTGGCGAGGGGGGCGAGGGCGTCTGGCTGGGCGCTGGGGGCCCGGGGCTGGCGGGAAGCAGGGGTCCCCCGGGAGGAAGCGCCGGGAAGGAAGACAGGGGGGAGGGGAGGGCGGCGATCCCCAGGGCCCCGCGGCCACCCCTGCGAGCAGGGTCGAGAGTGGCGGCGGGGACAGCGGCGTGCCTTCCCGTTTCCCCAGATAGCGATCTGGCGTCGCCGGGCCGGGCCGGAGCGGCCGCGCGAGCCGCGCTGATGGCGAGATTTCACGCTGCGGAGCTGAGCCGATCTTTATCCGGTCAGGGGACGTGTCCGAGTGCCTCCCGGGGACTGCTCAGTATGGAGAGCGGAGCTTCGCTACGGCCCCAGAGGGCGGGGAGCGGGCGAGCACAGCTCAGAGATGAGGCGCGGCAGCGGAGGCGGTCGCAGGCAGCGTCTCTCCCTCCAGCCCGGTCCCCCGCCCGCCCGCCGGCCCTGCGGGCGGTGCCCCCACCCCTCCTAGCCCCTGCCCAGACAGGGCCGAGGCTGAGCCCGGCGCACCCACTCTGGTCCGGTGCGTCCATCCAGCCTCCCTCACCGCTTTGCTCGCAGGTACTGCTTCCCTCCTCCTCGAACCCCAGCCCCCTGCGGTGGGGGGGGGGCGGGGACGGTCTCAGCCTCTCAGGACAGGGTGCAGCGGGGGGCTAAGCTTGGGAAGAAAGCCCTTGGTCAGCAGTGCCCAAAGTACCCGTGTGCGGGGCAGGAAACCGGCCTAGGTCGATAACACTCTCAAGTCAGGTCCCTTACTTTGCGCCTACAATAGGGCCTGGCACCTAGTAGGCGCTCAGTAAGGATTTACTGAATGAACCTTGAACTGAATAAGGACTTTGGGTTTCTGAGAGCTGGGGTACTGGGCTTGGGAAAAGAAAGATCTGGGAATAAGCCATCAGAGAGGGAGGGAGCTAGGACTGTCTTCTCATCTATCGATGCCTTTATGACCACCACCCTGCCGTCTGGGCACTTGACTCCAAATGTGCTCTTTCGTGGAAGGCCCCGGCAGCCAGCCCCTGACTCCAGACCCGGTTATCCCCAGATTTTGAGCAGAACTACCAGAGCCTACTCTGGGCCCTGATTTCAGGTGGCTGTGATCGTCCTCTGGAAAGACATAGCTAAGGACAAGCAATCTTTCTCGCTTTGGGGGTCCTGGATCTAGCTCAGGTTCTTAACCTTTTGAGGGTGATGAAACCTTTTGAGGGTTTTCAATCTGATGAAAACCATTGAATCCTTTCTCTAGAAAAATATACACGTACACATTTACAGGCATACACATACACCTTGAGTATAGTTTCAGGATCCTTAGGGACCCTGAGTCTCTCTTGGGGCTCTGCCCAATGTCAAGCTCCTGTTTCTCTAGGGGTCTATGACAGTGGTTTATAATCATCCTCCTTTTGGGGAATCGCAGAACTCTTTTGAGCCTTTCAAGAATCTGATTAATGGTATGAGTCTGTGTCTCAGAAAACTGCTCGATCACGTACACACGTGTTGACATGCAATGTTAGGGAGTTTGTGGATCCTCAAAGCCAGATTCAGAACCTTCAGCAGAGAGCAAATAGACTTTGCCTCATGGGTACACCTGATCCCCAGCTCTCTCCACAAGGAGTCCAGTGAGCTCTGCAACCTGCTGCCTCATACCACCACCGTATTCTGAGGGCATCTGAGTCATGTGGTGATGGCCCCGGCACCTGAGAGACCATCTCCACACTTGTCTCTGCATCTCGGTCCCCACCACCCTCTTAGTGTAGAAATAAGTTGCAGGTTGTCATGTTCTGTCTGATCTATGAGCATTCCTTAGCCAGAAACTCCAACTCTGGGAGACAGCAAGAGACTGGTAATTAACCAGTTTCACTCAATCCCAAGCTTCTGAGCACACCTTTCTTGGTTTTTGTTCTCACCTCTCTCTTTGCCGGTGAAGCTGTGAGCAGGAGCCCCAGCTGTGGAGCCTCGCCTCACCTAAGCCCGACAGATTTAGTAAACAGCGCAGTAATTATCAGCATTAGCCATCCAGATGTGAATAGGCTTTCTCAAGGAAGGCCTATAAATAAATAAATAAATTTATTAAAAAAAAAAAGAGATCAAGCATAATCTAAAAGGATATAAGAGATTTTCTAAATAGGAGTGACTCTGGGCTTCAGAGCCATGACAAGAATCACTAGATCCAGGGACACAAACGTCTTCACCAGCCCATCATTATGGCTGGAAAACCTCCTGAAATCAAGAACCTCTGAACTTTACATAGAGTAAGGTGAGTTGGGAGAATAAAAAAGAATTTTTTTTCTCAAGTCTGTGGGATGTTTTCTTAATTTATTTTCAGCATAGTCATTCTTTACCTGGGGTGTCTGCTTTAACTGACATCAACGCCGTTTTATTGAAAAATTTTCAGTTTCTTGATCAAGCACTTAGTCTGACATACTTTGTCTGTTGTTACTGCTAAATTAAATTTCACTCTGACAGCTGACCACCAAGTCAGACCCCATTTTGTCTGGGAGCTCCTTTGATTTAGAAAAAGTACGTTATCTGGCAAGAACAGCTCTATAATGATCTCACACTTTCCGGCAGCTAGCCAAGTAAGGGTGCATCAGACCAGAGGTGCTGGGGAAGGACAGAGAAATGCAGGAAATGACGGAGACAGTCTCTCCAGGAAGTTCTTTAGGGAATGCAATTTGGTTTCTGCACTTGAACTTGTAAGGGTTCACTCGGTGGGCCAGGCCTTTCTGGTCCTGTAATTTCTAATTCCTCTAATGTCCTCCATGTCCATTCACTCAGTTCATGTCTGTGCCCTGCCTGTATCATTGTAGACATCTTGCCCTCACAAATTTCCCAGACATATCTTGCTTTCTCGGGGCACATGCACATTTATGGACTGAATTGTGTCCCCTCCAAATGCATATGTTGAAGACTTAACTTCCAATGTGACTATGTTTGGAGATAGGGCCTCTAAAGAGATAGTTACGGTTAAATGAGGTCAAAAGTGTGGGACCTAATCCTTAGGATTGGTGACCTTATAAGAAAAGAAAGAGACACTGGAGATCTCCCTCTCTCTCTGGGCACACACAGAAGAAAGGTCATTTTAGGACACAGATAAAGGTGGCCATTTGCAAGCTAAGGAGAGAGGCCTCCAAAGAAACAAAACCTGCCGGCACCTCGATCTGGGACTTCCAGTCTCCTACTGTGAGAAAACAAAATTCAGTTGTTTAAGCCACCTGATCTGTGGTATTTTTTTATGGCAGCCCGAGCAGACTAACACACATATGTTTTCAACACGCTCCTTACCCCCATCCAGCTTGTTCAGTCTCCTCCCAACACGCTGACTCTCTCCGTACTGTCCCTCCACAAACCTTGTCCATTCTTACCTGGGACACTTGCCTAAGATGTTTTCTCATCTTTTGGCACCAAAACTAAGTCTCACTTCTCACACCATCTTCCAAAACAGCTCTGGCCTGCATTGGAGCTTTGCCTTTTCAGCCCTCCTGCAGGTCTGCAACATCTTAGCACTCTATTATACATACTGTCCTGCGTTCTCTCTAATTGTTTCTTACGCAGAAAAACTTGGCCTTCCTCTCAGAATAGAAGCCTCTTGAAGTCCAGAGTTTGTACCTTGTACTTGACTGCCTCATAGAACCCAGCGTGAAATTGGGCACAGAATAAACACAGGGTTTGCTGATTAATTTATTCCAATTAAACATATTTATGTTTCAAAAAAAATACTAGAAAAGTTTCATAGCACTTCATTTTCTAAAAGCTCAAGACATTTGGGTGTGTCATTTCAGTCATCTCGAAAGCCCATTGGAGCAGAGGCTGCTGGGAACCAGCTCTCTCCTCTGGTTCAGAATCAGAGGGTTACACAAGCTACTCAGAGTCACACAAACTCAACCCTTCTTTCTCCAAATCAGAAGATTTGCTATCCTTGGTTTCCTTGTGACCCTCACTGATCCACCTGGCTGTCTTCTCACTCTCCAGATAGAGAGGAAAGGCTAGGGAATCTCAGCTCTTAGAGATGCTTGTGTTCCAACAAATCTTACCTGAAGCCTTTGAAGCCAGAGGTGCTTTAGAATTCAGAAAGGTACCAAACGCACTGAACATGCCTTGTGAGATCATGGGCAGCATCTCTTAATCAGCCACATTATTTCTGCAGTAAAACATAAAACATTTAGTGTGAATGTTCACACTAAATGGGTATGAGGATAAAATGGCTTCACATCAGTTTGTCTGGTTTTGTCACCAGATGAGTTTTGGCATCAAACTTGTAAAAAACCAAAAAACCCCAAAAATCCATGCCTTGACTTTCAGAGATTTGGAAATTTGGAATTGCAGGTAGGGGATTATGGAATGATATTTTAGGCTCGGTTGTCCCAAAAGAAATGAATGTTTTGTGAGGGTGTGGAAAAGCAGCACTAGTAGCAAAAGAGAAACCATAAACTGGGAAAGAAGTGAGGGGTTTAAGAGAGTGTGAGGAAATAACCCCTTCTCAAACCAAGCTGTACTGGGTTGTAGTTCCTTTTTTCTAAGGAGTACATATTTATCAGCGGCTGGTGAGTTTTCAGATGGACTTGTGTTAACAGTGACATATAAGTGGCAGAAGTACAGAAGGCACTTTTGAGGGGAGGCAAGTAGGGGTGAAGATGACGGAAGCTCTTGAAGAGAAGCCACAAACCATGGTGGACTTCCAGATGGCCAGAGAGTTAGTTCAGAACAGCTTAAAACGGGAGCACAGGCTACAGGCAAGCTTCTCCAGGTGCAGAGGGCAGACCTGGGAAAGGGAGACTAGACAAAGGAGGACATTATGAAATCCTAGAGAAGTCTGGTGAGAAAAGTCAGAGCCCCTTAGGGCTGGGGGGAGCCTGGGGGCGATGATGAAGATAGATGACTGATCACATCATGTTAATCTGTACCCAGGCAGCCTGGGTGCTTTGAGGTTTTGCTACACTGTAGTGGAGTGGCTTTGCAGTCTCAGTGGTTGGCTGAGAGCATAATGCAGAGAGGAGGACAGTAAAAGGGAAGGCCATGGTGGACCTGTGACTGCATAGCTCTCTATGCTGGCTTGAGATGCTCAGCCAGTCATACCCTTCACGGTCAGGGGCTTCCTGGAACCCAAGGTCAACAGCAGGGAAGCTTCATCTTGAATCTTAAGGCTAGCCATATCGCTGACCTTCGTCCTGCTTTGCCTTTGTTCCCAGGTCCTAGTATCTGCTCTTACCTTTTTTCTTCTGACAGAACTCTGTCTGGTACCCCCAGATAGAATAATGGGTGTCTCCTTCATTCTCCCAACCTGGTACCCTATCCTATGACCCAGATGCTCAGGGACTAGGATTCCAGGGTCCAGATACTCTACTTCCCTCCCTGTGGTTGAGTCTTTACCACCTGCTGCCTCACATTCCTGACATCAACTGCCTTCTCAAGGCTCTGCCAACTGTCTCATGCCAGCTTCCTTTGACATGCCTCCAGCCTGGCCTCACGTCTTCCCCCCACCAGCTGCCAGGACCTCCCTAGGTCCTGGCCCTGCCTTGGTGGGTAGGTCTTGATCCACCTTCCAGCCCATCCTGGTCTGTCATATCCAGCTGCCAACCCAGCAGGATCTCTGATAGACATGAGCTCATGGTCATCGCTTAAAGAAGAAGAGAAAAGCCTTTAGCAGTTGGGAAGTGATGGCAGCAAATGCCAGGGAGCTCCTGGGCTAGCGGTGCCCTGGCCAGTTTCATTCTAAGAGAAGAGAGGGATGGGTGGAAAGTGAACATGAGAGAAAGGTGAGCAGGAAGGAGGAAATAAAAGGAGGGAAAGAAACAAGAGGAGAGAGAAAGGGAAGGGAGGTTAGGAGAGGAAGCGAAGGGTGGGGGGGGATGTTTCTAGTCAGTTTTTAATGTCTAAACTGAGCATGAAGATCTTGTCATCAACAAAGAGTCAGCATTGACATAAAAGACGATGGAAAGGGTAGTTGAGCCAGGGTGTGTGTGTGTGTGTGTGTGTGTGTGTGTATGGGGAAGAGAGAGAGAAGGTGAGAGAGAGAGAGTGTGTGTGTTAGAGTTGAGGAGATGGGCTATCCCAGGAAGTAGGTAGGACAGAAGTGGAAGACCGATAAGAACAGGTGGACAAGAATTGATGGCATCTGGGAAAAAGAATCCATGTTTGGAATTTGCAAGGGACATTATTTCTGATTACTTCACCCTGATTTCATTAACCAGGGTTTGTTAGAGCTCCCCTCCCCACCACCTATCTCTGCACCTCTTGGTTCTTCCCCAATTTGTCCTAAAACTCCACCCTCATCTTGACACCAAATTTCATTAGAGATAGAATGGATTTCTCACAGGTTCAGCTGCAGAGTCCAGAACTACTGTTACGACCTGCCAGATGCAAGGGTAAAATAAGGATAATAAAACTCATTATAGGGCTTTTATAAGGAACACATGAGATAATGTATGCAAAGCACTTAGCAGAGCGCCTGGTGTGTAGTGAGTGTTCCATAAACAATGACTACTGCCATTCTTCTCTTCTCTTTCCTCCAATCTCTGTGCCCAACTTGTCACCTCCACCTGCCTGTCCTTCCTTTGAAATGCCACTCACTTTCATCTCTCTCTCTTCACTCCCAGGCCTTTAGCACCTCGCAACTGTATTCCTACAAAGCAGATGTGTAGGTCTCCCCGCCTTCGTATTCTCCTCACCCAAGCTATAGTAAACCTTTCATTTGTGTAGCACTTTACAGAATTAAAGCATCCTCACTAACACTTACCTCTGAAGTATGCACATAAGCAAAGGCTCAGAGAGGTGAAGTGGTTGCCCAACGTGGCACAGCTAATGAAAGGCAGAGCTGGGTTGTGAATTTAAGTCTCTTGGGCATGGCCCACTGTCCACAGAGTTGAGTAAGTAATTTCTTCTTCAATGGTGCTATTCTTGAGAATAAAGACCCAGCTTTATATTTCTCATAAACATCTCTAGGTTCTGGCCCACAAGAGGTTCTCTACCAGAGTCAGCTGATTCCTCTCCTCCAGGCCCCCAAAGCAGCGCAGGGCCACCCTTGACCCAGCCCTGCCTTGGTGGTAGGAGGGCACCCTCTGCTCCTGTGCTGCTCTGCTCACACCTCGGAGCTGGGAGCCCAGGTCAGACCCAGGGCTGTGCACGCGGAGGATGAGGGATGACCAGAGCAAAGCCGACATTCCACGCTCCGGCTAGCAAGGAGAAAATCAGGAGGAATTAGGGTTGTTTAAGTGTAGCTCAGACCAGTAGAGAATAAAAGCAACTCCAGGCTCATTGCAAGAGGAAGGAATTGCGATTTCATGAAAAGAAAGCTTCTTCTCCATGAGAGTTGTGTGTTAGAACGAGATTCCTGCAGAGGTTGTAGAAACTGTTCCCCTGGAGGTCTTTAAGAGCTGGAACACAATTTGCTTTCCAGTGAGAGGCCCCAGGCAGCGGGGAGGAGGGTTTAGGACATCTCTCAGGAGGCAGGCAAGAGCTCAGAGGCAGGCCCAGGAGCTGGGCCAGGGAGGGGAGGGCAGGCCCTGCAGAGGTGGGGTCAGAAGGTCAGGCAGCAGGAACCACGGTGAGGACGGGGTGGGGGGCGGGGCGGGTAGAGTTCTGAGCGAGAGCCCGCAGGCTGTTTGTTTTCTGATCTGTCCAATTACTGCCTGCTGGCTGGGGCCGGTGAGTGGGGCAGCCTGCAGGGAAGGGGCTCCCTGTGGACCCTGAGGGGGCCATTGGACCCAAACAAACAAAGACCATGTGTTCTTATCTATCAATAAGTAAAGCAGGGTGCACAGGATCGCCCACCAAAATATTAAATACAGATAATTAAACCTGTGCTCTTTTACCGTGCTTCTGAAACAGGGGTGTTTGGGGAGTGTTCCAGAGCCACAAATTACCCCAGATAAAAGTGCCTCATCTTCCTGGACTATCCTTTTTGCTAGAAGATGTGCTAGGGGTGGCGGAGAGAGGAAGAGAGGTAGGTAATTTCGCTGGTAAGACTTTGAAAATACACTTTACATTTCGATACATTTGGATATATAATGGACTCCAATGCAAAACTGCATGCATATTTTAGACAAAAGACCTTTCAGGCTTCCTGCTGGGTGAGACCCCCAGAGCCCTGGGGTGGGGTGTGTGATAACCCTTTCTTCTGCTTTTAGAATTCTTTGGTAGAAAAGTTTGACCAGGGCTGCTTTAGTATTTACAATGTCTCAGGCACTGTCTCATCAAGATATTCCACAAGCATTTAAGCCCTTTCCGTGGGCCCGGCATTATGCCCTTTATGACAAAGAAGTGGGTATTTATATTTTCTTCCTAGTGGACTTGAGGAAACAGACCAGAAAGATGGAATGATCCCTCCTCCTCATCCAACAACAATTCTCCTGTGGCAAAGCAGAGCTGGCAATGTGGGTGCTCCTTTGGGGCAGCCATGCCTGTCCCACGTGCCCCCACCTTCCCTGTGATTCTCTGATTCCTCCTAACACCTATGCCCTGCCATTAAGCAATTGCACAGCACTCACTGCCATGTGCCCCCTCCTAAGAGCCCTCCAGGCAGGAGGGGCAGGTGCAGGGCACATGGGGAGCCCAGGAAATCCAACTGGTGCCTGTGTCTTTTCTCCTTTTGCTGGGGATTCTGACATGTTCTGCATACATTTACAGATGAGGACATTAGCACAGAGTCACCAATGTCCCCATCTCATAGGCAGAGCACCCAATTTCCAGGGTGGGCTGGAGGAGTTCAGGCTCAGCGCATAGCCCAGGGCTGTCTGGGATGTGATTGGTTCCCCACATGGCCCAGGATGGATGGGTCACCAGCAAGCATTTATCCAGAGCTTGTTAGGTGTGGGCTCTGGGTTAGGCCAGGGGAGGAACAACGATGAATAAGACCTTCTCTGCCTTCAAGGAGCTTACAATACACAGGGAACTGCTGCCCAACTGGTGCCGAAAGAGACAGGGAACAGGAATGGTCCGGGGAGACATGCCTGTCCTGCATCCTGCAAGGTCTGCTTGGGAACTATGGGGCAGGAGATGGTTCCCTGATTGGGTGACTGGGCGCCTTCCCTCCCCATCTCCATGTGGAGTTCTCCCCTCTCTCTGCTTCTTCGTGGTCCTCTGAGAGCTCATCCTCTGTCAAATGTTCTTCTCTCTCTGCAGTCCCCAGCAGTCACCGCAACCAAAGCCACCACGGCCCGTGTTCACAAGCTCATCTGCCTAAACGGTGCTTTACAAAGGATACCAGCTCACGCTGAGGCTGCGCTGACACATGCTGGGTGCTGTTTGTGTGCTTTGACTGCTTTAATCATCCCAACAAACCTACGATTCTATTATTATGCCCATTTTGTAGATGAAAAAGCTGAGGTTAAGTAAACAGCCAGTAAGTGGCCACCTGGGACTGCCACTCAAGCACACTTTGTACAGCCTCTAGCCATTCTACACCCAGTACCTCCTTTGGGCCTCACGGTGATACTATGATATAAGTAGATGGGGAATTTAAAAATTTTTTTGTATATATTTATTTTATTTATTTATTTTTGGCTACATTGGGTCTTCGTTGCTGCGCGCGGGCTTTCTCTAGTTGCGGCGAGCGGGGGCTACTCTTCGTTGCGGTGTGCGGGCTTCTCATCGTCGTGCCTTCTTGTTGCGGAGCATGGGCTCTAGGCGTGTGGGCTTCAGTAGTCGTGGCTCACGGGCTCTGGAGCGCAGGCTCAGTAGTTGTGGTGCACGGGCTTAGTTGCTCCGTGGCATGTGGGATCTTCCCGGCCCAGGGCTCGAACCCGTGTCCCCTGCATTGGCAGGCGGATTCTTAACCACTGTGCTACCAGGGAAGCCCCTAGATGGAGAAATTGAGGCCCAGAAGGATTAATGCATTGCCAAGCTTGATTGGTCTGTAGGTAAAGTAGAGACTAGAATGCGGGTCTGACTCAGCCTGACTCTTAGCCTGGTGTTCTTTTCATTACATTTTGTTGCTGAAATCAGAAAATATTCTCTATATATTTCCGATAACCGTGTACCCATTCAGTCTTTGGAGGACTGGATCTTTGCACTTTCCTATTGGGTGAAAACAAGGACAAAAGTCATGACCAGAAACTGGTGAAACTAGAAAAGCTTGAAAGACCGCCACCTGGTGGCTTTCTCAGTGGTGGCGGCTGAAACTGGGCCTAGGGCCTGTGAGCCATGACCTTGGAAGCCTGTGATAAGAAGTCCATGAGAGAAGAAGGTGGAACTTATTGACCACTAACTGGACGCCAGGTGCTCTGCTAAGCCCTTTCAATGGCGCCTCTCATTTATTCCTCACATTAACCACCTGAGGTTGGTCCTATTATCATCATCGCCATTTCAAAGATGAGGAAGCTGAGGCTCAGAGCTTAAGTAATCTGCTCAAGGTCACGCTGCTGGTAAATCTTAAAACTGGGATTCGAAGCCAGGTTTGTCTGACCCCAGGGGCCACATCTACTTCCTCCCCACGCCTTATGCCATCGGGCCACTGCCACCTCTCCTATCTCAACCCACAGCCCTGGCTCCCTGGGCTGCAGCTACTCTGACCTTCTCTGTTTTTCAAGCTCATCCTCACACAGGACCTCTGCATTTTCTGTACCTTCTGCCTGAAATGCTCTCTCAGTTTTACTCATCACGGGCTACTCATCATACAAGTCTAGGCTTATAGAGGTTACCTCCTCAAAGATGCTATTCCAACCATCCACCTGAGGAGCCCCTACTCAAGCCCAGTTCCTCGCTGTCTCTTTAACTTACTGCGTTGCCTTCTTACGGCTTCGCACTCTCTGAGATCATCTTATTTCTCTGCTTAAGTGCTTGTTTGTCCTCTATATTTGCCACCAAGAATGTCAGCTCTGCAGTGGCAGGAACCACTGCATCCCCAGTGCCTAGTACGGTGCTTGGGAAGTAATTGCTCCATAAATATTTACTGGATGAATGATTAGAAGGAGGCAGGGGGGAAAAGGCCCTTTGACCCCTATTTTATGCATTTCAGTCAGAGGTTCTCTTATCCCTCCTGTGGTTTCCTGTCATCCTTGCCCCCTTCTTTTTTGAACGCCTCCCTTATACATCCAGGACCAGAAGTGAACTGAGGCCAATACTAGGACTTGGTTTAATTTGACAGATAGACAGTAAAATACTAGATGCAGTAAAAATAAGCTGGCTTGCGTTTCTGGTTCTCAGCATTTGATATAGTTGAAGCGTCTGTGTTTTTTGGTAGTGGTTGTTGTTAATTCTTGTAATTAGCTTGTACCTTATAGACATTGCTCTTGGTCATTTGAAAAGAGGCTTTACTGGTTCATTCAGGCTTGGAACCTCTTCTGTTCTCCAACTTCCACCACATTCACAACCTGGAAATGTGGATTAGCATCTCAGGGTTATAAACTGCCAGTTCTCACTCACCCACACTGGATGTGCTCCAGAAAACAGACTCCGGTTTGTGAATTTGAATTTAGAGTCCTGCACTTGTAAGGGGAGCCCCAGACCCAGGCACAATTCCTAAGGTCCGCAGAAAACATGAGGGGAGTACAAATGCTGGTACAGATAAGCTTATAGCCAAAGGCATGAGCGACCTCAGAAAGGAAAAACCATGGCGGCTAATGGTCATTAGAGCTTCCTTGATGTAATTTCAGAGAATGAGGAGAGCCACAATCCCAATTAAATGAAAGCAGGAGAATTTAGCTCTGAGTTGACAGCTCTGCTACGGTGAGTTGGTGACAGGGTGATATTGAAGGTGGGCATGAACTAGGAGAGGGCAACCTGACCCTCCTCTGGCCTTGCCTCTGTCTCGCTGTATATCTTTTCATAATCTGGAAAAATAAGACTGAGCTGGCTGGGCTTTCAGATCCCCTGCAGCTCTGATGTTCTAGGCCTTTACCGGGGTTAAGGGTGGGTGTGGGGGGCCAGAAGAAGGGACTGGAGGAAAGGAGGCTAATGTTGATTGAATTCCCACTCTGCATCCGGCACTGATCTTGGCACAGTGACACCAGGGCCTCACAGCAGCCTCAAGAGCAAGGTAACTATTTTGCAGATGAGAAGAAAAAAAAAAGGAGGTTAAGTGACTTACCCCAAGTCACATAGCTGGAATGTGACAGGGCTTTGCCACAAGGCATCTGGCACTTACAAACCGTCTCCACCCAATGCTCCAGAATATCTAATTCCTAGAAGTCACACTCGCCTCCTAAGGAGCTCTGCTCTGGTCTGCACAGCGACCGGGGAAAGGCAGAGCACCGCTGGCGTTGTCAGATTTCTTGGTTTATTTCAACACCATTCTCGGGCTCCTAATTAGGCAGCTCAGGAAAAGCTAACGTGGATGTAAGTAATGAGCAGGAGACCTTGTGTCACAGGCTGACCCTGGATACAGGACACAGAATGATTCCGTAATTATACCAGCCAGTGTTGATTGAGGGTCTCTTATGTGTCAGGTCCGATGACAACAGCAACAAAAACAACAATAAAAACAG
The DNA here is from genome assembly GCF_028564815.1 of Eubalaena glacialis. Lineage (NCBI taxonomy): Eukaryota > Metazoa > Chordata > Mammalia > Artiodactyla > Balaenidae > Eubalaena > Eubalaena glacialis. The sequence continues at coordinate 30,592,422 of NC_083716.1, read as the reverse complement.
CAGCAACAGCAATAACAATAGCCACAGCAGCAGCAGCAGCTGAGGGCTCACGATGCACTAGGCAGGGCAATGTACTTAGCAGGACATTTGCTAGGAGGGGAGTAAGATGACTCCTCTTTTTGCTGGTCGAGGAGATGGGGTCTCAATGCCTGAGCAATGAAACAAGTACCCCAAGCTCGGACTATCAGGATTGCTATGTTTTGGCTTCTAGATTGTGGGGAAGGTGTTAACTCACCAGGAAAGCTAAGAAGCTGTATTTTCTGAGTGACAAATCAGGGCAAATGGTCTGATGTAACGATTGGTGACGGAGCAGGCTCTTTGAAAAATCCAGGGGCAGTTCCTATCAACACAGTCACCTACCTCTCAGTGTCCCCTCTGTTCCATGTCCCCCACACCGCTCTCCGGCTGCCCAACGCCTTCCCTCACGGGCTCCTCACCCTGGCCTCCCTGTCCCATAGTATCTTGTGCTCCAAAATTATGACGTCTTCCGACATACAACCAACATTCTCAGGCTAAATATTTCCCCATTTTTGCAGGAGGGGAACTGGAATAAGAAGACTGGTGTAATTTATACTTAGTTATGAGTGACTACCGAGCTGCCCATTACTGGCAGGTGACCTCCTTTTAAAGAGAAGCTGGTCATTCACCAGACAGCTCTCCTGGACAGGGTCCTAGCTGCATGACACTCCAGGCTCTGTGGCGGCAGGCTTGTGAAAAGAGAGATCACCTTCCCCAAGGGGCTATTTCCTGAAGGGAGATAGATGCTTTATCTCCTCTTTCTGATCTCCAGCAGCGTGCAGTGGCACAGGGGGAGCTCTTAGAAAACCCTAAAGGCACAGTACCTATCTTATCGGCATTGTCTCACCTTTTGAGACCCTTTCTTCAGTGAGAAACCATTTTAATAAGGCTGTAATTTCGTTACAAAATTTTATAATTAAATATCCTTAAAAGAAATGAGGTTGCAGGTACCTATCTCTCAATTTATCATAGACTTAACGCCCCAGGTTACACAGTGTTTAATCAAGAATGTATCCCCGTTATAACTCCATGTAGGCCTTAGAGATTGGACGTGCTCTGAATTTATCACGAAGGTTGCTCTCTGTTCTTGAGATGTTATTCTGTTTACCAAGTTGCAAAATAAATGGTGTCTTCTTAGTCAGAAATAACAGGCTCTCCCTCATCCCTGCCTTCATCCAAGGCAGTGGGCCTCTCTCATCCTCAGAGGTAAATCCATCCATCAGCTCTCCAAAGAGAAAAGGTTCAGAATTGGCCACTTCTTTTAAGGAGCAAACGTGCTCCCCCTGCTGGCTGAGGGCAGCCAGTACATGGGTGTGCTGCGAAGTCACAACATTCTTCAGACTTCCTTCAAACTACAGTATGAGCACCTACTGTGTGCTAGATGCAGCGCTAAGGGGTATGAAGATGAGAAAGACCAGGCCACTGTTCTCAAAGAGCTTAGAGTCTGGTCAGAGACACAAAAGGTGCATGTATATTATACCTAATACATAAAACAATGTGTTAACATCTGTTAATTGCAGGGTCATGGAGAAGGGAGAAATTACTATGTCCACAGAGATAAAGGAGGCTTCATGGTGGTGATAGCATTTTGCTTGCATTCTGAAAAAGCAGTGGGATTTCAGAAAGTGACAGGGAGAGAAGGTCAATGTATGGAGTCCTAGAAGTTAGGCATGAAAGACACCCAAAGGATCATGTACTTTCATCTCCTCCTTTTATAAGCAAGGAAAAAGGAGCTTGGAGAGACCAAATGCCCCAGATGTAAGAGGCAGAACAGAGACTGGAACCCACATCTTCTCACTCCCACTCCAGGCTCACCAAGAATTCCAGGCTGAGGGAGGAATGAAAGGCGGGGTGGGAAGTGCCGACCATGTCAGGGAAATGGAGAACCGAGTCTGGGTTGCAGCCGCAAGAAATTCAATCCCATTTACTGAGGAAGTGAAATGGTCTGGTTAATTTAATTTCCTAATTAGATGGAAGTTCAGTAGAAAGGCTCCATTGTTAGAAATGTTGTTCTTTAAAAGTTTCCTGAAATTTTTGTTTCACTTTTCTGCCTTTGAAAGTAAAGTAAAGGTGGCAGATCATTCACTGATAATTCTGGAACTTGCAGGATCTGACAATACTTTAGATGTAGAGAGCATACAAGCTTATAGATATGGAACCTTGGAGGTTTTTAAAAGATGTTTAGTAGCAATATACTTTCCTGTCATTTGTCTCTTTATCATCAACCATAGTATTTATCAGAATGGGGTAGTTGAACACAGAAAAAATCCGATTAAGTGAGTGTCCTGGCTCACTTTGCTCTGGTTAATCGAGGTTTTGTTAGGTTATTTAGGGTGGTCCCTGCTGATCCCCCTACACAGCTCTGTTCTCACCCTTGCAGGGCTATGCTGGGCAGCAGGGTTTCAGCGAGGAGCCCTGCAGAATTCCTGTGCTTGCTTTGGAAAGGAGCAGGCAGGACATTCCACTGATGATACTGGCTGGCTCATGCCTAAACTCTCCCGCCTGGGAACTCCTAGAAAATATGAGCAGTGGCCTTGTCTAAATGGGGCCTTGTGGAATTTGGCTCTGGCCTGGGTGTGTTAACCAGCCTCCCAGATGGCCCTCAATGATCCCCACCTCCCGATATTCCAATCTGTGTACCTCCCTCCTATATCACACCAGGATTGATCTGCATAACCACTAAAATACAACATAATTCATAGCATGTCACTTCCTGGTTAGGTTACAAAAAGGCATTGCAGCTTTCATCTTGGTGACCCTCTTTCTCTCTCAAATTGCTTGCTCTGGGGGAAGCCAACTGCCATGTCATGAGCATCACTAGGTAGAAGTCCATGGGGCAAGGAACTGAGGCCTCCAGCCAACAGCCATGTGAGTGAGCCTGGGAGCAGAACCTCCACCTGCATTCAAGCCTTCAGAGGACTGCCACTCTGGCCCACAGCTTGACTGCAACCTTATGCGAGAGCCTGAACCAACTGCCCAGGTCCCTGACCCTTAGAAACTGTGTGAGATTATAAATATTTGTTGCTAAAGTTTAGGCTAATTTGTTACTCAACAATAGATAGAGACTTCCCTGGGATGGAGCTCTAAGGCACTGCTCTTTCCCAGAACCCCTTCTGGGTAGCCAGAGGTAGTTTTGACATCCTGGAATCTTAAATCCAGAAGGAACCTCGAAGCTTAGCTGTCTAGTGCCCTCCTTTTACAGATGCAAAAATAGAGGCCAGAGGGGAAGAGGCTTTGTGTGGAGCCAAGCTGAGGCTAAAACTCAGTTCTCTTGATTTGAGGTTCCTCCTTTTCATTCCATATTCCCATTCCTGGCACCTAGTCAACTTTCCTGGTCACTGTTTCATTCACCAAATATTTTCTATGTGCTAGGTCTGTGTTAATGTTAATGTTAATGCCCTGGAACATTATAGAGACTCTGGGCATATGTCAAAAGTTATCATTTGAGTAACACATAATTATTATAATAGATATATGTTGAATGAATGAATGAGTGAGAAAGACTGGATTCAATCAGGAGACCCATGTGGTAGTCCTCACTTTGCCACGAATGTCCTGGGTCTTCTTTATCATTCTCTGTAAATGAAGGTTCCGGGCTGGAGTGCAATACAAAGTCTTAGATTAACACATAGAATCTTAGAATTTTAGAACTAGAAAGGATTTTGGCAGGTGAGTGATGCTGAAATTTTCGAGTGATAGCAGATCCCTTTGAAAATCAGAAGAATTTATGGGCTCCTTTAACCACATGCACAAAACACTCTGCATATAAATTTTGGGGAATTCCTAGAACATTTGAAGCCCATCCATGGACTTCCTAGGGATCCGCAGGCCAAGAACCTCTGATCTGATCTAATCTCCTGCTGTTTTAGGTGTGAAAACTGAGACCCAGAGAAGGAAAGTAACTTGCCCTACATCACACGGCAATTCAGTAGCAAAGTTCATGCTTGAACCAGGTCTCCTGAAACGTTGTCCCGCTCTCTCTCGCCACAGAGCCCTGACTTACAGGAAGCACACAGGTAACAAGGAGATTCCAGCCTCTGAAACACAGAACCTCAGGAAATCACACACATGCATATATTTATTTTCTGTTAGTATCTCTTGGGGACAGACAGAGTGGCTTAAATGGCCAACTCTGTCTCCAACAATAGGCTAAAATGCATCAGTGGATGCTTCCTAAAATTTGGCGAATGGAAAGCCCTAGAGATGAGACTGACAGCCCCGGGGAGTGTCGAGGATAGAGGAGAGTGGAGGAAAATCTGGTGCTGTAGGTGGGCAGCAGTGGAAGCCCCAGGGACAGTCAGCTTCGCTCTGCCTGCCCGCTGGTCCCAGCTGCTCGGGGAAGGGTGGGGGGCTCTTTGGGGCAGACAGTCCATGTTTAGAAGGGACCTGGTTTCTCACTATCACGTAAAGAAGCAGCTAAGCATAGTGTGGAAGAGGAGGGCTCTGGTGCCAGTCTGCCTGGTGCAGAGTCACGTTTGGCTGCTTTTAGCTGTGCTGTCTTGTCCACCAGTAACTTCTCTTCCTGATCTGTAAAATGGGGACCATGATTGCTCTTACACCGCAGGATTGTTGTGACGATCAGACGAGTTAGTTTTTGTAAAGTGCTTAGAACAGAGCCTCACATGTAAGAAGGGCCATATAAATGTGTGATAATTAATGGCATAAAATCCATACTTCTTCAGGCATCAGTTTTCCTCTGCTGGGTCCTTCAGAACAGAGGCCACTAAACTTAAAAAAATGTTACATTTTAAAAATCAACCTTGTTGAAGTACAGATTGTCTACAATAACATATACCTGTTGTAAGTGTACATTTAGATGGATTTCTATACTGTGCATCTACCACCATGATCAGGATATAGAACGTTTCAATCACCCCCAAAGCTTCCTTAACTCTCATCTTAGTCAACTCCCTTTTCCCCTAGCCCCAGATCACTATGATCTTTGCCACCAAAGGTTATGATGGCACATTTCTAACAGTAAGCTGGTGTTGAGCTGCCAAAATGTATTTATGTCTCCCAATATATGGATGCATTTACTTATATATTATATATGTCCTGCTGTCAATCTGTATCATACACACTAGAAAAGCTTATTTTCTGTTTTATTTTTAGATTTTAAAAATGAGAGAAATTATTACGGAAATGGACAAAATATGAATGATTGGTGAATCTGAGTAAAGGGGATATGACAGTTTATTTATACAGTTCTTGAAATTGTTCTGTAAATTCAACATTATATCAAATTAAAAAGTGACAACAAATAAACTAAACATATGTAGCAGTAGACAGAGCTACTGTTGGGTCCTTAGAGCACTGCCCTTTCTCAGAACCCCCTGGAGGGTTCACTAAGCCTGCAAAGTCCCAGGCCTCACACAGCTGGAAGGGGTCAGAAGCTCCAAGGGGAGACCTTGGGCATCTGCCTGGCACCTAGTGAGGGAGCCAGGGGTCCTCAGGGCCATGGGGCCTTTGGCAGGAGAGAGCCCCTCCAGCTGGCTGAGGTCACATTGGTCTTTGGGGTAAAATGGGCCAAGTTTGAATCTGGGGGGGCAAAGAGTTGGCTCAAGTCGGCAGAGCTGATGTGTTTGTGAAAATGCTTGTATCCATAAGTCACTGTATATGTATGAGGGCTCAAAGCATCTACATCCTTTAGGAATGAGGCAGCTGAAAAGTGAATAAACATAAATATGATATAAATATAATATAAAGCATCAGCTAATTATTAGACTACCTGTGATGCTACTACTATTACTACTAATACAAATACTACCATTACTACTACTATTACTGCTGCTACTGTTACTAGCTAGGATGACCAACCATCCTGGTTTGCCTGAGACTGTCCCAGTTTTAGCACTGAAAGCCCTGTATCCCAGGAAACCCCTCAGTTCTGGGTGAACTGAGATGGCTGGTCACCTGAGAGCCTATTACTAGTTTTCTGATTGCCACAATCCCTTTAACCATCACTGTATTAGTCTGCTCAAGCCACACTAAGGAAATTCCATAGATTGGGTGGCTTAAACAACCGAAATTTATTTTCTATAGTTCTGGAGGCTGGGAAGTCCAAGATCAAGGTTCTGGCTGACTCGGTTTCTGGTGAGAGCTCTCTTCCTGGCTTGCAGATGACCACCTTGTAGCTGTGTCCTCACCTGGCCTTCCTTCTGTGTGTGCATGGGGAGGAGGGGGCTCTCAGGTGTGTCCTCTTATAAGGACACCAATCCTATCAGGCTGGGGGGGGGGTCCCACTCTTATGACCTCATTTAACCTTAATTTCTTCTGTAAAGGCCCTAGCTCCAAAAGCAGTCACAATGGGGTTAGGGCTTCAACACAGGTGTTTTTGGGGAGACCATCCACCATCCAGTCTGACCATTACCATCACAGCCATAACCATGTAACCAGTCCCTTCCACTCTTGGCTTTGGCTGTACCTGCCCCCTCTTGGGACAGCTCCCCACTCCAGGCATTCCCCTGCCTTTACCCACTTCCTTTGCTGCTCCCAAGGAATGCTCTGTCTTTGAACATGATTTTCCTCCACTGCTTGCCTTGGCCAAGGGAAACCTGGCTTTCATAGGAGCTGGATCTGTAAGTCCAGAAAAGGAATTCCCTAGAACCCTCTCCTACGGCAGCCTATCCCCCTTAAATCACTCCCCAGGCTCCGCCTTCTTGAGATTGTCATGACAATGGCCATCTGAGCAACAGGCAGCCCCCCAGCTGCATGAAGGGCTGCATGGGGCCCTCATGAAGGTTAATGAGGCTCAGGCTGCCTGTCCTCTCCTGGAGGTCGCCGTCACCCCGAGTCGTGCCCCAGAGCCCTGTGCTGGCCTCTTCCTGTCGCCAGGACATCATTAGAAATGTTAATTATTAATTATCGCTAAAAGCTCTTTTTGCTGCATTGCTGTTCTCCATCACTCTCACTAGCTCTCTTTCCTCCCCTTTCTGTAACTGGATCCTGGTTCCTGGGTCTCCTGTTTTTTTTTTAAATCCTTTTCCTCTGAGAGCCTCTCACCTGCAGGCTGTGGAATTAGGGTGTCTGGGGCAGGGGGCACCCCGGGAGAGCCCCCTGGACACGTACTTTTGCTGTATTATTCTGGCCAGAGCACCCACTTCCTTCTTTCAAAGCGTTGAGGACTCAAAGACATAGAAACTGGAAAGAACCCAGGAAAGAATTGGGTTCCGATGTTGTGACGTATGTTTAGTGAAGCTAAGAAACTTTCATTCCCTCCACGCTCTCTATACCTTCGGCTCAGGCGCTAAGGCCCAGTTTTCTTGGCACACTTGGAGAGCCACCTAAAGAGATGTAATTTGAAAGAATCCCTGGAAGGATCACTCCACCAGAAATGTTCCCTGCACCCTGTTATGGGGCCACACGTCTACCCTTGGGCAGGCATCTGGGTGGAGGGGAGAGCACTGGGGGACTCAGGTGGCAGCTCAAGGTCCAGAGTCGTCGCCACCTGCTCTGAAAGCTTGGGTCACCTCTTTTCATCTCAAGCCACAAAATTCAGTGAAAAGAATAGAGTTTTGGAGTCAGCAGACTTGGGTTAGAATCCCTGCTCTGCGGTGTACTTGCTGTGTGGCCTTGGACAAGTTAGATGACCTCTCTGACCTCATCATTAAAACATGGCAATGTTCTCTCCCTCACTGGGTTATTGGGGAATTTAATGAGATCATGACCTCTAGCTCTGAGCCTGACATACTGAGGGGCTTAATAAATGTTCATGTCTTATGTATAAAAAAGAGATGAAAACTCCTGCCCTTCCTAAGTGACAGAGCTGGGAGGACTGAATTTCTGAGCACTTGCTCTGTGCCAGCCACTATTCTGTATGCTTTATACATATTAACTCATTTACTCCTCACAACAGCTCCATGACGGGGACACTATTATTATTCTCCTTAGTTATGAAGGAGGTAATTCCGATAAAGAAAAGCTAAATAACTTACCTGAGATCATGTGCTAGTAAGTAGAAAAGCTAGGAAGTTTTTAGGATCATTTAGGGACTAGAAATCTGTTGTCCAATAATGTTGCCATTTGCCAGATACGGTTATTGAGCTCTTGCTATGTGGCCAGTCTGAACTGAGATGTACTTTAATTGTAAATTATAACCCCAATTTCAAAGACAGTAAGAAAAGAGAGAAACAATGTAAAAGAGTTCATTAATAATTTTTATATTGATTATATGTTAAAATGGTAGAATTTTGGATATACTTTGAGTTAAATGAAATGTGTTATTAAAATGAATTTTACACAATTCTTTTTCCTACTTTTAATGTGGCTACTAAAAAATATATTTTTAAACATCTTTATTGGAGTATAATTGCTTTACAATGGTGTGTTAGTTTCTGCTTTATAACAAAGTGAATCAGCTATACATATACATATATCCCCATATCTCCTCCCTCTTGCATCTCCCTCTCACTCTCCCTATCCCACCTCTCTAGGTGGTCACAAAGCACTGAGCTGATCTCCCTGTGCTATGCGGCTGCTTCCCACTAGCAATCTATTTTACATTTGGTAGTATATATAAGTCCGTGCCACTCTCTTATTTTGTCCCAGCTTACCCTTCCCCCTCCCCATGTCCTCAAGTCCATTCTCTACGTCTGCGTCTTTATTCCTGTCCTGCTCCTAGGTTCTTCAGAACTATATATATATATGTATTTTTTTTTTTAGATACCAAATATATGTGTTAGCATACAGTATTTGTTTTTCTCTTTCTGAGTTACTTCACTCTGTTTGACAGACTCTAGGTCCATCCACCTCACTACAAATAACTCAATTTTGTTTCTTTTTATGGCTGAGTAATATTCCATTGTATGTATGTGCCACACCTTCTTTATCCATTCATCTGTCGATGGACACTTAGGTTGCTTCCATGTCCTGGCTATTGTAGATAGAGCTGCAAAGAACATTGTGGTACATGACTCTTTTTGAATTACGGTTTTCTCTGGATATATGCCCAGTAGTGGGATTGCTGGGTCATATGTTAGTTCTATTTTCAGTTTTTTAAAGGAACCTCCATACTGTTCTCCATAGTGGCTGTATCAATTTACACTCCCACCAACAGTGCAAGAGGGTTCGCTTTTCTCCACACCCTCTCCAACATTTATTGTTTGTAGATTTTTTGATGATGGCCATTCTGACTGGTGTGAGGTGATACCTCACTGTAGTTTTGATTTGTATTTCTCTAATGATTAGTGATGTTGAGCATCCTTTCATGTGTTTGCTGGCAATCTGTATATCTTTAGAGAAATGTCTATTTAGGTCTTCTACCCATTTTTAGATTGGGTTGTTTGTTTTTTTGATATTGAGCTGCATGAGCTGCTTGTAAATTTTGGAGATTAATCCTTTGTCAGTTGCTTCATTTGCAAATATTTTCTCCCATTCTGAGGGTTGTCTTTTCGTCTTGTTTATGGTTTCCTTTGCTGTGCAAAAGCTTTTAAGTTTAATTAAGTCCCATTTGTTTATTTTTGTTTTATTTCTATTTCTCTAGGAGGTGGGTCAAAAAGGATCTTGCTGTGATTTATGTCAAAGAGTGTTCTGCCTATGTTTTCCTCTAAGAGTTTTATAGTGTCTGGCCTTACATTTAGGTCTTTAATCCATTTTGAGTTTATTTTTGTGTAAGGTGTTAGGGAGTGTTCTAATTTCATTCTTTTATGTGTAGCTGTCCAGTTTTCCCAGCACCACTTATTGAAGAGGCTGTCTTTTCTCCATTGTATATTCTTGCCTCCTTTATCAAAAATAAGGTGACCATATGCACCTGGGTTTATCTCTGGGCTTTCTATCCTGTTCCATTGATCTATAGTTCTGTTTTTGTGCCAGTACCATACTGTCTAGATTACTGTAGCTTTGTAGTATAGTCTGAAGTCTGGGAGCCTGATTCCTGCAGCTCCGTTTTTCTTTCTCAAGATTGCTTTGGCTATTCAGGGTCTTTTGTGTTTCCATACAAATTGTGAAATTTTTTGTTCTAGTTCTGTGAAAAATGCCATTGGTGGTTTGATAGGGATTGCATTGGATCTGTAGATTGCTTTGGGTAGTATAGTCATTTTCACAATGTTGATTCTTCCAATCCAAGAACATGGTATATCTCTCCATCTCTTTGTATCATCTTTAATTTCTTTCATCAGTGTCTTATAGTTTTCTGCATACAGGTCTTTTGTCTCCTTAGGTAGGTTTATTCCTAGGTATTTTATTCTTTTTGTTGCAATGGTAAATGGGAGTGTTTCCTTAATTTCTCTTTCAGATTTTTCATCATTAGTATATAGGAATGCAAGAGATTTCTGTGCATTAATTTTGTATCCTGCTACTATACTAAATTCATTGATTAGCTCTAGTAGTTTTCCAGTAGCATCTTTAAGTTTCTCTATGTATAGTATCATGTCATGTGCAAACAGTGACACCTTTACTTCTTTTCTGATCTGTATTCCTTTTATTTCTTTTTCTTCTCTGATTGCTGTGGCTAAAACTTCCAAAACTATGTTGAATAATAGTGGTGAGAGTGGGCAACCTTGCCTTGTTCCCAATCTTAGTGGAAATGGTTTCAGTTTTTCACCATTGAGAATGATGTTGGCCGTGGGTTTGTCATATATGGCCTTTATTAAGTTGAGGTAAGTTCCTTCTATGCCTACTTTCTGGAGGGTTTTTATCATAAATGGGTGTTGAATTTTGTCAAAAGCTTTTTCTGCATCTGTTGAGATGATCATGTGGTTTTTCTGCTTCAATTTGTTGGTATGGTTTATCACATTGATTGATTTGCGTATATTGAAGAATCCTTGCATTCCTGGGATAAACCCCACTTGATCATGGTGTATGATCCTTTTAATGTGCTGTTGGATTCTGTTTGCTAGTGTTTTGTTGAGGATTTTTGCATCTATGTTCATCAGTGATATTGGCCTGTAGTTGTCTTTCTTTGTGACATCTTTGTCTGGTTTTGGATTCAGGGTGATTGTGGCCTCATAGAATGAGTTTGGGAGTGTTCCTCCCTCTGCTATATTTTGGAAGAGTTTGAGAAGGAAAGGTGTTATCTCTTCTCTAAATGTTTGATAGAATTTGCCTGTGAAGACATCTAGTTCTGGGCTTTTGTTTTTTGGAAGGTTTGTAATCAGAGTCTCAATTTCAGTGCTAGAGAATGGTCTGTTTATATTTTCTACTTCTTCCTGGTTCAGTCTCAGAAGGTTGTGCTTTTCTAAGAATTTGTCCATTTCTTCCAGGTTATTCATTTTATTGGCATATAGTTGCTTGTAGTAATCTCTCATGATCCTTTGTATTTCTGCAGTGTCAATTGTTACTTCTCCTTTTTCATTTCTAATTCTATTGATTTGAATCTTCTCCCTTTTTTTCTTGATTAGTCAGGCTAATGGTTTATCAATTTTATTTATCTTCTCAAAGAACCAGCTTTTAGTTTTATTGATCTTTGCTATTGTTTCTGTCATTTCTTTTTCATTTCTTTCTGATCTGATCTTTATTCCTTCTGCTAATGTTGGGGTTTTTTTGTTCTTCTTTCTCTATTGCTTTAGGTGTAAGGTTAGGTTGTTTATTTGAGATGTTTCTTGTTTCTAGAGGTATGATTGTTTTGCTATAAACTTCCCTCTTAGAACTGCTTTTGCTGCATCACATACGTTTTGGGTTGTCGTGTTTTCATTGTCATTTGTCTCTAGGTATTTTTTGATTTCCTCTTTGATTTCTTCAGTGATCTTTTGGTTATTAAGTAGTGTATTTTGAGCCTCCATGTGTTTGTATTTTTTACAGATTTTTTTCCCGCAACTGATATCTAGTCTCATAGCGTGTGGCTGGAAAAGATACTTGATACGATTTCAATTTTCTTAAATTTACCAAGGCTTGATTTGTGACCCAAGATATGATCTATCCTGGAGAATGTTCCATGAGCACCTGAGAAGAAAGCTTATTCTGTTGTGTTTGGATGGAATGTCCTATAAATATCAATTAAGTCCATCTTGTTTAGTGTATTGTTTAAAGCTTGTCTTTCCTTATTTATTTTCATTTTGGATGATCTGTCCATTGGTGAAAGTGGGGTGTTAAAGTCCCCTACTATGAATGTGTTACTGTCAATTTCCCCTTTTACTGCTATTAGCATTTGCCTTATGTATTGAGGTGCTCCTATGTTGGGTGTATAAATATTTACAATTGTTATATCTTCTTATTGGATTGACCCCTTGATCATTATGTAGTGTCCTTGTTTGTCTCTTGTAATAGTCTTTGTTTTAAAGTCTGTTTTGTCTGATATGAGAATTGCTACTCCAGCTTTCTTCTGATTTCCATTTGCATGGAATATCTTTTTCCAACCCCTCACTTTCAGTCTGTATGTGTCCCTAGGTCTGAAGTGGGTTTCTTGTAGACAGCATATATATGGGTCTTGTTTTTGTATCCATTCAGCCAGTCTATGTCTTTTGGTTGGAGCATTTAACCCATTTACATTTAAGGTAATTATCGATATGTACATTCCTATTATCATTTTCTTAATTGTTTTGGGTTTGTTATTGTAGGTCTTTTCCTTCTCTTGTGTTTCCTGCCTAGAGAAGTTCCTTTAGCATTTGTTGTAAAGCTGGTTTGGTGGTGCTGAATTCTCTTAGCTTTTGCTTGTCTGTAAAGGTTTTAATTTCTCCATTGAATCTGAATGAGATCCTTGCTGGGTAGAATAATCTTGGTTGTAGGTTTTTCCCTCTCATCACTTTAATATGTCCTGCCATTCCCTTCTGGCTTGCAGAGTTTGTGCTGAAAGATCAGCTGTTAACCTTATGGGGATTCCCTTGTATGTTATTTGTTGTTTTTCCCTTGCTGCTTTTAATATTTTTTCTTTGTATTTAATTTTTGATAGCTTGATTAATATGTGTCTTGGCGTGTTTCTCCTTGGATTTATCCTGTATGGGACTCTCTGTGCTTCCTGGACTTGATTATTTTCTTTCCCATATTAAGGAAGTTTTCAACTATAATCTCTTCAAATATTTTCTCAGTCCCTTTCTTTTTCTCTTCTTCTTCTGGGACCCCTATATTTTGAATGTTGGTGCATTTATTGTTGTCCCAGAGGTCTCTGAGACCGTCCTCAATTCTTTTCATTCTTTATTCTGCTCTGCAGTAGTTATTTCCACTATTTTATCTTCCAGGTCACTTATCCGTTCTTCTGCCTCAGTTATTCTGCTATTGATTCCTTGTAGACAATTTTTAATTTCATTTATTGTGTTGTTCATCATTGTTTGTTTGCTCTTCAGTTCTTCTAGGTCCTTGTTAAATGTTTCTTGTATTTTCTCTTCTATTTCCAAGATTTTGGGTCATCTTTACTATCATTACGCTGAATTCTTTTTCAGGTAGACTGCCTATTTCCTCTTCATTTGTTTGGTCTGGTGGGTTTTTACCTTGCTCCTTCACCTGCTGTGTGTTTCTCTGTCTTCTCTTTTTGCTTAACTTACTGTGTTTGAGGTCTCCTTTTCGCAGGCTGCAGGTTCGTAGTTCCCGTTGTTTTTGGTGTCTGCCCCCAGTGGCTAAGGTTGGTTCAGTGGGTTGTGTAGGCTTCCTGGTGGAGGGGACTGGTGCCTGTGTTCTGGTGGATGAGGCTGGATCTTGTCTTTGTGGTGGGCAGGACCGTGTCTGGTGGTGTGTTTTGGGGTGTCTGTGACCTTATTATGATTTTAGGCAGCCTCTCTGCTAATGGGTCGGGTTGTGTTCCTGTCTTGCTAGTTGTTTGGCATAGGGTGTCTAGCACTGTAGCTTGCTGGTCATTGAGTGGAGCTGGGTCTTAACGTTGAGATGGAGATCTCTGGGAGAGCTTTTGCCATTTGATATTACATGGAGCCGGGAGGTCTCTGGTGGACCAATGTCCTGAACTTGGCTCTCCCACCTCAGAGGCACAGGCCTGACACCCGGCTGGAGCACCAAAACCCTGTCAGCCACACTGCTCAGGAGAAAAGGGAGAAAAAAAGAAAGAAAGAAAAGAAATGGTAAAATAAAATAAAATAAAGTAATTAAAATAAAAAATAAAAAATAATTATTAAAAATAAAAAAAATTAAAAGTAATTAAAAAAAGAAAGAAAGAAGAGAGCAACCAAACCAAAAAACAAATCCAACAATGATAACAAGCGCTAAAAACTATACTAAAAACAAACAAACAAACAAACAAAAGAAATGGACAGACAGAACCCTAGGACAAATGGTAAAAGCAAAGCTATACAGGCAAAATCACACAAAGAAGCATACACATACACACTCACAAAAAGAGAAAAAGGAAAAAATATATATATCTATATATATTAAAAAAAAAGAGGAAGAGAGCAACCAAATCAATAAAGAAATCTACCAATGATGATAAACTCTAAATACTAAACTAAGATAAACATAAAACCAGAAACAAATTAGATGCAGAAAGCAAACCCTAAGTCTACATTTGCTCCCAAAGTCCACTGCCTCAATTTTGGGATGATTCATTGTCTATTCAGGTATTCCAGAGATGCAGCGTACATCAAGTTGATTGTGGAGATTTAATCCCCTGCTCCTGAGGCAGCTGGGAGAGATTTCCCTTTCTCTTCTTTGTTCGCACAGCTCCTGGGGTTCAGCTTTGGATTTGGCCCTGCCTCTGTGTGTAGGTTGCCTAAGGGCGTCTGTTCCCACCCAGAGAGGATGGGGTTAAATTAGCAGCTGATTAGGGGGCTCTGGCTCACTCAGGCCGGGGGGAGGGAGGGGTACAGAATGCGGGGTGAGCCTGCGGCGGCAGAGGCCAGCGTGACGTTGCACCAGCCTGAGGCGCGCCGTGTGTTCTCCCGGGGAAGTTGTCCCTGGATCACAGGGACCCCGGCAGTGGCGGGCTGCACAGGCTTCCGGGAAGGGAGGTGTGGATAGTGACCTGTGCTTGCACACAGGCTTCTTGGTGGCTCCAGCAGCAGCCTTAGCGTTTCATGCCCGTCTCTGGGGTCTGCGCTGATAGCCACGGCTCACGCCCGTCTCTGGAACTCTTTTAGGCAGTGCTCTGAATCCCCTCTCCTCACACACCCCAAAACAATGGTCTCTTGCCTCTTCGGCAGCTGCAGACGTTTTCCCGGACTCCCTCCCTGCTAATTGTGGTGCACTAGCCCCCTTCAGGCTGTGTTCACGCAGCCAACACCAGTCCTCTCCCTGGGGTCTGACCTCCGAAGCCCGAGCCTCAGCTCCCAGCCCCCCGCTTGTCCCAGCGGGTGAGCAGACAAGCCTCTCCGGCTGGTGAGTGCTGGTCGGCACTGATCCTCTGTGAGGGAATCTCTCCGCTTGCCCTCTGCACCCCTGTTGCTGCGCTCTCCTCCGTGTCTCCGAAGCTTCCCTCCACCCCCCTCCCCGCCCAGCCCCTGTCCCCACCAGTGAAGGGGCTTCCTAGTGTGTGGAAACTTTTCCTCCTTCACAGCTCCCTCCCAGAGGTGCAGGTCCCGTCCCTATTCTTTTGTCTCTGTTTTTCCTTTTTTCTTTTGCCCTACCCAGGTATGTGGGGAGTTTCTTGCCTTTTGGGAAGTCTGAGGTCTTCTGCCAGTGTTCAGTAGGTGTTCTGTAGGAGTTGTTCCACATGTAGATGTATTTCTGATGTATTTGTGGGGAGGAAGGTGATCTCCACGTCTTACTCTTCTGCCATCTTGAATGTCTCCTCTAGAAAATTTTAAATGCCATAGTGGCTCACATTATTTTCCTCCTGAACTGTGTGGCCTAGGACCCCTGCTCATAACCACCTACTATGTGTCTCCAGTGAGTATGTGAAATACTGAAGTGCTAGGTTCTGACATGATAGAAAAGTCACCACCCACTCCTCAGTGAAGGTTCATCGGGTTTTGCCAATATCAGGAGTCCCCTTATTAAGGCGTAGACACCTCTGAGAGAAGGGGTGCTCCAAGCCTTCCCCAGGGCAGTCCAGGAGTGGCCTAGCAGAGACCGAGTCTTTGACCTTGAGTCTTTACCCCCCTCCCTGCCACCCAAACTGGAGGGAGCAGTGAAAGGAAAGAGAGCTTGTCCAAGACCAGTTTTTCTTCTCAGTTCTCAGTTCTCCCAGGGTGTGGTGGGGACTCACACCTAGTTCCATGACATCCCAACCAGCTGCTTAGAGACCCCAGCGGGGGGAGAGGGAGGGAGGCAGGCTCGGCCAGTGCTGCTCTGCTCGGGGTCACTGCTGACCTGCTCTGCCTGTGGGTGCTCTGGTGGGTCCTTGTGTGCATACCTCCGATGACAGGGAGCCCAGGGCCCCTGTCTGCCCACCAGTGGAAACTTTTGTTTTATAGAAAATTCTTTTTATTGATCCTCCCTTTACATGATGCTTCAATTCCATAAATAACTCCTGGTTCTATTTTCTGGAACTGTGCTTCTCAATATTGCAGAAAACATGGCATGGAGCTCAGTGTCCCCCAAGATACACAGAATCAAAATCTCCAAGGGGTAGGACTTAGGAATTTGCATCTCTCTCTGTTTCTTTCCCCCTTCCCCTTTTTCTCTCTCTCCCTCTCTTTCTACCCCATCTTCTGCTCCCGCTCTCTTCTCCCTCTCTGTCTCTCTCCCTCTCCCTCTTACACACACACACACACACACACACACACACACACACACACACACAGTGCCGTAAGAACCAGGCCCACAAGCAGGGGCTCTCAGCTTGGTGTCACAGTGTCCAACCGTGTGATCCGTTGTGACATATGCTGCTAGTAATTTTTACTAAAAATAAAGTGGCAAAATTTGCAAATTATTGACTTCTTAAATTGAATTGTGCAGATTCAAGATTGCTCCTGTAATAGTGTCGCCTTTACTCGCTTTCTGGATGTCTTCTTGATTAGAGGAGAAGAATGTGGTGTTAACGGCCGCTTACACGAATCCTAGGAGAGTGAGGAACCATTATTAGTTCCATTTTACAAATGAGGAAACTGAGAGGAGAGGTTAGGTCATGTGCTTGAGGTCACCCAGCTGACAAACAAACAAACCAGAACAAGATCTTGAACCGGTAGGTAGGTCTGTCTATCTCAGTAGTCTCTAACTGTCCCATGATTATTGGAGACAGCTGGGAAGACTTGTAGAATCCTTGTCCAGGAGCCCAAACAGGGGGATCCTGCCACTTCTCCATGAGAAGTCCCCAGAATCGTAGAAGACGGGGAAAAAGGCAAAGCGAAGGAACAGGTTATTCCTGTTGGGACTCTGTCCCGGATACCCATTGCGGGTGCCAGTGAACCATGCTGGACCTTGGAGAGAACTCGTTTCCCTCAGTGAGGACACCCTAGAACCAAAGCCAGCTGAAAGGCCCACTCTGCTGACTTGCATGCCAAAATGCTACCCAATTCTTGGCTTTTAACATTTCAGCTCAAGGAAAGGCCATACTTGCTGGCTAGAAGTAGACAAGAGCCTGAGAGGCCACGAGCATCTTTGCACACCGTGAATTTATTTATTCCCCACCCCACTCAGGCTCTACCCGTAGCAGGATGCCCCAGTCAGCACACCCTCAGACCTGATGGGCTGCCGAACACACTCTTTCCTGGGAATTGAGGAAGCAGGAAGAGAAGCTGAGACATTTTCTTGACCACTAGACTCCTGCTGGAGGCCGATAAGTCTCCACAACTCACAGATTTCGATTGTTGTGACAATGACAAGTTATTGTAAGTTCTTTACTTTCCTGCAAGAATTGGGGGAGGGTGCGGTGTCTAAAAATGAGGATCTGCCATGGGAGTGTGTTGGGTATGTGAACTTTATCTGTCCCGTGGGTCCCAGCAGATAGACACTGTTGGAAATGGCTGGTCTAGAGGTGCCCACTGAGGAAGTCCATAGCTTCCACGTGACAACCTGTCCGTGTTGGAAGCAGCATTCACGTGCCCCTTGGTTTG
The DNA here is from genome assembly GCF_028564815.1 of Eubalaena glacialis. Taxonomy (NCBI): domain Eukaryota; kingdom Metazoa; phylum Chordata; class Mammalia; order Artiodactyla; family Balaenidae; genus Eubalaena; species Eubalaena glacialis. The sequence goes on along the minus strand of NC_083716.1, from coordinate 30,574,594 downwards.
CCCCTTCTCCTGGACCAACGTTTTCCAGTTCCCTCAAGCCTTCTTGGTGGACATGACTTTCCGCTCCTGCAGCATCTGGCTGCCATTCTCAGGAAGTGCCCCAATTTCTCAGTGTCCTTCTTACCCTATAATGTCCAGGGCTGAGTGTTGTGCCCCAGACAGGACTGACCAGTTCTCAGCACGTTAAGGTCATGTTATGATTTAGCCCAGAGATACTCTATTTCCCTTGATGTACCCAAGATTGTGTTCACTTTGTGGATCATGTATCAGCCGCATAACACAGTTGGACCAGGCTGAGCTAGTGGCCAATTTACAGAATAACAAACAAATAGGGCATTTTCTCATGGATTGCTGCCAAACCAGGTCTACCCCATCCGGTACTCATGCAATTAATTTTTAACCTAAATGCAGGACTTTGCATTTCTCTCTTCTCATTCCATCATGTTGGTTTCAGCCCTGTGTTCCTTCCTGTTGAGGTCATTTCTTATTTCCACTCTGACATCTGTAGTGGTAACTAGTTGAGGTCATTTCTTATTTCCATTCTGTCATCTGTAGTGGTAACTACGCTTCCCAGCTTTGCGTCTGCTGCAAACTTGATTAGAACACCTTGTATATTGTCTTTTGAGTCACAGGTAACAATGCCAATGAGGTCAGCGCCAAGGACAGAGCTCTGTGGCATGCCACTAGAGACCTCCGTGGGGTTGGCACAGAAAAACTAATCAACATTCTTGACTGCGGTTGCTCATCCAGCTATGACTCCACTTCCTGTCCTCTGACCCAATTCTCATTTCCCCATCACATCCTCAAGGGCACCAGGTAAGCATTTGTCAAATGCCACGCTGAAATCAAGATGCATTGGGTTCATATCACAGCCTTGATCTGCTCTGAGAACAAGTCGAATTACTGCTGACATGTGATGGACGAGATATTTACCTGTCTGGGGGGTGGAAAAGAAAAATAAGTGTATAAATGACTGAGAATATGAGGATTCACTGTGGAAAATATAGGGAAGCCCCTTTAAAGTTGAAGGGTTAGTACATTAACCTCTCCCACTAGCAAGTATCATCTTGCTCCTGCAAATGTTCATATTGTTTTGTTATAATGGTCTATCCTATACGGTAATGATTGCATGTATTTTTATCTCCCCCATGAACCTCTGAATTTTTTCTTCTTTTTTTCTTTTGCTCAAGTCATTTTTATATTTCTTGTTACCAAATGTGTTCAAAAGTACATATCTTGGGGGCTTCCCTGGTGGCACAGTGGTTAAGAATCTGCCTGCCAATGTAGGGGACACGGGTTCGAGCCCTGGTCCAGGAAGATCCCACATGCCTTGGAGCAACTAAGCCTGTGTGCCACAACTACTGAGACTGCCCTCTAGAGCCTGCGAGCCACAACTACTGAGCCCATATGCCACAACTAGAGCCCGTGCTCCACAACAAGAGAAGCCACCGCAATGAGAAGCCTGCACACCGCAAAGAAGAGTAGCCCCCACTCGCCAAAACTAGAGGAGGCCCGTGCGCAGTAACGAAGACCCAACGCAGCCAAAAATAAAAAAAATTAAATTAAAATAAATAAATAAATAAATAAAATAGTTAAAAAAAAAAAAGTACATACCTTAGAACTTCCCTGGGGGCTCAGTGGTTAAGACCCCACGCTCCCAATGCAGGGGGACCAGGTTCGATCCCTGGTCAGGCAACTAGATCCCACATGCATGCCGCAACTCAGTTCCCATGCCACAACTCAGGAGGCGGTGAGCTGCAACTAAGGAGCCCGTGAGCTGCAACTAAGGATCCCACGAGCCGCAACTAAGGAGCCTGCCTGCTGCAACTAAGACTCAGTGCAACCAAATAAATAAATTAAATAAATAAATATTTTTTAAAAAGTACATACTTTAAGTCAGGGTCTGTGCCTTAATCATTGAATAAGAATGTATGAAAAACACCCAGCCCAGAGCTCCGCCCAATGTAGGTACCCAAAACATATGAGTTCCCTTTGTGTGTCCACAGCACATAGCTCAGGGCCTTACACTCAGTAAGTGCTCAATAAATGTGTGAATGGATGCATATGCCTGAATGGCTGTCTCATATCTCCCTGGCTTTCAGACTGACATAGTGACAGACTAATCAGTGCATGTCTGATTCATATCCAACAAACCAACTTGACAAGAGACTGACTGTTAAACAGAATGCAGCATATATATTTACTCTGGTAACTACTGTCTGACCCCACCTGGAGGGAAGAGGTACATGCATGGCTGGAGAATGTTGACCAAATAGGGGGTGGGACAGGGGACCCCAGAGGGGGCAGGGGCAAGGACAGAGGATGAGCTCAAACAGCATCTGTGAGAGAGGCCAGGGCTCCATGAGAAGTAAAGCTCAGTTGGTCATCAGGTTTAAGGGGCAGGCATGGGGCTTGGCATGGGAGATAAGCCAAGAGGGCAGGTACCAAGTAAGCACTAGAAAAATCAAGGAGCAAAAGTGGGCATGCTCTGAGAGGGTCCAGGGCTTTTGGCAAATGGGCCTGGTAAGCCCAGAGCTTGCTGTGACTGGGGCCAGCTGGGGTGGTTAGGCCTGGCTGAAAGACCCAGATCTGGGCAGGCTATTATGACAGCTAAGTGTATCGACATACACAGTTTTTCCTGTTCCATATTGGAGAAACACTAATATATATACACTAACCAAATGCTCCTTTTAAGCTTCCTTTGTTAACCAAACAACTTGTTATTACAAAAATGCTTGCTTCATATTCTAAGGATCCCTTATATGGCCAGGATGGGCTTTGCAATCAGGCAGTCCTGGGTTCAAATCCCAGCTCTGCCACCTGTGATCTTGAGTAAGCCATTCAGCTTTTCTAAGCCTCAGTTTCCACATCTGCAAACTGGGAATAATAATAATGTCTACCTTATGGCACTGTTGGGAAATTAGATTTAACATATCTAAAATGCCTAGCAGGTACTTGTAGTAAACTCTAGCTATCAGTACTAACTGTGTGACATTGGGCAAAAGTCACTTAACTCCTCTGAGCCTCATTTTCATCATGAACATAATAGTTGTAAGAACTGTGAGGATGTGGAATGGAAAATATTTTTAAAAGTGGGATGTACTCGATAAATGTAAAAATTCTTATTTCTTACAGGTTGCTTAGATAGCTTAGGAAAATCTCATTCTTCTTTAAACCTACCAAACCCAAGGATGTGCCATGAGTCAGGGATACAGGGACAGTCTTCAGAGGGGACTGTGATGGCTTCAAAACTGTTTGCAAAATGTGAGTAACATCAGACAACATATCCTTCTGGAGAGAGAGCCCGTAGCTTTAATTATATTTTCAAAGAGGTCCATAGTCCCCAAAAGGTTAAGAAATGCTGCCCTGGGGTCATGAAACTTTAGGAAAACTATAGTTTCCCAATATTGCTGTTAACTCTGGATGTGTGGAGTTCCTTATAGTGTGGAGAGAGAATAGAGTCAACACTGTGGACATCTGGAACAATTCTAGATATGGGTCCATTTCCCTTGTATCTTTCTCCAGCACCCAGGAATCCAAGGTCCTATCCTGCCAGACCCTGCTTGTTTTGATAAGCGCTGCACATGAGTCTGAGCTAGCTATTCATTCCATCTAAATAGTCCTGCCCATTTGCAAAGGCCTCTCATGCCGTTCCCAGAGTAATTCCAAACAAGTCTGTGAGCTCATTTAGAATTATGACCCCCATTTTGTCACTGGTGAAAACGGTTCAGAGATGCTCAGGACAGTGGCCAACAGAGTTGATGTGCAGAGTGAAATTAGCACTGTGGGCAGTCAGGACAAGAGTCAGAGGATCTGAGTTATACACCAGGTTCTGCCTCTATGTAGCTGATGGAACAGGCCAATTCAAGGGCTCTGTTTGGCCACTACAGAGGCTTGGTGAAGAAACAGAGGGCAGTGGAGGTTAAACCCCTTGTCAGATGATATAGCTGGTCCTGGCCACCTCACTTTCTGGCCCACCCCTGAGGATGCTGAAGTTGGGTTATGGTCCAATATCAACAACTCTTGTGAGAAGGTGCCATTATCTCTTCTCCTTTTCATTTCTCCCAGAGGCCATCATACTTGGGGTTGCTCCCCAGACCTGAGGAGCCTTGGGGAGGACCCTTAAGTCAGCTTCACTCTGGGCATTGGGACAAGCCCCCTCTCTTGCCCTCTCACCCATCCTTTGGCTTGTATCCAATAGGGGCTTCATGTTCTCAGTCCTGAGTTTGAATGTTGAAGGGAATAAATGGCCTCCTTTGGTACAAGGAAAGTGTGTCCCTGCACAGTCCAGCCTACTGGGATATGAGTTCAAAGCCCCACTTAATCATGGCAATAACAGCTAACACCTATGTAGTGCGGTGCCAACTATTAAATGCAATTAATTCTCCCAGCAACCTAGCAAATAAATCCTATTATAATCCCTTTCTCAGAGACAAGGACATTGAGGCATGAGGAGGGGAAGCAAATGATCTGCCTGAGGTCACACAGCTAGTAAGTCTTGGTGCCAGGATTCAAATCTAGTAAGTCTGGCTCCATAATCCATGCACTTAACCACTGTACCATATTCTCCAAGATGAGAGCACCATTCCCCTGGCCCTGTCTCACTTGTGCATCTGTCCATGCCTGGGTCATTGCTGGGAGGAGGCGTGCCTGGGCCAAGGAAGAATTTATGAATCCCTGGTTCGAGTGTCGTATCTGGCCTCAGTTTCCTCACTTGTAAAGTGGGGACTGTTCATGCCCTACTCTCTTACAGAATTATAGTGTGCATCAAATGATCCCGGGTGCAAAGGCTTTACAAACACTGAGCATTGCCCAATAAAAGGCATCGCCATTAGCATTATTGGTTGAGTGGCTCTAAGCGTCCCGGCTGCCTGGGGTGATGTGCAGCCTATGATTCTGCTGGAGCTGGTGACTAGAGACCTCTCCACCTGCTCCTCTAAGGCCCAGCCTCCTCCTCCCACAACCCCGTTTTCCCTCAGAGGAAATCAGAGGAGGCATTTTGTCCTCTAGCTCAGAGCTCGACCCAAATCCCAGGAGAAGATGTACCAAGACACTGACTTGTTTTGCCAGTGCTTTTGCCCAGGTGCCCTGGCCAGCTCCCAACGCTGGCAATGAACCATCGCCAACCTCTACCAGCCCACTTGCTGCAGCTTTACCCTCTTTGTTCTCATTTGCCCTCTACCCCATCCTGCCACATAACATTGTGGGTCATAAATAGGTGTTGTGTTCCACTTCTGAGAAGACCAAACTCCAGGTCCCAGGACATGGGGTACAGGGAAAAGGTGTGGAGAAGAAAGAAGAATGGGTGGCCTATGTCATGTTATGTTTCTATTGTCGCTTCTTGCCCATTTCCCACTATTTACAGCGATCAATTCAGTTGAGCATCTGCCTGTTTGGCCAACAATTCTAATGGCAAATGAAGGGGGAAGGCCCACTCTATCCCCTTTCTCTCACTCTGAGCTGGTAGGCTTCTAGAGGGAGAAGCGGTTCTTGGTTGGTTGAGGTTTAAAGGATGGAGAGAGGAAGTAGTTTCAGCAAAGAAGCTGGTGTGGAAGAGAGAGGAAGCTGATGACCGGCAGTAGCTCTAGGAGTCAGGCTGGCTCAGAGGGGGGGAGGTGAGTGGTGGGATTGCCTGGCCCACTGTTTGCTGGATGGGGTCCAAGCTGCAGAGAGACGTGGGGTGTCCAGGCAGTACAAAGGAAGACCGGTGGGGGTGGGAGGGGCTGCCCTGATGCAAAGACAGATCTGGAAATGGGACTGTATTGGGTGGGTGTCCCATGAACTCCTTGTCTTACAGTTGGGGAAAGTGAGGCCCAAATAGATGAAATGGCTTGACAGGGTTGCATGAGTAGTGGCAGAGCGAAAACTACAACTGGGTTTCAAGTCAGACCTGGAAGTAACTCCCAGTTCTGATGCCTATTAATTGTGTGACCTTGGGCACCTTACTTAACCCTCTGAGCCTCAGTTTTCCCATCAGTAAAGTGGGGATGTAATGTTGACCTTGCAGGGTTTTTCTGAGGCCTAAATGAGATAATCCAGCTGGCACGCCATCCTTGTCCTTTCCACTGCACACACTGATCTTCCAGGCTGGGCAACCTTGCCATCTGAGGGATCCAGAGGCTTGAAATATTAATAATCTGAGTCATTTTGAAGTTGAATTTTGGTGAGTATTTGGGTAGCAGATGCAACAAAGAACACGGATGGGTCAGAGAAGTAACAGGGAAATGTGGACCTTCCCATTCGCTGGTGGCACTTTCCTCCTCCCCTTTTGCTGCTTCTCTCTGGCTACCACCTTGATGACATTCCTTCCTGCATCTCCTCCTATGACCACTCTTAATTAGCCATTAAAAAATATACTCATCATCATTTTGTTTTTAATGAATAATACATTATGCTTGATTTTAAAATCACAGCTCTCTTTGTGTCAATTTATTCAATACTCATTCATTCAATAAGCATTTATTGAGCATCTATTATGTGCCAGTCACTGTGCCAGGAGTTGGGGGTACAGCAGTGAAAAAAGTAGTTTAAATTTCCTGCTCATATAGAACTTATTTATGGAGGGGTTGATTGCCCACCTCCACCCACCCGGCTCACTTAATATATTTAGTTTCTATTTTTACCACTTTTCTTCCTTGGCTGATATGTTTTTGTGAATCAGTGGGCTGCCATATAGAACAGTCCCCTCCATGACTGAAATCCATTACCTGGTATGGTCAGACTTGGTTATAAATCAACATATAAAGGAAAACAGAATAAGCGGCAAAGCAAATAACACCTCCTCCCCAGGTCCCAAGGCCCACCATGTGGACTTCCAGGACTTGAAGGCCATTTCAGTTCAGCTAAATGAGCTGTCCACACAGCCCTCTCTTCTGTTGTTCTGCAGGGTCAGTGGGATCAGGCTTGGTGTGCTCCAGGGTAACACAGTGCTGGGCATACAGTAGGGGCTCAGAAAGATTTGCTGAAGAAATGTGGGTAGATGGGTAAATGAGTGAGGGTGGGACCAGCTTCTCTAGGCATCTGCTTTGGTGCGGGGTGTCTGGCAGTGGCAGGGCTGGACCAGACCTAATCCTTCACATGGGGGGATGGAGCATGAGCCCTTTTCTTCTTGCTGAGTCTCTTCCTCCTAGAAACCTAGTTGTTAGCCTTGCCTGAAACTGTTGAGGTTTACAAAGTCCTGGGGAGTGTCTGTGAGTGAGGGAAGGTCCTGCCTACCTAGAGATGCTCTTCTCAAGAGCAAAGACAGAACAAGGGAAAGGAAGGCTGTCTGTTTGCACAGTAAGTGCCTATAACCTGCTCAGGGAGAGGAACTGGGGCCTTATCCCTCTGAGCAGGAGATTAAAGGCCTGAACTTGTGATTGCTGCTCGGCGGGGAACCTCTGCCATTCACCAACAGGGAGCCTTGAGAGCACAGAGAGCACAGCTGCCGATGGAGGAAGTCAGCGTGGGGGACCGCCAGTGGCAGGCTGTTGAAAACAAATGGGGCAAAGCAACAATTCTGATGCTATCGATTGGAGCTGATGTTTGCAGAACAGCCGGAAATGACTTACTTGCCTTCAAAAACAATTGGGAAACTGAAGTCAGTGAGTCTAGGACAGACTTTGCTGAACCCTGCCCTTCCCTCCCAGAAATACCCACACATCAACCCAAGCACCAGAACAACACGGAAGCCCGGGCCTGGGAGATGGGTTCGGTACCCCCTGCTGCCCCTGCACGGTCCTCCCCACTCGTATCCTCAGAGGGCCTCCAGTGTTAATGTCTTCTTCAGCCTCCCACCGGGCTGGCTGCTGCCACCACATCTGGCCTCTGATCCTCTCTTGCCACTGTCATCAAGGCTTCTGCTGCGTGTGTGTCGGGATGTGGATGAGCGCCTTCTCGCCCTAGGTTAGCCGAGATAGCACGGGAGCTTTTATTGTTGTCCTTGTCATTTACTTAAAAGGAACTCCACTAGTAAATTACCAAAACAAATCAGGAAAAGAAAGTACAAAGGCCTAGAAATGGATGAGTTTGCAGAGCAGGGACTCTTCAACTCAAGATCACTCAAGACCAGCTCAGTGAGCACAGCCTACTTAAAATGCGGGCCTCTTTTTTTTCTTTCCTTTTCTTTTCCTTTTTTCCCTTTCCTTCCTTTCCTTTTGTCTCCTCTCTTCTCCTGTCCTTTCCTCTCCTCTTTTCCCTTCCCTCCCCGTTTCTTCTTTTTCTTCCCTCCCTCCCTCCTTTCCTTCCTTCTTTCTTTTTTGTCTCCACCCTGTGTTAGTCTGGGTCTTCCAAGAAGCAGATGTCAAGATGGGATTAAAGGGGCATCAATTCTACTGGGAGAAGCACCTGTGGGAGAGAAAATAGGGAGGGAGCTGAAAAAAGGCTGGCAGAAGAAATGCAAGTCTGACCTCGAGTGCAGTGGGAGAAGGTTGGGCAGAAGTGTGTTCGACTCCCCTGCAACCTAGGGAAGTTTCAGCAAGGCTGTCGGGGCATCCTCGAGCCTGGGTTGGCCGTTGGAGGAGTCTGATGTCTCCAGAATGGGCCTGCCATGGCATCCCTGCTGTGCTCTGTCATTGGCTGGGAGCAGCTTGTGGGAAGCAGGGCCTCGGTGTTAACTGGGCAGTGGGCTTCAGAGCCAGATACTGGGAGACTTGGTCAATCCTGCAGCTAGAGGTCTGTCGGGCACATTTTCATGGGCACCGTGACCCTGTCTAGTTTGGCATGCCTGAAGCCAAGTCACAGCCTGATTCTGCACTTCAACGGACACTTACTCTTTCTCTAGGCTTCCTCTGCATATCCACATAGCTTACTTCATCTACAGGTTTTCTCTACAAGGCCTTCCCTGGCTATTCCAGCTAGAACTGCAACTTTCTGTCCAGCACCCCCTTGCCTCCTTCCCTGCTTCATTTTTCTCCCTAGCTCTTATCACTATTGAACCTACCATACATTTTTCTCATTGATTGTGTTTATTGTCTCTTACCCCTACGAGGTTAGGTTTCATGAGGGCAGGGATTTTTGCCTATCTTCTTCAGTGTTGTATCCCTAAAGCCAAAACAATGCCTGGCACTTAATAAATATTTGTTGAATGAATACAAGAATGACTATTGTTCAGAGTAAACTTTGGGCTCAGTTTCTCTAGTAGCTGTGTGGACCATGGGAAAATGGTTACCTTCTTTGGAGCCTGAGGTCTTCACATCCCTTTCCAGGCTGGAAAGATAGGCGATATGGTTAAGGGATTACTAGCATGGGGGTTAGCATTGGACAGATTCAGGTACTGGTCCCAGCTCCATCATCTACCAGCTGTGTGACCTTGAGCAAGGCACTTAACCTCTCCGAGCCGTAGCTCCCTCATGGGTGAAATGAGGACAATGACCTACCACTGTTAGGATGGTTTTAAGGTTGCGAAGGTTCTGATTACATCCAAGTCAGGCTTGAAAATGATTTTTCTACTTAAAAGTCAGCACTCACTAATAGTTTGTTAACAAACTATTTCTTTAGTTGAGGGAGGGCGTCAGCTCAGCCCACTTCCCCAAGTCCTTTGGGGCTGTTTCCCATGCTCTTTCCCTCTGTCACACCCCCTCCCCCCCCCAAACTGAGGTAAAGTTTTGGAATTCCTGGGTCTCCATTATACTAATAACTACCATTTCCTATGGGGCAATTACTTTGCATACACTGTTCCATGACTTAAATAATTAGAGCTCTTTGATGACAGGGACCACATATCTGTTCCCTGCTATACCACCCAGGGTCTGGCACTGAGTAGGTCCTCAGTAAATATTTGTTAAATGATAGCCAACTGGAAGGTTGGTATTATCATCCCTATTTTACAAATATGGAGACTGAGGCTTGCCTACAGCCACAGAGCAAGTAAGTGGTAGAGACAAGACTTAAATCCAGATCTGTCTGATCTCCAAACCTGAGAGTTTTCAACTCTGTGGTGCTGCCTGAAGAAGATGGTTCTTTTATATAATCCCCAGGGGAAGACCCCAGGATGCAGGCACAGACTCATGATGGTCTCCAGACTCATCCAGCCCCCTGGTTATAGGAAGTCTCAGGGAATTCCAGTTCAGTGTTGGGGGACAGTATGGCCTCACAAACATCGTGCCTTTAGCCCACTGACTTTTATTGCCAGCACGTTTTTTTCCAGGTTGAATGAATCATCCTTGGCTGGCAGATAGTAGACCTCTCTTCAGTTTTTTTAGCTCCTTCTGAATTCTTGACAATGTTGAGTCATTCCTTGGCAGGACATTGCCAATGTTGTGGCAGTTGGGACTGCTGATGGGGGCCAAATAGCTTAGTTAGCTAACCTATAGGTTTTCTTTCAACACGGTGCAGAGTTTAACCCTGTTCTAGACAGTCTAGAAAGAGTGGTGGCAGTTCTTTAATCTGGCAGAATGCTTTCAAAGTCTCAAGGGTGGGTGGAGGTAGTTGGAAGACAGAGGGGGGTATGTTTACATATTTGCAAATGATGAAGTCTTTTAACGATTCAAGCTGGGTTGTTTGTGCTTGAAATAAGACTCAGGCATGCACACAAATACACGAATACCCTGTGATGAAAAACTTTATTGTACAAACAGCTGTGTTTGCCTGTAAAGGATGCAATTAAAATGGTGTCACGTATAAGTAGAGTGTGGCATAAGCTAGGGTCAGCTCTTTGAGAATCGGGGAAGAGCTGCTGATGGGGTATGGTGTTTGAGAGGCACCTCAAAGGCTATTCTTTCTCAGAGTTCCTGTACCCTCTCCTACTTTGGGTTGGTGATTTTTCACCATTGGTCACTTGTAGAGGGTGTGGCATTGGGCCTTCCATTAAAGACCAAGTGTATAAATATGTGATGAGAAAGTGGTGACTTATTAATGCACTGGTGCACAATAACACTTCAGTCATTTTAGGTGTCAAGCCAGCCAGTTGATGACCTGGAAAAGCTGTGAGAATACAGGTGAGAAGAAGGTATGATTTGGTTGTGCCTGCCCAATGCCTTTTTTCTAGACATGGGATCCCGATTTTTATTTGGGGAACCATCTCACCTTTAATCTTCATCCATGGAATTTCACTGGGCATGTGACCTAGGCTTAGCCAATCAGAGCATTGCATTCTCTTGGCCACTGTAATTGTTTCAAGAATAAGCATGTGACTTGAATCAAGCCAATAGGAGGCTTATCCTAGACTTGCGCAGGAGCTATTGAGACAGAGTTATATTCCTGGGGGTTGCTAAACTACCCCCAAGGGTGTAGGGCTGGAGCATCTGGGTGGGGGATGGAGGACATAATATAGAGAGAGGCTGTCTGAGAATAAAGGCAGAGGAAAGCAGAATGGAGAGAAGAGAGTGACACATTCCTCAGGACATCATTTGAGGTCCTGGATGACACCATGCCTGAATCCAGTTTACCCTCCAACTTTTAAGTTATATGAGCCAACAAACTATTAAATTCATCTCTCCTTACTCCCCGCCACCCTCGCTTTTTTGCCTAAGCTGGTCACCCAAAACTGAACCTTGACTGATTCATTCTGCTTGTTAACTGCTCTTTCTCTCTCACCAGACGCTAAGCTTCCCAAAAGCAGGGACTGTTGTCTTATTCATCTTTGCATCCTCAGTATCTACCAGAGTAGAACTTCAGCGCTGAACTGTAGCAGCCAAAAGGAGAAGGTGCTGAGAGAGTACACTCTGAGCAAGCTGGTCTTGAACAAGAAGATGGTCTATTCTGCGAGGCAGGCTGAAGACACGTGTCTCTTTTCCCCAAAGACATGTGTCATCGTGCAAGGGGCTTGGCGGAAAACATAAGAATGACATATGAAGAAGAGAATGGAAGTTGATCCAAGAAAGATCCACAATGATCATCAGCAAGGAGTGGATGGGTGCTGATGTTACCATCCAGATATGAGTGAGGAACCAAATGGGGGATGGAAAGTCAGAAAAAGCAAGAATTCATACAGAGAAGTCAAAACCGGCAAATGACGGGGGGGTGACTAGATGGATTTTGGAGACAGGAGTCAGTACCCACAGTTTGGCATTTGATATAGGGGTCAGCTCCATTCAAAGGGGGCAAGGTGGGCTGGGTAGGGGTGAGGATGTAACCAAACTCATGTCTGTGTGCCCAACGGACAGCGAGGCCAAGCAATACCAAAGCATGGGCGTTTGGAGCAGAGAAAGGTTTACTGCAGGGCCATGCAAGGAGACGGGTGGCTCATGCCTTAAAAAAACCCCGAACTTCCCGAAAGCTTTCAGCAAAGCCCTTTTATAGGAAAGGTGAGGGAGGGGCATGGTTAGTTGTTGCAAACTTCTTGATGTCAGATTCTTCGTTCCTGAGGTCAGGTCACGGTAAGGTCACAATGTTCCTGTAAGTCTCTACCAAAATAAATGTCATTCTCTGTTCTGACAAGAAAGGGTAAGGTCCCGAGATTCAACTTTCACCCTCTGAGTCCAGGCCCTGAAGGAGAGGGTCCCTGCACGGGCTGGTTACCTTGCCTGGGAGCGTTTGTCCAGCACCCAGTCTGGGTCCCCCCGCCAGTGCCCAGGCGCTCTGAGGAGGCAGATTTCAGCTGGCGGTGCCCTCAGGGCCGGGTCCCCAGACTCTGCCCAGCTGTCATCACTGAGGGAGACAGGCGCCCAGGACCCAGCCAGCCCTCAGGCTCCTCAGGCCGCCCAAACAGGGGCCAGGTCCTGGGGACCGCGACCCATGGAGACTGCCACCGCCATCGGGTCGCGGAGGTGGGGATGGGGGAGAGGTTCGCTGCTGCTTCAAGGCCTGGGCCCGGCCAGTGGGCAGCCGTGGCGAGGGCTCTGGAGCTCTGTGGGACCCAGCCCTCAGCCTGTCCCCCGGCACCCCCCCACCCGGCTCACCTGCCGGCCTGAGGCCGCAGGGCCTGGAGGGCTCTGGGGAGAAGGCCATGATCCACCTCTCAGCACTCTCTCTGCCCCGAGGACCACTGCCAGGCTGACTGTTGGCAGAGCGGGACTCTTAAACTCGGGCGCTAATGGTCGCGTGCCTGCCTCGCCCCTATTACGAGAACACTGGGTGCCTTCCTGGGAGGCTAGACCCAGAAGAGGTAACAGAGACAACATTTCCTATTTCCACCTTTCTTCTGAAATATTTTAATTTGGTGGCAGAAGTTGTTGGTGCCTCTCTTCCAACTCTGCCTTTTATGGAGGTGAATTAGTTAGGGTGGGAGAGGCAATTTATGGGCTTTAGAAGCACTTCAGCATATCCTTGATTATTCCGTAATTACACAAGGCCCCAGCGGGCAGCGCTTGCTCAGGTGCCCCCTCTTCCAAAGTAAGTCCAACTGGCTGTCCTTCTCACCCACCAACCAGAAGACATCATGTTATCTTTCAAACGAGCTCAGGACACCTGATACCAAAACGCTGCTGAGCCAGGAGCCAACTTACTCTTTCATCATCAGACTCCTTGAATCTGTTCTCAGGTCTCCATCTCCGGATGCAATGCTCCTGAACAGAGACTGGGAAAGTGTCTCCATGGCTGAGGAAAGCTGAACACTGAGTAAGCCTGAGCCTTCAGTGTTGCTGGTGGTGACGGAACAGAGACCAGCACTCCATGGTTGTCCTGTTTAGAATTCCTAACTGCATTCCACAGGAAAGGTTTTTCAGTCTCCTTTCTTCTCTGTCCTGTGATTCTCCCAAGTCCGTATTCTGGCACCAATCAGAAGCTGTGTGGCACAAGGCATGTCAACATAGTCTTCTTTTCCTACCTTCAGCTCTTGGGGTTCCTGGCTCCTTGGTCCCCCTCTCCATGATGCCACCATGGGAATGGGCTACGTGGCAGATTCAGGGGGAGTCATTGGTGAACCAGGAGACCTGAATTCTAATTACAGAATTTTCAGACCTTCAATCCTTGGCCTTGGGAAAGAGTCTTCCTTCTCTGAGCTTCAGTGGCTTGTTGATTCTATAATTCTGGAAACTGATAAAATGAATCTCTGTCTCTCTGTGTCTCTCTCTCTTTCTGCTGAGAAAGTTGAACACTTGGTCTCTGTGTCTGGGTCTTGCCTTGTGAGCTGCTTACATCTCTTTGGCCCGGCCCCTGCCCTGTATACGTACCCTCTCAGCCACACCTTCCTGTAGATGCTTGGAGTTTTTAGTTGGGAAATCCAAAGTTGGCAATAACTTTAGAGGAGACCTAAATATTGGGCCACTGGAGACCAACAGGAGTTTCAATAAATGAAACTTCAGCATTTAAAAGATTCAAGTCTAATTCCCTCAGAAAAGTTCCTGAAAATAAAGATTATCCAGTTAAACACCCAATGATAGCATTTACGAAAAAGGCACTTTGCTGGGAAATCGATCTTAATGTTGCCTTTCACAATTACAAGTCCCTTACACTCTATTAAGAAGTGGCCCTTTAACCTTTCCTTGGATCTCTCTTCACCAGCACCCTCCCCAAGTGGACCCAATCCACTTCTGCTTGGGGTTTGTCTTCTTTTCTGTAATGACAATTATGGGAAAACTGGAGGATTAGCGATGGTACAACCACCCTGCACTAAGCATTGATATCAGGAAGGATCCTGGTCATTCAGTTCCCATCTGTGAGCAGTTACAGATGGGAGGAAAGGTAATGAGAGGAATGTAGAACCTCCAGCTCAAATCCAAACTTTGGGATTTTCTCTCAAAATTCTTATACAGAGAGTGGGCTTTTAGAATCCTTTGCTTACCACTCATGCACACGCTTCTGAGTTTCCTTTTTCCCAAGGAAAAGAAGCAAAACCTTCTTACTGTCTTTGGATTAATGTTGGGGGGAGGGTAGCTTAGAAATTGGCAAAATATCAAGTGATAAAGTGAACAATGATATTCCCTTCTTATCTTAGATCAGTTTTTTTCCCCCACTAGAGCAGCATTTAAAAAATAGTAAGACATATGTGAGAAGCATAGTATTTATTCATTCTATGGCTTTTTCTTAGTTGTCATGCAGGACTTGGGGTTCCCTTGTAATAATTCTGGGGCCCTACTAAGGTCTATTGCCTGCAGATTGGAAATGGCTATTTTAGAACAACAAAAAAAATGTGTTGTTATCATATACTGAGCATCTCCTACTTGTCTGCCACTATGCTAAGTGCTGAGTGCTTTATGTACATTTCATTTCATTCTCATGACAACCTTATAAAATAGGTACTTATAGTCTAAGTTTTATAGATGAGGAAACATAGGCTTAGAGGGGTAAAATAATTCACTCAGGCCCACAGATAGCGAGTGGCAGAGTCAGGACTTAGACCCACATATTTCTAATTTCAAATGCATGTGCTTAATCACAGAACTAGAATTTGGCATACACTGTGTATATCATTTATAACTGGCTGCTTTGAATTTAGCTCTTTGTGTTTTCTGTAAATCCTGGCACATAGAAAAAGCTCAATAAATGCTTTTTATTTTATTTATTTATTTTTTTAATAGATCTTTATTGTAGTAAAATTGCTTCAAAATACTGTGTTAGTTTCCATTGCACAAACAGAGCAAATCAGCCATATGCATACACATGTCCCCATATCCCCATATCCTCTCCCTCTTGAGCCTCCCTCCCATCCTCCCTATCCCACCCCTCTAGGTCATCACAAAGCACCGAGCTGATCTCCCTGTGCTATGCTGCTGCTTCCCACCAGCCAACTATTTTACATTCGGTAGTGTATATATGTTGATGCTACTCTCACTTCGCCCCAGCTTCACCCTCCCACCCCATGTCCTCAGGTCCATTCTCTATGTTTACCTCTTTATTCCTGCCCTACAACTAGGTTCATCAGTGCCATTGTTTTTCTTTTTTTCTGGATTCCATGTATATGCCTTAGCATACGGTATTTGTTTTTCTCTTTCTGACTTACTTCACTCTGTATGACAGACTCTAGGTCCATCCACCTCACTACAAATAACTCAATTTTGTTTCTTTTTATGGCTGAGTAATATTCCATTGTTTATATGTGCCACACCTTCTTTATCCATTCATCTGTTGATGGACACTTAAGTTGGTTCCATGTCCTGGCTATTGTAAATAGTGCTGCAGTGAACATTGTGGTACACGTCTCTTTTTGAATTATGGTTTTCTCAGGGTATATGCCCAGTAGTGGGATTGCTGGGTCATATGGTAGTTCTATTTTTAGTTTTTTAAGGAACCTGCATACTGTTTTCCATAGTGGTTGTATCAATTTACATTCCTACCAACAGTGCAGGAGGGTTCCCTTTTCACCACACCCTTTCCAGCATTTATTTTTTCTACATTTTTTATAATGGCCATTCCGACCGGCATGAGGTGATACCTCATTGTAGTTTTGATTTGCATTTATCTAATAATTAGTGATGTTGAGCATCTTTTCATGTGCCTCTTGGCCATCTATATGTCTTCTTTGGTGAAATGTCTATTTAGGTTTTCCCCCCATTTTTTAACTGGATTGTTTGTCTTTTTGATATTGAGTTCCATGAGCTGTTTGTATATTTTGGAGATTAATCCTTTGTCTGTTGTTTCATTTGCAAATATTTTCTCCCATTCTGAGGGTTGTCTTTTTGTCTTGTTTATGGTTTCCTTTGCTGTGCACAAGCTTTTAAGTTTAATTAAGTGCCATTTGTTTATTTTTGTTTTTATTTCCGTTACTCTAGGAGGTAGGTCAAAAAAGATCTTGCTGTGGTTTATGTCAAAGTGTGTTTTTCCTATGTTTTCCTCTAAGAGTTTTATAGTGTCTGGTCTTATATTTAAGTCTTTGATCCATTTGGAGTTTATTTTTGTGTATGGTGTTGGCAGTGTTCTAATTTTCATTCTTTTACATGTAGCTGTCCAGTTTCCCCAGCACCACTTATTGAAGAGGCTGTCTTTTCTCAATTGTATGTTCTTGCTTCCCTTGTCATAAATTAGGTGCCCATATGTGCGTGGGTATTCTATCCTGTACCATTGATCTATATTTCTGTTTTTGTGCCAGTACCATACTGTCTTGATTACTGTAGCTTTGTAGTATAGTTTGAAGTTGGGGAACCTGACTCTTCCAATTCCATTTTTCTTTCTCAAGATTGCTTTGGCCATTTGGGGTCTTTTGTGTTTCCATACAAATTGTGAAATTTTTTGTTCTAGTTCTCTGAAAAATGCCATTGGTAGTTTGATAGGGATTGCATTGAATCTGTAGATTGCTTTAGGTAGTATAGTCATTTTCACAATATTGATTCTTCCAGTCCAAGAACATGGTATATCTCTCCATCTGTTTGTGTCATCTTTGATTTCTTTCATCAGTGTTTTATAGTTTTCTGAGTACAAGTCTTTCACCTCCTTAGGCAGGTTTATTCCTAGGTATTTTATTCTTTTTGTTGCAATGGTAAATGGGAGTGTTTCCTTAATTTCTCTTTCTGAGTTTTCGTTGTTGGTGTATAGGAATGCCAGAGATTTCTGTGCATCAATTTTGTATCCTGCAACCTTACCAAATTCATTGATTAGTTCTAGCAGTTTTCGAGTGGCATCTTTAGGATTTTCTATATATAGTATCATGTCATTGGCAAACAGTGACAGTTTTACTTCTTCTTTTCCAATTTGTATTCCTTTTATTTCTTTTTCTTCTCTGATCGCTGTGGCTAGGACTTCCACTACTATGTTGAATAAGGGTGCTGAGAGTGGACATCCTTGTCTTGTTCCTGATCTTAGTGGAAATGCTTTCAGTTTTTCACCATTGAGTATGATGCTTGCTGTGAGTTTGTCATATATGGCCTTTATTATGTTGAGGTAAGTTCTCTCTATGCCCATTTTCTGGAGAGTTTTTATCATAAATTGGTGTTGAATTTTGTCAAAAGCTTTTTCTGCATCTATTGAGATGATCATATGGTTTTTATTCCTTAATTTGTTAATGTGGTGTATCACATTGATTGATTTGCATATATTGAAGAATCCTTGCATTCCTGGGATAAATCCCACTTGATCATGATATATGATACCTTTAATGTGCTGTTGGATTCTGTTTGCTAGTATTTTGTTCAGGATTTTTGCATCTATGTTCATCAGTGATATTGGTCTATAATTTTCTTTTTTTTGTGATATCTTTTTCTGGTTTAGGTATCAGGGTGATGGTGGCTTCGTAGAATGAATTTGGGAGTGTTTCTCCCTCTGCAATTTTTTGGAAGAGTTTGAGAAGGATAGGTGTTAGCTCTTCTCTAAATGTTTGATAGAATTCGCCTGTGAAGCCATCTAGTCCTGGAGTTTTGTTGTTGGAAGATTTTAAATTACAGTTTCAGTTTCATTACTTGTGATAGGTCTGTTTATATTTTGTAATTCTTCCTGGTTCAGTCTTGGAAAATTGTACCTTTTGAAGAATTTGTCCATTTCTTTGTGGTTGTCCATTTTATTGGCATATAGTTGTTTGTAGTAGTCTCTTATAACCCTTTGTATTTCTGCAGTGTCAGTTGTGATTTCTCCTTTTTCATTTCTAATTTTATTGATGTGTGTCTGCTCCCTTTTTTTCTTGATGAGTCTGGCTAAGGGTTTATCAATTTTGTTTATCTTCTCAAAGAAGCAGATTTTAGTTTTATTGATCTTTGCTATTGTTTTCTTTGTTTCTATTTCATTTATTTCTGCTCTGATCATTATGATTTCTTCCCTTCTACTGACTTTGGGTTTTCTTTGTTCTTCTTTCTCTAGTTGTTTTAAGTGTAGGGTTAGATTGTTTATTTGAGATTTTTCTTGTTTCTTGAGGTGAGATTGGATTGCTATAAACTTCCCTCTTAGAACTGCTTTTGCTGCATCCCATAGGTTTTGGGTCATTGTGTTTTCGTTGTAATTTGTTTCTATGTATTTTTTAAATTTCTTCTTTGATTTCTTCAGTGATCTCTTTTTATTTAGTAGCATGCTGTTTAGCCTCCATGTATTTGTGTTTTTTAGTTTTTTTTCCTGTAATTGATTTCCAGCCTCATAGCGTTGTGGTCAGAAAAGATGCTTGATACGATTTCAATTTTCTTAAATTTTCTGAGGCTTGATTTGTGACCCAAGATGTGGTCTATCCTGGAGAATGTTCCTTGTGCATTTGAGAAGTGTATTCTGCCACTTTTAGGTGGAATGTTCTATAAATATCAGTTAGATCTATCTGGTCTATTATGTCATTTACAGCTTGTATTTCCTTATTTATTTTCTGTTTCAATGATCTGTCCATTGGTGAAAGTGGGGTGTTAAAGTCCCCTACTATGAATGTGTTACTATTGGTTTCTCCTTTCATGGTTGTTAGCATTTGCCTTATGTATTGAGGTACTCCTATGCTGGGTGCATATATATTTATAATTGTTATATCTTCTTCTTGGATTGATCCTTTGAACATTATGTAGTGTCCCTCCTTATCTCCTGTAACACTCTTTATTTTAAAGTCTATTTTATCTGATACGAGTATTGCTACTCCAGCTTTCTTTTGATTTCCATTTGCATGGAATATCTTTTTCCGTCCCTTCACTTTCAGTCTGTATGTGTCCCTAGGTCTGAAGTGGGTCTCTTGTAGACAGCATATATAGGGTTCTTGTTTTTGTATCCGTTCAGCCAGTCTGTGTCTTTTGGTTGGGGCATTTAATCCATTTACATTCAAGCTTATTATTGATATGTATGTTCCTATTACCATTTCCTTAATTGTTTTGGGTTTGTTTTTGTGTGTCTTTTTCTTCTCTTGTGTTTCCTGCTTAGAGAAGTTCCTTTAGCATTTGTTGTAAAGCTGGTTTGGTGATGCTGAATTCTCTTAGCTTTTGCTTGTCTGAAATCTTTTGACTTCTCCATCAAATCTGAATGTGATCCTTGCTGGATAGAGTAATCTTGGTTATAGGTTTTTCTCTTTCATCACTTTAAATGTCCTGCCACTCTCTTCCGGCCTGCAGAGTTTCTGCTGAAAAATCAGCTGATAACTTTATGGGGATTCCTTTGTATGTTATTTTTTGTTTTTCCCTTGCTGCTTTTAATATTTTTTCTTTGAATTTAAATTTTGTGAATTTGATTAATATGTGTCTTGGTGTGTTTTTCCTAGGATTTATCCTGTATGGGACTCTCTGTGCTTCCTGGACTTGGGTGACTATTTCCTTTCCCATGTTAGGGAAGTTTTCAACTGTAATCTCTTCAAATATTTTCTCAGACCATTTCTTTTTCTCTTCTTCTTCTGGGACCCCTATAATTCGAATGTTGGTGCGTTTAGTGTTGTCCCAGAGGTCTCTGGGATTGCCTTCAATTCTTTTCATTCTTTTTTCTTTATTCTGCTCCTCAGTGGTTATTTCTACCATTTTGTCTTCCAGCTCACTTATTCATCCTTCTGCCTCAGTTATTCTGTTATTGTTTCCTTCTAGTGTATTTTTCATTTCAGTTATTGTGTTGTTCATCTCTGTTTGTTCTTTAGTTCTTCTAGATCTTTGTTTAACATTTCTTGTATTTTCTCAATCTGTGCTTCCATTCTATTTCTGAGATTCTGGAGCATCTTTACTATCATTACTCTGAATTCTTTTTCAGGTAGATTGCCCATTTCCTCTTCATTTATTTGGTCTTGTAGGTTTTTACCTTGCTCCTTCATCTGTGACATATTTTTTTGCCATCTCAGTTTTTTTTGTTTGTTTGTTTGTTTTTTTATGAGTGGGATTGTGTTCCTGTCTTACTGGTTGTTTGGCCTGAGGCTTCCAACACTGGAGTTTGTAAGCTATTGGGTAGAGCTGGGTCTTGTTGCTGAGATGAGGAACTCCATGAGACCTCACTCCAGTGAATATTCCCTGGGGTCTGAGGTTCTTTGTTAGTCCAGCGGTTCAGACTCGGAGCTCCCACTGCAGGAGCTTCAGCCCGACCCCAGGCTTGAGAACCAAGATCCCACAAGTGGTTCACTTTGGGGTTCCTCCTGTCTCCTTGGGCATCAGAGTCCCCCACCAGTGGCCGGTAGGTGCCCTAGTTGTGGGAAGTCACTAACTCCACATCTTCCTACACCGCCATCTTGACTCTGCCTCAATAAGTGCTTTTTAATTAATTGATTAGGTGTGAGGATTTTAAAAAGTCTTTTTGATTCCTATGATTTAACTACTTATTTCCAAATAGTTGCATTTTAACTTCTTTGAGTATAAGCCATTGAAGATCTTGCATGGCCTTGACTGACAAGTATCATTGTAAGTTTTGGATTCCAAATCAGGAATTAATAGATAGATGTCAGAGAATGAACTGAAATTGGAGTCCTGACTCTTGATGTAATTAGAGAGCTTGATGAAGATTATTTTGTTTGCAAACCATGAGTATCAGTCCTATTTCCCTGGGCATTCAGCTAAGTTTCATCAACATCATCGCTGCCATTAATATCACCATAAACATTATCATTGGTATATACTTACAGAGCTCCTTTTTCTTGCAAGAAACTTTTCTAGATTCTGGGGATAGATATATAGAGGTATCCTTGAGGTGCTTCCAATCCAAAGGGGCAATCAGGGAAATCTTCTATGTGGAGGTGCATGTAGCCTGGGCCTTCAGGAGGGAGTTTGGAGGAAAGAAGGAGCAGAGTTTGGACTTGTAATATTCTATACAAAGGGAACAGTGTAAGCAAAGGCAGAGACATGTAGAAGTGCATTTTTTAAAAAATCCATGTTTAAAGAAATGTAAGCAGTAGAATTAAGGGTGTTTAAAAGTTGTAACCTACCTGGAATATATTTATGTGGTGTGAGGTAGGGATCTGACTTTATTTTTCTCCATATGGATGGTTAATTGCCCTAACACAATTTAATTAATCTCCAATTCTTTCCCCAATAGTTAAAAATAACATCTTATTTTTATAAAAAATTCCCTTAAATTCTTGGGTCTCATTCTGGATTCTGTTCCATTTCATTGTCCTCTTTCTCTGTACTTGAGCCAGTAGCACATTATTTAAATTCATATACCTTTGTAATATGTCTTGACATCTGGTAGGACAAAGTCTCATTTTTCTTTTTCAAAACAGTTATGGCTATTCTTGCACAATGACTCCTCTGTATGAATTCTAGAACTTGCTAATCAAATTCCCTGAGAAATCATAGGGGGCATGAATGGAATGCCATGAGACATAGAGAGAGTGTAATGGACCATGAGGTTGGTAAAGTAGCTTGAAGGTCAAATAATGGAGGCTTAGATTGTCAAGCCAAGACATGCAGAGCCCACAGCACTTCTGGGCATTTCTAAAGAAGCTGAGCTAACTTCTGGCGTCCTGCCACTCCCCCCCGCTTAAGAAACTTGTCTGCCAAGCCTTGCACGTAGACTGCCACAGCCACAGACTGGCCAGAACACCCATGTCCCCAGAGCCTGCATGGTGGGCTGGAGAGAGAGCTCAGTCTGTGTTAGAAGGCCAAAGAAAGGCTTGTCCATCTTGCTTATTCAGAACTCAGAAGTGACCTGAATCTGAAACCCTGAGGCAGCTCCTTTCTCTCTGTCCTGGTCTTTTCACTGCCTCTGCCCCTTTTCACATGCAGCCCTCCCTGCCATCTGTCACAGTTACAGATGATTGGACAAGGATAAGGAGAGAGAGTCAGCTGCCCGTTGTGTCTTCCCCCGAGGACTAATGTCAGCTCTGGATCAGAAATCATGGGAAGCAACCCTGGCCCTTGGGTGAGGGGAGGGAGTACAAGGGCCCTTCAGACAAGCCTCTGAGGGCGGGCTGCCCTCTCATCCATCCCATTCCATTAGCTATAAGACAGAGACATGTGCGCAGGGAAGTGCCTCTCCTCTGCTTGCCTCTTCAGTTTCTCTTCTTTGGTTTTTTTTTATTTCTTCATCTAACAAGTATTTATTGAATACTTGTTGCCAGGTCCTAGGTAAACAATGTGAACAAAATGGACTTAGTTTCTGTTCTCATGGAGCTTATAGTCTGGTGGGGGTGAAAGCCAGCAACTAACAACCATACACATACTTCTTTTCTCCTCTGCCCTACTCTCCTCCATGCACAGCTCTCCCTCAGGAAGCCTCTTTCCAGAAATGGGTAGAGAGGGGTGGGGGTAATATATCTGCATAAAAGGACTCTAAGCATACCAGTCTGATGGTGGTAGAGTGTAAAGGGTAGTCTGAAAGGGTCTTAAAAATCTTACCTGGGTTCCCATATTTCTGACCCTATCGGGTGCCTCCTATCTCCATTTTTGATGGTCAGATAAATGTCTCATGTCTGAATAACATCCCTCTCTGAATGACATGAACTATAGGAGGATGGAAGAGTTTTTCTGCTCTATACAAGGGAGGGGAGAATGGTGAATACATTCTATACCCAAAGGTGATGGGGAGGAGGACGAAATACTCTGACAGAGGCATCTTGGCTTACCAGAGGCAATCTGCAAAACACATCCTCCCCAGAGGTGTTCCTGGTGTTGGTGACCACGATGTGATGTGGATGGTTGAAATTCTGGGCTAGCTCTGCAGCCAGACTAATCTGAGAGCAAGGGATAGAGCAGTGATGTGGCTTTGAACACAAAGCACAGGCAATCTCATGGGGAAGATGGAGGGGGAAAGAACAATGTAGACCTATGGTGAGGAGTGCCAGAGGGCTGTTGTTCAGAGGGAAAATTATGAAGAACTTTGGGCTGCCCTCTAGAAACCCAAAGATGGAAATCTTTTAATACTTGAATAGAGGCCCATGGAATTTGTTGAAAAACAAACAGCAAACCAGAAGTGTGGCCTTGGGAAAGCCATGGGGCATCAGTCTCTACATTTATAAATAAATAAGTTGTGGTGGGGAAGGTGGGTTGTGGTGCTGAGAGTGGAATTTAATGATTTCTAATGGTTTTTCCACTTTTAACATCATGAGATTCTGTTTTCATCCCCATAGAGCCTATGCCATGTGCCTAGAAATGTGTAGAGGAAAGGTCTTTTTTTTTTTTTTTTAGGTTTACTTTTGGGAGTCTATAGGCTCTTTGAGAAAAATAGGTATCTTTCTAGGAACTTGTATAAAGTTTTATTGGATGAATGAAGGAATGAATGAATGAGGTGAAAAATAAAACATATGAAAAGTTCCCTCTTACCAAGGAACCTACTTCCAGGTTGGAGAGACCAGGTAATACACCTGAAATAGTTAAAGAAGTCTGCTAGACAACTCACCTTCAACTTCTAAATTCTGACTCTACTCCCCACTTCCAGAGTACTGCGGACAGCTCCGTGGTGCTGAAGGTAGAGCTATAATGAAGTGAATGCACTTTCTAATTCAGTGTTCACTGACTCATTTACCCCATAGTCATTCATTCAAGGTCTATTATGTGCAGGCAGCATCTAGGTACAGTAGGGAAGAAGAAGACTTTGAGTATTTTAAAGTTGAAGATAACCTTAGGGGAAACCACCAAAACCTGTTACAACATAGGTTTCCAAGAAAAACAAGAAAGAAAACACAAAAGAAAGACAATTTCAGTTTAGAAAGTTGAATTCAGAATGAGTAGGAAACTTTCCATAACAGATACCATTTATTGAGCAACTACTATAAACCAGGGTCTGTATGTTCATTCTTTCTAAATAGTTCTGTAAGATGGGAGCCCAGAGAGGGTATGGGTCTCAAATCACATGGCTTGAAAGTAGGAGCAGGATCAAGACCCATACCTGTTTCCCTCTAAAGCCTGGGGTCTTTCTAAATTCTCATGACTCCCCCTATGAGGCCACTACAGAGGAAGCAACATTCCAGTCTGCACACAGCTTACTCAAGCGTATGAGGGAAAGACCAGCTCCTCTGCTCCCTTTCCTCCTCTATGTGTCTCCTTGCCATCTTGGCCCTGGAACATTACCAACTGGTGGTGAGAGGGAGCAGAGAGTCCCCAGAATTATTTGAGATGCGTGAGGTGTATTAGATCTTTCAGTAGCATAATAGTTTCTCAACTCAAATAAGCCTCATCAGGAAGGTAGGTAATTAGCTCACAGGACTAGGAAGTTTAGGTATAAGTATAGATCCAGGTTCAGATATGCTGACTCAGTGGTGGGGGAGGGGGGGTAGAGGGAAGGAGGAGAGGATGTTTATCGCATGATGTCATCATGACTCTGCCCCTTCCTCTAGCCCTCATTCTCTGCTTTGCTTTATTCTGAAGACAGGCTCTCATTTGACGACAAGATGGCTGTCAGGAGTCCCAGAATCACACCATCTCTGATTTGCAGCACCAGCAGAAAAATACCTTCTTTCCCAATATCCATGTATCAATCGCAGGTAAGATTCTGATTGGCCCTGCTTAGGTCATGGGCATATAATCTTATTGATCAGCCTGAGTCTCATGGCTTCACCTGTTGGGAGTAGAAGGGCAAACAGGGCATGAGAATGACGGCTCAAATGCTGAAGTGAGGGAGGACCTTCCTAAAGGACCAGAAGAAAGATGATGGGGAATCAGACTGGACAATAAAAATGTTAAGTAGAAACACACAGCCCCAGGCAGTTAGGTCAGGTAGTCTCTAGGGGTCTTATCTTCTGAGAGGGAAGTGGGGAGGCTGTGAGAAACAGGGCTCAGGAAAGCTGAGCAGCCCTACTCAGTGGGCTCTTTGGGATAAAATGTAGTTCTGGTTTCTGTTTTTATTCTGCAGAGCTCACCTTTATGAGGCAGAAAACAATATCCACAAAAACAATAACCCCTATCTTTATCCAATTCTCTGCAGTTTACCAAAGTCTGTCTTACCATCTCCTCAGAGCCTCATAACAACTCTGGCAGGTAGTAAGAGCACGTGTCACTTCCCTATTTTACAGGTGAGGAAACTGAGGCTCTGAGATGCTAAATGATCTGTCCAAGGTCTCTCAAGTTAGTTAAGTTGCAGAGTCCTGACTGTCAACCAGCTCTCCAGTATACAGGATTAATTACAGTCCTTTGGAAAAAAAACAAAAAACAAAAATACCCCCAAAACCTCCAGCATGAACAAGATTGGTAAGTGATGAGGAGAAATCTCACTGGCCAGACAAAAAGCTGCAGAGGGAACAGATCTGCCAGTTGGAAAGGCAAAAACAGGAAGCTTGGCCCGATCCCCCAAGAAAAGAACAAAGAAATAGCCAGAATTTATAGGTGTGAGAAGAGAAAAATCAAAGAAAGGAATGAGATGCAACCTAAAAACACATAAAAGGAAATAGAAAAACATTCTTTAAAATACACTAGGAACAAGAGGAAGATAAGGGGGAATGTTTCTTCCTAATAGATGATGAGGGAAAGCTGATAATAGATGACACCAGAAATGTATAGGTTTTTAATGCTTTATTCCTCGGGTAGCTGGAACAAACTGCATACAGACCAGAGGCAAGAAAAAACAATTGGAGAGTAAAAGGTGAAGGGAAAGAGGCTGCATGGAACTAAAGATCTGGGATGAGGATGACAAGGAACCTAGACTATCAAAGCTGGAGGGGCCCTAGATGTCATCCGTCCCCACCTCTCATTTTACAAACAATAAAACTGAGGATCGGTGACTGGGGAGTGAGCTGCCCAAGGTCACCCAGTTGGTATTAGAAGAGTCAGACTCTGGCTCTTGGTTCAGTGGGATTTTCTGGCACCCTTGGGAGATGGAGAGAAGGGGAGGGAGAGTGATGGATAAACCAAGACATATAAAACCTAGTATGAGAATTAGGCAAATGCACATATAACCTTGATTGAAGGAAGGTGAAAAGCAGGACTTGGGGAGGGTCAGGGATACAAGGTAAGGAGGAAGCTGCCTTGACATCAGGGTTCAAGTCTGGCTGTTGCTCTGGTCTCTGGTCTTCTGGAGGGTCTCTGGATCACTGACTGTTGTCTGGTGCTTGGATGCTCGCTGTCTTGCTTCATCTCTTGCATCAGTTTTATGTGGCCACAATAATGCTAACAAACTACTCCAATATTCAGTGTGTTAAAAACAATAAGTACTTGTTTAGCTTATTATGGTCAGTGACTGGGCTTAGCTGGAAGGTTTTCTTATTCTGGATTCTTCTGCATTTGTGGGGTGGTTGGCTTGCTGTCGGCTGATCTAGGATGGCTATGACTGGATGGCTTGGATGACTGCAATGAATGGAGTGACTCAGCTCTCTGTCAAGTGTCCACACAGAATATGTCAAGCCCAGACATATTCTCATGGCATGGGAGAGGTACATGTCCACAAGCCTGATCACACAAGGAATGGAAACACACAGCCAATTTTCAAGTTTCTGCTTGCAAATATTGGCTAACATTTTGTTGGCTAAAGCAAATTACATGGCCAAGTCCAGAGTCAGAGTGGGCAGGACTACAAAATTACAGGTTAGGGGGTGTAATTCAGCAAGACCATTAACTGGAGCTATTAGCACAATCAGTCTACCACCAGGCCTCCATTCTCAGGGTCTTTGTTCTGTTGCCTTATTCTACTTCTCACCATTTTGGTCCTGCTGGGTGAGCTTGGGACAGCTTGGGACAACAAACTGAGTCTTGTACGTTGGTTCTGTGCAGGTAGACTTTTGGATGTCTCCATCTAGGCTGAGTTTGTCTTTTCTAGGACAGTGAAGAAGACACTGCATGCCAAAACCTGTCTGCTGCTGCCAGTCTCAGAAGCAGTACGCTCTAAAAGCTCTTTAACTGGAAACCCCTAAACCCGTGGGCATTCATCAGCTGCTATTACTTCCAAGCCTTCCCTGCCCATGGACACTTGTCAAGGAGAAGCCAGGTAGGTCCTCTGCAGCCTTTATCCTATGTCCATTCCACCCTGGGCTCTGTCCCCGGAGAGGATGTTATGGGCTGAATTCTGGTCCCCTCAAATTCATGTGTTGAAGTCCCCTGGCACCGCACAATATGACTGTATTTGGAGACAGAGCGTTTGAAGAAGTAGATAAATTAAAAGGAGGTCATTAGTGGGGGCCTTAATCCAATGTGACTTGGGTCCTTGTAAGATGAGATTAGGACACAGACACTTACTAGCATAGCAGAAAGGCCATGTGAGGACATAGGTAGAAGATAGTCATCTATAAGCCAAAGAGAGAGGCCTCAGAAAAAAACCAACCCTGCTAACACCTAGATCTCAAACTTCTGGCTTCAGGACCATGAGAAAATAGATTTCCACTGTTTAAGCCATCCAGTCTGTGGTACTTTGTTTGGGCAGCCCTGGGAAACTAATACAGAGGGAGAAACCCAGTCTTGGATGTTTGACTAAAGATATCAGGATGCTTGGAGATAGTCCTCCCTTCAATAAGGTAGCTCCAGACCCCAAGACACGGAAGCACTCAGTGGAGATACCATTCTGTGTGAGACCACCTCCTAGTTTCCTTTCTGAAGACTGCGCATGTCCTGACCATGCTACTTGATGAGCCCCTGTCAGAGCTGACCTCTGATTCCCTCAGACAAGGCTAAGGTTCCCTCGGTTCTGGCCCCTCTGCCTTCTCCTGCCTGGCCCTGCACCCACTTCTGTCCCTCCCCTCCTCTTCCCCATCAGGCCAGTTCAAGCGGTTCTTCATTTCCTGGCCTGGGATCCTATTGCTGGGAGATCAGGTCTGGACTTTCACGAATTTAGAATGTCAAAGCCCATTCTCTCCTTTCTATCACCCTCAACAATATATACTTTGATCTTTTTTTTTTTTTGGAAAGAAAAATATTAGTGCCCCTATAATTTGAGAAAGGAGGGAAAGTATGTTTCATTACAAGGCAATGAATAAGGACCTGTGTTCAGTTCTGAGGCAGGAAAATAGCCTGTCAAAGGAAGCTTTGATTGGATGTTGAGGCACAGTTTAGATGGCAAGAGATGAGCTGGCAGCTGGGAGAGAGTCAGGTGGCCACTGTACTGCGGGGTGAACAGAGCCCTGGGCTGAGAGTCAGAAGACCCAGTTCTGAATCTGCTTCCATCAGTCAAGCCTTGTTCTTATTGAGTATGAGGCTGTGTGCCACTTTGCCGGGCGCTGAGAATACAGAGGTGAATATGGCAGACCTGGCCCTGCCCTCATGGGGCAACCACTCTTTTTCAACATGGCACTGGACAGTTGGTTCATGCCAGAGCCTCAGTTTCCCCATCTCTAAAACGAGAAGTCTGGACCATGATTTTTTTTTTTTTTTTTTTTTTAATTAATTAATTAATTTATTTATTTTTGGCTGTGTTGGGTCTTCGTTTCTGTGCAAGGGCTTTCTCTAGTTGCGGCAAGTGGGGGCCACTCTTCATCGCAGTGCGCGGGCCTCTCACTATCGCGGGCTCTCTTGTTGCGGAGCACAGGCTCCAGACGCGCAGGCTCAGTAGTTGTGGCTCACGGGCCTAGTTGCTCCGCGGCATGTGGGATCTTCCCAGACCAGGGCTCGAACCCGTGTCCCCTGGGTTGGCAGGCAGATTCTCAACCACGGCGCCACCAGGGAAGCCCCTGGACCATGATTTTTAATGTCCTTTCCTGCTTGAACATTCCGTAAGGGCTGTCTCTCAGGTATGAGGCGTTGAGGACTAAAACTTCTAAAAATGGGAAGGGAGGGATGAACCCAGAAACATTCCTAAGAATGAATTAGCTCCTTAGCTATGGGGAAGGAGTAAATCTGAAGAGGCAAAGATGTCTGAGATTTTTAACCTGAAGGCGTTATCCACAAGGAAAATGGAAATTAGGAAAGGGACGAAGATGATTGCTCGCCCAAATTAGACTATTTTCTGTATTTTTATTTATACAGGCAAACGGATCAAAACTATGTTTTTCTCCAAGGAGAGAGGAATAAACTATATGAATGAAAAGGAGTGTGGGGGAGGTGAGGGAAGTACCCAGTGTCTATCTATTCATACGGATGAAAAAGACCCAGAGGTCCTAGTAGAGAATAAGCTGACTCCGAACCAGAAATCAGGACTGCTATAGAAAACAATCGCAATGTGGTGGTGCAATGACAGATGGGAATTGGATATCAAGGGATCTTTCCCTATGGGCACTGGAGGCCACAGGCCTGGAGAGGAAAACTGCCAGGTCATTGCACCATCCTTGGGGGATTGTGAGCCTGAAGCGACATCCTTCTAAACAAACACTTTTTCATCTTCTGAGGGAGCTGAGTGCTTGGTAAACCAGCCAAACCGTAGTGTCTACCATTTAGTCAACTCAATAAACGTTATTGTAGTACCTTCCATGTGCCAGGCAACAAGCTAGGTGCGGAGGAGGCAGAAATGAATGAGTGAAGCTTCCTGTTTAAGAAATTAGAGTAGAGGCCGAGTGGGGAGGCAGCCACATGGCTGAGCCTAATGCAGGCAGCCTGTGACTTGTGCTTAAAACACTGTTGTTAGCAAAGTGCTGGTGATGAATTCTGATGGCTCAGCTCTGGGAAGACCTCATGGAGGAGGTGGCATTTGAGCTGGGCCTTATGTGCCATCCACGTCGGAAGAGGTAAGCTAAATGTAGGGACTTATGGAGGCATCATCTGCAGACTTTGGCAGGAGGAGAAGGGTGGAGGGTGGATTGGGGAGTGGAGAATGTTCTGGACCAAGGATGTGATTGAATTTGGAGGTGGCTTGGGAGGGCGGGGATCTCCTAACATGACCTTGGATGTCTAAACACCCATACAGGCCATAACCAGATATACTGATTTAATTCAGAACTAAGTGGGGCCACCATGCAGAGGATGGGAGAAGCTACTTTGGTGAGGAGTGGGGAGAGTCAGTGAGCGGGGAGGTGAGGGAAGAGGCAGTTACAGCCGGCGGGAGGATGTGGGAGGTTTCAGAGCCAGAGGGACAGGGCGCTGATGAGCTGCTTGGTCAGTGAAGCAAGGAAAGGAGCTGGGATGGCAGCTGAAAAGATCCGTGGGGTCAGAGGAGGAGGGCGGCAGTAAGCTGCCTGGGAGATCTTAGTTCCTACCTACGCTGCCCCGCCTGAGCCTGGGGCTGGAGGTGAGGGGGACGCAGGCTTTCCAGGACCTACACAGAGGGGCTGTGGGCCAGCTCCAGGCCTCTGAGCAGCGTGGGGAGTGATCAGACTGTACCACACACAGCTGAGCTTCTGAGGCAGTGCTGCTGACCAGATGCAGGCTGCTTACCTGGCAGATATCACAGACAGGGAACAGGTGCGAGCCCAACCCCCCTACAGCTCCCCTGGCTTCCTCCTTTAGAGCCTGCCTCCTCTTTCCTCCTCTCCTCCCTTCTTCCTCCTTCTCATCCTCCCTATCACCTCCCTTCCTTTCAACAAAAATTTATTAAGCATTTATTACATTTGCCCTAGGCTTTTTTTTTTTCTGCATAGAGCCTTAGAGATCCTTTTAAAGAGGAAACACCCAGGCTCAGTTATAGTTACACTAGCCTGGTTCCCTGTCCAGAGTTTTTGCAAGACCCTGCCTGCACCCTGTATCCAGGCAGGGTAAACCTTGTTGGCTGCTCTATTCTTATGCCCACTCCCCCAACTGATGGCATGCCAAAGGGGATTTGAGGTAGGGGTCTCAAGTTCTTGGGCAAAGTCCTCTCCCTACACAAGCTTATTTTCTTCTCAGCCATAATTATCTTCCTAATGTCAATCTTACCTTCTTTCTCCCAGGTGCTTTACTTCCTGGCCTTCTCACATAGTTCTGAGAGAAAGCTGGAGGGTTCAGCTGGGAAGGTTATTAATAATAATAACGGCTATCACTTATTGAACGGTTATAATAACGTCAGGCATTAAGTTAAACAAGTAAGTGTATTTAATCCTTACAACAAGTTGGTAAGGTAGATATTATTCCCCCCATTTTTCAGATGAGCACACTGAGGCTCAGAGAGGTTAAGTTAACTTGTCCAAGGTCACACAGCTACTAAGTGGCAGAGCTCATATTCCATTCCAGGTTTACCTGATTCTGAACCTGTGCTAATAAATCCCACTTTAGACTGATCTCTTTAGTCTTTAAACAAAAGCCTCAGAGGCTTTGTGTCTCACCTGTGATGAGAGAGCAGATGGCGCCTTTCCTTCAGACCCATGTCCCCTCCCCTGTGAGTCGAGGCACCTTTAGTTCCAGCACCATCCACACCCTAATGCATCCAGTTTAGCTTTATTACCTACATGGGGAGGTCATTTCACCGCCAGCTTTTCGGAGCGAGGGGAGCAAAGGTAATTTGGCAGCAAAAAGGACAGAGCTCAGACACATAGAACACCCGAGTACAAGGGCAAGGGAGGGAGTTGGTTCCATTTTTCAATCCTGGTGACTTTATTGGCAGGACAAGGTAACCAAGCGTTGCCAAAGCTAGTTCATCAACCTCCTGCACTTTCCTCTCCGGCAAGAGCTGAAGCTTCCATCCTGATAGAAGCTGGTTGGCGTCCCAGGGGCAGCTGCTGGCTCCTGTCATGAGTCTGCTACCTCCTCTCCCTCCAAAGCCCTCGGTTTCCTTCTTTGATAATCCAGAGATGATGATAACTAGGATATGTACAGCAATCTAACACTTACGGTGCATTTTCATAGGCGTCATCTCATTTCCACCTTAGTAATAAGGCCCTATTTCTGGAGTGCTTTGTGGCCCTGAAAGGCCTAGACTACATTCTGAAATGCTGCTCCCCAGCTCTTTTCCTGGGTTCAAGTCTTCATCTGTCGCCTTAGCCAGGTTTGAACCCCAAATCCTAGCTCCTGCCCCAAAATAGACCCTGTTACCTGGGAGGGAAATGGTACTACCTGGATTTAAGATATGGAGAGACTGACACCCAAAGAGATTGTGTCTTGAGTGAGGGTACACAGCTATTAAGTAGAGAAGCCAAGATTCAAGCCCGGGGCACTCTCTACTACACTGTGCTCTCTCCATGCCTGTAGGCCGCCCCCCTGCCCCGGGGGCGGCGGCCGTGGTGGGGGGGACAATATTTGAACTGGGCCATGGTGCACAAGCAGGATTTTGATGGTGAGGTTGTGTGTGTGAAAGCCGTGAATGTGGGACAGTGCGTGGCACACACAGCTGGAGGACAGACGAGGTTAGGGATGTGGTAGGGACATGGGGGCCCACTTCGAGGGTCTTTCCTACCATGTTAATGATTTTGACCCTCATTACAGATATGGCCAATGGGGAGCCACTGGAATTTGGAGGCAGGGAGTAGGATCATCTAATCTGGGCTTTAAGGTAGGTGGAATTTCTGAGGGAATTATCTGACACTCCAAGGAAAACGCTGGCACCAGTCCTTGGAGAATCAGATGAAAGAATTAAAGTTGAATCTAGTGGTTTTATCCAGTGAGAATATCTTTGGAGCTGGGGTCAGTCTGAGGCTTCTTGGTCAACAGGGATGTGGTCCTTCCCTGGGCCAGGGCAGGGGGCTGAGGGGCTGTCTCATGGGGCACTGGGAGAGGATGGGTTCACTGGGTTCCCATCAGCTGAAAGACCAGGTGTCAGGACTTCAAGAAGGAGCCATAGGGGTGAGAAAAATTACTTTCAGGCATCAGGTTCCATGGGGGCAGCTGCCCATGGATTTGGGGAAAGGGTCTGGGACTCTGGGGGCAGTGCCAAGTGGACTCTGTGGAACTCCCCCTGGCAGCCCGGGGCCTGGTCTCCCATGATCTTCCGAGGAACAGGGGGAAGGGCTCTGTCCTTCGACATGGGATCCCTTGAAGGAGGAGGCTCAACAGATCCCAGGATTCTAGCCCCTTGGAAGAGGATGTGGCTGAATCTCCCAGGTCAGGACTATGTGCCCGGGATTCGGGTCCTGGGCTTCAGTTAGACAATCACCCAAATGCAGGCAGGTTCTTGGCTGGGGAGCTGGAGACAGTTTTGGATTCTTTCTCAAAGTTTCCCATGCCGGCCTCCCCACCCCACCTCCGGTCACTGCCTGCTGGGTCCTATGCTCCAGCCACACTGGCTGCTTTCCTTCCTCTAACTCCTTGTTCCCCTCCCTCCAGGGGATTCACACAGTCTCCCCAACCTATCCCTTTCCCCTCATTACGCCTACTTGTCCTTTGATCCTTTGGGTCTTGGCCTAGACCCACTTCTTCATGGGGGACTTGCCTGACTCCCCAGACTGGGGCTAGGCCCCCTGCCTGGATCTCATAGCTCCCTGTATGTCCTTATCATAGCACCTTTTTGCAGCGTGCGATTTACAGGTGTATGTGTGTGTGTGTGGTTTTGTCTCATGTCTGTCTCCTCCGCTAGACTGCACGCTTCCTGAGCGCAGCCGCTGTGCCTGGTGTGCTCACTACTATCCCCGGTGCCTGGCACACGTGGGCACTCAGAAGGGTTAGCTCTCTGCGGTCAGCGCTTCCTGCCGTTGCACCAAGTCAGCCATGAGACTGTGCTGCGCCATCGTATTAGCCTTGGACCTGGGGGCCTGCTGGGGCCAGGGGCTCGGGCATCAGTGGGCCAGCAGGACCAGCACAGCCCCTAGTGAAGTGTGAAGATCCCTCAGGGGGCTTTGGGGCCATTTCAGAGCATTCTAGGTGCAGTCACTCAGTCACTCAAGAGACTCATTCTTCCTAAGCACGTTTCTTTCACGGTTGCCCTCCAGCCGACCAAAATCTCTTTTTTGCCAATTTTCTCCTATAACATCATCCAATAAGAATGCTCTAAGGTGCTGCTGTGATTATTATCAAGATTGTTGAGAAGTTCAGAGTTTTCCAAGCAACTCTAGAGCCTTCCTTTTATTTGATACAAAGACCTATGAGGTCAGAAGGGCAAGTATTTCATCCCCACTTGACAGGAGGGGAAAATGAGACTCAGAGAGTGATGTGACTTGCCCTGGTCACAGGTTTGTAAGAGAGAGCAAGTCTGGAACCTTGGTTTTCTTACTCCTGGGGCTAGACCCCTTTTCCCTGTGTCCACGATGCCTTCACTGGAGGTGATCGTCATCGGGACATACCTTTCCCTGTCCTCAGGCTCCCAGTTCAACTCATCTTTGAATCCAGGGCAGTTGTTGTTTGACAGAAGAGAGACTGTCCACCCAAATGAAACTAACATCTTGGGGGCACACCCTGTGTGCCAGGCACAGTGCTGGGGCTGCCGTGCTTGTACTCCTTCCTGCCTTCCATCTTTGTTACTCCTTCAACAATCCCGTGAAGTAGGGCCAATGCTGGAAAATCATTTTGCAGAGAAGAAAATTGAGGACTAGAGAGGGTGAGTGACTTGCACAGCTGGGATTCAACTCCCTTTACATTGGACTCCAAAGCCCACGGGCTTTCCACATCCTCACTTTGCTTCTCATTACCATGTTCTCTGGGAAGAACCCTTGAGAAGATGGAATGCAGATGTTGGGTACCAGTTGTCTTGAACTGGAGGCAGGAGTCAGCTACTCCAAGAGATGTGATTCGGTTCTTCATCCTCTCGACAGGTTTACAGATAAACCGAACAAGGAGGATTTTTCCCCAGCTGTTACCTATCTCTTCCTGTACAGGTCAGGCTGTACCCAGAGACCAGAAAGTTTATTTAGAAGCTTCAAGAGTGTCTGCCCCCGAAAGAGATATGAGCAAGCGATGGGGCATTTGTCAAAGGTAAAACACAGGAGAGAAGAACAAAAAGTCGGTGGGAAGCAGGGAGAGGAAATAGGAGTCAAGGGGATGGTGGACGACAGAGAAAGACAGAATGACTCAGGAAGAGGGATGGGTGCCCTGGGGGAGGGGTTGGGAACAGGACTGGAGCTGCAATTTGTGAATTTTACAGATAAATCTTGGTTCTTTCAGCAAAGCTTATCTGTAATGGGCTCAGCTCGCTGAGGCCCCATCTCCTGTAGGCATAAATCATTTTCTAATTTATAACATGAATAATTGATTTTGCCTCTGTAGCCTCAACAATAAATCTCCCGATCACACATGCATAAGAAAATAATAATAATGAAAACGATCAGGATATGCTGCCATCGATTAACTGTGAGAGGGGCCCCTTGACTCACAATTCATGTTTTAAGTATTCCAGGTGGCACCAGGCTCACAAGCCACTTCTGCCCCTTGCCCCTGGGTTCGGCCTGCCACTAGTGGGGAATGGATAAGGCAAGGGGAGGGGGAGTAAGGGCTGAGAGGGGAGGGAAGGCCAGGTCTGGCCATGGCGGGCCATGGACAGGATTAAGTCAAGTGCTTCCTCAATGGTTATTATTCATTTACCAGCTATTTACTGAGTATCTGTTACCTGGAAGGTCCCAGGCAGGTGTTGTCCAGGGCAGAGCAAGACCTGGTATTTGGCTTCAAGGAGCTTATGATCCAGTTAAAGGGCAAAGCATGGAACACGCGATTTGGTGTTCAGGAGGGACTGAATTCAGGGGAAAGGGTTCTGCTGTGGTCATCCCCAAGCCAGGAGCACTGTAATCCTCCCCACTGAGTCCTGCAGATTCTGTCTCCACGGGCCCTGGCATCCATCCCCTCCCCTCCATTCCCCACTACAGCCTCTGTCAGGGCTCTGTCATCTTTCTGCCGGCATCACAATGACCTCCTAAATGGCTGCCCTGCATCCCTCCTGCCCCCTGCCCCCGTCCATTCTCCTGTAGCGAGAGTGGTCTTTAACCTGACAGGTGGGCTTCCCACAGGCCCCTGGCTTCAATACCTCCCCCTCCGCCCCCCAGCCTCTCCAGCCTCATCTACCAGGACTCCTCTCCTCTGTCAGCTCAAGCCATATTCAACTTGTAAAAAATGTCCAAGGGTGTCGTGTTCCTCTTTGCAGCCTCAGACCTTTTCCATGGGTCCCCTCTACCTGGAGTGCTCTTCCTCCCCACCCCTGCACCTCCTCACCCATCCTTA
Source organism: Eubalaena glacialis (assembly GCF_028564815.1). Taxonomy (NCBI): domain Eukaryota; kingdom Metazoa; phylum Chordata; class Mammalia; order Artiodactyla; family Balaenidae; genus Eubalaena; species Eubalaena glacialis. Next base: position 30,538,172 of record NC_083716.1, on the reverse strand, counting down.
GGTTCAGCTGAAATATCTTCCCTGCCTCAGCCTGGTATGAAGTCCCTGATAAGCACCCCTACCTACCACACCTGGCACTTCTCTTTCATGTCACACATGACATTGGAAACTTGCTGTTCAATACGTTTCCTTTCTGTTGGTGATAAAGTTAATGAGGCCAAGATCCATATCTTTTTTGTTTGCCACTGTTTCCTCAAGACGCAGTCTAGTGCATGGCGCATAGTAGGTGCTTGGTAAACGCTTGTTGAATGAATAAATAAATGATCTTCCTGCCTCCAACCTATTTCCTTTCTGGATCATCCTATATAGAATAACTTTTTGTGTGTGAACATCATGGCCAGACTTTTCTGTTCAGGAATTATCACCCGTTGCCAGTGCCTGTGTGTGACATCCAAATATCCCAGCCTGGCCCTGACGGCAGCAACCTGTCCTACTCGGTCATTCCAACTTCCTGTCTCACGAGTCCTCTCAGTGGGCTCTCTGCTCACTTCCTGAAATACACTCATCCTTCATGACTTGGCTCGGATGCCAACTCTAGTTTGGCACTGTTTCTTTGCTTAAAAACTTCTGATGGTTCCCCTTTGCTACTGAATGGAAGGGGAGGAATTGAAGTGTTTTAAGTGGAAAAGTGATGTGCGCAGATTTGGGTTTGGGGTTGATTGTTCCGAAAGTGTCATGAGGGATGGGTCTGAGGGGGAGGGGACTGAAGGGAGGCAGGCCTTTCACTCTGGTCATGACCCTAGCCCACCCCTCAGATCCGGGGAGCCAGGGGCCTGCTTCGGGCCTCACGGTGATTCACCACCAGACTTGCATTTATACCCAGTCAATGCCAAGGCTGCTGCCTTTCTATCCACAGAGTTACGCTGCTAATCCAGCCCCTGGGACTGTGGTTTCCCAGCTCCCTGGATCCTTGGCCTGAATCCCAGGGTCTCCCTTACAATGGAGCCTAAAAATAGAAGCTTCTCCTATAGTGTAAGGGAAGAGGCAAAGGACCCAGGCAGGGTTTGAATAGACAGACGTGACACCGGGAGGGCTCTCTGGAGAGCATGGGGACCGGCCCAGGAGGCTCTGAGTGTGAGAGGGAGCAGAGGCCGGGCCTTCTGGCAGGAGACACAGTGTCCCTGATGGCAGGGAGTGGCTTCCCTTTCCTCACCTGCCCACGACCCCTCTTCCTACGCCTCTCCTGGCTCTGAGCCCAGGCCTTGGCCAGTGCCCTGTCCTCATCCCCAGGGAGGGCTCGCACAGCCATCACACCAACACAGGAACATCAGGGAGAGCTAAGGAGCCACCAAACCAAAGCCAAACAGGGGGGAAGAGGCTGGGGTGCGGTGGCAGGGGAGGGAGGGATGGCTCTGGGAATCTGAAGTGACTGACCACCATCCTGAGCGACACACAGCTCTTTCTGGATGACAGTCCGTGGACATCACTGCTCCCACCCGAGGGTCACTGAAAATGCCCTAGATGGGCCCATGGGTCAGGAGGACTGCACCACAAAGACCTTGGAAGGTTCCCATTCCGATGTATGATTCTAGACAAGTTGCCTTCCTGAATCATAGTTTCCTCATATTTACAATGATAATTTTTTTTTAAAATATTTTATTTTTATTTATTTATTTTTTGGCTCTGTTGGGTCTTCGTTTCTGTGCGAGGGCTTTCTCTAGTTGCGGCAAGCGGGGGCCACTCTTCATCGTGGTGGGCGGGCCTCTCACTATCGCGGCCTCTCTTGTTGCGGAGCACACGCTCCAGGCATGCAGGCTCAGTAGTTGTGGCTCACGGGCCCAGTTGCTCTGCGGCATGTGGGATCTTCCCAGACCAGGGCTCGAACCCGTGTCCCCTGCATTGGCAGGCAGATTCTCAACCACTGCGCCACCAGGGAAGCCCGATAATTTTTTAAATAGTAGGGTTCTAATTTTTTTTTAAAAACTGAGGTTTAACTCACATGTAATAAATCACACAACTCTTAACTGTACAGTTGATGAGTTTTTACACATGAGTACACCCATGTAACCATCACCCAGGTCAAGACACAGAACATTGCCAGTGCTCTCCAGGGCTCCCTCTGGCTCCTTCCTAGTCAGTACCACCCATCTACCCACCCCTGCTCCACCAAGGGGAACCACTATTTCTGATTTCTATCATTATAGATTAGGTAGATGTATTTTTTAAATTTATACAAAATCATACGGCATGTGCTCTTTGGTGTCTGGATTTTTTCCCTTGGGGAAAGGGTCTTGTAAGAATAAAATGAAACAGTCCATATCAAAGGACCTAGGATGGTACCTGGCATCCTGTAGGCACTCCATGAATATCCAAGGAGATGGGGTGGTTTGAATCAGAAAGACCTGGCTTCGAAACCAGCTCCATGTCTTGCCAGCTTTGTAATATTCTGAGCCTCAATTTTTCCATCTGTCAAAGGGGATAATAATTGCTACCTCACAGGGTTGTCATAGCCATTAAATGAGATAGAGAAGGTGTAGTACGTGAACAGTAAGTGCCCGATAAATGTCCGTTTTGTGCTCCTCCCAACTGTGGTTCTGAAGCCAAAGCCCCAAACTGTTCAAGAGAGCCGGGTACTTTGTTATATTCCAGTGGTTTTCAAATTGCATTTCTTGGAACCTTAGAGCTCTGCGGTCATGAATCAGAGGCTGAGGGAAAGGGGGAGGAGAACAGGGGAAGAAGGGAGCTTAGCAGATGGGGTTGGGGTTTTCTACCCCGGTCAACCAGAGCAGCTCTGCCCTCAACTGTTTGATAAGTTGGGGGATGGCATTTGCAAACAGTGTTCTGCTTCTAAAAAGGGTTTGAAAACCACTATTGTATTCTATAACCACAGAGTATTGCCCATCATGCCCGCCAGATGTTGTATAAACGGAAGAACAAATGAGAACATATCCATGCTAATTGGTTAGACCTTCCCGAAAACCTCTCCAGACAAATGTCCTACACTTCAGTGAAAGGACACCGTTTAAGATGCCACCAGAAATGAATGAAGCAGTTTCATTTTTGTTTTGCTCAAGTATAAATTGCTTTCAAGGGATATCTACATACCTATTTATTTTATGAGCTGTAATAAAAGAATCAAGTTAAATTTTAAAAGAAAAGCCTTCATGATCCTATCCTTTTAATATGGCAACTATGAAACACATTAAAAAAAGAAAACAGTGGGTATCTGTTGTTTTTGTCTGACAAGCAAGCATTTGCCCCTCTTCTTCTGGTACCAGCATCTCATTTTTTCCTCTGTGGAACCATTCCTTTCCCACTCTTGGTCCTTGTGGGATAATCTGGTTTTAAGAATACACATATGACCCAGAACTGGTCATTCATGAATTCCAACCACTTGACCATGGTGATCGTTTAGGGAAGGGTATCACATAAGACAGCCAATGACAGTCCATCTTGGGGCTTTTGTTGAAACTGATGGGAAAGTAAAGCTCTCTTTTCCATTGGATTTGAAGATTGAGTGGCTGGGGACCACCATGTTTGGAAGACTGGCTTGAGAGTGAAGAGAAAGCAAAGGAAAAGACCTGAGAGATCAAGAAAGGCCAGGTCCCGAACATATTATTTCAGCCCCTGGATCCAGGTATGCCTGAAACAAGACCTAACTGTGTGTGTTTTAATCACTGAGACAATAAATTATTTCTTCTGCCTTAAGGATTTTTTTCACCTGCCACCAAAAAGTCCTGCTTAATATACAAGTAGATCAAAGCTGAATCATGTAAGTGCCTTTCCTTTCAAAGCTGTCACCTTGGGAAGCAACACTTACTCCAAAGTAGTTTTCAGAACTTTTCATTGAGACAACACTTGTATCAATACAATGAGAATGGCATCTCCTTACTTTATGTTGTTGTGAGGGAGGAGAAGAGTTTTCTGTTTGATCACTTAGTTTGTTCACCAGACAATTTTTTTGGTAACATCTGTATTGGAGTATAATTGCTTTACAATGTTGTGTTAGTTTCTGCTGTATAACAAAGTGACTCAGCTGTACGTATACATATATCCCCATATCCCCTCCCTCTTGAGCCTCCCTCCCACCCTCCCTATCCCACCCTCCCTATCCCACCCCTCTAGGTGGCCACAAAGCACTGAGCTGATCTCACTATGCTATGCAGCTGCTTCCCACTAGCTATCTAGTTTACATTTGGTAGTGTATATATGTCCATGCCACTCTCTCACTTAGTCCCAGCTTACCCTTCCCCCTCCCCGTGTCCTCAAGTCCCTTCTCTACATCTGCGTCTTTATTCCTGTCCTGCCCCTAGGTTCATCAGAGCCATTTTTTTGTAGATTCCATATATATGTGTTAGCATATGGTATCTGTTTTTCTCTTTCTGACTTACTTCGCTCTGTATGACAGTCTCTAGGTCCATCCACCTCACTACAAATAACTCAATTTTGTTTTGTTTTATGGCTGAGTAATATTCCATTGTATGTATGGGCCACATCTTCTTCATCCATTCATCTGTTGATGGACACTTAGGTTGCTTCCATGACCTGGCTATTGTAAATAGTGCTGCAATGAACATTGTGGTACATGTGTCTTTTTGAATTATAGTTTTCTCTGGGTATATGCCCAGTAGTGGGATTGCTGGGTCATATGGTAGTTCTATTTTTAGTTTTTTAAAAGGAACCTCCATACTGTTCTCCATAGTGGCTGTATCAATTTACATTCCCACCAACAGTGCAGGAGGGTTCCCTTTTCTCCACACCCTCTCCAGCATTTATTGTTTGTAGATTTTTTGATGATGGCCATTCTGACTGGTGTGAGGTGATACCTCATTGTGGTTTTGATTTGCATTTCTCTAATGAGTAGTGATGTTGAGCATCCTTTCATGTGTTTGTTGGCAATCTGTATGTCTTCTTTGGAGAAATGTCTATTTAGGTCTTCAGCCCATTTTTGGATTGGGTTGTTTGTTTTTTTGATATTGAGCTGCATGAGCTGCCTGTATATTTTGGAGATTAATCCTTTGTCAGTTGCTACATTTGCAAATATTTTCTCCCATTCTGAAGCTTGTCTTTTCATCTTGTTTATGGTTTCCTTTGCTGTGCAAAAGCTTTTAAGTTTCATTAGGTCCCATTTGTTTATTTTTGTTTTTATTTCCCTTTTTCTAGGAGGTGGGTCAAAAAGGACCTTGCTGTGATTTATGTCATAGAGTGTTCGGCCTATGTTTTCCTCTAAGAGTTTTATAGTGTCTGGCCTTACATACCAGACTTAATTTTGACTGACCATATCTAAAACTCAAACCTACCCTCAGAAGATGGAGACTTGCTCACTAGGATGCCAGCTGAAAATGGGTTGCAGGTACATCTTTGAAGTGGTGTTTTGCTTTTTGAAGTGAATCTTTTTTGCATAGATGGATTGTCATCTGAAATATCAACCTCATTACCTTTGGTCATACCTCAAGATAAGAGCAGTGCTTGTTCCTCTGACCTCTTGTCAGAGAACGATATGGACTCCATCTCCCCCAGTCTTGATGAGAGGACTTAGAGTCCCATTCACAAATAAGACAATGAAGGCAAACTTAAGTTCAGAATGAGGTGAAACCATGTATGTGTTAGTATCCAGAACACTAAATGGAATCACCGAGAGGCAGGGCCAGAAGATGAATCTTAGGATCTGGGCAGGGAGAGGCGGGGCCAGCAGGAAGCAGGATGAGGAACATGGGAGGGGAGGCTCAAGCAAAGGCAATGACTCACCAGGAGCAGGCTGAGGCCAGGTAAGAGCAGAGGAGACACCCAGCAGAGGCGTGAGGGCCTGGCTCTGCGGGCATCCTTCCTCCAGCTGGCACTGGGTTGTGTGCTGGGTCCAGGAGCACGGCCTGTGATCCCTGTAGGGTCCCTGTCAGTGTGTGCGTGACCTGAGGGGAGAGCCAGGAGGGACTCCAAGGCTCCTGGCTTCCAAGCTCTGCCCAGGAAGAGGTGTCTTACCCTGAGGAGAGGTTTACTGCATCCAGGCAATTTAATCCTCCCAAGCAGTTGGGCAGGCCCTGGAGATAATAAGAAAGAAGGTAAGAGAGTGGATCTGCAAAGCCTTTAATACACAGCGTTAAAGGGTAATGGGAAAATCGATGGGACTCTACAACAGGGTCACCCCAACTGCCAACAGTGTTGTCATTAATGGGGCAGTTGGTGCTCTAGCCACTGCAAGGCTGCTGGACAGAACCAGGGCCCCATCCTGACCGCTTCAGAGCTCAGATGGCTTTATGGACACTGGGACTTCCCACCTGGGTCAGAACACTGGGGGACGACCTTCTTGTCTCCTGTGGGCACACCCTACTCTCCTCACCCTGGCCAAGTGACTTAATAATAGTTACCATTTATTGATCACTTTCTGTGGGCCAGGCTCTAGGCTAAGAGCTTTCTGAATTGTTGCATTTAATCCTTACAACCACTCTATAAATTAGCTACTATTACTGTAGTTTCCATTTCATATGTAAGTAAAGTAAGGCCCAGAGAGACACATGTGCCCTTGATCATCAGCTGGGTGAGAAGTGGGTGGATGAGCACAGATCCTAGGATGTGAGAGCTGAAAAGGGTCCCACAGGACATCTGCACGGACCCCTCAGGACAGAGAAGTAAAGTGACTTGCCCTGATTCACACAGCTGCTCAGAAGAAAACGTGCAATTATAAAGCAGGTGTCCTACCTTTTAGTCCTGTGTTCTTTGTCCCCATTTTATCACCTGATCATTTCCATCCACAAAGCACACACTCCACTGGCTTTGGACGTTGGAGTCATTCATTGTAATTAAAGGGATGGTCATTTAGGAATTGTTTCCATTCAGTGCAAAGTTACTAAAGCCCCTCACTGTGTTCTGGGTGAGGCGGTGCTGCAGAGCAAGGGATCTGGTCATTGTTCTTCAACAGCAATAGCATCTGGCTGGGGAGAGAGAAACACGCAGACCTGAAACAGCCTTAGACTAATTGTAAGACAACAGATAAATAAGTGTGAGAGTATGCGATGCCAACCGTGCACACCGAGCATCAGGGAATTAAAGGTAAAAGAGAAGGCTTCGTGGAGGCAAGGAGTTTGGAACTGGGCTGTTAAAGGAAGGAAGGGTTGGGATTAGGGAAAACGAGAGGGAGGGCTTGACTGACGGCAGAAACCTCAGAAGCAAAGGCCTGGTGGCTGGAAAGAACGTGGTATAATATGTTGGATCTGTAGGAAAGAAAATTTATGCTGCTGAAGCAGGGAGATGTGGGCTGGGGTGGGAGGGGATTTTAGACTCAGCGTGGAAAGCAATGCTGAGCCAAGGTAGACGGTTAAGCGAGGTAATGCAAGATGACAGCAGCGAGTTTAGGAAGACGTAAATGACGCCAGCCATCCAGGAATATTGGAAGTTTGGAGGACTGAATTCTAGAGAGGAGAGAAATGAAGGAAGTCTTCCAGGCATGGAGTGGTGGTGGTAGCGGCGGCTGGTGTGAAGGTCAGAAAATAATCAAGGGGTGAAGCCCAGAGAGGCTGCAGTGAAGGGGTCACCAGGGTTTGGTGTAAGGGCTAAAAGACGGAGGGTGTCAAATGGGATATCCGCGTACAGGCCTGGAGCATGGTGGCAAACTGGGTAGTTTGGGAATTGAGTTCAGGGGCGTGGGGTGGAGAAAGGAGAGAGTTATTTGGGATGAGGGCTATCAGGCCAAACACAGGAAGGTCTAGGGGAAGGGAAACAATTGGGAAAACAGGCCTTTTCTCCTGAAGACCATTTTCCTTTGAACTTCTTGTGGGAAAAGAAGTTTCCCGAGTGGAGCGTGTGTCGCAGAGTTTGGGGCATGGGATGGGGAGACCGTCAGCTCAGGCCTGGCCCCTGCGCTGCCTTTACTGGCCTGGAGCCCTGGGCCAGTCACATAACGGCAGTGAAGGGAATAAGACCCACCTCGGAGCGTAGGCAGGGGATCTGATGAGAGGCTTACAAAGTGCTTACCTGGATTCCTTCCACACTTGCTCAATACACGTGAGCTACTGGGATGACAAAACCAACTTTGACGTACCATACAGTTCAAGTTCCCAAACCACCAAAATGGCTCAGGACTTAAACACGTGGATTATGAAAAAAAGTGGAGTTGGATAAAAAGCTATTGGATGGGGTTAGCAGGAGTCTGAGGTGGCAACCTGTCCGAGCTCACCCCTGAGTTTCTTGAACAGTGGCTGACGGCCTCCTGCCTAGGTCTCCCAAGGGGCTTATGGAAACAGCAATTCCCTGGCCCTTTGCAGGCCTGGAAAGCTGAAGCTCAGGCGCAGGGCAGGAACTATGTTTTTAATAACATACCTGAAGTCTGAAATTCTAAACCAAATGAAAGTCTGAGAACCACATTTTATGTGCTAACATGAGTCTCCTTGGCAAGATCTCCAGCCTGTATGATCACCACCAAGGTGACAGGGAGCTCGATCCCCCACCGGTCAGACCATCCAGCTCATTGGAGCGAGTGTCCTTTTCATAAGGTCCCTCCCAGCCTCATGAGCCTCTGGGGAAAATGATAGGCAAGGGAGAAGAAAGGAGAGTGGGATCTGGCAGAAGGGAAGAGGGGGAGACAGAGGAAAATGCCTGGGCTCAGGGGGGGAAGGCAGGTGGCACTAGGGCGAGAAGTGGCCAGCTCTGGCTCCCTCCCCGGTGCAGTCGCCCTGGGTTATTAAAGGGAAGAAGAATGAGCCTCTGTATCTCAGCGGAGAAGAGCAATAGTCATCGGCAGCCGTTATTAAAATCTTTTCCTCACCAGTGAAAGACACTTATCATTCTTCATCACCAACGCGCTCTCTTTTTGAAAAGGAAAATCAACTTAACAGGTGGGGACTGACCTTTCACTCCTCCTGTGAAAGAGTCCAAGGCTGCCCCCTGGCAGCTTCAAAACTGGTGCGGGGCTCACAGAGCACCCCCAGAATGGCAGGAGAGCCACTATGGAGCTCAGTGTCTTGGTGCTGTGTTCACAAAGGAGACCTGTCCCCTGCTGCAGGGAACACAGTGTGGGTGGCAGTGGTGGCAGCACCTGGATGCTCCGGGTGCCAGGGATGACACACTGCTGCAGAGGGGCCCTGGATCCCTAAACAAGAAACTGTTTGGGAGGAGCCCCGCTGCATGGCCGCGGGGGCGGGGCGGATCCCAGCCGCAGCCGCCTCATGGGCGTCCTTGCCCCTGCTCTCACCTCCCTCCTCCAGTCCTCCACCCCGCAGAGACATCTCTCCTGAGCACGTCACTCCCTTGCTGACAAATGCTCAGAAACAGCCCACTGCGGCAGGAATCCAGCTACACGTCTTAGCCCAGGCCCTTGGCTCAAGGCTCTTCCCAGACTGACCCCAAATGACCCTCCAGCCCTCTACCCATCTCCCCTGCTGGGCCTCAGGCTAGCTGCACTAGTCACTGCTCCCCAATCCCATGCTGCTTTTGCTGCTTCCTTGCTTTTGCTCAAGGCGGCTGCTCTGCCTGTAGTGCCTTTCTCCTTCTTCTCTGCTAGGTGATCCGCTTAACAACCCAGCTCAAACGTCCCCTCCTCTGGGAAGTCCTCCCTGACCTGTCCAGGCAGAACTAATGATTTCCTCCTCCAGGCTCCCGTAGCAGGCACGCTACTCTTTTAACAATGACCCCACTATATTCTAGTTGGTTGTAATCCTTTGTTTATATCTGTCTCTCCTCATTACGGGGAGTTCTAGTAGGAAGAGGAGGAGGGCTGTATCTTGCTCCTTTTTGTACCTCCCACAGAACTAGGCGTAGTTCTTAATAAAAACATGCACTAGCTAGCATGTACTGAGGGCTTATTCAGCACTCTGAAGGTCCTTCATGTACATTATTTCATGTGATCCTCCAGGTTATTAAACCTGTTTCGCAGATGAAGAAACTGAGGCTCGGAGATGTGAAGTGACCTGTCCAAGGACACACGGCTAACTTATGGCAGAGCAGGAAGTAGAAACCAGGAGGGATTGAGCTCAATAAATTTTGCTGATGGGCTGAATGACCCCCTCCCCCTGGCTTTGGTGCCAGCAGCCCCTTAGGTAGACTGGCAGAGGGACCTGTGGTGGTGTCTAGCTCCCGAGCCAGATCCCATCCATCCATGCCCTTCCGCGTCTCTGTGAGCTCAGGCTTTCTCTGCCTCCAGGGCATCATACTACTTGCTCTGAAGTCTTTTATCCATTTTCCCCTGGACAAGGTAAGGCTCTGGAGAAAGTTCTCTGTCACCTCCCCAGAATGAGCCCCCATCACCCCACCCCTCTCACTCTCCCCAGTCAGCAGCCCCTCTGGCCATCCCTCTCTGTGCCCTCCCCATCCTCAGCTCCTTGAGCAGTATTTCAGCTTCTCTCTCCTGCATCCCACGCCCCAGTGCTCCTCCGGCTTCAGGCTAAGCCCTGGAAAACCTGCACAGGCTGGTGTTCTGGTTTCTGCCCCAGGTTTCAGGTAATTCTGGAGGGGATAGAGCCCAGCTGTCTCACAGCTTCCTCCTTTACTGGGGGATTCAGGAGGAATGCCTCTCTTCTTTAGCCCCAGTTTTCAAGACCAACTCTGATTTTACAACTTGTAAGCTTTCTGAGAACAGCAGCTGAGTTTCTTTCATCTCTGCAGGCACCACCATCCTTAGTCCAGAGCTGTGCACCCAGGTGATGCCCGGTAAATGGTGAATGAATGACTCCACGGAAAACCCCAAGAACACTCCATGAATATACTCTTCATCGTGAAATAGCCTATCCTTGCATCAATCTTCTTGTCACTCCCTCTGGTTCTAGAAAGGATGGTGTCTCCTCTCCTCTCCAGCTGACCCCTTCCTCGTTATTGTCCCACTTCCTGGGGCAGCAACTCTCCAGCTGCTCCAGGGCAGGTCAGCAGCCCTGAGGACCTGCCCTCCCCATGCTTCCGGGGCTCTAGCATACCGAATGGACCCCTCTCTAAAAGACCAACAGGATTCATCTCATTTCTGTGTTCATTTAACGAAAGGTAACTGAACACCAATCATAAACTAGGACCTGCAATCAAGAGGAAATGTGGGTCAGGGCTACCCCGTGGGGTGCAATCGCCAGTAGGGCAAATCTCATTGTTTTGTTCACTGCTGGTTCCCTACTGCCTAAAACAGTGCCTAGTACATAATTAGAGGTCAATAAGTATTTGTTGGGTGGATAAATGAATGAATGGCCATTGTGTTTCTTGTATTTTTCTGTTCATTCCAGACAAGTTTCTCTAATATCACCATCCTTCTACCTTGCTTACTCCAGGGACCTCTCTCCACCCGCCCCCCCCAACCACACTCAGTTCTCACCTTCTCATCACCCCATGACCCCAAGTTCTGTGACACCCCTCTGAGGACCCCCAAAGCTCCCACTCATCCACTTCCATCAGCACAACTTTTCAGCCCCTGGGATCTTCAGTTTCTCCCCTCCTCCCAATTTCCTGAATAGCCCCATGTGTCCTGTCTTTGCTCGCGTCGCTACAAAGCCTGCCCCACAATGAACCATTTCAGCAAAGAACTTAGTCATCTCTTGGTGACCCCTGCCTTCCTGACCCACCACTTTATCAGTCTTTGGCTCTGAATGCCCCCCACTTTCATTTTCCCTGCGAAAGGAGATTGCCTGAGAGCCCTGCAGATCAGCTTCACTGCAAAGGCATGCTGACTAGCTTCAGCTGCTCGGCACCTCTTTAAAAAATGTGTATTTAAACAATTTTCTAAAGGAGAAAAAAATCTCTTCGCCTCCTCACACCAACTGTTTATGTAATTCAGTGACCTTTTGTGAACCATCATTGTATAAGCATCATTTTCCAGGGTAAAAATCAACTTATCCATCCCATTTCATACTCTACCTTGTTCACCTAACATTTTTCTGTATACACTTTCTCATGTATTGAGAACTCATATTTATCATTTGAAATGGTTATATAATATTCTATTATATTAATGTCCCATAGTTTGCTTAACCATTCCCCAGTTGTGGAGCATTTGGGCAATTTCCAGGGTTTTCCAATAATGAACAGGGCAACAATAAACATCTTCTTGCAAATAGTGTCTATTTGCTTTTCAGTTATTTTCATGGTGTATATTCCTAGAAGGAGGATTATTGGGTCAAAGGCTAGGAAAACTTTTATGACTTTTGTTGCAAGGTGCCAGGCTGCTCTCCAGAAAGACTGTACTAATTTGCAATTCCCCAGTCTTTTTATTCTTGTTTTGTAGCCTCCTAGTGTATTCCTCCAGGGGTTGTTCCAAATCTTCTGGGCCTGCCTGGGGTGTTCAGCTACCCTCACCCTCCAGAGGTGGTTTTACTGAGAAAGTTATAGGCATGTGTCCCTGAGTTTCCTCAGCTTCCTTCCAAGGCAACCTTTCTGTTTTCACCCTAGCTCCCCTCCTGGGCTGATCTGCAAGGGAGAGGTGTCCAATTTCCTCTCCAAACAAACCTCCTCCCTGCATATTTGACCTCATTTCCTCCTGTCTCTTCAAAACCATGCTGCATTAGTTATTCTCCTCTTCTCACATCATCTACCTCTCCCTCTTCTCCTGCTCTTTCCCCACAGCCTGCAAATATCCTTTTCCTAAAAGCAATAAGCTTTCCTTTCTCCCCCTGAACTACCATCCATCTTGGTATGGTAGGCATCACCATCCCTAGTCCAGAGCTGTGGACTTTTCTTGCATCACCATCCATCTTGCTGAAAGAATAGTCTACATGTCACCTTCTCATCTTCCAGTTCCTTCTCAGCCTTTTGCTCTCTTTAGCTGATGCCCAACACGCAACCAAAGCGGCCAACTCAAGGCCACCAGTCATTTTCTTAATCACCCAAACAAATGATCTTTTATCAGTCATCATCCCCACCACCTTGTTGGCTATTGTGTCCTCGTTGAGACTTTCTCTGGTCTGGGGTTCCATGGCAGAGCAATTTCCTTAGAGCTCCTTCCATCCTACCTGTGTTGTACCTCCAGAAGAATCTGGTCTGGGACCTTTTAGTGAACTCTGAATTATCCCTACCTCCCATTGTACAGCTGCCAGGAGAATTGGATGGAATTGATTTCATTCCCAGCTCTCATGGTGAGCTTATGACTGATCTAAGCCCTTTAGTATAAACCCATTCCTCTTCCCGCAGTGATGGTTCAGGGAAAAGAAGACCAAAGCAATCAACATGTGACATTTACATGTGACCTATGGTGATTCAACTAGAACAAAGCTCAAGACTTTAGTTTTATAGTTGAGGAAAGCCAGTTCTTTCTCTCCTCTTGGTATGAATGATAAAGCATTAGATCTAATTGCTGCTGGCCACCAGCTTACAACCTTGAGAGAATCTAGTGTAAAGGTGAAGCCAAAACACGGAATAGAGAAGGGTTTAGAAAACTGAAGCATAATGGATCCAGATTCCTGATTGAACCATGCCTGAAGCCCACTTTACTGGATTTTACAGTTACAGAAGTCAATAGATTCCTTGTATTATTTATTTATTTATAATTTATTATTATTATTATTATTATTTTGAGCAGAGAAAGGTTTATCACAGGGCCAAACAAGGAGAACAGGTGCCTTATGCTCAAAAAAACCCGAACTCCCTGATGGTTTTTGGGGAGAAGTTTTTAATAGGCAAAATTTAGGGTGAGGGCTACAGAGTGGGTTACTTTCTTCTGATTGGTTGGTGGTGAGGTAACAGGGCAATGCTCCAGGGATCTTGTGCTCAGCCTGAAGTTCCTTGTATTATTTACATCATAATGTGTAGAACTTTCTGTTATTTGCAGTTGAAACATGTAACCATTATAGCCCTCTTCACTATTCTCCCTTTATAATTTATATCTCATTGTTCTCACCCGTTCCAGTAGCTTCCATGATCACATCTATGTGGATGATTCCTCTACACTCCTACCTAACACCTGTCTCCTCACCTCCAACTCCAGCACTACTAGCTTTTTGCTAGGTAGCTGTATGTGGTCCATGAAGCTTTAATCTTAACATGTTAACACCAAGATTTTCGCCACCACCACCCAAGCCAGATCAACCTCACTTCCCTATTCCCCTATATCTGATTATTCCTTTGACCAAGTTTGAAACTTTAGAGTCATCCATATCATTCTCTCTTTTATACCCCACAGCCAGCCGGCTGCCATGAGCTTGCACTTTTGCCTCTGGCTGCTTCTTGACCTTTAGTACCTCTCTCTCAAACTGACTCTCTTCCCAGTTGGTCTTCTTGCCTCCTGGATACCCCAGCTTCTGATCACCCTACACACCTTTATCAAAAACATCTTCCTAAAACTTCAAAGCAGTCAAATATTTTCAATGATTTCTCAATATGTTTCAGATTTAGTCCAGATTTTTCAAGCAAAATCTAATTCTTCCACGACAGGGTCTTTCCATTATCTTCCCCGTCTTATAATCTCTTTACTCTCTCGTTGGTGCCCAAGCTACAGCCAAAGTGGGCTGTTTTCTATTTCTTCCACATGTTGCTGCCAATGAGATGAATCCCATCTGGACCACCTTCCCTTCATATTTCATCTATTGACATCCTACTCAGCCTTTAAGATTCCTTTCAAAAGAAATCTAGATAAAGTGTACTCTGATTTCCCTGAATAGATACTTCTTTTTTTGAACACACCTCCAACCCGTCTCTCTTGTGTCACACATAAGAATAGAAAAACTGACTTTTATTTTTGTTTTCCCGAAGCACAGGGCCTTGAAAGTAGTAGGTGCTCAATAAATACTCATTAGATTAGCTTGAATCAAGGGCAACCTTATGGGAACGATATGCCACAAGAGGGTGCTTGAAAAGATTCACTAGAACCTCTATTTTCTTTTTTATATTCCAGCTAGGGATTTATCAAGTCAACAAATATATATTTAGTGCTTACTATGTGCAAGTTAACACTGGGATCTGGGAGAAGCTAGCTTTGAAATCTTGTACCCTGAGATGACTCAGAGCTGTGGTTCTCAGAGTATGGTCCATATGGATGTTCCTGGCAACTGAGGTCTGATCTACCCTCCTACAGTATCAATATTTAGGGCAAATTCTGAGCTGGAGAGCAATTACGGCTAATGGGAAAAAAGCAATGGACTAAGAGTCCATAGTCCTGATCTGGGCCTGGATCTTTCACTAATTAGATGTGTGACCTCGCACAAGTCTTTTAACCTCTCTGGGGCTCTATTACTTCTTTACCTGTGAAACAATAGGGTTAAACTACAATGTTTCTCAAAATGTGGTCCTCAGAACACTTGCATCAGATTCACCTGAGTGGCTTTTAAAAATGCAAATTCCCCGGACTCAAACCAGTGCTGAGGAAAACAAATCTTTGCGGATTGGGTCTAGGGGTCTGCATTAGAGCAAACTGCCCAGGTGATTCTTGTTCCATTCAAGTTAAATACCTTTAGAATTTTGGAATTACAAGGTTCCTCCTGTTCTAAAATGTAAGGGTTACTGGATTAAGTAACAATTTGAGTTATTTTGCAGAGATCAGTAGAATGGCCGAGTGAGTAACCGAGAAGACATCTTGCCCTAACCGTGTCTATGAAAGGAAGCTTAGAGAACCCCTGTTCCGTGTCCTGCTACCCAGGCCACAGCCCCAGGACTACACTGCAGCTGATGCCTGTCTGCCCACTTGCCTCCTTTCTTATCCCTCCCTCCCTCTGTCCCTTTCTTTTTTCCTTTTTCATTCTTTTCTTTCTTCCCTGTCCTTCTCTCCTCGCTCCTCTATCTTCCCTCCCTCCATTCCTTCCTTCTTTCCTTCTTTTCTTTTCCAGTCCTTCCAAAATCCCATCAGCACTTGAGTATACACATCCTAAGCAATACATTTATTTGCACTTACCTATGTACTTTTTTTTGATGAAGTCTTTCCGGCTCCCTCAATCAGGTATGAGCATTTCCTGCTCAGAACACTCACAGCACTTTGAACCAATCTTATGCCATTAATCATACTTTGCCATGCAATATTTCTAGGTCTACTCTATTGTATGCCCCTGAGGAAAAATGCTGTTTTATTCACAAACACACACACCCCTTCTATAGTGCCCAGCCTAGTGCCTTGCACATGATGATATTTTACATTTATGTAGTGTACACTAGTTTAATAAGTATTGTCACAGACATTAGTGAATAGCAAACACTGAACGAGTATTTACTGAATGGACCAATGAACAAATTCCTCTACTTCCCTTATCCTTTTCTTGAGATCGTCTTATCTCCTGTCCGAGTGGCAGGTTTGCACAGTGGCAAGGCCACTGACCTTGGAGTCAGAAGCTTGAGTTTGAAAACTTGTTCTACCTCTTTAATAGCTGGGTAGTCTTGGGCAAATTGTTTACCCTCTCTGAACCATATTTTATCTGTAAAGTAGAATAATACCTTATTTTTAGGGTTGGTAATGATGAACCGCAATTATCTGTGGAATAAGTATGTACCACATTTATGGCACATAGCAGATAATTTTAGAAAGCTAGTTAAATGAAATTCTTCCCTTCCCCCAACTCTTCATGTCCATTAGAATGTCCCTTAGGACAAACACTGGCTTTTCTAATTCTTTCTCTCTGGGTTTGTATGCTGTGTCTTGGTGCCCTGCATACAAAGATGTGCAGAATACATTCTGTGGACTCTTAAAAATAGTCAATGTCATAAGGTGAAACACATATGGAAAACACTCAAACTGAAATGAAAGGACTGTATTTGTCAAGATTTTTTGTTGCAAGGTCCATAAACCCAATTCAAACAATCTTAAGGAAAAAAAATTTTAATTGACTCCCATAATTGGGAAGTTCTGGAGGGCATCTGGCTTTAAGCACAGCTGCACCCAGGGGTTAAAATATTGAAGTCAGGATTCTGTCTCTTTTGCTCCAGCTTTGGGCCCTGCTTCAATGGCTTCATCCTCAGGCAGGATCTCTCCAGTTTGTGGGAAGGATGGCTACTGGCTTGCAAGCTGAAAGGAAGAGAGGCCCTTTTTATCTTTGTGTTGCATGCAAATCTCATGGAAGGATTCTCACTGACTCTGGTTGGGTTCTGTGCCCACATTAGGACCAGTCAGTGGGTCTAAAGGATGAAGTACGATAGTTGGCTCAGCCTGGGTCACATGCCCACCCCTGTGGCCCATGCAGAAGGACACAGTGGTTGACAGTCCTTCAGACCACAGGAATGAGGGAGAGGTAGTTCCTCCAAAAGAAGGGGTGTCAGCAGACAAGACCAACTTGTTCAGCACACAAGTAGAAAATACACCACTTCCCATAAGATGTTCTATGTTTAAGACTGCCTACTTTGTGTCATTTAAAGGGCCCAGCTTCATTTACTTATTAATTTATTCATTCACTGTTACTGGGGAAAATAAAATCATTTTGAGAGTGTCCTAAGCCCCAGGCCCAGTGCCAAGGGTTGGGGTAAAGTGGTGATGAAGACAAACATGGGTTTCCTCTGGTGGAGCTCAAAACCTCTGCCTGCATGAGCTGCCACAGTTCGTAAGGTCTCTCCTCTAACTGTGACCCTTGGCTTCCAGTAATGATTTCCAGAAGAATCAATGTCACAGTGTTTTAACTGGGAGGAGCTTCACTTTATCCTGTTATCACCCACTTAGCACAATCCGTTTGCTGGCTGAACTGGCAGAGATCAGAGAATCAGAGGCTGTGGGATGAAAGGACTTGTAAGGCCAGCTCCCTCAGAGCATGTGCTCGGTTCTGGAGAAGATCAGGCTTGTTTGTTTGTTTTGTTTCTGTTTGTTTTTGTAATAAAAAAATTTTTAAATTGTGGTAAAATGCATAAACATAAAATTTATCCTTTTAGCTATTTTTAAGTATATAGTTCAGTTGTGTTAAGTGCATTCACATTCTTGTGAAACCAATCTCTGGAACTTTTTTGTCTTGCAAAACTGAAAGTCTCTACCTATTAAACAACAACTCTCCATTCTCTCTTCCCCCAGCCCCTGGCAGCCACCATTCTACTTTGCCTTTATGAATTTAACTACTCTAGGTACCTCATATAAGTGGAATCATACAGCTTTTGTCCTTCTGGCTTATTTCACTTAGCACTATGTCCTCAAGGTTCACCCACGTTGTAGTGTGTGTCAGATTTTCCTTCCTTTTTTTTTTTTTTTTTTTAAGTTTTTAATTAATTATTTATTTATTTTTGGCTGTGTTGGGTCTTCGCCTCTGTGCGAGGGCCCTCTCCAGCTGCGGCGAGCAGGGGCCACTCTTCATCGCTGTGTATGGGCCTCCCACTATCGCGGCCTCTCTTGTTGCGGAGCACAGGCTCCAGACGCGCAGGCTCAGTCGTTGTGGCTCACGGGCCTAGCCGCTCCGCGGCATGTGGGATCTTCCCAGACCAGGGCCCGAACCCGTGTCCCCTGCATTGGCAGGCAGATTCTCAACCACTGCGCCACCAAGGAAGCCCCTTCCTTCCTTTTTAAGGCTGAATAATATTCCATTGTATGTCTATACCATGTTTGGTTTATCCCTTCATCCATAGATGGACACTTGGACTGCTTCCACCTTTTGGCTATTGTGAATAACGCTGCTACAAACCTGGTGGGGAAGATTGGTTCTGATGGCAGGAACCCAAGTGTTCTGGAGCTTGGCAGAATTCACATGAGGTAGGGCCCAAGTAGAACCCTAAATGGACAAGCCCTGCATTTGAAGGGGCAACATGAGCGTTCAGAGTGCCCTCTTCTGGGGTGGGCTGGGGTTAGTGGAAGGGATGGTTTCCTGGGCCTGAGGAAGTGTGTCCATGTTTGCAGGAGAGGGTCCAGAAGGAAGGGAAATGCCAGACTTTATCTTCCTCACAATTTGCCCAGCCCTGGCCCTGATTTCACACTTCATTTATCAATCTTTAGAACTCTTGTCAGATCACTGGAGGTGACTTCCAAACTACAACAGTGTACTAAATGCTTCAGGAGGGATCTTCACTCATTCTTCAGGACTCACCGCCCTCCTCTGCTGAGCCTTCTCTCAAGGCACACCCAGCAGCTGCCAGCAAGCCCACGCCATGCCCCAGCAGAGCTCGCCTCCCCTCCTCTGCTTTCGCCTAGCCCCAACTTCACTTTCCTTTGCCAGTATTGTCTATAGCAGACTTGGTAATTTGTCTGTTTTTCAGTTGTCTACACCGGACTGAGATTTGGAGCCAGCCTTATGCCAGGTGCCCAGCGCTGTTCCTGGCACCTAAGAGGTAGGTGTTCAATGTGGCTTTGTTTGAAGGTGAAAAAGGAGGGTCATACTGAGTAAGCGGGGGCTGCTCAGTGATGCCCAGCATCAGTAGATTGTTAGCTGGAGGCTAAGCCAAATAGAAGTAGAGTGTCTAGGGGACTTTGAAATGGCCGCTGAAGACAAGGGAATTGCTTGTTGGAACTAGGCGACCCAAGAGCAGTTTTCACAGCCCAATAGATCAATACCGTTCCTTCTAAAGAAGCAAACAGGATCGATGCTGGCTGCCCCAGGTCACTGAGCAGATCTGAAAGCCACGGGGCCCATGGGTGGAGGCTCCATGTTGATCTTGCAGAATATAACAACATGTACCCATTTGGGAGACTGAACGACACTTTATTGAATTTCATACCTGCAATGTTACCTGAGCCACCAAAAGCCCACTATACAAGGCTACAGCAACAGAGGAACACACAATTGAAACATTGAAAGCGTCTTTCAATGTCGGGGCTGGCATTCTTGCTGCTGTTCCCTACTCCTCTACCCACAGCAGACATTGCCCATTGGCATCCACACACTTGTTTGCCAAGCAGAGATGCAGCCTCAAAATGTTCTCACCAGTGTTTCAGGCAGCCACTGCCAAGCAGCGTTCATGGCTGAGACTTAATGTGAATGCTTTTTGCCTTTTCTGGTCTAATCCAGTCTAACATCATTTCAGTAGGACTACTTTCCATGGCTTTCTAGAGGGCTGCTCTAGAAGCTTTGTGAGCCTATTTAGTTGTTGAACTCCAATCCAATTAAAACACTGTTGTGTTCCTACTACAGGAAAGGCCTGGGGCTGGGTGTTAAGAGGGTGTTAAGCAGGACAGAAATCTGCCTCCTTTTAATTACATCCCTTTGGTCCTATACCTGCCTTCTGGACGACACACAGTAAGGCTCTCCCTATGTCCTATGACATTCCTTTCACTACTTGAAGAGGGCTGCCATGCCTTCCATCCCACCGCCCCCATTCCACCTTAGTCTTTCTTTTTTCTAGAGGAAATCGTCTAAGTGCTTCTAGCCATTTCTTATAGTATTTGGTTTTTCAGACCCCTCAGTCTCTGGTTAGTCTCCCATGGTCATGCCCCAATTTGTCTGCATTCCCCTTAAACTGTGGTGCCCAGAACGCACACAGTACTTCATCTGTCATCTTACTAAATCAGAGCACAAGGCAACACAGAAGGACATTTAGTTGAGTCTTGATGGGTGAAAAGGAGTTGGTCAAGTTGACAAGACTCATCAAGGTGTCTCTAGGCAGGGAGAATGAGAACGTCTATGAAAGTGTGACCATGACTTGTTTGGGGTGGATCATGCAAACTCTCGTATGGACCAGACCATTTTATTTTTCATGACTTAACCAGTATTGTTAGAATTACAAAACATCAGAGTTCCAAAGATCTTTAAAAGACACGATCACCCTCTGGAAGATGTAGTCGCCAGGCTACCACATTCCCTGCAAAAGATTGGAGGTCTTGAGTATCTTCTCTAATAGGGAACTTTGTTATTTTTGAAGGCAGAGCATTCAATTTTTTGACTTCTGTGTTCAAAAGTTCCTCCTTTTCAGTTGAAACCTGCCTGATTGTAATGTTAGTCATTTTGGGGGGTTATCGAGCATTTTATTTGCTCAGCATTGTCCTAGGCATTGTGTGTACATGGCCACATGTGTGCCGGGGAATGTGAGCGCTCCACAGGGGTAACTGAGGTGGAAGGAAGGACAAGGACAAATAAACTCATATTTTTGTCTCCCAGGAAATTACAGTCCAGCGGGCAGACACACAAAAGAGTAAAACAAATACTATCATCAAGACATGGGCTAAATGGTGTGCAAATACAGAGGAAAAGGTAGTTACTTCCAATGAAGAGAGTAGAGATGGTTTGTTCTTGTGTCTACACAGCAGCCAGAGTTCTCTCTTTAAAAACAAAATCAGATCACATTACTTTCCTGCTCAAAACCCTCCGAGGTTCCCATCACACACAGAAATGGACCCGAGGTCCTTACTGTGGCCTGTAGGATCGTGTGTGGCCTGGCAGTGGCCACCTCTCTTTGCCCACATGAACGTGCACTTTTCCACTCTGATCACACAGACCTTCTTTTTTTAAAATTAATTAATTAATTATTTATTTTTTGGCTGTGTTTGGGTTTTCGTTGCTGCACGTGGGCTTTCTCTAGTTGCAGAGAGCGGGGGCTACTCTTTGTTGCAGTGTGCGGGCTTCTCATTGCGGTGGCTTCTCTTGTTGCGGAGCACAGGCTCTAGGCGCTCAGGCTTCAGTAGTTGTGGCTCACGGGCTCAGTAGTTGTGGCACACGGGCTCAGTAGTTGTGGCTCATGGGCTCAGTTGCTCCGCGGCATGTGGGATCTTCCCGGACCAGGGCTCGAACCCGTGTCCCCTGCATTGGCAGGCGGATTCTTAACCACTGCACCACCAGGGAAGTCCCCACACAGACCTTCTTGCCTCGAACCCGCTAGTTGCTATGTTAGGACTTCTACACTGGGTGTTCCATCTCAGGAACCCCGTCCCTTGGTCCTCCCCATGGCTTGATCCCTCACTTCACCCAGTCTCTGTCCCATTGCCACTGTGCAGAGAGATGTTGTCATCCTCTTATCCTGCCTTATTTACTTAATGACATTTATAACTACCTGAAATTATCTTTATATTTATTAACTGACAGTCTCCTAGTAGAATGTAAGCTTACAAAGGCATGGATTTTATCTGTTTTATTCCTGTTATACCCCCAGTGCCAAGAATAGGGCCTGACACATAACAGGTACCAAATAAATATTTGTGGAGTGAACAAATGAGTTAATTTCCTCGAAAACCTATTCTAGTAGCCGTTCCCAGTACCATCCAGTGTTCTTGCCTATAGTTTCTCAGAACAAGTCCAATCTTTCTGAAAAGGAGCCCAAACAGTTTCTCATTTGAAATCCTGTGGCATTTCCTAATTTTTATGATTTCTCAGAGATTTTGATGGTGGCTCTGAGATCTGCAAATTCTTTCAGCTGTCGGGGAGATTTTCCTCCTAGGCTTAGGGACCTAGACAAATTGCAGGCACAAAGGATGCACATCTAGCATGAAGGTTATATTCTCAAGTCAGCATAGAAAGCTACAAAGTGACATACTGGAATTTTCCTTGAATATCCTTAGCACCGCAACAAATCACTGATTCTGTAGTTCTGCACCCAAGGAATTGGTTTGTTTGCATTAGGAACCCAGTAGTATGAAAAATATGGATCTCTGGCTACCTGAATCACTCTCAGCCCCTTAGATGCTTTTCCTATAGGAAGTGTTTGGGAACCAAGTCTAGTGAGTGCTGGAGCCAGACTGTCTAACTTTGAATCCTGGTTCCACCACTTGCTATGTGAATATAGGCACAACCTATACTCAACCTCTCTACACATCCATTTCTTCGTCTGTAAAGTGGGATAATAACAGTACATACCTGTCTCATAGGGTTATATTGAGGACCAAATTCATTAACATATATGAGGTCCTTAGACTAGCACCTGGCACATAGTATTTCAATTAATGTTAGCGATTATTTTATTATCTCCCATTTCATGTTCATACTGGGGCATATGCTCAGTGGGTGGAAAGGCAAGCAGAATGTGCTAGACTATTTAAATTGTACTTGCTTGCTCGTTCTCTCTTGCTCTCTTTGTCTCTATTTCTCTCTTTCCCCAAATGCCAATAGTTGAATTTGTATGATGTGCCCGCACTGTAAATTGCTTAGGCGCTTTCCTTCTGCTGGAATTCTATGCATTCTTATATTGATTACCGTACCATTTCTAGTTTGAACACCTTTGTAAAGACTGGAGAAGGTGAGAAAAAACAAACATGGACTAGTGTGACCTCCTTGTCTCTGTCATCCACATATTCCCACACTTTCTGCCAACAGTGGCTTAGCCTTTTCTTAATGTTCTCCTGCAAACATGGGTATTGAGTCCCTTTGACTGCTTTTAGCTTTTCCTGGAGCACTGACTCCTTCTCTGGCTTTAGCTTTTTGGACACTATTCTTACATATTCATGTTTCTCCCTTTCTTTTAGCACTGAGAAAGTAAAAAAGTCAGGAAGAAAGGCAACACTGCAGAAAATTCATAAAAAATAGCCAGCCAGTTTTTTTTTTTTTTTTTTTTTAATGTGAAGAGCAGGAAAGAGAGTGGAGGCCTGAGGAGCTGGCATGAGGAGAAAGGAGCATTTGCTGTTATATCTGCAGAAGCTGCTGTCCTACAGCATGTGCTGAACTCCCTGGGGCCAGAGTTGCAGGAAGCATGCAGGGCTCTTGGGGGCACTCCCACCAGGTGTGCAAGCAAGTTTTGACCACATGTGGAAGGTTCAGTTATTACAGGTATTTGCTTTCCTTCCAAGCCCTGGGACAGGATTCCTTACTGGACTCGTTCATTCATTCAGCAAATACTTACTGAGCACTTATGTACTAGGCATGATGCAAAACACTGAGGGTAAAAAAGATGAAGTAGACACAGTCTCTTCCCTTAGGTTGCTTATGTCTGGTGAGAAAGAAAAGCACAAACAGATAATGTTCCTACAGCAGGGTAAGTACCGTGTGTTAAGTCGGGTGCCCCAGAAGCTGTCCCAGGTGGCAATCCGAGAAGGACCAGTAGAGGAGCTGAAGCTGAAATGGGGAAGTAAAGAAAACCAATACCGGGTGTGTTAATGAACATGTTATTGCTGAGGGCAAAGGGGGCTCAGTCCCACTGGGGATGTCTCACAGCTAGTGTGGAAGCTGTCTCAGTGTTGCCCCATCTGAGGCTGAGAATCTGGGGTATTTGCCCATTGACTCCCACCCTCTAGTCTGCCCTGACCTCTGGCTATGCACACGCATGGCCCTAGGCAATAGAAAGCCATGGGTGTGTAGAAATGATGGCATCGATAGGATGTGAGCAGAGCACTGACAGTATCTGCTGCATGCACTTATAGGAACAATTACAGAGCACTACAGAAGCTGTAAAGAGGAGCTTTCCACTCAATCTGGTTAGATCTAAGAAGCCTTCCTGGAAGAGGTGACAGTTGAGCAGGGTCCTAAACGATGCCTTACTCCAGAGCTGTTCAGCAATGTCTGGGGCAGAGTCTTTGCTGTCTGGTCACACTAAAGATTTTGCACTGAGAGTTCTGGCTAAGATCAAAAAAAAATCTGTTTATCACTCTACACGTGGGGTTTGGGAGGCTGAGAGCACGGCAAGAATTCAGAGGGTTGACGTCCTCACAGTTCTGTTCCCTCCAGAACTGAGTCATGAAAGAGAGAACAGCAAGCAGTGAGCTTGTGTTTGCTCTTTGTAAAGAAAGCCTGAGGACATTTCTGGGTTTGCCCAAAACCTACCCTGGATTTCTGTCGATTTGTGGATTAGGTGCTTCCTCAGAACATCCTTCCTTCCAGAGCGCTCACCCTGCAGTGGAGCCCAGCCCCCAGATGCTCTCTGCACTCACTCCTTCATCAGTACCACCTCCCAGTTAGGCCGAGGATATGGCAATCGGGCTGCCCAGAATTGCTCTCCCCACCTTCAGCTGCCCTGAGCAGAGTTCAGATTGCACATTTCCCGACACTGAGAGACCCATTAATATTTAGCATGTTACATTTCCAAAGCACTTTGCTAACACAAATTGATCTTTCTGGCACCCCTTGTGAGGCAGTTCAGTACTGTTAGCCCTACTGGGGACCTCAGGCTTTGGGAAGATAAGCCACTTAGGCAAGGGCCATGGCTGGGGAGTGATGGATCCAGATTAGAATCAAAGGTCGATGAGACCAGTTGTCTGAGCCTCCAGGTGGAACTCCAGAGTGGCCCCAGAGCCCCCTCTCTGCCCAGGATGTCTTGGAACAAATCCAGCCTTCTGAAGTTTTAAATAGAATGGGCTTGTCATGTCTAAGATTGGACTGTTACAAACCAGCTATTGTTTAGGGAGCGCTTATTATGTGCCAAGAGCTGGGTGCTTTACATAGAATGTACCATTTAGTTCTCACAACACTTGCCCACCTCTGTGATGTCACTACTATTATTATTTTACGCATCAGAAAACTGAGGCACAGAAAGATTAAGTAACTTGCTTAAAGTTGCCCAGTAATTGGTAGAGCCAGGATTTAAACCCAAGCTATTCTTCTTCAGAGACCTTTAACCAATATGAACCAGGCTAAGGGTGGGTAGAGGGACCGAGTAAAGTGGAATTACTCTTGCTGAAGTTCTGCCTACTCCCAGGCGATTCATCATATGCTTTGCAAGATTATTTCTGGAGGTAAAGGAATTAGGTGGGGGTGAGGAGCTGTCTGCGAAATTGTTCTTGAGGAAGGAGAGTGTAAACAAAAGTTGCTGGTTGCTTGATTTCCTTTGATTTTACCCTTGGCTCCACATTCCCAGCCCTGCCTAAAAGGACAGAGAGAGGACTAGTTCATCCAATAAGCAAGGGCGGGGCCCATGTGCCATGCATTGTGCTTAGTTATGACACTCGCGCTGGTGGGGTAGAGACACACGTAAATCATCATGATTGGGTCGGGAGCACTACAGCCAAGCGGTATGAGAGCTCATGGGACAGAGGAGGCAGAAGTGACTTGTTAGTCTAGGGAAGTTGGGGAAGTTTTGTGGCGGTGACGTGAGTTAGATTCTGGTGGAGATGGAGGAAGGAGAGAAAGGGCATTCCAGGCACAGGGGAGAACATGTACAAAAGAAGGGAGATGTGAAATAGCATGGCAGTTTGGAGTGCAACAAGTTCTGTTTATGTGGAAATGGGCTTCTTGCTTTCTTGATTTGAGTAAGCCGATTTGGGGTCCCACTGCCCCAGATGAGGGGCCAGGTTACCAATTCTAGGTTAACCCTGAGAATGTGACTTGTCTAGCCTTTGTGACTTGTCTAGCCAAATTCTTGGTGTTCTACTGCTGAGTAGAAAAGACGATTGTTTAGCTAATATTTAGCAAGTTCTACTGTATGCAAGGCACTGTGCTGGGTGTTGTGGATAAGGGATCACGACTCTGAGTGCTTTGGGGCCGTGGGAAAGAGTCTGGGGCCGAGGGACTGTATGCCGGGAAGGAAATTTTGTAAAAGGGTCACTCTGCCCCAACTACTCTGCTAAGGGAAAAAAGAATTAGTGTTGCAATTTAAAAAATCTCTTTGTTCCCTACTCACCCCTGTCCCTTATGAGCAAAACTTTATGTAATGTGTATGTCCCTTTTCCTTGTTGCCTCTCTAGAGTTTACCAAACCATTTCCCATCCATTATATGACTTAATCCTCATGATAACCCAGTGATGTAGGTGGCCTTGGTTGGTCTCCATTTTATAGATGAGGAAACTGAGGTTTAGTGACTATCCAAGGTTACATGCTTTATAGCAGTAGAAAGTTTCCCCATCCTGATCTCATGTTTGCTCTATTACACACACCGCCTTGCCTTCTAAGTCAGCGGTCAGCACAGCCTCTGCGCTGTGCATGCCAGGGGTTCCCAATGGCACCCTGGGGTGGGAGGTGTCTTGCTGTACATCCTGAGGTAGGTATTGAGAATGTTAAAATCAAGGCACAGATGGTGTTGTATTAGAACCTAAAGCCCAGCTGTAAATATCTGGCTCAGTTGGAGCTGAGCCAGGAAATTCTAAGTGGCAGAAGTTATTAGACTATTTTCTCAATTATAGCTCCAAGGGGTCAAGTTGCCCTCAGATCAGGATGAATATGGACATAATATCACCTAGCCCTTCCCTCCAAGTGACATTGTGGTTTTGGATAGTTTAGCCGGACAAGCCTTGAGGTCAAGAGGCAGGTAGAATAGGCTTGGTGCAGGAAAGCTAATTGTGTGTGCGTGTGTGTGTGGTGTGTGTGTGTTGTGTGTGTGTCTGTGTTGGAGGTACTGGCACAGCTTGCTGTTGGATTAGAGCATCAGATGTGTGACCTCACAGCCCAGACAGTCAATCAAAAAAAAAAAGTTGCTGCCATGCCCTTTTTTTTTTTATAAAGGTATTTATTTTTATTTATTTATTTTTGGCTGTGTTGGGTCTTCATTGCTGAGTGCAGGTTTTCTCTAGTTGCAGTGAGCGGGGGCTACTCTTCGTTGCAGTGTGCGGGCTTCTCATTGCGCTGGCTTCTCTTGTTGTGGAGCATGGGCTCTAGGCGCATGGGTTTTAGTAGTTGTGGCTCGTGGGCTCAGTAGTTGTGGCTCATGGGCTCTAGAGCGCAGGCTCAGTAGTTGTGGCGCACAGGCTTAGTTGCTCCGCAGCATGAGGGATCTTCCCGGACCAGGGCTCGAACCCGTGTCGCCTGCATTGGCAGGCAGATTCTTAACCACTGCACCACCAGGGAAGCCCTGCCATGCCCTTTTAAAGGTGGTTTCAATTAGAGTCGGGAGATTTTTCTGGGCTCCTAACTAAGGCTTGGGGTCTGAAGTCATTGTTGCTCATCAGAGTCCTCTATCATGTTTTCCTCATGAATTAAATGGGAGCTGTCTGGTTGATACTCTGCCCTGCTATTGTCCTAAAAAGTCTTATTTTTCCTCCAGTTGATACCCAAGACTGATACAGTTCTAGACAGTAGCACTTACTGATGCTAGTCATGAGGGAAGGAACCAAGTACCCAAAAGCCCAATAAAATTTGGATCCTTCTGCATTTATTGGCTGCAGGTCATTAAAGGAAAGAATTCTCAAGTTAGGAGGGACCAATAGAGCCCACATTTCCAAGGCGCAGGCTCATTTAATCCCTCTTTCCTAATAACATTTTCTCCTCCACCGTCCATGCCATCTGGGTAATTATGGAATTATATTAGGAGGATATTGAAACTCCAAGGAGACTGTGAAATGTCCCCAGCAGAGTTCTTCCCTCATATATGCCTTGTTCAAATTGTCCATTTTGAAGCTAGGCTGTAGATGACCAAGCCCTAATCATTGAACAGACAGGCAACATGGAATCTCCAAGAGTCCGAGGACCAGATATCCTCTATTAATTACTCAAGGACTCCGAAGGGTCACACTACTTAAAGAGGGGACCTGGCATCAGGAGAATGTGAATGAGAGGTGATGTAATTTAGTGGTTGAGAGCTCAGACTCTAGAGCCAGATTGTCTTGGTTCAAATCTCAGGTTTGTCAGTTATTAGCTGCACAGTCTTGGCTCTCAGCTGCCTCCACTCTAAAATGATGGTAATAATAGATGATACCTTGTAGGGTTGTGTGAGGATTGACTCAGATCAGGCATATAAAGGGCTTAGCACAGCTCCTGCACACATTAAGTGTTAAACGCTATTATTTGTTAAAGGGAGAATTCTTTTCCTGCTCCAGGGTGTTTCTCTTCCTTATGTCCTTAACCGCCCATCCCCCTAGTTTATATTTCTGAAGCCAGCTGCTCCAACATCCCCTCCTCTTCTGGTCAGGGATGCAAAGAAAAAACAGCTTGCACATGGGCATATTTTCTTCTGTATTGCTTACAGCATTACCTTAAACCAATATACCACAGTTCATTTTAATCCAAGAGCTAAGGGCCCTTTAAACCAGCCATTCCTTATTTATTCTGTTAAAAAAAAATCAAGGTCCTTTTGTTTCACATTCCTTTATTGTATTTTGTAAGGCACCGAGCACATATTGGATGCTATGTAAATGTGAAATACTCTAACAATAGTAACTGAGACAGATGAGAAACTCAAGGAAGCAAAGTTACCGTTTTGAGTTTAGCTCTTTATTGATGGGCTGAGTGATTTGGGAGAGACAGTGTGGCTCCAAAGCTAAAGAGCCCACAGGGATTAAGAGGGCAAAGGTTTGAATCTCAGTCACAGCAGCAGCTCTGGTGACCCCAGGCAGGCAGCTTCCTTTCCCTGGACCTCAAATTCTCCCCATGAATACTAGGATTAATTCCACAAAACCGTCTCCCAGGGATGTTAAACCAGGGCTGCCATATGTGGTTTTACAGACTATGCAGTGCACAAGGGTGCCAACTGAGGGGGTAAGTGGGGGCTGAAATGTAGCCCACACTCTGCTCATCAATCTGTGCACCCTGGTGATGGACAGGGTCCACCTGGAGAAAGGGACACTTTTTTCTAATTTGCATAAAGTAGTATATGGGCTCGTAGAGGCCCTGTGTGAAGCAAGGTGATAGTGATAGGGCACAGAGCTCAGCTCATAGAATGGATGCATTTATTCAACACCCAGTTTTTGAACACCTACTATGTGCCAGGCCCTAATCTAGGGGCTGAGGATATGGAGATGAATGTAAACAATTTCTGCCCTTGGGTCCTCTTTCCTTCACCAGCCCATCCTCCCCTAACGTTCAATCATCAGCAAGTCTTGTAGACTCAAACTGCAAAATACATGTCAAGTCCACTCGCCTTTTTTCTTTTTTTTTTAAGTCTTTTAAAAAGTTTTTTAAACTTAAAAAAATTTTTATTTTTTGGCTGCGTTGTGTCTTCATTGCTGTGCGCAGGCTTTCTCTAGCAGGCTTCTCACTGCAGTGGCTTCTCTTGTTGTGGAGCATGGGCCCTAGAGCGCGTGGGCTTCAGTAGTTGCGGCATGCGGGCTCAGTAGCTGCAGCACGCAGGCCCTAGGGCCCGCGGGCTTCAGTAGTTGTGGCTCTCCGGCTCTAGAGCACAGGCTTGGTAGTTGTGGCACATGGGCTTAGTTGCTCTGCAGCATGTGGGATCTTCCCGGACCATGGATCGAACCCGTGTCCCCTGCATTGGCAGGCAGATTCTTAGCCACTGTGCCACCAGGGAAGTCTACCACTCACCTTTTTTCACTGCCAGCACTTCATTTTATAATTTCTTACCTAGACTACTGCAGCAAATGGGCTTCTACTTCTACTCTGGTCCTCCGAACAAAAGCAAGAGTGACTGTATAAAAATGTCAATCAGATAACATTACCCCCTTGTTTAAACTTTTTGTTGGCTATAATTTAGTCCAGGGTCCTCATCATGTCCTCAAGACTGTGCACATCTGGTCCTAATTACCTTGTCATGTCATCTGGATCACTCAACCCACACTCTTGCCATCTGTATGAGTCAGGGGTTCTTCACAGAAATAGGAACCAATAGGATATATATGTATCTCCTATATATGTGTATATAAATAGGATAAATATATATCTCCTATATAGCTGTATATATGTATGTGTTTGTATATATGCATATATAAAAGGAGATTTATTGTGAGGAACTGGCTCATGTGATCTTATTGAGGCTGAGAAGTCCCATAATTTGCTGTCTGCAAGTTGAAGACCCCGGAAAGCCAGTGGTGTAATTCCAGTCCAAGTCCGAAGGCCTGAGAACCAAGGGAGCCAATGGTGTAAATCCCAGTTTGAGGGCAGAAGAAGACCAACAGACTGATGTCCCAGCTCAAGCAGGCAGGCAAGAAGGGAAGGACTCCTCCCTTTCCCCAGTTTTTATTCTATTCACACCCTCAGCAGACTGGGTGATGCCCACCCACATTAGGGAGGGCAAATAAGCTACTTATCTGAGTCCACCCACTCAAATGCTAATCTCATCTGGAAACATCCTCACAGACACACCCAGAAATAATGTTTGATCTGGTCACTCAGTGGCCCAGTCAAGTTGACACATAAAATTACCTTTCATACCATTCCACAAAACTGACCATACTGTCCTTCAAACAGCCTAGCTCATTCTTTGTGTGATCTCATCCCTTTGGCTGGAACACTGATTCCCTGGTTCTCCCCTTGATCATCTCTTTCTCATCCTTCAGTGCTCACTGGAAATGTCACCTCCTCAGAGAAGCCTTCCTGGACCACCTTGTTAAAGTAGCATAGTATTCTATGTCCACTGCCACTCCTTGCCAGTATGTTCTACAACAAAGCAGCCCAGCACAATTTGTAAGCACACAGTTCTTTGTTTACATTCTGTCATATCTGCTAGATTGTAAGCTCCATAACAGTAGGGACCATGTTTGTTTGTTCTTCACTGTAAATCCCTTCAGCATTTTGCTAGTCTCAGGTGCACAGTGATAAATATCAATAAATATTTGCTAAATGAAGTCGTTACAAAGAATTTGTCGCTCATATGGGAGTAATCACTACAATACAGTGTAGAGATGCATTTTGAGGCACAGGCAGTGATACGCTGGTAAACTGATGCTCAAAAACAAACAAACAAACAAAACCCCCCTGATCTGTCATTTGCTGATTTCCATGGTGGTGTAAATACTCCCATCACAGCTGATTTCAAGTTACCAATGGTTTAAAAACTGACTTGTAATACTCCTGAATATTAAACAGTTAGCTTTTCAAAGATGGAATGAGCTGGCTCTAGCTTATCACTGAAAGAGAGGTCAGCATGGGTGCAATGAGAACCCAGGAAAGAACAATTAGTTCATCCTGGGGGAGCTCAGCAAAGGCTTCCTGGAGGAGGTGACACTTGATTTGTGTTTTGAAGGTTGGGTATGTTGGCCCAGGCCCTTTGCCTCCAAAGCGGCTAGCACAGCCCTGCTGCCAGTAGCCCATGTTCAACTGTGCCTGGCTCCTCTACTCAGCTAGCTCATCTCTGCTTGCCCGGGAGTTATCACCTGACGTAGTCCAATCCTCAGAAAATCCTTCCATGTGCCTGGTATTCTACTGGTTTGCTTCGAATGCAGCATAGTAAGACAGAAGTTAGTCAAGGGAGAAAGGGAAAGGTTTTCCAAACAGAGGAACAATTTATGCAGTTCAGCATTTCGGTAAATCTAGAAGTATATAGGAGGCAGTGGGAGGAGATTAGCTCCTGACAGGCTTTGTTTGATAGGCTGAGGAGCGTATGCTGATTCACACCATAGGGTGGGTGGCAAAGGGAAAGGGAAAGGAATTGATTACTTTTCCTGCATAATTCACAGCTGGTAATTGTGGGGTTTTGTTTTGTTGGTTTCATTTTTTTGGTATGGAATCATTTGATTAATATCTATCTCTTCCAAGAGACCGTCAACTCCACAAGGGCAGGGACTGTCTTGTTCACTATTATTTTCTCAGTACTCAGCACAAAGCATGGTATATAGCAGTCAACCAAATACATCTTGTTGAATGACTGAATCATCTGGGGAATGTTTAAAACATACCGATGTCCACCTACCCTGAAATAAGATCTGCTATAAATCTCTCTTCTCTGAACCTCTGAACCACAACATGTGTAAGGATGGAGAGTAAGTAGTGGGGCTGGTGTCCATATTTTGTAAAAACCACTTAGGAGATTCACTTCCATTTCTCTTCCCAAAGCCAATCAAGTGGATCCTTTAAATGCTTTAACCAAAAGTGTGATATGATTAAATTTTGCTGGCTGCATAAATAGGCCTGATGGCAGTAGGGAGGACTCAGAGGTGCTGAAGTGCTGGGACCAGTAAGGAAGCCCACGCTGTGACCAGGTAAGAAATGAGACGGGTCTGATTTAAATCTCTGGCAGTGGTGTGAAGAGGGAGCAGATTCAAGAGATACTCAGGACATAGAAGCTACACAATTTTGTGCCCATTTGGACATAAGTGGATGAAGAAGTGAGACAGAGGGAGGAATCTAAGGTTGAAGTTTGGAGTGAATATTAGTGAATAGGGAGGAGGGAAGAGTCACTTTGAAATTGCTACATTTGAGATGCTTGTGGGACACGAAGGGACACTTAAATATTAGTGTTCTCCAAGAATTCTGGTGAACACTAATATTTAAGAAGCAGGTTAGAAAAAGAATTGTTGAAGGAGACTGAGAAGAATCACCGGAGAGGAAGAAGGAAAACCTGAATAGTGTCATAAAATAAGTGACAATGTCCAACAGCGTCAAATGGTGCCTAAAGCTTAAGTTAGATGTCATGAGTGATGGCAACAAGACCACGTTCTGTGGGGGCAGAAGCTGCCGGGTAGAGGACGAAGGAAGCGGAGACAGCGAGTTTAGACTAACTTTTTCAAGAAACTTGTCTGTGAAAAGAAGAGGAGGGATGGTATGATTGAGCTGTATGTGAGGAGATTTGTGCCCGTTTACAGCTAAGAGGCAGGAGACGGGTTGAGCAGACAGGCGCGCAAACATCTCCCCCCTCCCGCCATTTTGACTGCCTCCTCCTCCCACGTGACCGGGAGACGGCCCGCGGAGGCCGGCCTCGCGGAAACTACAGCCCCCAGAAGGCCCCGCGGCGCTGGGGGTGGGGGGGCGGAGCCGAGGCCTGGCGCGCGCCCCGACGGTGCGAGCGGAAGAGCTGGAACTTTGAGGAGGCGGCGGATGCGGAGAGTGACTCTGCCGCCGGTAACGATCCGCTCCGCGTCCTTGTCTATCCTTTTCTCCGCACCCTAAGCTGGGGCTCGTCGCTTCCACTTCTCTCTCCACACTTGGCACAAGCTTTCTTTCCCCTTTGTTTGTTACCGGTGTTTTTCTCCTCACTTGAGGCGTGGGGCCGGCCCCCTCCTGGGGCGGAGGTTACTGGGAAGCTCCCGCCCTTCGACCCCTGAGGGCCCTGGGTTGCTGGCGACCCTCTCAAGGCCCTTTTTCCTTCCCAGGGCTGCGTGCTCGCTAGGGGCCCTCTCCCCAGTTACTGTCTGCGGAGGGGCCGTTCCTTTCCTGGTTTCAACAGGTACTGAGCGGGGACGTGGCGACCCCTTTCTCTCCCCAGGGGTACGGGGCTGTGGACGGCGGGGGCCGCCCGAGACGACCCCGGGGCTGCTGGCGATTTCTCTGGAGCGAGTCTGCCGCGCTGCCAGGGAGCCTCGGGCTGTCGGCTGGGAGTGAGCAGTCTAGTAGAGAGGGTGTACTTCCTGGTTTTCTTGGGCCGCCTTCGGAAAACTCCAGGTCCGATTTTTAAAGTTTTCTTTATCAATAAAGCCTCCTCTCAGGGTTGAGTAGGGAAGAAGCACGGGATTTGGAATCTGATGTCCTGGGAGGAGTTTTGGGTATGCCACTTGCTAGACCTGTGATCCTTTGTAGCACATTTACCGCAGCCTCGTTTTCCCAGTCCGAAAAATGGGGGTAATCGTCTTTGGCCTGCCTGCCTTCCGGTGTTATGGGGTTCAGCAGAAGTGACATGTGGGAGAAAGCACGTTTCAAACACAGCAAGCTCACTATCTTTCTGTCTACACGCACTCTCTCTCGCTCCCCTCTTGCTTTGTTATAGCCGTCCTTTCTTCAGTGCTACACGGGTACGAGTATCCCAGAAAGCGCTTAATGTTCCTCACATGTGCTCAGCTGATGCCTGTCTCCAGCTGGTCTGGTGTCTCTTCCCCGTTTTCAGATACTGCTTGTGCTAAACCTAGCTCTGATTCTAATACGGTACCACTATCCTGTGTATACTAGCTGAAACAAGAAATATTGGGGTTATTTTCACCTACCCTAGGTATATGTGTTAGGAGTCTGTGTTACCTTATAGTTAGAATTCAGAATATAAACAGCCAATATTCCAGTCTAGTTTTTATTCTGGCAGTTCAGCTCTGAGACTCCAAGCAGGTGGCTTTTTGTGTTATTTTTCCCCTTGTAGAGAGAGAGGATTTTACAAACAACTGTTTGTGGGTTTGGAGGTATAGTAATGAGGTAATCTTGTATTTATTCTGCAGTCATTGGTTGAAGAATACCTGAATGTGGTTCTGAAAACAAAGAGGATGGCAGTACAGTGACTTAGTTGAATGTACAAAGTTGAACAAATTTGAGTTCAAATCCCGGTGCTGTGACTTCTAGTTTATGACTTTTGGCAAATTATTTCTTCTCCCTAAGCCTGTCTACTAATTTCTAAAATGGAGATGATAGCATTTACCTCACAAGGTGTCTATAAGGATTAAATGAGATGTGAATATAAAGTAGTGCTGGAGTGAGTACGTGCTCATTATTTTGTTGCTGTTGTAATTGATGACTATGATGATGGTAAAAAATGATGGTGATAATTTTAGGTAAAGTATTTTCTTGAGATTCCATTTCTTTTTTGTTGTTGTTGTTTGTAAAATGAGGATAGTTATCCTTAACTCATAAACTTAAAAAAAAAAAGCTGTAAATAGAAGTGCTCAGATTGCAGGTTTTTTTTTTTTAATTTTTTTAAGCAATTGCATTTTATCTAAAGATTATATTAGGCTATTTTTTACTTTTAGAAGTTTCCAAAATGCTCTTGTTGTTGGGGTGTGCTGTTGGACTGGTGCTTCGTTTATAACCCATAGTAAGAATGAAGTTTTCTTTCTGCACATTGGAGCTTGTAGCAGAACAATTATCTGTGTTTATGACTTAGATATTGACTATTTACTAGGACAGAGTTTTTTGGGTTATTTGACATCTTTATTGGAGTATAATTGCTTTACAATGTTGTGTTTCTGCTGTACAACAAAGTGAATCAGCTATATGTATACATATGTCCCCATATCCCCTCCCTCTTGAGCCTCGCTCCCACCCTCCCTATCCCACCCCTCTAGGTGGTCACAAAGCGTCCAGCTGATCTCCCTGTGCTATGCAGCTGCTTCCCACTAGCTATCTATTTTACATTTGGTAGTGTATATATGTCCATGCCACTCTCTCACTTCGTCCTAGCTCCCCCCGCACCCCGTCCTCAAGTCTGTTCTCTACATCTGCGTCTTTATTCCTGCCCTGCCCCTAGGTTCATCAGTACCGTTTTTTTAGATTCCATATATATACGTTAGCATACGGTATTTGTTTTTCTCTTTCTGACTTACTTCACTTTGTATGACAGACTCTAGGTCCATCCACCTCACTACAAATAACTCAGTTTTGTTTCTTTTTATGGCTGATTAATATTTCATTGTATATATGTGCCACACCTTCTTTATCCATTCCTCTGTTGATGGACACTTAGGTTGCTTCCATGTCCTGGCTATTGTAAATAGTGCTGCAGTGAACATTGTGGTACATGTCTCTTTTTGAATTATGGTTTTCTCAGGGTATATGCCCAGTAGTGGGATTGCTGGGTCATATGGTAGTTCTATTTTTAGTTGTTTAAGGAACCTCCATACTGTTCTCCATAGTGGCTGTATCAATTTACATTCCCACCAACAGTGCAGGAGGGTTCCCTTTTCTCCACACCCTCTCCAGCATTTATTGTTTGTAGATTTTTTGACGCTGGCCATTCTCACTGGTGTGAGGTGATACCTCATTGTAGTTTTGATTTGCATTTATCTAATGATTGGTGATGTTGAGCATCTTTTCATGTGTTTGTTGGCAACCTGTGTGTCTTTGGAGAAATGTCTATTTAGGTCTTCCGCCCATTTTTGGATTGGGTTGTTTGTTTTTTTGATATTGAGCTGCATGAGCTGCTTGTATATTTTGGAGATTAATCCTTTGTCAGTTGCTTCATTTGCAAATATTTTCTCCCATTCTGAGGGTTGTCTTTGTCTTGTTTATGGTTTCCTTTGCTGTGCAAAAGTTTCATTAGGTCCCATTTGTTTATTTTTGTTTTTATTTCCATTACTCTAGGAGGTGGATCAAAAAAGATCTTGCTGTGATTTATGTAGGACCGAGTTTTATAGAGCATTTTTTGTTGGTTCCGCATCCTCCCCGCCTTTCTTTTTTTAAAAGCCAGAGTATTTGACTGTAAAAGTTCAATCTAGTGGGTAGTGTCCAGAAGATTTGGTGACCCTCATTTTTGAAAGTGGAAACAGTGACAGGTGCTGATGGTGGCACTGGTGTGTGTGTATCTGCAAGGAGTGAGAGTTCAGAGAAACCAAGGAGGAATGCCTAAGAGAGAAAACTGATGTGTTGGTCAAAGCAAAGTCTTAGAGTTAAGAATTGAAATGTTTACTTTTCATTCCTTCAGATGCTGTGTTGACTACAAGATGTCTGCAGATGCAAATGTTTCCTTTACTTTTATTATGTGGTTTTCCCTGGCTCCACTTTGCCAGTTTCATCCTGACTTATATAGTTAAGAATCAGCAAGATAACTATTTTTTTTTCCTACAGACTTGTGTATAAACTATGACAGTAGAGAGTCATTTCCATTAAAATCTACTTTGTGTGCTATAATGTGTTAGTTTTTCCTTTATGTTTCCTAAATGTTTTAAACATTTTTGTTCTTGATTGGTTTTTACTTGAGTTTTTGGAAGGTAGACCCATTTTCAGGCTTAGTGAAAGATGGTATTATTATTATTACTATATTTAATTTTATTATTATATTTTTTCTTATAGTCATGAATTTTGGTGATACATATATATTCATTCCCAAAATGCTTCACATGATCACTGTATTTTTTTGTTAGTCAAGGTTAAGTTTGTTGACTGTGACCATTGAACCCTGAAAAACAACAAAATTAATTGGCTAATATTTTTGAATCTGTGACCCTGTCCTCATTAGCTCCATAAGCTCAGTGTTCACAAAATATCTCACCAGAATGAATGGTGAGACTGGTATATTGTTGATTTGGCACTTGTGCACTCATTAGACATAATGGAAGTAAATGAACTAGTGCCAGAAGTAAAAGTATAGATTTTTAATTATAAACCTATAATACAAGACTAGCCCTCACACTGTGTATAAAACTGGTGACCTGTAGGATGATCTTTGACAATCACTAACCTGAACTATAATTTAGACGTTTCTTTTAGTTGTTGAATTGTATTGGTTGCAGGCTTCCCACCCACAGGAGAAGTGAGAAGAAATGGAACTAGGCTGTTCATGTCTTGAAAGAGAACCCTACTTCTACTATTGCCACCCACCAGAAAATGTGCTCTTACCTAGTGGGGAAAAAAAACATTTAGAGTTTTCTGTTAATGAGCCCAGTAGGATGGATGAAGCCCGGGTAACTCCTAAGAGCTTATTGAATTACAGAGAAATTCCAGTTGTCAGAGGTTTAGATAGGAGAGAAGTTATAGGGTATTGCTTTGCAGCGGTAAGCCTGCATTTGAAGAGGATTTTCTCCTCTCAATAAAACATGGACCAGTTGCTCCCAGTTTGTGGTGTGTATTTTTCACGATCTCATGCTAGCCTTCTGTCTAGTTTTTCATTCTTCAGATTTGCTCTTCAGTTTCATTACTATCTGTTGTCCCTCTTGTATCTTTTTTTTTTTTTTTTTTTAATGTCAAACATGGCTGGTTTTGGACTAGGGATAAAAACAGAGAAGCACTGTTGGAAACAGCAGGTTCTGGTGTCTAGTATTCTGAGGTTCCCAAATAACACGGGTTAACCTGTGCATATGATGATAATGGATTTCTGGAATGGGCAAGTGGCTGACAGTTCATGACTGTTAAACCTGGTGCAGAGGCAAAAATACGGGCAAATGGTGTGTGGTGCTCCTTAATATCAGGTTTGCCTCTTAGGAAAAAATATGTGTAGTGTTAATACTGGCTTGCATCTGGGCTGTTTCAAGTTCTTTGCCGTGGAATACCAGAAGAGTATTAAAGAAGGGAAGCACTTGGATTTAAATCTTCACCTCTCAAATTGATACCAATAATCCTGTTTGTTT
The DNA here is from genome assembly GCF_028564815.1 of Eubalaena glacialis. Taxonomy (NCBI): domain Eukaryota; kingdom Metazoa; phylum Chordata; class Mammalia; order Artiodactyla; family Balaenidae; genus Eubalaena; species Eubalaena glacialis. The sequence continues at coordinate 30,499,810 of NC_083716.1, read as the reverse complement.
TTTCTTATCATCTGTAAAATAGAGTTAATAATACCAAGCCTGCTTATTTATAAAGATTAGAGGGAAAAGTTAACAAGAATTTCTTGGAAATGGGGTAACTATAGGGGAGAGGCTTATAGAAAGGCAGAGTCTGAGAGGGGAAAACACACACACTGGGGTGGGTCACTTAGGGAGAGATAGAAAGAGGAATACACACACACCAAAGGCAGAGAGTGAGGGTCAGTCAGAGATAGAGAGGGGACATCGGAAACACTGAGAGGGACAGTCAGACTGAGACATTTAGAGTTAGAAAGAAGGGTAATCAGAGATGTAGAGAGAAGGGCTGACTTAGAAATGACAGGTGGATGCAGGGAGAGAGCTGGAGAAAGAGAGACTGTGAGGGGGAACAACCAGGAGAGCATGACCAAGAGATGGGAGCTTATTGAGTTAGTTTTTGTCTGTTATTTGGGGAGATCTTGTAGACATTTGTAATTAGCCAGGAAAGGGAAGAAATGCAGATATTAATAGTAAATCAAGTAACATGTTTATGCAGTTTTTATTACACTAAAATTTTCCCTTAAACACTAACTTTATTTTGCATATTAAACATATAAACACCAAGCCAACTTTTGTTACAGGCTTGTTGACTACTTACTTGACCCCTTCATAGTATAGTTTAAACACATTTTAAAAAATGAAATAAAATGATTATTTTCTTTTTTAGAAATATTTTTTCTTAAAAAAATCTAATATATGCTTACTGTAGAAAACTTGGGAGATACAGAAAAATTTAAAGAACAACAAAACTCATAATCTTGCAATCTAAGCAACACATAATGAGGCCTGCATTTTTCATGTTTTCTTAGTCTTTTTTTTTTTAGGTATTTATTAAAGCTCTTCTTCTTTCCTAACAGAACCAAAAAGCTGTTTATAAGTCCAAAATCATTTTTTAAAAATTAATTAATTAATTAATTAATTTTTGGCTTCGTTGGGTCTTCATTGCTGCATGTGGGCTTTCTCTAGTTGTGGCGAGCAGGGGCTACTCTTTGTTGCGGGCTTCTCATTGTGGTGGCTTCTCGTTACAGAGCACGGGCTCTAGGCGCACAGGCTTCAGTAGCTGTGGCACGCGGGCTCAGTAGTTGTGGCTGGCGGGCTCAGTGGTTGTGGCACACAGGCTTAGTTGCTCTGTGGCATGTGGGATCTTCCCGGACCAGGGCTCGAACCCGTGTTCCCTGCATTGGCAGGTGGATTCTTAACCACTGTGCCACCAGGGAAGTCTCCAAAATCATTTTTAAATTAACTATTTGTGGTGGAGTTAACTTTATATTCCTATTTTGGCACTTAGGTACTTCCATAAACTATAGTATTTGTGTACCTATTTTTATTTCCTACCTCCCTAGGTTAGATTAATAACTAGACTATCTGTTATTCGTATTTGTGTTTTAGACTAACAAAGTGTCTTACATATAGTAAGTACTCAGAATATATTTGAGATGAATTGTTAAGTTCTCTAATTAGAAACTTTCTTATTTAAATAGTCTGTCCAATTTCTCATTGGCAGACTGGTCTTCCTTAATGTTGAGAAAAGCTTGATTTTAGGCTGTGTGTGTGTGTGTGTGTGTTTAATATGAAGTTACTGAACTAGAAAAGGGGTGCTTTTTCCGGTTAGCTTTTGTCATGTAGCAAGCCACTCTGAAATTTAGTGATGTATCGATAAAACAGCATTTTATTACACTATGGATTCTGCCAGAATTCAGACAGAGCAGTGTGGAGATGGCTTGAACCTTAGCTAGAAAGGCTTGAAAGCTGGTGGTAATTTTGTGGCTGGAAACTAGAATCTGGAGGCTTCTCCACTCATGTGCCTCATGATTGAAGTTGACTGTCCCCTGGAACACCTACATATGGTTTCTCCACATAGACTAATCGGGCTTCTTCACAGCATGGTGGTGGCTGTTTTCTAAGAGTAAGCATCCCAAGAGAACCAAGTGGAAGCTGTGTTGCCTTTTGTTACCTGGACTTGGAAGTCATGTAGTGACACAAGTTTGCCATATTCAAGGAGGCAGCAGTGGTTACACTGAACCCACTTCTCACAGGAGGAGTGTCAGAGTCAACCTTGTAAGAAAAACATTGGAGGTAATGGAAGTGGGGGATAGGTGCCATCTTTGGGAAAGACGGTTGGTCACAAGCAGTTACCGGACTGGGAAATAGTAAGTTAAAAAATGAGTTAATAAAACATCACTTTCTGAATGTTAGTGAGTAAGTATCCTATTGCATATTAGTAATGTTAATTGTGTTTAGTTTAAAAACTTACACTAAACTTTTAAAGGCTTTTAAACTCAAAGCTATTTCAAGTTACTTCCTTGACTTTTAGACTCTGAACAAAATCTTCTTTCTTTCTTTAACCCAGCTTGCAAGTTGGTGAGTTTCTATACTTTGTTCTATCCCCTTTTAAAATGCAACGGAGTCTTATTTTGTAAATAATCAGTTACATGTAAATAATATGATACTGTAGAAAATTTGGAAAATCAGGAAAGAAACAAAATAAACTTATAATCTCACCTTTCAGATGTAATCAATTAGAAGTACATAATTTCTTATCCATGGTTCCTAAATTCAAACTGTTGTGAAGATGGAAAGTTTTTAAGAAGTTTGTAGCAACCTCAGTTGGCAGCAAAAGCCAGTCTGCACTGATATAAGGCTATTTGTAGTCTTTATTTATCATATGTAGTATAGTGATTTACACTTTTTTCCACAAAAATTTCAACTTGTTTAATTACAGAGTGTTGCCCCAGACGCTGGTTAGAATATTTTGTAACACATAGAATATGTACCATGTTAACCTTTCTAAAAACCTGAAAAATTTTTCTGAATTCTGAAGCCTGTCTGACCCCCAGGAGTTTTGGATAGGGGATTTTTGGACTGGAATTAAAAACCTAGTGCTAGGAAAAGATAAATTTATTAACCTCCTTTAGTGGTTCTAAACTTTTTTATCATATGAATCTTCTCAGAACTTTTCTGCTTTCATTTCACATTTTTATTTTAGGAGAAGACCCAGAAGAAAAAGAAATAGTCTTGATTTGTTTATATGATCGGTAGTTCTCTGCATCCATCCCAGATAACTGTTTCAAACTCAGGGTGACCATCTTTCAATACATTCAGAATTTCCAGGCCTCTTGACTCTTCTGGTGTAAGAGCCAGTGATGTAGTGAATACTGGAGTTTGACGAGCCCAGTAGGTCTTGGTTTTTGCCACCAATATTGTTAATGTGACATTGCTATTCTTTCCTTTTTTGCCATAGTGTTTTTTTTTTTTTTTTTTTTTTTGTACTGTGCTTCTTGTTTGTTTCCTTGAGTAGTCTGAAACTTTTCTTTGCCTCTGACACTTGAGTTCAAGGTTGAGGAATTTATCTTTAACTCCATAATGTCAGATAGTTTTAATTTTTAAAGTATTTTCTTATTACTATTATCACAAGTTCAGTATGTGCTCATTATCAAGGATTTGGAAAATATAGCCATATTTTCACAACTTGGAAGTAACTGTTAACATTGAGGTTTATTTCCTTCCACTCTATTTTCTGTGTATGTATATTAATGTAACACACACACAGACTTACATTGGAATCTCTTGCTATTGTACATAAATTTTGTATTCTGCTTTTTAAAAAACATAACATGTTTATTAATAGTGTCTAGGTCTGTTTCTGGAGTGAGCATGAATTATATTACTGGACAGTGACCTTTAAATTTGTATTCATTTTGTGCAGGAACCTAGGCGACAGGTTCAAATTTTGGCATTGCCACTGCCGCACTGAAAACTGGGGCAGGTTATAGGATATCTCTGGGCTTCCATTGTGTCAGCCGTCAAATGAACTTTTCAAGGTATTTGATGCAACAATCTGATGAAAGTTAACCCACTCCTTGGAAAATCACTCATACAAAAGAAGTCTTTGGTCAAATTTTTTTTAATTGCAGTATAATTGACTAACAATATTATGTTAGTTTCAGGTATACAACATAGTGACTTGACAGTTTTATACATTACAAAATGATCATGATAATAAGTCTAGCTACAATCTGTCACCATACAAAGTTATTACAGTATTATTGACTGTATGCCCTATGCTGTATATTACATCCTTGTGACATTTATTTTATAATTAGAATTTTGTATCTTAATCCCCTTCACCTATTTCACCCGTCACTCCCCACCACTCTCCCTTTTGGCAACCACCATTTTGTTCTCTATATTTTTGAGCCTGTTTCTATTTTGTTGTGTTTGTTCATTTGTTTTGTTTTTTAGATTCCACATATAAGTGAAATCATACAGTATTTGTCTTTCTCAGTCTGACTTATTTCACTTAGCATAATACTCTTTATGTCCATCCATGTTGTCACAAATGGCAAGATTTCATTCTTTTTTTAATGGCTGAATAATATTTAATTGTAAAAATGCCACAAGTTCTTTATCCATTCATCTGTTGATGGACATTTAGGTTGTTTCCATGTCTTGGCTGTTGTAAATAAGGTTGCAGTGAACATTGTACATATACCTTTTTGAATTAGTATTTTTGTTTTCCTTGGATAAATACCCAGAAGTGGAATTACTGTATCATATGGTAGTTCTATTTTTAATTTTTTGTGGAACCTCCATAGTGGTTGTACCAATTTACATTCCCACCAACAGTGCACGAGGTTTCCCTTTTCTCCACATCCTCGCAACACTTGTTACTTCTTGTCTTTTTGATTATGGCTATTCTGACAGGTGTGAGGTAGTATCTCATTGTGGTTTTGATTTACATTTCCCTGATGGTTAGTGGTGTTGAACATCTTTTCATGTGCCTGTTGGCCAACTGTATGTCTTTGGAAGAATGTCAGTTTAGGTCCTCTGCCCATTTTTAAATTTTTGACATTGAGTTGTACGAGTTCTTCATATATTTTAGATATTAACTCCTTATCGAACATATCATTTGCAAATATCTTCTCCCATTCAGTAGGTTGCCTTTTCATTTTGCTGATGCTTTGCAAAAGCTTTGCAAAAGCTTTTGAGTTTGATGTAGTCCCATTTGTTTATTTTTGGTTTTGTTGCCCTTGCCTAAGGAAGCAGATCCAAAAAAATATTGCTAAGACTGATGTCAGAGAGCATGCTGCCTGTGTTTTCTTCTAGCAGTTTTATGGTTTCAGGTCTTACATTTAAGACTTTAATCCATTTTGAGTTTATTTTTGTATTTGGTGTAAGAAAGAGGTCAGGTTATATTCTCTTGCATGTGGGTGTCCAGTTTTCCCAACATCGTTTATTGAAGAGACTATATTTTCCCCATTCTTGCCTCCGGTGTCATAGACTAATTGACCATATAAGTGTGGGTTTATTTCTGGGCTCTCTATTTTGTTACATAGTCTGGTCAATCTTTGCAATTCTTCCCATTCTACTAGATGAACTATATGTTGAGGAATGCAAAATATAGCAGTATCTATTTGAGGTTATTAGGGCTTCATGGAAGAGGAGGATCTTGAAGGAAGTGATAGAATGACAGATTGACTTTAGAGGGATAGAATGACAAATTGACTTGAGAGGACAGAAGAAAATTCCACATAGGGTGATGAGACGTTAGAAGCAAAAAGGTACAATATATGTGAACTGAATGAGACAAAAAGGGTATTTTAACAATATTGCACAAATGGAAGGTTTGATTTTACTGATGATGGTGAGTAGTAAAGAGATGTGATTTGTTAGGTTTACATGTCTATGGGGATAATGAAGAATTAATGGGAAGCTTTGAAGGCTAGGCTGAAGAACTTAGATTTGATCCTATAGATGATGGTATTTTTGTTGAAAGTCATATGATGAAAACAGTATTTGAGAAAGATTGTCCCGGTAGCTTTGTGGGATAACCTCAAGTAGGGAGTGGCTCTAGGGTATCTCAATAGGACAATCATGGAATAATATGGAAATAGAAAACATGATAGCTCTTGTGGAGGAAGAGCAATAAGAATGGGGTTAGAAAAGCTGAAAGAGTCGGAATACCTCAAAGTTTTGAGCCTGACAAATCAAGTGTATTGTGGTGTCTTTTTTCTTCAGATTTTTTTGATGTGGACCATTTTTAAAGTCTTTATTGAATTCGTTACAGTATTGCTTCTGTTTTTTATTTTTTTAGTTTTATTTATTTATTTATTTATTTATGGCTGTGTTGGGTCTTCGTTTCTGTGCAAGGGCTTTCTCTAGCTGCGGCAAGTGGGGGCCACTCTTCATCGCAGTGCGCGGGCCTCTCACTATCGCGGCCTCTCTTGTTGCGGAGCACAGGCTTCAGATGCGCAGGCTCAGTAATTGTGGCTCACGGGCCTAGTTGCTCCGCGGCATGTGGGATCTTCCCAGACCAGGTCTCGAATCCGTGTCCCCTGCACTGGCAGGCAGATTCTCAACCACTGCGCCACCAGGGAAGCCCCGCTTCTGTTTTTTAATGTTTGGTTTTTTGGCCTCGAGGCATGCGGGATCCTAGCTCCCCGACCAGGGATTGAACATGCACCCCCTGCATTGGAAGGCGAAGTCCCAACCACTGGACCACCAGGGAAGTCCCTATTGTGGTGTCTTGATAATGACATTATCTGAGAAAGGATCTCAGATAGGTCTAGGGAGAAAGATAATGGGTTCAACTTCTAATACAAGTTTTAGGTATTAGATAATTTGAGTGGTAGTTGAAAAAATCTGGTGCTTTAAAAATAAAGAACTTAATAATATAAATGAATGCTGTCCCTTTGAAAGTAATCCATTTTTAAGACCATGCATTTATTCTAGCAAATAAATATTCTTTGGAATTTGTCTTTTGGAACTGCTTTCAGAACCAATAGAACCATATAAGAAAACCAGTCTCATTACTTTATGGTCATATCTTTTGTGCCCAAGAGTATTATCTTGCTTGATCACTCATCTTATTTACCATTTTTATTTCTAAGTGATATTTGACAGTTCCTAAAAGGTAATCTGCAGAGGCATGAAATTTATTACCATGGTAGATATTTAAATAACTATCATCGTTGCTGAGGACAACCTTAAAAAGCTGTGATAGCATCCTTAGAAAAGGTGCTAGTGCACGATGGTTAAGAGGGTGGGTTCTGGAAGCCTAGATTTGAATGATCTCTTTAGTACATTAGTCTTGTGTATTGAGTAAGTTACTTAACTTGTCTGGGTCTCAGTTTCCTCATTTTTAAAATGAGGATGGTGATAATATGCCCTACTTCATAGGATTATTGTGAGGGTTAGCTCTTAGGACAATGCCTGGCAAATACTAAAAGCTCAGTAAATATTAGCTGTTTATTACCATCACAACAACTACCACTACTGCTACCACCACCACTTTGGCTATTTATCTTTTTTGTTTTAAAAATCACTTGTGTTCCTGTTTAATTATGTCTTGTACAAATGGAATGATAGACAGCTGGAGATAAAAGTAGAGCTCAAGATAAATGATCAGACATATAGTGATGAGGTGTTTTAGAATGTTTGATCTAGAACTTAGTGGGAGAAGAGCAGAAAAGACCAAGGATGGAATATTGGGGAATATTCTTAGTAAGGGAGTGGGAGGCAGAAAATGAGCCAGCAGAAGGGCAGTGGAAGATTGTTTAGAGAACGAAAGAAAACAAGGAGTGTACATTAGTATAGAGGTTATATTAATTAGGATTAGATTTGGTTGCAACCAAATAACAGAGACTTAAGCATGATAGATTTCATTTCTCTCGATGTCACGAATTCCAGGAGTAGTCTAGGACTGTTGTGGTTTATCATGGTGTCATGTTGTTGCTCCACTGTGCATGGATTCACTTGATGGTCTAAGATGGCTATTGGAGTTCCAGCCTTTTCATCCACGTTCGAACCAGCAGAAAGGAGGAAGAGAAGAACATATCTTTAAGAACATACCCTTTAAGGATACTTCCTGAAAGTTATATGTACCACTTTTGCTCATATTCCATTGGTCACATAGCCACATCTTCCTGCAGGAGAGGTTGGGAAATGTAAGCTATTTTGAATGGTCAGTGCCTGGGAAGAAAAAACAGGAACAATAAGGATAATCCAAGGGTAGCTAGATGAGGATTATCGGGTAGATAACAGAGTTAATTGTCTTTAGGATAGTTTAATTCATTATTGGTAATCCTTGATAAGAGTTTCAGTACTTGGGAAAACTATGAGTATGAAACTACTCTTATCAAATTGCATCAACAGTACTTTGTTTTTAGGGTGTACTCCCTTCATGAATCCCTACTTAATTAGGATTATCAGTCTCTTATAATGAAGAAGATTATGGGTATGTATATATATGTATGCACGTGTGACATATACATATATATTATATATATAATATATATATCTTCTCACTTAACATTAGTGTTTGCCAGAATTTCTTCATATGGCAACAGCATGCAGTAAAATTGATGATAATTAAGCCTCTGATATCTTTCTTTAGTTGTTTTAAGCTTCTAATTTTACCTAGCCTTCTATCCACTCTCCAATTTGGTTGTTTTGGGCCACTGTTTTTAATCTGTCTCTGTCCTTTTATATTACCACTCTCTCTCACTGCTGTTAATACTTCCCAAAATAGATAAATGAGCATATTTAATTAAATGTGTTATTTGCACTCTCCTGATCATTAATGAATTTGTAAGTAAGGTCAGACCTACAGTCTTCCTAGTATTACCATGACTGAATTCTCTCTATCCACTAAATTGGTAATTATTTGCTTTAAAGTTTTTTTTTTATTTTTAAAGCTTCCATATTTTGTATGTTTATGTTCTTTTACTGTTGGAAATATGAAGGTCTTCTAACAAAAAGGGGGATATGTTTTCCCTAGGATTTTTGTCCCTTTCAATTGAAAATGTTTTATTTATATATTTTTGAATGATGAACAATATATTTAAGATGAGAAGTTCATATGTTGCTATTTATATTTTGTCAACAGACATATAGTTTAAAATAGATGTAGTTTAAAAAGGATTTATAACAAAATATAGTGAATAGTTACTGTGTCATTCCTGCCCACTCTCTCTAGTAACCACTTTCAATTCCTTAAGCTGTTCCTTCTTGCATTTACATATCTCCATATTTTAAAATAATATGTGTGTAATGCTGTCTTTTGATTCACCAATTTATTCATTATATGTTATGTTTCTATTATGATAGAGAAAGTTTTATTCTTATAAATTTATTTATTTATTTATTTATGGCTGCATTGGGTCTTCGTTGCTGCGCGCGGGCTTTCTTTAGTTGGAGTGAGCGGGGGTTACTCTTCGTTGCGGTGCGGTGACTTCTCTTGTTGCGGAGCACGGGCCCTAGGCGCGTGGGCTTCAGTAGTTGTGGCATGCAGGCTCAGTAGTTGTGGCTCATGGGCTCTAGAGCGCAGATAAAGTAGTTGTGACACATGGGCTTAGTTCCTCCGTGACAGGTTGGGTTCTTCCCAGACCAGGGCTTGAGCCCGTGTCCCCTGCCTTGGCAGGCGGATTCTTAATCACTGTGCCACCAGGGAAGCCCAGTTTTATTGTTCTTAAACCACAATCACCACTGCTACTCCTCCCCTGGCCTCCCAGTTTCTGTTACAATATTTGGTTAAATCAAATAGTTAATGTTGTGTTTACATTATTATGTCTGTGCAAATTTTATTTGCTTATAGTGTCTTAAATAGTGGCCTCTAAGTGCAGTTTTCCACAAGGTCAGTGACAGTAATCTGTCATTTCAAATTTTCTTTCTTTTTTAAAAAAATTCTTGGAAATTTCTCTTCTGGAGACTTTCTTTGTCCTCCTGTCTGAGCCTACTATTTGGGCCTGCTGCACAGCTCTTTTCCTGGGATGATTTTCCTTTGTTGTCGTCCTTAGACTTTTCTCTGTTTTGGGTATGATTCCCAATATTGTTGGAACTCTTATCTTTTTCATTTACCCTCTTGCTTGAGTGGAGCACATCCTCTAGTAGTTGTGTTGTATTAAAAATATGGTACTATGGCAGAGAGCCTGGGGATGACTGCCTTCAACATGCCTGTCTCTGTCACAAAGCTTTAATCTGAAATGGTTGCATTCTACTTCTAGCTCACAGTTAGCATCCTGGAATTCCCATTCACCAATATTCCTTCACTTCTCTCTTGTGTTGGATATCCTGTTTTCCATATCCCGTGTCTTTCTTTGTTTTGATTTATGTACTTGATATATGTGCCAGGTACTGTGCTAACGTCTTTTTTCTGTTTAATTTATGTTGACATTATTTCACACTACAGAAAATTACAAGAATATACAAAAAATTTACCCAGATACCCCAAATGTTGACACTTTACTGTATTTCCTTTCTCCCTCTCTTTCCCCCAACCTGCAATATTTGTTTCTTGAACTGTTTGAGAGTAAGATACAGACCTATTCCCCTGTATACTTAAATACTTCAGAGTGCATTTTCTAAAAACAAGGACATTCTTGTATGAATGCCCAGTACAGTTGTCAAAATCAGGAAATTAACATTGATTTAATATTATTATGTAGTCCACAGACTTTTTCACATTTCACTCATTGTTCCAATAATGTACTGTTTTATAGCAGAAGAAAATTCTGGCCCATGAAGTGTATTCAGTTGTCATGTCTCTTTAGTTTCCTTTAATCTGGAGCATTTCCTCAGTCTTTGTTTTTGCATGAGATTGACATTTTTGAAGAGTACAGGCCAGTTATTTTGTAAAATGCTTGTAATTTGGGTATATCTGCTGTTTTCTCATGACTGGATTCAGGTTATCCATTTCTGGCAGGAGTACCACAGAAGTAATGTTATGTTTCTCAGGGCATCATGTCAGGAGGCACAGGATGTTGAAATATTAGTAATGTGATCTTGGATCACTTCATTAAGGTAGTATCTGCCAGGTTTTCCACTATTTTTCCTTTTATAATTTTTCTTGGTGGTAAAATATACATAACATAAAATTTTATCACTTTAACCATTTTTAAGTGTACAGTTCAGTGGGATTAAGTGCATTGACATTTTGTTTGTAATTTTGAGGCATCTTTGCAAAAATACTTCGAGATTTTATAAATATCCTGTTACTCCTTGAACTTTTGCTCACTAACTTTAGTATCCATTGGTGATTTCTGCCTGAATCATTTTCATGATGGTTCCTAAATGGTGATTTTCTAATTCCATCATGTCTTCTACACTTATTTATAATACTTTATTTCATTATTTATTTTGACGCTGTTCCTGATTTGGTCAGTGGGAGCCCCATTCAAGCTGATTCCTGTCTCCTTTGGCCTTGCCCTTGTCATTCTTGGAGCACTTCCTCACTTTTTACCACAAGATGTTCTAGGCTTATCTTGCACTCTCCCAGCCTGAGTCCTACAGTAAGTTATTTCCTCAAAGAGCTCTGGTTTGTTTTAGTAGAGAATGGCTCTATAAGCCAGGATCTGGACTCTAGATGTCCATTGACAGTGCTGCTGGGTGTCAGTATCATTGCTTTTAGGTCCTTTCAGTAGGCATCTAGGAAATAGAAATATGTGATATGTGTGTGTGTCCACACACACTCATATAAATCTTTATCTGTCTCCTGAAAGCAATGAGTTTATATTGATACCTCTGATTCCAGTCCAACACTACAGGGTTTATTCATTCTGTATTTATAACTCCCTCTTCCAAAAGTGAGAAACCTGCCCCCATTATTCATGTTTTTACTTATTGGCCTAATCCTGGAATACTAGAAAATAGTTTAAGAATTGCTAACTCATACCACTACTTAAAGGACACCTAGTAAGTAGAGTTCAATATTTGTTTATAGTTTTTTCCTGTAGCCTATGGGCATATAGTCTAAATCTCCACTGGCCAATAAAGTAGCCAATAACCACATGAATTGAGTTGTGTTGTGAGTGTGAACTGTACACAGTTTGTAAACTTAGTATGAAATAAGAAATGTGAAATACCTCATTAATATTTAAATAATATGGTTGTTATATGTTGAAATATTTTAGATATGTTAGGTAAAATAAATTGATAAAATTAATTTTACCTATTTTTATTTTAATGTGGCTACTAGAAAATATTAAATTTCATATGTGGCATCCATTGTCTTTCTATTGGACATCACTGAGCAAGAAACCATGTTCAAAAGTTACTTGGATTAGTCTTCTCTCCCCAACATTCTTCCTATAACGTGGTTATGTAGTTATTTGAAATACAGTTCATTTCTATTGTATTCTAAGTTTTTCTCCCTATCCTAATTGATCTTATTTATTTTTGAGCATGTGAAACATTAATATGGTTCCAAAAGTCAGAATTGTATTAAAAAAATATATATATACTCAAAGCATTGTCACCCATTTCTTCTTCCTTTTCACCCTGTTTCCACCCACCCTCTATAGGTAACCAATCTTATCATTCTCTGAATTATCCTTCTTGTGTGTTTTTCCCCCAGGAATGAGGAGATACACATTTATTTTCTTATTTCTTAACTTTTTACACAAAATTTAGCATACTATAGATAGTCTTTTGTACTTTGCTTTTTTAATTTAACATTACACTTAAATATATTTTGGTATCCATTCCATATCAATTTGTAGAAAAATTTGTAGAGCTCGCCCTCCCTCCCTCCCTCCCTCCCTTTGTCTTTTCCTCCCTCTTGCGGTTGCATAGTACTCTATTGTGAGGATGTTAACCATTCTCTTATGGCCGTTTCCAGTATTTTGAATTTATAAACATTGCTGCAGTACTAACCTTGTTTATATATATTTTTGTACGTTGGAAATATATGTTTGGGTAAATCCCTAAAATAGGAGAGTTGGGTCAAAAGTTTAAAAGCAAATATAGTTTTCCTAAGTATTGCTAAATCCCTTTCTGTGGGGGTTGTACGAATTTGAATTCCCACCAGCAATGCATGAGTTTTCCCACAACCTCATCAGAGGTCAGAGTATGTTGGTATGCTTTTAAATTTTTGCTAACCTATTTATAGTTAGATAGTATCTCGATATAGTTTTAATATTCACTTAGTAGTAGTTAATGATCTTTTCATAGAATATATAAAGGCCATTTTAATATCTTTTTGTGTGAATTGTCTTGTATTTTTAAATTCATTTTTCTATCAGGTTTTTGATGTTTTCTCCCTCAATTTTTAAGGGTCTTTTAAAAAATATATATATAAATATATATATATATATATATATTAGGTATATTAGCTGTTTATAGTGATATATGTTACACATATTTTCTCCCAGTTTGTCAGTTATCTTTTACTGTGTGTGTGTGTGTGTGTGTGTGTGTCTGTGTGTCTGTGTGTCTGTGCGTGTGTGCATGTGTTTGAGCTTTTATGTGGTCCAATTTTTCAGTCTTTTGTTGCATCTGAATTTTGGGTTGTAATTAGAAAACCTTTCCCTTTACCCAGGGTAAAGAGGAATTCACACACGTTTTCTTCTAGTACTTGTATGGTTTTAGTTGTTACATTTGGATCCCTGATTCATTTGGAATTATTTTAATGCATAATGTATGAGTTAATAATCTTTTTCTAGATGCTAATTAGTTGTTTCTACATATTTTCTTTAAAAAGTACAATCTTGCCCAATATCTTGAGATGCCACCTTTATCCTATATTAAGTTTCCATTGAGTTTATTTCTGGACTTCTGTTCTTTTACACCAGTTTGTCTATTCCTGCATCATTATCACACTGTTTTAATTATAGAGGCTTGATAGTATATCAAGGGCTAACTTTAAAATTTTTTAATGTTTTATTGGCTATTCTTACAAGTTTATTTTTCTGTTGAATTTTAGTATCAGCTGTCTGTCTCTGTAAAAAAGCTTGTTCATATTGAGATTTTTATTGGGATTACATTAAATTTATAAATTAGGAAGAACTGACATCTTTATGATGTTGAGTTTTCCATCCAAGAATGAGGAATATCTTTCCATTTGTTCAAATCTACTTTTTGTCTTTCAGGAATGTTTTAAAGTTTTCTTTATATTGTTTTTGAACACTTCTTGTTAAATTCTCCATTTCTTAAAAACTTATTAATATGGTTTGTAGATTTTTATGCCAATATTTGTAGAACTACATTATTCTTTTTTTTAAAAATAAATTTATTTTATTTTTGGCTGTGTTGGGTCTTTGTTGCTGCACGCGGGCTTTTCTCTGGTTGCGGTGAGTGGGGGCTACTCTTCGTTGTGGTGTGCAGGCTTCTCATTGTGGTGGCTTCTCTTGTTGGGAGCACGGGCTCTAGGCGTGCGGGTTTCAATAGTTGGGGCACACGGGCTCAGTAGTTGTGGCACACAGGCTTAGTTGTTCTGCGGCATGTGAGATCTTCCCGGACCATGGCTTGAACCCGTGTCTCCTGCATTGGCAGGCGGATTCTTAACCACTGCTTCACCAGGGAAGCCCCACATTATTCTTTTTAATGTCTGTATTGTTTTACGTAGTATAAATGTACCATAATTTAACCTGGCCCATATAGATGGACATTAAAGTTATTTATAATTTTTCACTATTATAAATAGTTCTGGAATAAGTATCCTGTAGAAATCCAGTTATTTCCTTATGATAAATTCTTTGAAGGAGAATTGCCTGGTCCAAAGGTCTTTTGATATATAAAAGAGTTTGAAATATTGTTAAAATGCTTTCTACATTAATAAAATGTGTACCTCCATGAACAGTGTGGAGTCCCATTCAGTCTGTACTTACCAAAACAGGACCTTATTGCTCTTTTTTTCATCTTTGCCAGTTTGATGGGTAAAAAAATATATTTATTTTGGATTTCTTTGCTAACTGATAAGGTTTATTTTTTATTCATCCAGCCAGCCATCCACTCAGCATATTCTTATTGAACATCCACCATGTGCCATCCTAAAAGTTAGAACTATAGTAATGACTAGAAGTTGAACATCTTTTTGTGTTTTGATCATTTGTATTATTTTCTTATCTCTCTCTCTCTTTTTTTTTGATGGCAGTTAGTAGATGTTTTGTCCCCCTCAGACTAGTTCTCAGAGGGTTGAGAAAGAGAGAAGATGACATTTCCTTTTTCTGTTTTGTTGTTGAGCTTCTAAAAAGTGTGTGTGTTTATTTTCATTGCACATTCTATGGTAAATCATTGTGTTAAACTGTTATTATTCATGAAATGAGATCCTGAAAGTTCAATGCACAGACAGGTGTCAAAGAAGTGATAACTACATATTTTTATAAAAATAACTTTTATTACTATTATTTTCCAGGTGAGGCTGCTATCTGTCAGAAGGGAACTTTTTGTACCATTTGCCTCAGACACAGTCTACCTGCACGTTCTAGAGTTTTATTATTCAAAAAATAAATGTCACTTATTTGGTAAGTCAGTTAACTATACTTATGCATATTTTAGAAATATTGTTTATTTACTCTATTTGTTTGCTTATAGTTTGTTTTTTAAGTGTCATTTTATTTTGTAACTCTCATGTAAAACAAGTTTGAAAGTGGCAGTATCCTGAAAGACGTTCAGGGTCTTTGAAGATTTTCTTGCTTCTATTCACTGTCTTTCTTAAATTTTGGTTTTGTTGTAGAGAGAACAGGGGCCGGTTAAATATTGGAATTAGTTCTCAAAGTTGAATTACTATCTTTGCTCTTTTCAGTCTCTTTCTACTGTAAGAACTGGGAATTAACATCCGTCCTGTCCAGCTCTAGCTTCCCTGTAGTTCAGATAGGGAGCAGCAAAGATGCAGTTTTATTGTAGGGGTTTGATGAACTGATTTGGGAAGACTAGATGGGCAATTAAATCCTCCGTAAAGCATAATAAAGCAGAATGAGTAATGCTATCAAAGAACTTAGAAATGAAAACTAATTAGATAACTAGTGAAACTGATTTTAATTTTTAAAATATTACTCTGTAGGTGTTTATTTTTAATTAATTCTTTTTTCTAAGAAGACTTAAGTTGATATGACCTGCTGTTTTGTGAGAGGTTTTTCTTCCCCACATCCTCTGATGATCTTTTCAGTCTGTTCCAGCTTCTGACTCTCATGTGTAGCCAGTGGCAACCGGGAAGCTGATATATAAGATGAAGGATTTTTCAGAGGGTCAGTCACAGCAACTGTCAGAAGATGACTGTACTTGTGTGCTGCTGAAGCACGTGGCAAAGAATTGGATGGAAACTATAATGAAACGATACTGGTGATTTCCAGAATTTCCTTTTAAATGGTTTTGCACAGCAAAACATAGTGAGAGGTAAATGTTGATATTGAGAGCTGAGCTTAAAACAAAGTACTGTCAAATAAAATTTAAGGATGAGGAGCCATAGGCACAGAAAAAAGGGGAAGGAAGATTCTCCTTTGATATGTTTTTTTGGTAGCCTCTTTGCTTCTGTTAGCATCGGAAAGCTGACTTCAGATGTTCCTAGATGATGTGCGTGGCTCATGTGAGTAGAGGCATGGGATTTTATTGTACCTGACTCTGAAACAGCCCAGATCTCAGAGCAAACCAAGTGAGTTTTAATCTTGGTTATTTAAAATCTCCTTGTACCTGTCTTATTGGGAGTATTATTTTTTTTAAGAAGAAACTAATTTGCAACTGGCTATAAAGAGCGACATTGTGTCCGGGCAAATGCTGTCCTAACACACTGCGCTGTCCCACAGGGGTAATTCTCAAGTCCCCAAACACAGTACTGACAATCTGTGGCAGCCTGTGAATTGTTGGGCAGCAGTTGGGGAGGATGGACAGCAGAGTGAGGTGGTCGTGTGCAAGTTACAGAGGAGATGGGAAGGGGGAGAAATGAGAGAAGAGCAGAGCAACTCAGGTTCTGTGGGCAATTAGAATGTTAGCTATTCTCCCTGTTAGCTCTGCTGATACAACTGTGAAACGAACAGCTGGAGTTGGTTTTGGTGGGGTAGAAGTAGTGTGTTTCACTTTTCCTTTCAAGCTGTTATTGTTTCATTCTGTCTTCAAAACTGTAAGGTTAAAAAAAAAAACAAAACAAAACTGTAAGGTTAGATGTTCTGTTGATGGGAGTAGGGATTGGATAGATTGAAAAGTTTTGAAGAGACTAGAAATATCACTTCATGCTAGAAAATGAAACTATAAAAATCAGGGTAATGGGGATGGGTCTTATCTTTTCTAGGAACTGTTGCAGTGGTAGTAAGGCCAGTTACCATATCTAGATCCAAAATGACTGGGCTTTTATCTCAGACAAATGTATATCCTGTTACTTATTTGTTTATTAGATTTTATACACATATACATATATCACCAGCTATTTGTTTCAGAAACACTTGGCCAACTATAGGGGTCTTCATCAGGTATCAAGGCATGAGTTTCTGGGTATTATTTGGATTGTGCAGTAGAATATAATGTGGGGCAAGCTTTGGTTCAATTCTTTCTCTGATTGTGAGAATGGTTATACAAAATAAGTGTATTTGATTGCTCCCCTAGATGTAATGTTTGTTACTGAGTATGGGATTAGACTTGGGGCACATTGTTTTGGAGCCCATCACTCCTGTTGATCCTGTTTCTGGGTTTTGGTTAAATGTTACACTTGCTCATCGATACCATCGGGTTAAGCAAGCATAAGAGAGATGTCAGTGTTAACATTGTGTGCTATCTTACCACTTTTTACCTGATGGTACCTATTAAAAAAGATGACAGGGTAAATGAATGGGCAGATGGCGTAAGGGAAGGTATGGAGAACTAGAGACACAGTAATAGTATCATTTCTCAGGAATTGTCTGTAGGGTCTAGACTTGACTCTCCATTGCTTGGGGTATTGAATGTCTAAACCTAGTGTTGAAGGCCCTCCAGGCTGAAAACAATCTTTGTGGCAGAATATTCCACAGTTTCCTATATTGAACCTTTGGCTCTAGTAGTTTCTATAGCTGTCTCCAAAATAATGCTTTTTTTAAATTTATGTATTTTATTTATTTATGTTTGGCTGTGTTGGGTCTTCGTTGCTGCACGTAGGCTTTCTCTAGTTGCCGCGAGCAGGGGCTACTCTTTGTTGCGGTGCGCGGGCTTCTCATTGCAGTGCCTTCTCTTGTTGTGGAGCACAGGCTCTAGGCGTGTGGGCTTCAGTAGTTGTGGCACACAGGCTCAGTAGTTGTGGCGCATGGGCTTAGTTACTCCGCAGCATGTGGGATCTTCCCAGACCAGGGCTCGAACCCGTGTGCCCTGCATTGGCAGGCGGATTCTTAACTACTGCGCTACCAGGGAAGTCCCAAAATAATGCTTTTTAACTTGCTGCCTCTTCAAATTGTTCAGGCTATTCCTTTTACTTGGAATATCTCCCTTCAATTCTCAGTCTACATACCAGCTTCCAGTTCCTCCTACCTTACGACATCTTCTTCAGCTATTCCAGGCCCTAAGTGATAGCTCTCTTTTTATCATTTACAACTTTTCTCTTTGTTTGGCAGTTATATACTACCTTAAAACAACTTTTTTTGTTTTGTTTTTTAAATTAATTAATTAATTTATTTTTGGCTGTGTTGGGTCTTAGTTTCTGTGCGAGGGCTTTCTCTAGTCGCGGCGAGTGGGGGCCACTCTTCATCGCGGTGCGCAGGCCTCTCACTGTCGCGGCCTCTCTTGTTGCGGAGCACAGGCTCCAGACGCGCAGGCTCAGTAGTTGTGGCGCACGGGCCTAGTTGCTCTGTGGCATGTGGGATCCTCCCAGACCAGGGCTCGAACCCGTGTCCCCTGCATTGGCAGGCAGATTCTCAACCACTGCACCACCAGGGAAGCCCCTGTTTTTTTTAAATTTCTTATCTTCCCAATTAGGTAGAGATAACTTAAAGAGGAGGCTACATTATTCATGTGGTTCAAACCATGTTCTTACCTGTGGTCCAACTTTACAGTTTCCACTGTCCCAGCATAGGTCTCAGTACAGTATGTGCACTTAATAAATATTTGTTTGCTGCAAGAAAATACCATCACCTATTGTTAGCTTTTACCAACCTTTAACATTTATCTTGCTTTTTGTATCATAAAAATAATAGATTAGAATACAGTTTAGTACCCGAGCCATGTTTGTTCAGTAGATTATTCTACTTTGAAGGCCTTTTGTAGCACTCTGTACAGTCTTCCTGATCCTTAAAGGGGCAGTTCTCTGAAGATATCACTGTATTCTAAGATAATTGTTTGTTATTCTTGAAACTCTAATTAGTAAACTTTTAATCTGCATATAAGAGAAGCTTTTATTAATTATCTGATGTTTTCTTTGCCTGCTTTAAAATGAAGCTTGCTTCTTTTGGTGTCTGTTTCTTAGCCACATTTGGCCTTCACACTTGGTACTGTAGCTACAAAGAGGAAGGAGACATAGAGTTGTTGTAACTATATCTCTAACATAAGTACTCCATCTCCTTTACAATTATTCTCTTTTGTTATTATTGCACTTTGGTATTTCTATTTTTTAAAACTATGCTATGCTTTGTTTTACCCCATTTTTTAGAAGGCATGTATTCTAGTCTACTGTACTAGTTAAGTGCAGGGACTTCGAAATCCTAACCAACACTTGGAAGCTGTGTGATCTTAAGTAAGTTTCAGATTTCTCATCTGTAAAATTGAGAAAATAATAGCTACCTTAGTATGTACTTGGGGTCAAATGAGATAACATATATAAGACACTTAGCACAGATTAAGCCTAGTAGTCTCTACTTTCAAAATTTACTTAGTGGTTTATTAGCTTTAGTTTGTGAATCCTAAAGGGGAAAAAAATCAAGCTTAATGTATGTCAGGTTTGAGGCACAGCCCTGAAAGCCTTATTCGTTTCAACTCTTTTATTGTCAAGTATAGGATATCAGTGCAACCCAGGATAGACCCAGGAGAGGAACTAATTTCAAATAAGTCTAGAAACACAGACCAACCTCCAGATGTATAGTAAGGGAAAGAAATTTTAGGAGGGAGTTTTCCTCTCTCCTCCCTACCACCAGGTATATATACAGAGCAGGTAGCAGACTTTTCTCTCTACCTTTCTGTTACATATTATATTGCTGTTGTTCAGTTATATTAAAGCTTTGATCTGACTACCTTTTGAGGTGGTCAATAGTAGGTGCAAACATTAAATTTGGAACAGTTAAGTTGGTGAACCATGGGGTTACCACATCAGTGGAGTGTGAAAGAGACTAAGCTGCGGACTGTTTCCCAGCCTGTAAAGCATGAAATTAGTTGGTGCCAATGCATGGCGACTGTGGCCAGTGGAGTGTAAAATAAGTTGGGAGCGTGAATTGTGTTATGTTGTAAGAAAAACCTTTTCATGCCATAGTTTGTTTATATATTTTGGGGCCCTCAAGATCCCATTGAAATTATCTATCCAGTGTCTTTCATTGTCTTGATACTCAGATTTTTTGTGAAATGTTCCTTCCAGTTATGCAAGCTATATTCTTTGTTCAACTGCATGCACAGAGGCGAAGGCTGTAAATGTCTGAAGCAGACTAATATTAAAATACTGTAACTTATATTCTGTTTAAGATGACATCTGAAAATACCTTCTGCAGCAGGTATTTTATGTACAAGTTTCTTTTCTCTTTAGATTCAGATTTGAAAGTGCACTCTATATTCTGCTTTGAAGGTTCCTGCAGTCTAGGAACTGTGTTATCAGTTTCACTGGTCATTGTTCCCATGTTCCCATGTGCCTCTGGAGAAAGGGAAGTATGTAGAGAAGGGTAATGTTTTCAGATGGTCAGGGGAGTTGGCAGAAAGAAGTATAGAGATTATTCTTACGGGGAATAGAAGAGAGGGAGTTCCTCTCCTGACACCTGGTGAGTTTCTTCACCATATGGCTTTGAGGATGAGGCAAGGTGAATGAGGAAGTTTCAGAGATAGTAGTAGATTATTATTGTCAGCACTTTTTTTTTTTTTTTTTTTTTTTAAATTTTATTTATTTATTTATGGCTGTGTTGGGTCTTCGTTTCTGTGCGAGGGCTTTCTCTAGTTGCGGCAAGTGGGGGCCACTCTTCATCGCGGTGCGCGGGCCTCTCACTGTCGCGGCCTCTCTTGTTGCGGAGCACAGGCTCCAGACGCGCAGGCTCAGCAATTGTGGCTCACGGGCATAGTCACTCCGCGGTATGTGGGATCTTCCCAGACCAGGGCTCGAACCCGTGTCCCCTGCACTGGCAGGCAGACTCTCAACCACTGCGCCACCAGGGAAGCCCTGTCAGCACTTTTAAGTCTGGAAGGTTATTGGGAATAGTCATGCCATGAAAGCATTAATCTTTCGTTCTTATCCTAGTTGATTTTCCTGTTTTACTGCAGCAGTCTTTGAGCTCTCTTTGGCTGCTATGCATTTATACAGATTCTAAGCAAATTGTTAATATTTATGAAATTAATAGATGATTGTAAGAGATCATCTTGCTGAATATCAGGCAGTCTAGTGTAGTAGTTAAATGCAGGGACTTTGAAATCCTAACCAACACTTAGAAGCTGTGTGATCTTGAGTTATTTAAGCTTCAGATTTCTCATTTGTAAAATTGAGGTAATAATATTTACCTCATAGTATTATAGTTGGAATCAAATGAGAAAGTAGATATATGAAATATGTAGCACGGTCCCTGTCACATCTAAGTCCTCATTGAATGGTAGGTAGCTGTTTAATTTTTCTTTCTCTTCCTCTGCTACTACTATTGGTACTACTCTGCCACTACTTCACTTTCGCTTGTAGAGCCTAAACCTTAATGGAACAGAAAACGTAATTAGATGTGATTCACAGCAGCAGATTTTGAAAAATGTCACTGTTCTCTTGCTTAATCTATTGCTTAATAGATCTTTCTTAACCAAATAGAAACTCTATAAAAAGACTTTTTAGTGAAAGGAAAGGATCTTTGTGTTGGCTTGAGATAGCCTTGTAAAACAATTGATTATTCTAAAGTGTATTTGGTTAATGCAAATAAAACAGCTTTTCTATGAACTTAGGGAGTATATAGAAATAAAATAAGAGTTTAAAGAATTGTCATTCCTTATTATTCACCTAGCACCAGTTATTTTTTCTGAGGAGGTGCCTTTTTTTGAATTCCTAGGAGAAATGTTTTGTTTGGTCCTAAGAATAGTTGTAGTAGAGTTCTTGTCCAATGTTTGAGGACATTTTTGTGGGAATGGGAGGGGAAAGTCATCCTGATCATTTACACTAATGAAGATGTGCATTAGTGTGGATAATATATTTGGTTTTGATGTGTATTATGTGATTATTTTTGCAGCACAATTGACTTCCTGATTAAACTTTGCTCAGCTAGTATATCCTGAGTATATATACTAGGTGGAAAACTGGTTAAGGCAGCTATGATGGTGATAAAACTACTTAGTTTAGTTGATGGGAGATCTGGATTCTGGTCTCACTTACCACTCAGATAGCTACAAGTCTTAAGTAAATTCCTCAAACAGTTTCCTCATCTTTAAAATGAGGAGGTTATACGACATGATTTTCCAAGGTCTTTTTCAGCTAGCTGTAAGGTATAAAGATCTGTATGGAGGTAGCTTGACAATCAGAAAATGCAGCAGTGACACATTTTGACCAACAGAGGGTGAAGTCCAATCAGTCAGCTTGTGCTCTGTATTTGACCAGTATGTGACATCCTTGGAAATGAAGAGGACACATTGCTCCTCTATCCATTTAATTTAAGTTATGGAGCCTCTTGCTGTTCTGATTCTACTTGAATTAGACATCTTTCTGCTTTTTTTCTTTTCAACCTTCTAGATAAAGAAAGGAGAAGAGAAAGGTAGCGGTTTCTAGTTGTCAGGGATTCATCTAATTTTGTTCTCTAAGGTAGAGAGTGACTCTCAGATGACCCATTGGCAACTTTGATGGGAAGCACAATAGTATGAGTGGCTAAATTTAAATTACTTGTGGACACCTTCCTCCCCACAAACACACAGGCACACATACAAATGACATTCAATCCTTATTACCCTCACTCCCTCTGAAATCCCAAGGATGAAAGTGGGATGTCTGAGAAATATAATAAAATAAGCACAATACTTTTAATTGAAATCTAGGTTCCAGTCTTGCTTTGCTACTTAGTATCTATCTAACCATGCACATTACAAGCTCAGATCCTCAATTTCCTTATTTGAATTCTGACCTATACAATCTTTTTCAATAATGTAATTTAAGATCCTGTAAAAATTCTTTAATGTTTATGTGAAGGACAGTGCTATTCTTGATAAGACATTATAATTAAGCAATATCTTATAAAAATAGCACATGATTTTTTTTTCTTTTTCTTTTTGCTAGGAATAGAACTATAGGTGTTGTTAAGGCACAAATATTAAAGTATTAAAGTAAACTACCATTATGGCAAGAAGAACGACAATTGCCACTCCACTGAGACATTTTTCTAACCCCCAAAACAAATACAAACAAATTCTCTGAACATTGGCTCAGAGTGACAGCGAGTCAGTCAAGAAGGGCAGGACCAGGAGCCAAGCCAAGCTGATTTGGGGTATAGTTGGTAGTGAAGCATTTAGAGAAGTCATCTGGGGATGCATGAGCTTAGAAAGAGAGGGCATGTGGGGTCTAGGAATCTATATCACAAAGCTGGATTCAGAGTCCATTTCTTTAACCACATGAATGGAAGTAACTTTGATATAGAGTCCAGTTGTATGAGTCTGAGGGCACAGGATAACATGGAAGGAACAAAGAGGGCATGTAGTCCAAATAAACAAGCTGAGATAAGTGTCTAGAAGGTGACAGACAAGTGGATGCAGAAGTGTACTTGTGAAAACAGGCAAGGATTAGTACTTATGATTTGATATGTACACAAGAGAGTAGAAGCCAGCAGGCGAACTAGATAGAAACAGCATTTTAGGATTATGTGCAAAAGACAAAATTTTAATCTGTCCTGGTTTTAATCACCCTCCTTGATGTTGGTAGTCATGCCTACTTGGTACATCCAGGGCGCCACACATTTGAGGCTAGTGATTATATATCACTGACAAACTCTGCATGGTTTGTATGCTTCTAATAGCTTCACACTCCACTGGATACGCATAGTCACAGATCTGCTCACTACAACTGCAGAATTCATTTCACAGAACTGGCTAGTAAAAAATTTGGCAGGCAAGTTAGCTTTTCAAGTGCTCCTAGGAATGGAGCCCAGCTCTTCCCTTTGGGCCTTGAGCTGTTGGAATTCATTGGGTTAGCATCTAGAAAGAAAGGACTGTAACATTTTCAGCCTAGTTCCTGACAGCAAAGCAGAGGTGTTAGAATTTCTGTTCTAAAGGTTTACACTGCAAGTAACTTAACCTGATTGCGTGTCTTAATATTACTGGGCTTCTGACCATTGAAATACGGCTTGGATCGATGGTGGTTTGGAGAAAGTAGAAAGAGGGCTATCCATCATTCAGAGGCTCCATAGAAGCTGCTTGATAATGCTGCTTTCACCAAGCAGCCATCTGTCCATCCATCCATCAGTAGGATGAAATGAGATTTAGTGGAACAGGCAGCCGTAACTCTGAGACACTTTCTAACCAACGCTTGCAGCCCTGGCCTTAGTCTGACCACAGAGCACTGCGCTGGGGTTTGGCGGGATGTGACAGCAAGTGCAGTCTCATTCCCGCCACTGCCAGCCTAGAGTGTGTTCAATACGAGGCTGAAGCACAGCCGACTCTCCCATACAAAATTTGGCTAAACTTTGGGTGACGAGCAAACCGTAATTCTCTTTCAGGTCTATTCTGTTTTACAAGTTGAGCAGACTCTTTTGATGGAGAATGTTTTGTTTGACTTGGAGAAGAAATAGAATTAAGAGCTGATTTAATTTCTCTGGAATCCTACCACACAGTTTAGCCTTTAACCCATGTCGTATATTGGCAGGCGGCTTTGTAAATGCTAATGAATCAGGAAGACCACCTTTTTCTCAATTGTAAACACTATGGGTACTTCTGCTGGCAATTCCCAGTTCGTCATGGTAATGAGGGATGAGGCTAAATTAAATTCAAGGATAATTCAATGATTTTATTTTGTACAGATTCTTTTTCCTCTAAAATTGAAATTTTTACCTAGGTTGTTAGAGAGCAGAAATTGCTTATTTCTCTCTACTCTGTATTAGTGGTGCCAATATGAAAGAAAAGAAAATGTGGACAGGAAAAAGGGTAAAAGATTAGAAGCAAGAAGCTGGATTACCCCTAAAATGGATAATCAGGCTCTGAGTATTGAATGTTAACTGTTATCTTCCTGCTTTTCCAGTGCACTGAGAGTTCTGAGAGCCTCTTGGTCAGTATAGCTCTGTGCCCATGTTACCTGTCCTGGTGACTTCCCTAGCCATGGCCAGGTTCCTTGACTGTTTTCTTGCAGTGGTCACTTTAGACCTCAGCTCTTGCTCTTTGTTCTGAAGCCTTGCTTTTCATTTTAGATTGGGGGAGGGGTCGAGGGAGCCTAATGTACCGGAGATGCCTCGGAAATGAGAGCCTTGGATGAATTCCTGGGCCTATTGATCCACTGGCAGTTTATGCATCCTGACATTCATAATCTCAGTAGGCTGCTGATGTTCCTGATTAATGGGCCCAGGGGCTGTCCATCCGTCACTTCACATTAATTACCGAAGAGGTGTTTTTCCAGTGATTTACCTGACAGCGGGCTGTGATAAATACCCCTAAGCAGAGTGGGCAGTGATTTATCACAGGGCCACCCCCCACCCCCCCACCCCCACTTACGCTTCCGCCTAACCACAGGCCAGCATTGGGACCTGACCAAAGAGTGCCCCCTCCGCATAAGCTATCTATTTCCATAATTGCTTGTGGATGCATATTTATTGGGGCATGGGACCTGGCAGATAGCATTCTAGAATTTGTGCTAAAGATGATGAAAAATAAATCTTCCTAGTAAGAAGAGTAATAACTGGTATGTTTTTTCATGGGGCAGAGAAGTATATATAAGCTGCCTTTCTGTTACTTTTAAGAAATCTGATGGAAATATTGCCTGCCTACTGTGCATGTCCTGTGATAATTGCTCTGTGAGCTTTAAAGAGGGGAGAAAGCACAGTTTTGTCTTTTTGATGTTTGTAGTCTGTTCAGGGAGAATCTGAAGAAATATGAGAAATTAGAGAACATTTCAAAGCACTAATATAATCTTGGGAGGATTGGGATAGAACTCCAGGGTTCCATTTCCTACTTTGTGGCCTTAGAAAGTGAAATTTAGTTAAATATTTCAATATTTGAGCGTTTTTCACGTGTCAGACATTGTATTCAACTCTGGAAATACGAAGATGAATGTGATATAGCAGCAGATCTCAGGGAGCAAAGTCTAGTGCCCCTAGCCTTAGCTTCTCAAGCTATAAAGTAAGCTTTTCCAGAACGTTGTGTAAGTATTTTAAATTAAATTAATCTGAAATTAAAGGGATTTAATTTCATGTTTGGTAATTGCAATCATTGTTGCTTTTGTTGTGGTCATCCATGTACAATGCTTGGTGTCAGTCTATTTATCTCTTGTAAAAATAAAATACAGTGTGTGTGAAAAAAAAAAATTAATTTATAATTAACTTCCACATTAATTTTTTTCTCTAAATATTTGTTGAGTACCTTTTGTGTTCCTGAGGATACAGGAAGCATTTGAGAAACAGTATCTGCCCTCAAGAGACTTACAGAGTATGAGAATGACATTCATAAGTAAAACAGGAATATAAGGTTGTTTATAATGACAAATGAATACCATAGGTAATGAATGTACATGAATTCACAGAAGGGTAAAATCAATGTGTCTTCAAATAAAGATATAAGTCTTTTGAATGAATAGTAACTAGGAGTGTTTAAGCTGAGATAATTCACAGAGAATATTTCAGAATTTGGAATGAACAGATCATGAGGCCATTTGGTACAGAATGGAGGATTTGTGTCTGAGAGTGGTAGAAATATGATTGGAACAGCAGATTGACACCAAATCATGGAGAACCTTGAATGCCAGCTAAGTTTAGTGACTCTAGTGAGTCACTAAGGTTTTTGAGCAAGGAATTATGAAAAAAGATGTTTTAGAAAAAATTATTATATATTCATGTGCCAATGTCATTTGGAATTGCCAGAGTATCTTAGAATACTCCTTTCTTTTCTAAGGTTGTTCAGAATCAGAATATCCAGATTTATATATCTCCCTGAATGCAATGCATAGAATTGTGTTTTGGTTATATATGGAGTAAATAATAGAGTTGACAGTCAAAGGAGACCAAGTTTTATAGTCTTTACTCATGCGAAGTTGAGAAGACAATGGAATTTTTAAGTAATGACTGCACAATTAAATTAGGAAAGACTATAGCCTGAAATTCTAAGAGAGAAATTGATCTTTAGTCATGCAAATATAACATCACTGAGGCTGTACTGCTTACTCACTGTATAAAATAGGTATATTTTAAAGGCAAGAATCAGAAATTAAAGAGTCAGTGGGGTCAGCTATGATTTGATAGGAATTTCTAGAGAATGTGATTATTTTTCATTTAAAAAATTAAGATATAATTTATATAAAGTTCACTTTTCTTAGAGTACAGTCTGTGAATTTTGACAAAAGCATAGTCATATAACTCCCACACAGTTAAGATACAGAACAGTTCATCGATCCAAAAAATTCCCTTGTGCCCCTTTGTAGTCAACCCCTTACTTGAACCTGAGCTTCTGGCAACTACAGATACATTTTCTGTCCTTAAAGTTTTGCCTTTTCCAGAAGTCATATAAATGGAATTGTATTTCCCTACTGATATATGATGTTGAGCATTTTTTGGTCTTTATATGTTCTTTGGTGAAGTATTGTTCAAATTGTTGTTTGTTTTCGGATATCAGGTTTTAAGAGTTCAGTATGTATTCTGGATAAAAGTTCTTTATCGGATATGCAGTTTGCAAATATTTTCTCTCCGTTTGTGGTTTGTCTTTTCATTCTCTTTTAACAGTGTCTTTGAAGAGCAGAAGGTCTTAATTTCGCTGAAGTCCAGTTTATTGATTAATTTTTTTAAATGTTATGAATCATGCTTGTTGTGTTGTATTTAAGAAATCTTTGCTGAACCCAGAGTCACAGAGATTTTTTTCTCCTATATTTTCTTATAGTAGTGTTATAGTTTTAGGTTTTATATTTAGGTCTATAATTCATTTTGAGCTAGTTATTGTATATGGTATGCCGTATGGATAAAATTTATCCTTTTGTTTTTGCTGCATATGAATTTGTAATTATCTCAGCACCATTTATTGGAAAGACTGTCCTTTTTCCATTGAATTGCCTCTGTACCTTTGTTGAAAATCAGTTGATCATATATGTTTGCGTCTATTTCTGGACTCTTCTCCCGCCCCCACCCATTCTATTGATCTATGTTTCTACCCTTTCTCCAATACTACATTGGCTTGATTACCGTACTTCACAGTAGGTTTGAAACCAGGTAGTATGAATTTTCTAGCCTTGTTCTTTTTTTCAAAATTGTTTTGGCTATTCTAATTCCTTTGCCTCTCTATATCCATTTTAGAATCAGCTTGTTAATTTACCTGATGAGTTCAGAAAAATATGCGATTTTGCACATTGTCCACGTTTTATTTTGTTTGTTTTAAGGGTGGGAAGGACATTCTCCAGCTTTCTACATCCTAGGCAGAATCCAGAAGTCCCACTTACTTACTTGAGGATGTGATTTTGATGATTTTGATATGGTATTTTTGTTGATAAGAATACCATTTAAATTTGTCCCTTTCAGTTTCTATCCCCAAATTATTTTTGTTCATGTGTTCGTTCATTCATTCAGAAAAAAATGAGTATATGCTATGTGCCCAGTGTTGGGTTACAGTGATAAGCATGAAGATACAATCCCTCCTCTAATGAGCATATAGTTCAGTGGGGGAAGACCAGATAATTAAAGAAGTAATTATAATTAAATATAAGAGCTGAAATAGAAGAAGTATATGGCAGAGGCACCCACTCTAATCTAGAGTGATTAGGTAACGCTCTCAAAGAAAGGGCTATGATGGAGACTTACAGGTTATATTGAAATTAGTTAGGTGAAGGTGATTAGGAGGCTGTAGGAGGGTAGACTAGGCAGAGGAAAGAGACTCTGTAGGAGCTAAGATGAAAAAAAAATCCACAAAAGAAACAACATGGAGAATTCAAGAATCTGAGAGAAGTTTGATGTGATCTTATAGCATATAAGGACAAAAGTGACAAAAGATAAGAGAAATTGATTGGAGCTAGGTTAGAAAGAGTCTTGTAAGCCATGTTTAAAAAGTTGATTTTCTCATAAGAATAATGGGAAGGTAGTGAAAGGTTTTAGGGAGGGGGATGTCTGAGTGGCTAATTGTTTTAAAAGAGTCATTCTAGATGCAAGGTGAGGAATGAGCGGACAGGAAGCTAAACAGAGAGACCAGTTTTAATACTATCTAGGCATTTGTGTGTGTTGGTTTACCCTGGGGTAGCATTAGGATAGGGAAAACTAGACAGATTAAAGAGATAATCAGGTATGAAGATCAGTGGAATTTGTCGATTGAATGTGGAGGGTGAGGGCAAGGGAAGACTTGAAGTGTATCCAGTAAGTCTTGATATGTTTCTGCAGAACCTCCAAATCTTCTTCCTCTTTTGAGAGGGAGAGTAGAAGAAAAGATCCTTGGTTTGCTTTAATAAATACCACCAGTCATGGCCCATGCATGATTCCACATTCATTGAGATTTTGGGTGAAAGTAAGTCAGAAAAGGGGAAAAGGAAACAATATCTAAATAATATCTAAGTCATGACAAATACAATTCTCTTCCCTGGTCGTTTTTGAGTGTTGAGAAAAACAGAAGCAGTTTGATACCTTCAATTTTGATGTTTAGCCTGTTGGCATATAAACAAATAAAATCTGCAAACTGGCTTTCTTGTTCTTCTGGAACAAAAATAGCATACAATTGATCTTCTCAAAGAGCTGGTCCATGCAGAGAGAAACTTACTGTATTTAATCACATAATTTCCTTGTTTTTCCCAGACGTTTTTACTCAGCATTTATAGTGGTGGATATTTTAGAAACTGTGTTAGAGAGTTCAAGTCTTCTAAGACTCCAGAGTTATCTGAGGTAGTGACCAGCACCACTAATAGCTGTGGCAAGTTTTATACAGAACAGTGTGGTGGGTGCCAACAGTGTTTTCCTGGTATAGGAGGGGCAAAGTCTAATTTTCAGAGAAGGGAAAGTTAGTGATAAACAGCCCCCCTGTGATTCAACATTTCAGTGGTTAAGGTGGGATGGTATGTGTGGAGCTCATAAAGGTAAACAATTTTACTTCTCAAAGTGATGAAGTTAACAATAACCATGGTATGTTAGCACAGTGTTAAAGTTAGGCATCTATGATTCAGAAAATTCAGAGTTGTTCTGTTGAGGATATACTATGGGAGGCATACTTGTAAGCAGTCAAAACTTGGTTTCACTTATGGCTCCTACACTTATTAGCTAGTTGTGTGACCTAGAGGTTTAGTTACCTTATCTGTAAAATGGTAATAATAACTATACATACCTCAAGGAGTTGTTATGATGGTTAAATGAGATAATATATGAGCACTTGGCACAGTGCTTCCACTCATTGACTTCTTTAGTGCAGGACAAATACTCTGTAGTTTTAAAAATCCAATATACTATAAGATTTTTTATAATCTCAGAAATATTCATAGTCTTAGTGCTTTCCAGTATTTCTTGTGATTGGGATATGTCTCTGTATCTACCTGTAAAAATGGGTAATACTTAAAAATGTAGAGCATCATTTCTTTAATGGTGGCAGGACATTGCGGTTTTCAAGAGTGAACCAGGTACAGGGGACAGGCCTTTAATCTGGCTATAGTTTGATTTTGCTCTCACCATTAGTTTGCACATAAGGCCTCTTTCTGTAAATATATTTATATCATGTGTCACATATACAAGTTAAGAAGGGTCTATATTAGTAGGAAAATAGCTAATGAGTTGAAATAAAAAAAAATACACAACGGTAAAGAATTCTTAACTTTGATCAAGAATACACATACCTTTCATCTATTCACAGTCTCAAGTTAAGGAGAAAGTTGATATTACTTTGTGTTAGGAACATTTGTTTTTATCCTCATTTTTTTACCAAACATTTATTGAATGACATCCATGTGCCAGGAATGGTGTTGTGCATTGAGGATTTAAAAATGATAAGGCATTTCTTACTTTCAAGGAGTTCAAGGTATAATTGGAGTCAGACAAGCTAACAGTTTGGTATGGCAGTAGGGAGTTGAAAATACCTAACCCATATTTTCTCAAAGAATATTTATTGAAATATACAACATGCAGCAAGCATTCAGAGATCATTTAGGGCTGTATCTCAAAAGGAACAGTCCAAAACCATCCTAGGCAAGTAGGTCTTCAAATGGCAATGGGCAGTATTGGGTTTGGATTCACTATAGGACAGGCACAGTGTAATCCTAGACAAGGTTAGACCCCTGAAAACTTTCTGATCAGTTTTGTTGACCCACTGGTGTTCCTCTGGCTTTTCACTTCCATGGCTCCATTACGTCTTTTGGGGCAGCTTTTGAAGAGAAAGGAGGGCGGTTAAGGTTTCTCATTTCCGAGACATCAACTAATTGATGCAGTTATTCCTAATATTTTTCTTTCCCAGAGCACTGTAAGATATTAAAGTGGAGGACATTAAACACTGTTGTATTCATATTGCCGTAAGGCAGTTACGAGCACAAACGCTGGAGTTATATTATCTAGATTAGAATCAGGCACTTTCTAGGTCCTTGGCCTTCGACATATTATTTAACATTCTATGCCTCATTTTCTCATCTGTAGAATTGGACTGGTAATAATCTCACTTTGTAGGGTTGTTGGGAGGCTTCAGTGAGGGTGTTAACTATTTCGAATGTCATCAAGTAAGCTACATAAGATTTGGTAAGTGGCCAAAATAGGTATCATAAAGTTCATATATTAAAGTTCATAAACTTTGCTCAAATAAGAAGCATCTCAGATCCTTACTGAGAAGCCTTTTTATTCTTATTTTGTATATCATTTGAACACACTGGAATTTACAGTACCCGTTAGATTCAAAGAAATAAAAATGCTTAGAGTGGCAAGAAGTGACAGGTGGTGAAGAGACAGAGACAATAAAAATCCTGTACTCTGCTAAAAAATAGTAAACTGAGGTCGTAATATAGTTGTGTTGTCTGTGAGGTGAGAAAACATTCTTTCACAATGAATAAGGCCTTGATGTGTCACTCAACAAGTGGCCAGTTTAGCAGTTTGAATAGGGCTGTTTGACTCCTCATTTGCTTCCCATTAGTGAATCTGTTTACCTTTGAGTAAGGGCCTCTAAATGAATGTCTACCTGGTTTAAAACTTTTTTCTCTTCAGTCCAGGTATGTTAAAGAGAAGGCCTAGATTCACTAATGTCACACATTATTGTCTTTATTCTGTTAATTTAAATCACAGCATATATTTTATAAACCTGGTTTGAATGGAAGTAAGAATAAACCTCCAAGTGGATGTAGAAATTATTTTGTGTTTTCAAGTGCGAAATATTTCATTGTATTAACTAGTGCAAGTGCATTTATGGAAGGATGCATTAAGAAAACTACAGCAGAATCAGTTGTGGTTCATTTACAGATTTTATAGTTTTTAAAATATGAAACCATTTCTTTGCTGTCCAAGTATAATTTATCATGTTATTATATCACACACAAGTGTCTCTTTGTTGTGTTTGGATCAGGTTTTGTTTTTTGTTTTTTAAGTGAAGCCCTTTTGCAAAGGGAGGACATTTCTTGGTTTCTTGTTTGTAGAAATGTGCTTGACACTGGGAGTGCAGGAACTTGAAAGTGTGGAAAGATTGGGTATATCCCTCATTTTATTATTTTACTAAAGACTTCTGGTCAGGTGATATAATCGGCTAATTTTTTACTCATGTTTTACTTTTTTTGTATCTTGCTCCACAGCCAGAATTGCAAATCAGTTGAAATAGAGCATGTTTTCTATCCCTGCTGTGAAAATTTCTGACATTGAATATGCTGTTTTAGAATAGTTTTTCAATCAAGTGAAACAACTTAGTGAATAAATCGATTTTAAGTTATAAGAATCTAAATTTTTTTACATTAAAAAAGTGAAATGGAATAGATTTTAAAAAATAAGAGCAGTGCGGGAACAGTCATCGACAGGAAGACACTGGAACTCACCAAAAAAGATACCCCACATGCAAAGACAAAGGAGAAGCCTCAATGAGACGGTAGGAGGGGCACTATCACAATAAAATCAAATCCCATAACTGCTGGGTGGGTGACTTACAAACTGGAGAACACTTATACCACAGAAGTCCACCCACTGGAGTGAAGGTTCTGAGCCACACGTCAGGCTTCCCAACCTGGGGGTGTGGCAATGGGAGGAGGAATTCCTAGAGAATCAGACTTTGAAGGCTAGCAGTATTTGACTGCAGGACTTCGGCAGAACTAGGGGAAACAGAGACTCCACTCTTGGAGGGCACACACAAAGTAGTAGTCTCCTATCGGGACCCAGGGGAAGGAGCAGTGACCCCAAAGGAGACTGAACCAGACCTACTTGCTAGTGTTGGAGGGTCTCCTGCAGAGGTGGAGGGCAGCTGTTTCTCACCAAGGGACAAGGACACTGGCAGCAGAAGTTCTGGGAAGTACTCCTTGGCGTGAGCCCTCCCAGAGTCTGCCATTAGCCCCACCAAAGAGCCCAGGTAGGCTCCAGTGTTGGGTCACCTCAGGCCAAATGACCAACAGGGAGGGAACCCAGCCCCACCCATCAGCAGAGAAGAGGATTAAAGTTTTACTGAGCTCTGCCCACCAGAGCAACAGCCAGCTCTACCCACCACCAGTCCCTGCCATCAGGAAACTTGCACAAGCCTCTTCGATAGCCTCATCCACCAGAGGGCAGACGGCAGAAGCAAGAAGAACTACAATCCTGGAGCCTGTGGAACAGAAACCACATTCACAGAAAGATAGACAAGATGAAAAGGCAGAGGGCTATGTACCAGATGAAGGAACAAGACAAAACCCCAGAAAAACAACTAAATGTAATGGAGATAGGCAATATTCCAGAAAAAGAATTCAGAATAATGATAGTGAAGATGATCCAGGACCTTGGAAAAAGAATGGAGGCAAAGATCAAGAAGAGGCAAGAAATGTTTAACAAAGACCTAGAAGAATTAAAGAACAAACAAACAGAGATGAACAATACAAGAACGGAAATGAAAACTACACTAGAAGGAATCAATAGCAGAATAACTGAGGCAGAAGAACGGATAAGTGACCTGGAAGACAGAATGGTGGAATTCACTGCTGTGGAACAGAATAAAGAAAAAAGAATGAAAAGAAATGAAGACAGCCTAAGAGACCTCTGGGACAACATTAAACGCAACAACATTCGCATTATTGGGGTCCCAGAAGGAGAAGAGAGAGAAAGGACCCAAGAAAATATTCAAAGAGATTATAGTCGAAAACTTCCCTAACATGGGAAAGGAAATAGCCACCCAAGTCCAGGAAGTGCAGAGAGTCCCATACAGGATAAACCCAAGGAGAAACATGCCGAGACACATAGTAATCAAATTGGCAAAAATTAAGGACAAAGAAAAATTATTGAAAGCAGCAAGGGAAAAACGACAATACACAAGGGAACTCCCATAAGGTTAACAGCTGATTTCTCAGCAGAAACTCTACAAGCCAGAAGGGAGTGGCATGATATACTTAAAGATGAAAGGGAAGAACCTACAACCAAGATTACTCTACCCAGCAAGGATCTTATTCAGATTCGATGGAGAAATCAAAAGCTTTACAGACAAACAAAAGCTAAGAGAATTCAGCACCACCAAACCAGCTCTACAACAAATGCTTAAGGAACTTCTCTAAGTGGGAAACACAAGAGAAGAAAAAGACCTACAAAAACAAACACAAAACAATTAAGAAAATGGTCATAGGAACATACCTATCGATAATTACCTTAAACATGAATGGATTAAATGCTCCAACCAAAAGACACAGGCTCACTGAATGGATACAAAAAGAAGGCCCATATATATGCTGTCTACAAGAGACCCGCTTCAGACCTAGGGACACGTACAGACTGAAAGTGAGAGGATGGGAAAAGATATTCCATGCAAATGGAAATCAAAAGAAAGCTGGAGTAGCAATACTCATGTCGATAAAATAGACTTTAAAATAAAGAATGTTACAAGAGACAAGGAAGGACACTACGTAATGATCAAGGGATAAATCCAAGAAGAAGATATAGCAATTATAAATATATATACACCCAACATAGGAGCACCTCAATACATAAGGCAACTGCTAACAGCTCTAAAAGAGGAAATCGACAGTAACACAGTAATAGTGGGGGACTTTAACACCTCACTTACACCAATGGAAAGATCATCCAAACAGAAAATTAATAAGGAAATACAAGCTGTAAATGACATAATAGACCAGATAGATCTAACTGATATTTATAGACCATTCCATCCAAAAACAGCAGATTACAGTTTCTTCTCAAGTGCGCACAGAACATTCTCCAGGATGGATCACATCTTGGGTCACAAATCAAGCCTCAGTAAATTTAAGAAAATTGAAATCATATCAAGCATCTTTTCTGACCACAATGCTATGAGATTAGAAATGAATTACAGGGAAAAAAACGTACAAAACACAAACACACGGAGGCTAAACAATATGTTACTAAATAACCAAGAGATCACTGAAGAAGTCAAAGAGGAAATCAAAAAATACCTAGAGACAAATGACAATGAAAGCACAATGATCCAAAACCTGTGGGATGCAGCAAAAGCAGTTCTAAGAGGGATGTTTATAGCTCTACAAGCCTACCTCAAGAAACAAGAAAAATCTCAAACAATCTAACCTTACACCTAAAGGAACTATAGAAAGAAGAACAAATAAAACCCAAAGTTAGCAGAAGGAAAGAAATCATAAAGATCAGAGCAGAAAAGTAGAAACAAACAGTAGCAAAGATTAATAAACTAAAAGCTGGTTCTTTGAGAAGATAAACAAAATTGATAAACCATTAGCCAGACTCATCAAGAAAAAGAGGGAGAGGGCTCAAATCAATAAAATTAGAAATGAAAAAGGAGAGGTTACGACAGACACCGCAGAAATACAAAGCATCCTAAGAGACTACTACAGGCAACTCTATGCCAATAAAATGGACAACCTGGAAGAAATGGACAAATTCTTAGAAAGGTATAACCTTCCAAGACTGAACCAGGAAGAAATAGAAAATATGAACAGACCAATCACAAGTAATGAAATTGAAACTGTGATTAAAAATCTTCCAACAAACAAAAGTCCAGGACCAGATGGCTTGACAGGTGAATTCTATCAAACATTTAGAGAAGAGCTAACACCCATCCTTCACAAACTCTTCCAAAAAATTGCAGAGGAAGGAACACTCCCAAACTCATTCTATGAGGCCACCATCACCCTGATACCAAAACCAGACAAAGATACTACAAACAAAGAAAATTACAGACCAGTATCACTGATGAATATAGATGCAAAAATCCTCAGCAGAATACTAGCAAACAGAATCCAACAACACAGTAAAAGGATCATACACCATGATCAAGTGGGATTTAACCCAGGGATGCAAGGATTCTTCAATATACACAAATCAATCAATGTGATACACCGTATTAACAAATTGAAGAATAAAAACCATATGATCATCTCAGTAGGTGCAGAAAAAGCTTTTGACAAAATTCAACACCCATTTATGATAAAAACTCTCCAGAAAGTGGGCATAGAGGGAACCTACCTCAACATAATAAAGGCCATGTACGACAAACCCACAGCAAACATCATTCTCAATGGTGAAAAACTGAAAGCATTTCCTCTGAGATCAGGAACAAGACAAGGATGTCCACTCTCACCACTGTTATTCAACGTAGTTTTGGAAGTCCTAGCCATGGCAATCAGGGAAGAAAAAGGAATAAAAGGAATACAAATTGGAAAAGAAGAAGTAAAACTGTCACTGTTTGCAGATGACATGATACTATACATAGAGAATCCTAAAGACGCCACCAGAAAACTACTAGAGCCAATCAATTAATTTGGTAAACTTGCAGGATACAAAATTAATGCACAGAAATCTCTTGCATTCCTATACACTAATGATGAAAAATCTGAAAAAGAAATTAAGGAAACACTCCCATTTACCACTGCAACAAAAAGAATGAAATACCTAGGAATAAACCTACCTAGGGAGACAAAAGACCTGTATGCAGAAAGCTATAAGACACTGATGAACGTAATTAAAGATGATACCAACCGATGGAGAGATATACCGTGTTCTTGGATTGGAAGAATCAATATTGTGAAAATGACTATACTACCCAAAGCAATCTACTGAATCAGTGCAATCCCTATCAAATTACCAATGGCATTTTTTACAGAACTAGAACAAAAAAAATCTTAAAATTTGTATGGAGTCACAAAAGACCCCGAATAGCCAAAGCAGTCTTGAGGGAAAATAATGGAGCTGGAGGAATCAGACTCCCTGACTTCAGACTATACTACAAAGCTACAGTAATCAAGACACTATGGTACTGGCACAAAAACAGAAATATAGATCAATGGAACAGGATAGAAAGCCCAGAGATAAACCCACGCACCTATGGTCAACTAATCTATGACAAAGGAGGCAAGGATATACAATGGAGAAAAGACAGTCTCTTCAATAAGTGGTGCTGGGAAAACTGGACAGCTACATGTAAAAGAATGAAATTAGAGCACTCCCTAATACCATACACAAAAATAAACTCAAAATGGATTAGAGACCTAAATATAAGACTGGGCACTATAAAACTCTCAGAGGAAAACATAGGAAGAACACTCTTTGACCTAAATCACAGCAAGATCTTTTTTGATCCACCTCCTAGAGTAATGGAAATAAAAACAAAAATAAGCAAATGGGACCTAATGAAACTTAAAAGCTTTTGCACAGCAAAGGAAACCATAAAGAAGACGAAAAGACAACCCTCAGAATGGGAGAGAATATTTGCAAATGAATCATCGGACAAAGGATTAATCTCCAAAATATATAAACAGCTCATGCAGCTCAATATTAAAAAAAAAACAACCCAATCCAAAAATGGGCAGAAGACCTAAATAGACATTTCTCCAAAGAAGACATCCAGATGGCCAAGAAGCACATGAAAAGCTGCTCAACATCACTAATTATTAGAGAAATGCAAACCAAAACTACAATGAGGTATCACCTCACACCAGTTAGAATGGGCATCATTAGGAAATCTACAAACAACAAATGCTGGAGAGGGTGTGGAGAAAAGGGCACCCTCTTGCACTGTTGGTGGGAATGTAAATTGATACAGCCACTATGGAGAACAGTCTGTAGGTTCCTTAAAGAACTAAAAATAGAATTACCATATGACCCAGTAATCCCACTACTGGGCATATACCCAGAGAAAACAATAATTCAAAAGGACAGATGCACCCCAATGTTCATTGCAGCACTGTTTACAATAGCCAGGTCATGGAAGCAACCTAAATGTCCATCGACAGACGAATGGCTAAAGATGTGGTACATATATACAATGGAATATTACTCAGCCATAAAAAGGAACGAAATTGGGTCATTTGTAGAGACGTGGATGCATCTAGAGAGTATCATACAGAGTGAAGTTAAGTCAGAAAGAGAAAAACAAATATCGTATATTAACGCATATATGTGGAACCTAGGAAATGGTACAGATGAACCGGTTTGCAGAGCAGAAATTGAGACACAGATGTAGAGAACAAATGTATGGACACCCAGGGGGGAAAGCGGCGGGGGATAGGGGTTGTGGTGTGCTGAATTGGGCGATTGGGATTGACATGTATACACTGATGTGTATAAAATGGATGACTAATAAGAAAACAAATAAATAAATAAACATTAAAAAAAAATAAGAGCAGTGCGAATAGTAAGGGTAAATATGTATTTTATGAAACTTTTTTCAGTCACATATAAGTACGTGAATCTGTGTGTACTGTGTCATGATGTGAAATGTTTTTAACTGGAGTGCAGATAAGAGTTTGAAAAACCTGGCTTAGAAAGTCTTTCTATACAGGAATCTGTGCTCATAGCCGATCAGTTTCATTCACAAAGCTTTTTAAAAAATATAAAAAGATCCAGAAGCATATATAGCAAGATGTTTATAGTGCTTATCTCTGTAAAGTGAGAACACAGATTTTTTTAAAATTTATTTTTACGTTTATTGCATGATGCTTTTGTATTAAGGGAAAAAAATCACTTTTTTTGGTTAGCTTTACACTTCATTAAATTTTTTCTTAAAACTAGATTTCCCCTCTTTTATAGACCTTTGAGCCATCTATTATCCTTTAAGAAAGGGTGGCCTGTTTAAAGAAATGCCATTTTTTCCTACCTGGAGACTTCAGGCCATAGTGGCCAAGTAAAAGAACTTTGTAATCTAGTTTTGTCAGCAGAACACTGAACACTCTGTAAAAGTTTGTAAATGAATTTTTACTGCTACATTCACAAGATTACCCATACTCCAAAAACGTATGTATGTGTATAGTGGCCATTGCTAAAGAAGCAGAATTCATTTGTTTGTGTTTCTTAGACTGAATTCAAATGACTGAAGGACTGATTTTCAATAGGCTTTAATAAATCCTGAAATTTGCTAAGGCAAAAATAACTTTAAAGAAAGATGTTGAGTATGTAAGCTTAATTTATATATGAAATACTGAGGCTCAAGATACCTTAAC
Source organism: Eubalaena glacialis (assembly GCF_028564815.1). Lineage (NCBI taxonomy): Eukaryota > Metazoa > Chordata > Mammalia > Artiodactyla > Balaenidae > Eubalaena > Eubalaena glacialis. The sequence continues at coordinate 30,460,242 of NC_083716.1, read as the reverse complement.
TGTCCTTAGGTGAATATTTGAGCAATTCAGAGTATCATATTCTATTTAATACTCCCCTTGTGTTTCTAATAATATGACAAAGCTGGTATTGATAGAATTTCTAATCTTATAATTGCTAACTTTTTGTTACAGGATTTAAAAACTATTGTAAATATGCCTTTATTACAGTTAAACTCCCCATCTCCTATTTTCATCATCAGTTTCTCCCTTCCTATTGGATCATTCTTCCTCACCTCATTCCAGTGAGGTATTTATCTCCCCAACTCCACTGAAACTATTCCAATGTCACCAACAACTTCTATCCTGTCAAATCCAGTAGAAAATTCTCAGTTCTTACTACTTGACTTTTCAACATTTAATGCAAAGGATTACTCTTGCCTTTTAAAGAAATTTCCTTCATTTGGTTTCTGGGATACTAAATGCTTCTGTTTTCTTCCTATTTTCTTCCTCCATCTCCTGTGCTTGGCTGCATCTCCTCTTCCTGACCTCTAGAGTTGTAGTTCCCCCATGACTCAGTTCCCCCGACCTTTTCTCTCTCTGTCACTCCCTGGGTAGTTTTATTTCTGTTCTTGGCTTGAATCTTTATGGTGATGACTTCCAAATTTTTATCTCCAATTCTTACACCTCCTCTGAGCTTCAGACTTACATTTCCAGTTGCTTCCTTAACAACCGTACAATGTCCAACAGGCATTCAAATTTAAAGTGTCCAAATCATAACTCTTGATTCCTCTTTTCTTATTTCCTTCCCCAGTCTTCCCTATCTTAGTAAATTTAACCATCATCACCCAGGTTGATCAGACCAAAACTCTCAAAGTGACTCCTTTCTTCCCGTTACATCCCGTAGAACCATACCACCAAGTTTTTGTTAGCTTTGCCTTCAGAATATATCATTAATCCAACCTTTTCTTGTGACCTCCTCTGTTACTACTCTGGACTTGCTGCACGTCTGTTGTTAGACTTCCAGATTTTCCTCCTCAGTTCTTATGCGTTATTGTCAATTCCTCACATTTTTGCTAGAATGATCTTTAGCAAAGTTTAAGTGAGATCATGTCATTCTCTTGCTGAAACCTTCCAGTGATTTCCCCACACATTCAAAATAAAATTCAAAGACCTTGTCTTGGCCTGCAGGTCCCTATTTGTTCTGGCCCTTAGCTGTCTTACCAACTTTGGTGTCCCTTTTTACTCTGTTACCGCACTTGTTTCCTGTTATTCCTGGAACATTTCAAGCTTGGCCTGCCTCATAGCTTTTGTACTTGCTCTTCTTTTTTTCCTGGAATTCTCTTTTCCAGATAATTTCTGTGATTCACTGATTCAACTCAAGTATAAACTCAGGTATTAAATCCTCAGAGTGGTCTTCCCCACTTTTCCATATGGTCTTCCCTTCTAAAATAGCCACACACCCCATCACTCTGTATTCTTGTCCCTCCTTCATTTTACTCCATCACATTTACCACTGTCAAACATTATAATATATATTTAAATGTTTATTTTTTATCTCCACCATTACAGTGGAGAGCAGCTCCATGAGGCCAGACTTTGTTTTGTTCATTGCTGTGTTCCCAGTGTCTGAGAGGGGACTTAGCACACACTAGGTATTCAATAAATGTTTGTGGAGTGAATGGGACCCCAAATCTCAACTGGGGGTTGGGAGAGCATCACCTATTGAGAAGTCTCACTTGCCATGTTTTAACAGATAGTATTTATTTAGTGCCAAATGCAGTACTATGAGACAAAAAGACACTAACCCTACACTGAAGGAACTTACTGTTTAGAAGAGAGCCAGACATGCAAACACATACCTGTAAAACAATATGATAATTGTTTTAATGAAGGTATTTGTAACGATATGTAGTGGGAACTTATGGGTAGGACCGTAGTATATCGGGGAGTCAGTGATGAAATTAGAGGAGGTAACCTTTAAGGTGAGATTTGAAGGGCAGGTAGGAGAGTATCAGGCAGACATCTGACTGAGAAAATAATGTGTCTTAAATCACAGGTGTGAGAAGGCAGCTGGGCATGTTTCTAGTACTATCAGGAGTTGGAATCGATGGACTCTAAAGTCTGATATTAGGAGCGGCTGGAGATGAGACTGGGCAGCTAGGCAGTTTTAGGGTGGCAATGGAGCTAGATCATGTAGGGCCAAATCTGCTATGTGAGATACTTTATGTACGTGATAAAGAGCCACTGAAGAGTTTTGAACAAGGAAATGACCAAATCTGACTTGTAGTTTAGAAAATCACGGGAAGCAGTATAGAATTAGAATGAACAGGGCTTGTTAATTGATTGAAATGTCATAGATAATGACTTCCAGGTTTCTGGCTTGAACTACTGGGTTGATAGTGATACCATTCACCAGACTATGAAATTAGGGGGGGAAGGACAGTGAATCTTTCTGAGGGGATGCCTGGAAGTTAAAAGTGTATAATTATATTTCAGTGCTCAGAAATCTATTGGTTTACTTATGTCACTTAATATATTTTGTATATTACGTTTAATTATAAACGTACTAAATCTGCTTTTAGGATACTTTTATTCCCTTACAGATGCACATATACACTACCGAACTGAAGGATGTTGGCATTTCTTAGTTTTGCCCGCTTCTAAGTAGACCAGTGAGAATAAGAATGCTCTTGATAGTCTAGTAAAACAAGGCAGTTGTTAAATGATTCTAAATCTAAGGCCCTGCACAGTTTTAAACATACATGAAAAAATGCTCCTAAATTTGTCGAGGGTAGATTTCACCACATGGGAATGTCGTCCAATCAGTCTTATTTTCTGATTTATGAAATATAAGTAGACTTTACTTCTTTTGATGCTTTATTTTTTTTATCATTATGAAATTTGGGAAAATTAAATTGTTTGTGCCGAGATAAGCTTATCTATGCATTCATGTTTTAGTTGATTCCTTGGTTTGGTACATTCCCTTTTTGCTGAAAGTGAAAAAATCTGAAACAGGCAAGACACAAGAGGAAAAGCCAGACTGTGTTCTTGTGGCATTAAGGACATGGCAAGATCTTAGACTAGTGCTGTTCTGTTAGAAATATAACACAGACCACAAATCTGAGCCACGTATGTAATTTTAAATTCTCTAGTAGCCATATTAAAAAATATAAAAATAAACAGATGGAATTACTTTCAATGTGTTTTATTTAATCCATTATATCCAAAATAGTATTATTAAACATATAATCAATTTAAGAATATTAATGAGGCATTTTACTTTTTATTTTCTATACCAAGTCATTGAAATCGAGACATATTTTACAAGCACAGCACATCTTAATTTAGACTGGCCACTTTTCAAGTGCTCAGTAACTGCATGTGGATAGTGGCTAGTGTATTGGACAATGTAGTTCTAGATTATTCTTAGACCAAAAAGTAGAGGTTGCTCGGCATTCTGCAACATTTGTGAGATTATCTTTCCAACGTCAAGTAATTTCTGTGCTGTTTGTTTTATTATCCTATGAAGTATATTAAAGAGTTGCCCTTTTCTCCATTCATCATTTTCCTACTTACAGTAATTTTGTCCAATAAAGATCTGTTTGTCAGTTTTCTTTGCCTTTGCTTTCTCCTACACCAATTTATGGTAATGGCCTCTTATACTAAAGCAATAACGTATCTTTAAATTTTAGTGATTTTGTTTTTAATTACAAAAATAACTACATTTATTGTAACAAATTCAAACAAACTGAGGTAAATGTATAAAAAGATAGTAATTCTTAATTCTTTTCCCTCTCTCATTTTCTGCTCTCCCAGATGTAACCACTGTTAACAGTTTAGATGATAGCCTTTCTCCCCTTAGGAATATATATTTATGAGAAAACTTAGTTAAATGAAAAAATTGGTACTTCGAAAATATGTCTTAAAGTGGACCTATTTAAAATGGAGACTAAAGTTTCATAGTTATTAATGAAAAAAAACCTGTTAGGGACAATTTTCTGACATGAAAATGTTTATTTTACCACATATTTAATAAAATTTAGGTTGTAATTACAGTTGTGCTAATTCTTAGAATTAACAAAGAATGATATAAGTACTTTCTTGGTATAATTTTTTTTCACTAAAATTGTGTGATAGTCTGATAGCATCCTTTACTTTGATTTTCTTAGTATTTATCATATAGATTAGACAAGAGCTTCAGTTTTACCAAAACTGTTGAGAGCTTTAACAGTTTCTCAAGAGATTTTTCTTTAGCCCTTGACATTTCCTTTCTTGATTCCTGTTCTGTCATCATCCTCGTTAGATTTTCCCTTCTTCAGTTGTTCACTGGTTTGATTCTGCCAGATCTTCATTCCCCAAGGGTTTTGCTCTGAGATGAGTACTTGCTTCAGTATTTTTATAGACTTCATGAAATCCTGCATTCTTTTCAATATTTGTATTTTCACTTTACAGTTGAATTGCATTGTGTTTACTTTGTATTATTGGATGTTTACAACATTAGACTATTAGTGAGAGATTGATGGGCAAAGCCAGGATACATAGTTGCAGTAGATGTTAGTGTCAAGTAGAAATGGATTTTATATGTGATCAAGGCACATTTTGAATATTATTGTATTATAAGGACTTTTGATTCCTTGTGTAAACTTGTAACTTAAGGAACTCAACTGCCTATTTAAATAATAGCTAACTTTTATTGAGACTTTTAACATGACTGGCAAGTTTCTATATATGCATCGTTTAATTAATCTGTTCAATGTGTCTATGAAATAGGTCTGTTGTTATCCTCATTTTATACTTTGAGTGAACTGAGGCTTAAAGTGGTAACTTTTGCCACAATAAAATTAAGTAATTTGTCTGATATAAGGGCTAGTCAAACGTTGGGCTGGGAACCATAGCCTATACTTGATTGTACACTTCTGTGCCAAAAAAAAACCAAACAAAAAAAATGAATTGGATTGTAATTTTCTTGTTTCAGGTAGTATTATGTTTTGGATATCAACCCATTATGTGGATGGGCTGTAATTTTAAGAAAGTTCCCCTATTTCGATTTTCTTTACAGTTTTTATTTATTTTTTGTTTTACTAATGTTGACGTTCTTGGTAACTAAGAGGATTTTAATAGCCCTGTGGGAAATAAGAGTGGAGGCATTGGGCCTGAGAGAGATGAGTTGGAACTGAGTTCACCACTTAAAGCCTTAAGTCTCAAAGTGTTATACCCTCACTCAAAGAGTAGACTAGGGAAAAAAAATTATTCAGAGTTACAGAAAGAAAATAAGGATGCTTGTCTGTTTTCACCTGGGTTCTGAGTGAGGGGGGAACGTTTCCTGAGATTGTATAGCTACTGTTTTACTCTCATCTGGGTTTGTGTTTCATATTTATATTTACTGCATCCTTCAGAAAACTTCAAACTTAAAAATTCACATTAATGAAGAATCACTGTATAGAGGAATACTTATAGTTTGGCTGTATGGAATTCCCACTGGTAAAGGCGCACGGATGTTGAACTCACTACCCAAAGTTACAGCACCGCCACCACCAACAAAAGAAGACAGTGCTTTAAGTAAAAGTCAGAGACATAAGAGACAGCAGAGTTAAATCCTCAGGAACTTCACAAAGTAGAACTATTGAATAATAAATATTTAATATTAAATAATTAAAACTAATTATAAAATTAATTTAAAAGTAAATGCCACATTTATAATAATGAACATTAAATAATAAAATAGAAATGTTAAAAATGATTAAAGATAAAAGAAGAAAACAAATAGAAGAAGAACGACAAAACTGTTAAAAACATAAGGCCAGGGAGATCAGAGGCAGGGTGGAGGATAAATAGGACTTCTATAATAAAACTTTAGTCATTAAAATAAAAATAAAAAAACTGATTGGATAGGATAGAATGCAAAACAGACAAATGTGAAGAGAAAACTAGTGATTTAGAAGATGGATCTGAAGATACTGCCCTGAGTAAATAGAACTGGTAAAATTCAAAAGCATAGTGTTATCCCAGTAGAAAAATAATACTAAACACAAACTAAAACACATAGTAGACACTTGAGAACACCAAACACATAATAGAATATCTTGAGAATCATCAGAGAGGAAAGAGAGATCACTTACAAATCAGTGACAAACTGACAACAGATTTCTTAACAGTAACAGTAGAAGTCAAAATCCATTAAAGAATGGGAGCAATGTAAAGATATTTTCAGACAAAAACTAAGAGTATGTATGAAGGGATTGTAAAATAAAACCATTGTACAGTTGTCTAGGAGACAGATACAAATAATGATCAACTTGAGATATTCAGACAAGTACTCATGTTAATTGATAAAATGATAAAGAACAGACTAGGAATATAGTATAGAGCTTTCTGAGCAGTAGAAGAAGAACTCCATCAACCTGGAAGAAAGCAGGAAAAGAAGAAAACTACAAAGAGTAGGATAAATGGAAAGGAAGCACAAAATAAAAAGGTAGAAATACTTCCAGATGTATCTATAATCACAATAATGTTAATTGACTAAATTTGACGGTTTGACATTGACAGAATGTCAAATTTGATTGACAATTTGACAGACATTAAAGAATTCATAATTCAATTGTATACTGTTTGCAAGAGACACCTGAAACATGATGACACAGAAAGTCTGAAAGTAAAAGGATAAGAAGAGATACCTAACTAAGTAATATAGTTGCTATAGCTATATTACTTTCAGACAAAATAGACTTTTGGTTCGTCCCCCCCTTCCCCCGCCAATAGAAGGGATCCCCTTTAGGGTCACCAGTAGAAGGGATCACTTCATAATGGCAAAAGTAACAATTTACCAGGAAGATAGAACAATCCTAAATATAAATATCTGATAACATTACTTTGACAAATTATATAAAAATTAATATACAAACTTAGAGAAATCAATAAATCCACAAACACAGTGGGTATTTTATCCATACTTCTCAGTGATTAAGCACAGACAGTAAGTAGTGTGATTTGAACAATACTTTAATAAACTTGATTTTATGAATACACATACACAGAACCCCAAAATTTAGCTCTTATACATTATTTTTAGGCACAGATGAAACAGTTACCAAAATTGACCATTTACTAGACCATGAAACAAAATCAACACATTTTGAAGACTTGATCTCATTTATACCACAGTGTAATTAAGTTGGAAATCAATTTAAAAGTAATTAAAAATATATATATATACATTTGGCAGACACTTCTAAATAACTTATGAGATGAAAAAAGCATGGAAATATGTATTTTCATTATCATTTCATTGCAAAAATCAATGTGAGATTGACTATGAGATCTGAAAAGGCTTAGACACAGTGACGAACCAAGTAGCAGTGAATTCCTATAGTGCCCGTGTTAAAATACTATTTTTCACTAAAGTGAACTAGGGCTTCTTGAGAAAAGTGGCTGATTCCAGCTCTGGTCTAGTATGACAAGCTGTCATACTACAAAGCAAGGAACTATCAAGGATAACTTGGGCTTGTGTAAAAAGGACCTTGAAGGGGCTGCCATTGGCCAAAGATAGTTTGAGCTTCAAGAAGAATAATTATTGCACTGGATTGAAACAAAATAAGTGAAAATCTGAGGTTTTTTGTTTTGTTAAAATCAACAACAACAACAAAATGTTGGTTATGGAACCAATTCATTCAGACACTGGTAAATAAATAATCAAATATTCTGTCTTATCTATATAAACTGTACCTCAGAATCACAGAATAGTTGATGAGGGAAAGTTCACTGTAAAAGAATTCCAGCTAACAAATGCACAGTGAGTGCCAGAATTAGAATGTCATCATTTTGCAAACCCTGATGAAATAGTATATCTTGGCAGTATTCCTCTAAAGCTACTAAAACCATTGGGTAAAAGACTGAGAGGGAACTTTATAGTGGACGGTTCAGGCTGATGGACAGTACCTGAACCCACTGATCAATGTGTATTATTACAAAAAGGAGATAATCAGACATTATTGCTATCTGATGTGATGCAGTAGGAAGTTCATAGCACCATATATGACATATTCTTGCTATAAAAAAATTAAACCCCAATTCTATCAAGACTCTAGATCAACCACTACTTTTTAGGAAGCACAGAGATTATATATAAAAACTTATTAATGCTAAAGAGTACAATGAGCAAACTCGAGAATGTGGGAAATTCTAAAGGACATGTAACCCAGTTTCTTTAACAAATGAATGGCAAGATAGGAAAACAAAAACAAAGCCAGTGTGACAGGCACCTATGAAAGACCAATGCAGTGTGTAGATCTTTTTGGATACTGATTTTAACAAAACAGCCGGTGGTGGTGTATTGGAGCATCTTCTACTGGTGTAAGAGCTAACTGTTTAGGAATTTTTCAAACTGATTATTAAACATATCCATTATTAAAAATTAAATTATAGCTCATTATTAAATAAGTGACATTTATAAAAAGTTAATAAATATTTAAAATTCATCACTTCCTAATTATTTCATTTTACTATGATCTGTGCTCTTGAAGTTATTTAAGTATAGTGTACCTTTATGGTTGAAATACTGTGTCATGGTGGGCTACTGTGTGTCCTTTTCCCAACTCCAGGTTCATTGATAACACCACGTTGGTAGCTTGAAATTAGCCACGGTAGGAATATTTACATCACAGAGATCAGCAAATGCCATAAATCAGGGTTTGATTTATTGCTTATTGATTTTCTAGACTTAAAGTGATGGAGAAATGCTAATAATGCTGACTTACAAAAGTGCTATGTCTTTAGCTATTTATTGTGCATAGCTCAAAAAATTGAGAATATATTCTTTCATTCAAAAATGATTATCCACTTCCACAAAGAAGTCACATCACTCACATTGGTGACATCATTGATGTAAATGAAAGTAATACTCCAAACTACACTTGGAAAGCCAGTTGCTAAACATTTACCAGCACAGTGCTGGACAAGGCATAATTGAATTTAGTGCTTTGGTAAGAAATAGATAATATTATAAATTTATGATACTGTTATTCAGCTTTTGAAATAACCATGATGACGTGTAGGCATTAACTAAGAAAAAAAGAAGGTTGAGTTTTAAAAGCCATTTGCTGTAGCACAAAATAATTTTAAATTTGAAGCCTTTGATATATGTCTGTTGTGTATGACAAATAGAATCATAATTTAGAGTTTGAAGAACACTTAAAATTAATCCAGACCAATCTGCCTTACAGATAGAAATTCTTTCTCTAGTATTAGTCCATCGTCTAGATTGTATTTAAATTATTCTAGAGACAGAATACCTGATAATGGCGTTGGAGAACTCTAGAAGTAGAGTTCTTTTTTATATTGAGGTAAACTTTGTTTTCTTTTAATTTCTACCAGTTGGTTCTGGTAACTGACTTCTGAAGAAATATGGAAGCAACCGATCCTGTAGAGCAACCAATCTTCAGGTATAAAGGTAGCTGGGATGTTTCCATTTAGACCTTTTTGGGCAAGGAGTATACCTTTAGTTCCTTTAACCATACCTTGTGTTGTATATTTTCTAGACTTTGTAATCTAAGACTGTTGCCTTTCTAAACATCCACATCACTATCTTTTGGCTTTTATTGACTTTGTAGATGAAGTAAAAGCCTTCAGATCTTTTTTTTTTTCTGTGCAAATTGTACATTTTATTCTGTGTTGCTTGATTCTTTTTTTTTTTTATTAACCCAAAGCAGGTCTTTGTATTTATTCATTCTTAGTCTTCATATTGCTTTCAGCACAGCATTCCAGATTATAGAAATGATATTAAATGTAATTTTATCATTTTTGTTATTTATTAATCCTGTCGATTTTGTGTCGGTTCACATTTGATGAATACTCAGTGTTCATTGTTTGCATCCAAATTATTGTTTAAAATGTTGAATTTTAAAGGTCAATGGGGACATAGTTCTCCGTTACATAATGCTCTCTAAATTTGCTTCTACCCATTATCATTACTTTTTATTGTGAGTCCACCTACCAGTTCTTTGTAGCCCATATTTTACCATCTTACAGTTCATCATGATATATTTTGTCAGATGTTTTGCTACCTGAGATCAAGATACACTGTGTCTGTGGCATCCCCTCCAATGAAATATACTTTAGTACTTCTATTTTTGAAAAACAGACGTTTTAAAAAGATTTGGCATGGCTAAATGTTGAAGTCATATTCTTCCACAAATGGAAAGATAGAAAATCCATGCAGAATGATGAGCTCGATAATAATTAAGACATCAAAAGAGAAAAGGGACAGGTGGATCACTGGAGACACTTGATGATCAGGGCCATGGTATATCCCTGGGCTGAAAAGAAAATAGCCTGGCCATGAAAGTGGAGCTTCTTCACTGAGGAAGTATTCTGATCAGGTGAAATTTTAGGGATCTGTAATAGAGTGGACAGGATTTGTTAGCCTTTCCCTCTTACTGTCTTTTTCCTTTGAAAGGTATGTGGTGAAATATTAACAGTGGGTGCTTCTGAGTGTATATGGGTGTTTCTTTGCTATGTGTAGGACCTTATTCTCTTTGCTCTGGGCAAACTAGTATATACTTCACAGTATTATTTTAAAGATGAAAAGAATAACTCAGTATGAAATTGTCTAGTACATTTCCTCGTATTTTGTAGATATTAAAAAAGTTTTATTTAACCTTTGTTAAATTTTTTCTCCTTGTTAAATTCCATCGACCAACCACGGTAGAGGTTGTCAGGGAGTTACCAGTGGGTTGTCCCATCACATTCCTTGGCCTCCACCCTCCTTTATCCTACCCAGACCCATTTTACTGCTACTAGAAGGAAGAAAAATTTATAGTAGGTCACTTGATTAAATAGTGTTAATAGAATGATGACTTTCTCTTTCCCACTACCTGTTTCTTTCCTAAAAATCATAGTTCACAAGCAGCATCTTCTAGAAAGCAGTCCATGATTAGTTGTCTCATTTTCTAGCCCACATTCAAGTTACTCTCATTCATATGTTACTCTTAAAATCATATTTATGTATATATATTTATGTTGAACAAATGTGCTTTTAGGGGTTCTCCTTGAATGTATTCTTCAGTGTAAATTTTGAGCTCCTAAGATGGTTGTGTTTTATGAGTACCTGATAGCCTGTAATCACTTTTCTCATCTGTTTTAATTCAGCTGAAGACAAGGCTACTTGTTAAAAAAAAGTAGAGAGGACTTGGAAGGTAGAGGAAAGAGGCTATATGGATAAAATTCATGGGCTCATGAGTTATTTTGGAATTTACTCTCCTTAGTTGCTTACCTGATTGCATTAATTATTTTATGGCAGGTTTTACTTTTTTTTTAACTTGAGGGTTTCTATAGGATGGATTAGTAGGCCCTCTACCTAGTCTTTAAAAATCTCTTGGCTCAATACATTGTAATTAGGTTTTGGTAATTGAATCATTCTCTCTTTTTTCTTGCAGATTGAGGTGGTGCCATGCAGCAAGAAGCAGAGAGATGCAGAGTTCGAGTCAGGAGGCCTGACATGGCGCTTTATGTACCCAAAGCTCGAAGGGGTATAGTAGTGCACAAATCAGGTGAGGAGGGAAAAAGCTGTGGTCCACCTAACTCCATGGTGAAAGAAGAACAAAAGGAAGATTCTTTCTCTCAAAAGGAGATCATTAGAGAGAAGCCTGAGGCTCAAAGACTAAGTATTAATCCTGATAAAAAGGAGCACAATCGTAGGGAAGGAAAGAAAGCTTCAACAAAATTTAATAAAGATGCGTGGCTTCAAGAAAGAAATAAAGATAATGTTTGTACTAAGAGGGCAACCACAGAATCCAAAGAAGTATTATCCCAAGGACATCAGCAAAGAGTCCCAAATCCTGGGATTATACCTATCGTACCTTTACAAAGACATTTTAAACCAAAGAAGATAGAGTGTTTGGAGGTTGAAACCAGAGATGTGACAGAACAGGATGGGTTGCTTCAATCTCAGTCTTGTTCAGAAATCAGTAAGGCTCAGGTTCCAAACAAACCATTCCAAAATGTGGAATTCTGTGATTTCAATAGGCATGAACTAAATGGGGAAACATTTGAAGATAGAAATTTGGAAAGCAGAATGGAAACTGATGCCAGGGTTGCAGAGATACTATCCCAGTTTCCTGGAGATTTTAGTTCTGTGGTGAAACCTGAGAGTATGATTGCACCAGTACAACCAAGCTCTGATTCTGGCATTGTACAACAAGGCATGCAGACATCGGGTGGAATGCTGAAGCGCAGCAACGGAGGCATCACCACTGATTCTGTTCCTGGAAGTCCAGTTGGTATCATTGATCAGACTTGCATAGACTTGGATGCTGAGAATGTTGGTGATACAGCCAACAGTACAGATTTCATCTTGGGTCAGAAAGGTGTAGATTCCATTCCTGAGACTATGGGTCACATCTCTCATCTGATGACTATAGTCAGCAAATTAGAGAGCACAAATGACATTTTTGATCCAACAATGATTAGAGAGTGTGAGGAGAATGACAGCACTGCTGATGAGTTATGTGTAAAGCGTGAATCTTCTGATACAGCAGTCCTTGCTCATGAAACATATACAAATAGTGGGTCTAAGAGTGTAGGTGACATTACCAATAAGACATGTATGATGGACATTACAGATACCATAACTGATCAGATAACTGTAGTTGCTGTTAGAGTAGCTCATGAGGCCTGTAGCAACACAAGTAGTTTCTCAGACTATTTAGAAATGACTGCAGATACGGCCCCTCTTCATGTAGCTAAAAGGGGGAATGACACTGAACATTTCAGCAACCTGACTGCTTGCTCAGATATTTATGCTGAGAGTATTTCATCTAGTTTCACAGAGTCAACAGGAAAGTTGATAGAGAGCTTGTCAGATTGTGCTTCCTCCTTACCTATAAAGAAGATTGCTGGTAGTAATTGTAACACTTTTTTGGACTCTGAACTCAGTATGTTAAATGGGACAAAAGTATTTTCAGACGGTGCCTTGGGCAGTGGTCAAGATTGTACTGGTGATATAACAGAGGCATTGCATGAACTTAAAACTGCTGAAGAGTTCAAAACAAAAGAAGAAGATGGTTCAAAGACTATAGAATTTGGTGTAACCTTTCCTGATATAGAATCAGTATCTGTGGAAACATCCATGGAATTGAAAGCAACTGATACATCTCACACAGAAGCAAGTGCTGCTGCTGAGGAGAGCTGGGAGTCTATGTTTAATGATGATGGTGACTGCCTGGACCCACGTCTTCTGCAAGAGGTATGTTTTAGTGGAAATTGCTTGGCTCTTAGGTAGTTCATCAATTCATAGGACCTAGGATTTTGGGGGTAATTTTGATAGACATATTTGTACATTCATACACATTACATCCAATGTAACAGTTCTGCAACGAACTCTTGGGTTGGCCAAAAAGTTCGTTCGGGTCTTTCCATAACATCTGACGGAAAAACCTGAACAAACTTTTTGGCCAACCCAGTAATAGGATTGTAGATTGAGAAAAGAATATCTGATAGATCGTTAAGAAACAAAGCATACAGTGTTGAACTATATCTATTATAGCCAAATCCTGAGAGATCTTACTGTATAGGTTAAAGATGAATTTAATGAATTCTGGCTAACTGTTGAGAAAATACAGAGGGAAACTTCTTCCAAAGGGCTTTTCTGTGTTGACAAGATGTATTTTACACTGGCCTATTTGAGGGGAGAAGAATAATTTATTATTCATATTTATTTTATTTTTCCAGCAGGTGTTGGAATGATGTTAGACACTATAGAGGGAAGGGAAGGGTGTAATAAAGGAAGGTATGATTGTTTTTTAAAGGAGTTTGTGCTGAATTGAAGAGTAAATGATTGTTGAATATGCTGGCTAGTTAGAGTTCATAAATACAAAATGTTGGATTTGAAGGCATCTTAGAAATTATTTAGTTCAATTTTTTCATTTTCTTAGTTTAGACATTCCCTCCTCCAGCATTTAAATTCCTTACCATCAATAAGAATCATTGGCTTCGAATAGTAGAATCATTTCCCCTTTTATTCCTTATACCTTTGCCCAGAAGGGGAAAAAATGATTTTCCCTATAAAATCTCCAGTTTTGTAAATGGAGAAATTGAAGGTTAATGGTTGTATCTTTAAGAAAAGCAGAATCAGGATTTCAATCTACTTCTGTCTTAATCCAGTATTTATGTTCTTTCTACCAGACCACTTCCTCCCCTATAAAATGGTTTTGTTTGAGTGACTCCATAGAGCCTTTTAAATACTAAGTGATGAGTCTTTTGATTCTGAGAGTTGAACCAGAAGTACGGAAAAATGTTCACAAGCATGTATAAAAGAGACACGTGAGACTGAAGAGGGCAGCCCATTGGACAGAATTGACTTCCCAGTACCAAGCACTTCCTCCTTATTCTTAGGAGGTGTTTGCATGCACATTTGTACCACAGTTAGTACTTCCTATGGTCAAGTCAGGAGACAGCAGGTCTTAAACATTTCTTAAAAGAATATAGAGCAGAAGGCACCTACAAATTAACATTCATGAATCCTTTGAAATTGCATGCACACTTTTATATGTAAGTGCAGTCTTTCATAACTTTTATCAGATTCTCAAAGGTGATAGTTCCCCAAAGTATGGTCCCTGGACCAGCAGCGTAAGCAGCACCTGGGGACTTGTTGGAAATGCAGACTCTTCAGCCAGGCTGTCTTTATGTTTACGAGACTTTCAGGTGATTCTGATGCACATAAAGTAAGAATCACTGCTCAAAGACAACATACAGACTTATATTATATCAAGATGTGAGTGTGGTAACCAGAAGTGGCTGTCAGCTCATAATTAGAAAGCAAAACACTGTTCAGCAGAGGTTTTAGACCCAAATCAGGCTAAGATGTACCAATAATATGGTAAGTTAGGTGAATATAGAGAAGTTATTAAGGATCCAAGCATTGGGAGAAGGCCTTAGTCTGGGGAAGGAAGCAGTGTTCTTAGGAGTTGGCAAAGGGACTGCTTAAGGGGGTAGGAGAGCACAGGTGTACATGGGAGAGAAGAAGCAGCTTCCTACAAAAGAAGGGCATGGGACACAGGGCCTTTTGTACATGGTAGACCTAGTAAATATTTACTGAATGGATGTAGGCAGTAGGGTAGAGTTGCTTTCTGCCTTTTTAGGTTAGCCTCCAGGAGCTTTCAAAACATCATTGCTGCTGGAACTTGGATCCTGTGTGGTAGCTTAGGGATATGGCTTCTGTATTGGCGGGAGGGAGGTTTAGGTGTGCAACTCTGTTGTTCAACTCTTAACACTGTTTAGGTGCAAAAGAATTTAGGCAACTGAGTCTTTTGAGGAGCATAGTAATATAGCCAAAGAGGACACTAGCCTGACCTAAAGCTGGGAATGGCAGGAAAACGGAGCAGGTAGTGTTTTAAGCTGAAGACAGCCAGTGCCTGGGTATTGCGTTTGGATATCTTCTGAGGTGTTTGGTAGGGATTGGGGTCTGTGTTGAGGCATGAGGATAGATGAGAGCAAGAAAGAAGTTGGATTGAGAATGCAAGTAGTGGATCCAACTCCAAGCTATTGCCTCCTGTGCTCTGGGTTTTAGAAGATGTAATAATAATAATGTTATTAAAAGATGTCACAAATCCAAGAACATTAATAGCCCTTTGGTGACTATTACTCCTAATTTATTATTTATACTGTTCCAAATGTATGTTATTAAAGGCTAAACCAGAGTGTCTGCCTACCTTGAAAACTTTCCAACCAAAGATTTTTGGCTCTTTTCCCAGCTGGCCTATTTCTTTGTTGACAATGGCTAGCCATAGAGGTATACCTAGTACTTCTAATAGGCAGGGAAGTATGCTCTAGAGCAGGGTGTGGTAGCCATTGGCATGTGAAGCAGTTTTCTGTGACATTTGAACTTCTAAAACTGCCTGAAGGGGTTAGGTCATTGTTGAGCTCCCAGAACTGCAACTCTTGATGAGTCTCCACAGATTACACATCTCCTAAAACCGTGGTATGGGATGCCCAGAAATTGAAGTTGATAATTGATAAAGAAAAGGATGTTGGCATGACTTCTTTTAACCCTTTGAGATCTTGGTACCAGCACACAGGAATTATTGTTGTCTAGATAAAACTTCCTCTGATGCCTCCTGTACTGATCAGCAAACCTACTGGTAGGAGGGTTAGTAAGATACCAGCAGCATTGATGTTGATAGACACTGACATCTGGTCCCTTCATTGGCCATTTCTGGTCCTGATGTGTGTTTTTAGATAGCGGTAAATATTTAGGTAGGAGTTTCCTTTTGTTATAGAAGGTTGCTAACAATGTATGACCATGGAAAAGAGAAAAAGGAACACCATTCATTCCCAAACCATCTTCCTTCTGTGTGTGCCTACTCATGTTCATACTTCATCAGTGGTATCTTTCCATCTAGTCTTCCCAATCATGCTGGGAAGATGAGGAAATCCAGATATGTCTCCCCGGCTTTCTCAGTCTTCCTCTTGACTAAAATTTAATCTACTACAGTGTTTTCACTGTTCAGTCTGGATAGCATCTTCCCAAGAATGCCAGCGTCAGTTTGCCATATTAACCTTTCTGTACTGTCTAAATAGGAGCCAGGTCCAAGTTGGTTCAGGATATTCACTTGGTCCCTGCCCATATATTCATGTACCATACGTTACTATTCATTAGAGGAAACTAGAGCTCTCAAATGTGTCCTCTGGCACTGGGGTCAGTAAGTGATCATCTGACATGCTTCATTATTGTAGCTTTCTTTTTTCTTATTTCCTTTTGTTTTCCTTTTCTGCATTCTTATTCACTCTTGCCCTTTCTTCTCTTTTACTATGCCTTAATCCAAAGCTATGGCCATGGATTTCTCTCACTGATGATAATCAGTGATATTGAGATGTTGCTGATACCTATTCTAGAGAAATCTTTTTTAAAGATTTATTTATTTAATTTATTTTTGGCTGCATCAGGTCTTAGTTGCAGCACATGGGATATTCACTGAGGCATGCGGGATCTTTCCTTGTGGTGCGTGGGCTCTTTGTTGCAGGGCGTGGGCTTCTCTCTAGTTGTGGCATGTGGGTTTTCTCTTCTCTAGTTGTGGCACGCAGGCTCCAGGGTGCATGTGCTCTGTAGTTTGTGGCACGCAGATTCCAGAGCGAGTGGGCTGTGAACTTTGTGGCATGTGGGCTCTAGTTGAGGCACACGAGCTCAGTAATTGTGGCACGTGGGCTTAGTAGTTGTGGCACGCGGGCTTAGTAGTTGTGGCACGCAGGCTTAGTTGCCCGGCGGCATGTGGGATCTTAGTTCCCTGACCAGGGATTGAATCCGCATCGAACCTGCATTATAAGGCAGATTCTTTACCACTGGACCACTAGGGAAATCCCTAGAGAAATCTTTAGATGGCACCTTGAATGGCATTCTACTCATTCTGTGTTAATAAATTTTATGAAGTCAAAGTTTGCATTTCTGGCCTTGGTTTCTTGATAAGGTCAGTGGAGGCATAGCCTAGATATATTAGATAATTTCATTTGCAGATAAGGAACACCACTGAAGACATTATCTACTCTTATATTTAATATATAAAATGTTATGTAAAGCAACTATACTCCAATAAAAATTAATTTTAAAAAAAATTAGAGTTTAAAAGTCTGAATTTATCCTTCTGCTGTTGTAAAGGATTTATGCCCAAAGCAGTATAGAAAAGGGATGGAAGCCATAACTTATGCTGTATATTATACACTGTAGTTTTATTATCTTTTAAGGGAACTCTTTTTGGATGTGTTTGAACTTAGGTCATGAAAAATTTGAAAAGGCTTGAAATACTTTAAAAAAAAATAGTGTTATTTCCCTATTTGCCAAAGATAGGAAGTTAAATGGGTAAAACATTTTAATTCTAGCTTTTGATTTATTCACATTACCATGGACAAACATGAAAAATTTATTTTCTTCAGTTTCTACTGAAGAGTAGAAACTGAGTTAGTAAGCAGTTAAGTAGCTACAGGATAACAGTGGAAGAGAAAATAGAAACAAAAGGTTTGAATAACCTAACCTACATAATTGAGAATTAGCTATATGGGTTAATTCTGTAAGTAATTATGTAAATAGACATGGTGATATTTGAAGCAACCGCAGTAATGTTATACCATTAACTCCTGGTCAAGTCTCTGTTGTCCATGTCCCTGTAACCTCCTGATATCCCCAATATTTAAATTTGTTATAGCCACAACTATAGTTTAAAGTGGTTTATTACGTTTAATTAAAAGTACCTACAGAAGTATTCTTATTCCTACCTTCCAAGATCAGAGGCAGGATTATAACATGGGCCTTGAACAATAAGGACTAGGACCTGGAACTTTAACCTGTCTAAGAGAGAAAACTGTACATCTTTTTTTAAAAAGTGGAATGTTAGCATTGAAAGGGACCTGTAACATAATGTTTTATGTTTACCTCTTGCTTTATAGATAAGGCAAGTAAGGCCCAGAAAGGTTGTTACTGACCTAGCTAAGGTTAGTGCCAGAGTTGGCACTAGAATCCCAGTCTCCTGGTTTCTAACCCTGGGCTCTTTCCATGACAGTAAGCCTTTGCCTCTACCTAAAGCTCTCAGTCAATCAACAGACATTGTACAGCTATACTGTGCCCAGCTCTGATATTGGTGATATGAGGGATAAAAGAGAAGGATAAGAATGTTTAAGGAGTTTATAGTCTTGTGGAGCTGATGAAACTTATTCTCAGAAATGTCTAGAAAAAAATAAAGAAGTATTCTATCTCATTGAATTGAAAATGCTGTTGATTGTGAAATATATCATTATTTTATGTATCACTAAGAAAGAAATTAAACTTTTACACAATGCTTACCCTTTAGAATTTTTATTTTATACATACTGAAAGCTCTTAATTAGACATAAATTTTTTATCACATATTTCTTACATAAAGAAAATGTAGGTGAAATAAATTGGTTCTCGTTTCCTAAAACTTTGTGTTTATAGTCCAACTCTAATGATTTCTTTTTTTTTTTGAATTAGAACCCAAGTGTTCCTTTTTTTTCTTTTTTTTTAAATTTAATTTTATTTATTTGTTTTTTTGGCTGCGTCAGGTGTTAGTTGCAGCACGTGGGATCTCCATTTGAGGCATGCGAGATCTTTCGTTGTGGAGCACGGGCTTCTCTTTAGTTGTGATGTGCAGGTTTTCTCTTCTCTACTTGTGGCCTGCAGGCTCCAGGGCACGTGGGCTCTGTAGTTTGTGGCACCTGGGCTCTCTAGTTGAGGCACGCGAGCTCAGTAGTTGTGGCGTGCGGGCTTAGCTGCCCCATGGCAGGTGGGAACCTAGTTCCCCGACCAGGGATCGAACCTGTGTCCCCTGCATTGGAAGGTGGATTCTTTACCGCTGGAACACCAGGGAAGTCCTAATAATTTTGTGACTCAGTCATTGATACTGATGTCTTTCCATCCTGTTACCATCTTCTGTGCCATCAAGAACTTTGATGATACAGCATTTCTTAAAAGAATACATAAAAGAAGCAAAAATCATTGTTGCTCGATTCTTAAGCCATCTTTGCACTTATATAGGGCTATTCTTATATTCAGATTTTCTTCCACCCTGCTGACCACCCTTTCTGCAAATTTTGGTACTGGTGCTTTTGGTGCTCATTCATATGCAGACAAGCAGTGACAATATGCATGATTAAGATGCATACTGATGTTGGAGATGTTAAAATTTGCATCTTAGAATTGATGAAATACGGTATATATCCAACTGCCAAGGGTTATGATACGGTAGTATAGGGAATGGAGAAACCATCAAAATGGAGTCAATAGGGAACGCTTCAAGAGGAGATAAAGATTGAAGCTGGGTCTTAAAAGAGAAGGATCAGGAGCAGACAAGGCATTCCAGGCTGTGAGAGCTTGTAAAAAATATGGAATGTTCCCAGGTTTAGGTCCTGAATTTGTCACTATCAGAAGTTTAGATGATCTATTTTGAAATTTTGTTTTTGTTGTTGTTTTCCTTTTATAATTTATTAAATTGGATTTTCTGCATGATTTATATAACCAGAACAATTAAAGTTTATTGGCACAGGGAAATAAAAAAAGTGTCATTTTCCCCCCCAAATTTCAGAATGCCATCCAGAATCATTTAAAAAGTATATGTTGCATAAATCAAATTCTTATTGATGGGGGCTCTGTGTAGAATCAGTCTTGATAAGCATGCATTTGGACAAAGTAATTAACTTGGGGCATGTGCGTTTTATTCATTCCACAAGTATTTTTTGAATGCCTAGTTTGTGCAAGATAGTGTGTGCAGGGGGGGAATATAGGGATAAATATGACATGTCCCTTGTAGTTGAATTATAGAATCAGAATATTGATGAGGAGACTGAAACTCCAGCCTTTCTTTCCAGCCTTACTCTCTGTATTAGTTTGCTAAGGCTGCCAGAGCATAGTACCCTAGACTGACTATGGCAAAGTACCACATAAATTTGTTTTCTCACAATTCTGGAGGCTGGAAGTCCAAGATCAAGGTGGCAGCAAGGATTAGATTCTTCTGAGGTCTCTCTCCTTGGTTTGTAGATGGCCATCTTCTCCCTGTGTCTTTACATGGTCTTCCCTCTGTGTCTGTGTCCAAATTTCCTCGTTTTATAAAGATACCACTCAGATTAGGGTCTACCCTATTTTAACTTAATACCTGTTTAAAGGCATTATCTCTAAATACAGTCATATTCTAAGGTACTGGGGTTTATGGCTTTAACTCATGAATTTTGAGAGGACACAATTAAGCCCATTGCACTCCCCCAAGCCCTCACATTATTTAGTGTAACCACACTGAACTGTTTAATGAATACCACACTCCTTGCATGCCTTTGCACACTTCTGCCTATGGTACTTTTCTCTGTATAATTTCTTTACTTGGGCAGTGAGGGAAACAAAGTTCATTCCCCTCTACCCACTGGTGATACCTTCTTCATTCTTATAACTTTATTACATATTAAAATTCTTTGTTCAATTTCTTTCTCTAATGTTATGTTCAACATACATTAAATGTTTGTTGGTTAGGTGTTCAGGTTGAGGTTGGAGGAAGAGACAGGTCTTATTAATATAGGGTGTTATACAGTGAGTACTGTAAAAGTAGTGCAGATGAGGTAAACGCTGTAGAAGTCTAGAGGAAGAGTCAGATTATACATGTGACCAAAAATAATGTGATCAAAGCAATAGGCAGGAAGAAGCAAGATGTGTTTAGGCATAGTATTACTCTTTGGTTGGAATGTAGCATATTTTGCAGGATGACATGACATAAAGCTAGAAAGGTAGTATATATTTTAGTACACTGTTAATGAGGTAATAAACTACCACAAACTACTGTCTTAAAACAACACAAATTTATTGTCTTTTACAGTTCTGGAGGTCAGAAGTCCAAAATGGGTCTCACTGGACTAAAATTAGGGTATTGGCAGGATTGTGATCCTTTCTGAAGACTCTAGGGGAGAACCCATTTTCTTACCTTTTTCAGTTTCTCTTACACACTGCCCACATTCCTTGGCTCATGGCCCCCTTCCGTTTTCAAAGCCAGCAGTGGCCAGTCAAGTCTTTCTCATGTTGCCTCACTCTGACACACTGACTCTTCTGTCTCTGAAACAATTCTGCTTTTAAGGACCCTTGTGATTATATTGGGCCCACCTAGATAATCCGGCATTATCTCTCTATTTTAAAGTCATCTGATTAGCATCTTTAATTCCACCTGCTACCTTAATTCTCCTTTGCCATGTATCATGTTTATAAGTTGAGGGAATTAGGACATGGACATCTTTGAGAGGCTGTCATTCTGCCAACCACAGGTAGGTTGGGTCCAGGTTATGAACTTTAAATACAGCCATTGAAGATTTTTAATCAAAGGAATGACATGATCAAAGCAGTATTTTGGGAAGTTTAATCTATAAGCTTTATGGTATCTCGAATATAGGACTGGAAAGAAATCAGCACCCCTGAGTTCTTTTCAGCTTTGCCATTGATCCTCCCTCCCTCCCTCCTTTCCTCCTAGAACTGCTTGTATCCATAAATCCTTAATCAGAGGGAATTAGTTGTCCTGAACATTGATATAGCCACCGTTTCTGATTCTGTTCACTGTAAGGCCATTTCATCATGTTACGGAAGGAATACTAGACTAGCGGTCAGGAGACCTGAGTTATGATTCAAACTTTATCAGTAATTTGATTTGTAACCTTAGGGGTGTCCTTTAGTCTCTCTGTGATGCAATTTTCCATCCTTATAATAGGGATAACAATAACAGCTGATCCAACATGCCCATCTGACAGATATAAATATAACTTTATCCCAAAATAATGTAGCATATATTTATTTTTTGTTTGTAGAGAGTAACTTGTGACTTCAGAACTTTTTGTTTTTCCTTTTGTATCTTAAAGAACCTAGGATCAAACAAAAAATAAAAAGCTCAGTGATCCATGCCTAGTTGACCTTCTACTCTCTGCACCCTTTTTGTCCGCCTCTACAAATAGGAATCAGGCAATTATGTCATAGCAAGTCAGGTACTATTTTTTTTTTAACATCTTTATTGGAGTATAATTGCTTTACAATGGTGTGTTAGTTTCTGCTGTATCACAAAGTGAATCAGCTATACGTATACATATATCCGCATATCCCCTCCCTCTTGCGTCTCCCTCCCACCCTCCCTATCCTACCCCTCTAGGTGGTCACAAAGCACCGAGCTGATCTCCCTGTGCTATGCGGCTGCTTCCCACTAGCTATCTGTTTTACTTTTGGTAGTGTATATATGTCCATGCCACTCTCTCACTTCGTCTCAGCTTACCCTTCCCCCTCCCCGTGTCCTCAAGTCCATTCCCTACGTCTGCATCTTTATTCCTGTCCTGCCCCTAGGTTCATGAGAACCATTTGTTTTTTGGTTTTTTTATCTTAGGTTCCATATGTATGTGTTAGCATACGGTATTTGTTTTTCTCTTTCTGACTTACTTCACTCTGTATGACAGTCTCTAGGTCCATCCACCTCAGTACAAATAACTCAGTTTTGTTTCTTTTTATGGCTGAGTAATATTCCATTGTATATATGTGCCACATCTTCTCTATCCATTCATCTGTCGATGGACACTTAGGTTGCTTCCATGTCCTGGCTATTGTAAATAGTGCTGCAATGAACGTTGTGGTACACGTATCTTTTTGAATTATGGTTTTCTCAGGGTATATATGCCCAGTAGTGGGATTGCTGGGTCATATGGTAGTTCTATTTTTAGTTTTTTAACAGGAACCTCCATACTGTTCTCCATAGTGGCTGTATCAATTTACATTCCCACCAGCAGTGCAGGAGGGTTCCCTTTTCTCCACAGCCTCTCCAGCATTTATTGTTTCTAGATTTTTTGACGCTGGCCATTCTCACTGGTGTGAGGTGATACCTCATTGTGGTTTTGATGTGCATTTCTCTAATTCCTCCTGTGTGTGTTTGGAGAAATGTCTATTTAGGTCTTCCGCCCATTTTTTGATTGGGTTGTTTTTTTGATATTGAGCTGCATGAGCTGCTTGTATATTTTGGAGATTAATCCTTTGTCAGTTGCTTCGTTTGCAAATATTTTCTCCCATTCTTTTTTTTTGATAAATTTATTTTATTTTATTAATTGCTGTGTTGGGTCTTCGTTGCTGCACGCGGGCTTTCTCTAGTTGCGGCGAGCGGGGGCTACTCTTCGTTGTGGTGTGCAGGCTTCTCATTGTGGTGGCTTCTCTTGTTGAGAGCACTGCCTCTAGGTGCGCGTGCTTCAGTAGTTGTGGTGCAGGGGCTTAGTTGCTCCTCAGCATGTGGGATCCTCCCAGACCAAGGCTCAAACCCGTGCCCCCTGCATTGGCAGGTGGATTCTTAACCACTGCGCCACCAGGGAAGCCCCTTTTCTCCCATTCTGAGGGTTGTCTTTTCATCTTGTTTATGGTTTCCTTTGCCATGCAAAAGCTTTTAAGTTTCATTAGGTCCCATTTGTTTATTTTTGTTTTTATTTCCCTTTCTCTAGGAGGTGGGTCAAAAAAGATCTTGCTGTGATTTATGTCATAGAGTCTTCTGTCTATGTTTTCCTCTAAGAGTTTTATAGTGTCTGGCCTTACGTTTAGGTCTTTAATCCATTTTGAGTTTATTTTTGTGTATGGTGTTAAGGAGTGTTCTAATTGCATTCTTTTATGTGTAGCTGTCCAGTTTTCCCAGCACCACTTATTGAAGAGGCTCTCTTTTCTCCATTGTATATTCTTGCCTCCTTTATCAAAGATAAGGTGACCGTATGAGTCTGGGTTTATCTCTGGGCTTTCTATCCTGTTCCATTGATCTATATTTCTGGTTTTGTGCCAGTACCATACTGTCTTGATTACTGTAGCTTTGTAGTATAGTCTGAAGTCAGGGAGCCTGATTCCTCCAGCTCTGTTTTTCTTTCTCAAGATTGCTTTGGCTATTTGGGGTCTTTTGTGTTTCCATACAAATTGTGAAATTTTTTGTTCTAGTTCTGTGAAAAATGCCATTGGTAGTTTGATAGGGATTGCATTGAATCTGTGGATTGCTTTGGGTAGTATAGTCATTTTCACAATGTTGATTCTTCCAATCCAAGAACATGGTATATCTCTCCATCTGTTGGTATCATCTTTAATTTCTTTCATCAGTGGCTTATAGTTTTCTGCATACAGGTCTTTTGTCTCCTTAGGTAGGTTTATTCCTAGGTATTTTATTCTTTTTGTTGCAATGGTAAATGGGGGTGTTTCAGATTTTTCATTTATTCCTATTCATTAGTGTATAGGAATGCAGGAGATTTCTGTGCATTAATTTTGTATCCTGCTACTTTACCAAATTCATTGATTAGCTCTAGTAGTTTTCTGGTAGCATCTTTAGGATTCTCTATGTATAGTATCTTGTCATCTGAAAACAGTGACAGTTTTACTTCTTCTTTTCCGATTTGGATTCCTTTTATTTCTTTTTCTTCTGTGATTGCTGTGGCTAACACTTCCAAAACTATGTTGAATAATAGTGGTGAGAGTGGGCAACCTTGCCTTGTTCCCGATCTTACTGGAAATGCTTTCAGTTTTTCACCATTGAGAATGATGTTGGCTGTGGGTTTGTCATATGTGGCCTTTATTATGTTGAGGAGAGTTCCCTCTATGCCTACTTTCTGGAGGGTTTTTATCATAAATGGGTGTTGAATTTTGTTGAAAGCTTTTTCTGCATCTATTGAGATGATCATATGGTTTTTCTCCTTCAATTTGTTACTATGGTATATCACATTGATTGATTTGTGTATATTGAAGAATCCTTGCATTCCTGGGATAAACCCCACTTGATCATGGTGTATGATCCTTTTAATGTGCTGCTGGATTCTGTTTGCTAGTATTTTGTTGAGGATTTTTTGCATCTATGTTCATCAGTGATATTGGCCTGTAGTTTTCTTTCTTTGTGACATCTTTGTCTGGTTTTGGTATCAGGGTGATGGTGGCCTTGCAGAATGAGTTTGGGAGTGTTCCTCCCTCTGCTATATTTTGGAAAAGTTTGAGAAGGATAGGTGTTAGCTCTTCTCTAAATGTTTGATAGAATTTGCCTGTGAAGCCATCTGGTCCTGGGCTTTTGTTTGTTGGAAGATGTTTAATTACAGTTTCAATTTCAGTGCTTGTGATTGGTCTGTTCATATTTTCTATATCTTCCTGGTTCAGTCTCAGAAGTTGTGCATTTCTAAGAATTTGTCCATTTCTTCCAGGTTGTCCATTTTATTGGCATATAGTTGCTTGTAGTAATCTCTCATGACCCTTTATATTTCTGCAGTGTCAGTTGTGACTTCTCCTTTTTCATTCTAATTCTGTTAATTTGAGTCTTCTCCCTTTTTCTCTTGATGAGTCTGGCTAATGGTTTATCAGTTTTGTTGATCTTCTCAAAGAACCAGCTTTTAGTTTTATTGATCTTTGCTATCATTTCCTTCATTTCTTTTTCATTTATTTCTGATCTGATCTTTATGATTTCTTTCCTTCTGCTAACTTTGGGGGTTTTTTTGTTCTTCTTTCTCTAATTGTTTTAGGTGTAAGGTTAGGTTGTTTATTTGAGATTTTTCTTCTTTCTTGAGGTAGGATCGTATTGCTGTAAATTTCCCTCTTAGAACTGCTTTTGCTGCATCCCATAGGTTTTGGGTCATCGTGTTTTCATTGTCATTTGTTTCTAGGTATTTTTTGGTTTCCTCTTTGATTTCTTCAGTGATCTCTTGGTTATTTAGTAGCGTATTGTTTAACCTCCATGTGTTTGTATTTTTTACAGTTTTTTTCTGTTATTGATATCTAGTCTTATAGCGTTGTGATCTGAAAAGATACTTGATACAATTTCAATTTTCTTAAATTTACCAAGGCTTGATTTGTGACCCAAGATATAATCTATCCTGAAGAATGTTCCATGAGCACATGAGAAGAAAGTGTGTTCTGTTGTTTTTGGATGGAATGTCCTATAAATATCAATTAAGTCCATCTTGTTTAATGTGTCATTTAAAGCTTGTGTTTCCTTTTTTATTTTCATTTTGGATGATCTGTCCGTTGGTGAAAGTGGGGTGTTAAAGTCCCCTACTATGATTGTGTTACTGTCGATTTCCCCTTTTATGGCTGTTAGCATTTGCCTTATGTATTGAGGTGCTCCTATGTTGGGTGCATAAATATTTACAATTGTTATATCTTCTTCTTGGATTGATCCCTTGATCATTAGGTAGTGTCCTTCTTTGTCTCCTGTAATAGTCTTTATTTTAAAGTCTATTTTGTCTGATATGAGAATTGCTACTCCAACTTTCTTTTGATTTCCATTTGCATGGAATATCTTTTTCCATCCCCTCACTTTCAGTCTGTATGTGTTCCTAACTCTGAACAGGTACTATTTTTTAGACTTGTTTTCAAGAGCAGATTACTAGGCTTATAAGAGTCTTAAAACCCTCACTTTGGGAAGATAATTTAATTTAGTTGAATGGTTTTGTGGAAGCTGGTTCTACATATGAAGAAATACTCAGATTTCACTTATGCTTTATAAACAGCAAGACAGGCCACTGGTAAAAATCATAAAATATTTGTGATTCATAACTGAAAATTATTTGCTGAGTTGTTTGCAAACTTTCCTTTCCTGTGGACTGTAATAGATTAGAATGAATCAAATTGTAAACCTTTCCCCTCTATTGTTGCTCTATCAAACATTTATTAGCCATATGAAAGAAAAATATATGAAGGTTGGTCATAAAATATGAAGGTTTCACATTGACAGTTGTGACAAGTATTGTCTCAATACATGTGACTCTTAACAGTAAATGTTTCAGTTGTCTACAGTAGAAATATGATGCAAACTACAAATGTGAGCCATGTGTATAATTTAAAATTTCTATGAGCCACATTTTAAAAAGTAAAAATAAACAGGTAAAGTCAAGAACGTATTTTTAATATATCCAAAATATCATTTCAACATGTAATCAATATAAGAAATTATTAGTGAGATCTTTTATTTTTTGTATTAAGTCTTTGAAATTCGATGTGTATTTTATACATAAAACACATCTCAATTCAGACTAGCCATGTTTCTAGTACTCAGTAGCCACATGTGGCTGGCAGCTACTGTTGGACAGTACAGGTCTACTGCAAAAAAGTCATTGCATCAAATCTTAGGGCCTTTCTTGAAATACATCTGTATTACTGTGTCTAACCCCTGTCTGATAGTGGTTTCTACCCTGCCCGCCCCCACTCCCCTCTCACAATCATGCTCTGATCCTCACTTTATACCATATTGTCTTCTCTTAGACATTTCCCCCTTCTGTGCCACATATTCCTTTCTCCTTTACCCTGTCAAGGCCCCCTTGAATGTTTTGTTGAAATTCTCAGGAGAAAACACCATTAATAGTATGGCCTGCTACCTATCAGCCTACCTCCCCAAAAAATGTGTTGCCAGTAGACATGTAAGCTGATTCTAACAATATCAGTACCATGGGAGTATGAAACAAAGTTCTTCTCCTCTTAAGAAAAGTTAGGAGTCCCTGATAATAGTGGAGTCTTGAGTGTTATAGGAAAAACTAGTCAGGAGTATGTTACTTGTAGGCTTTATATTTATTTTCCCATGAAATGTAGAGTAGGAATTGTGTGTTTTGCTATTATTTACACTTTGCATTTAATCAGTGCCAGAAGCTGAAATGCTTAATAGTTACCTCAAAAATGGGATGTAAGTATACAAGTTCAAATTTGCTGACCAGATTAGAGCAAAGGGCCATAATCAAATTTCCTTGCCAGACTATCCTGCCTCTCTTTTTTCTTCCTCTTTATAATCAGTTCTTATAGTTCCAAGGTATTTGTAGTTAGGCATTGTTTACCTCTCACAATGCATAATTTAGCCCCAATTTATAAATGCATGGACATGCAGTGGTTTGTTTGGTTTGGTTTTTGCAAAGTAACTCAAAAAGTCCATGCCAGAAATCCAAAAATGAAATGAAGAAAATAGTTCCAGTGACAGTAGCATAAAAAAGTTAGAAATAAATTTAACAGAAGAAGTATAAAACTTGTACTCTGAAAACTACAAAACATTTTTGGAAGAAATTAAATAAGACCTAAATAAACATCCCATGTTTATCTTCTTTAATATTGGTAAGATACTACCGAAAGTGATTAACACATCCAGCTCAATCCCAGCTGTCCTGTATTTTTTGCAGAAATTGACAAAATGATCCTCTAATTCATATGGAAATGCAAGGGACTCAGAATAGCCAAAATGATTTTGAAAAAGAAGAACAAAGTAGGAAGACTCAAACTTCTGATTTCAAAACTTATAAAACAACAGTAATCAAGACAGTGTGGCACTGGCATAAGGATGGACTTGCAAGTAATTGCAGATTACCCTCCTTTCTGGGGCTCTGAGTTATTCTAAACTGATACACCAGTCCGCTCTAGGCTTTTAAGAATTTGTTAAACATTTAGCTGATATCTTCTTGCCCACTCATGTTGTGGCCACTTCTTCCCATGATGTGCCAGAGGCAAAACAGTTTATATATTCTGTTTCTCTTTGGAGGGACATGTCATCCTGTGGGTTTCAATTTCCTTGTGTACTCTGTGTTGCATACTCAGCTGTATGGTAAACTCCAGAAAAGTTATGATTTTATAGGTCAGTTGGTCTTTTCTCATTGTTACGGTGTGAGGAGTATTCTCTTCCTGATTTCTACCTCCTAAGCAGGGTGGAAATAACATGGTGCTTGGCCTATAATAGATTTAGCACCTAGTTAAAATATAATTAAATTGGGTTGAAATTGAATTCTTACTTAGGTGCCACGTAGTGTGCTAGCACTTACTGCATCATCTCATTTAATCTGCACACCTATCAATAAAGTGTCGGTACTGTTATTATTCCCATTTTTTAAGATGTGAAACTGAAGCTTAGTGGAGAAAAGGAACTAGAGGCCCAGCAATAAATAAACATTTTTGTCGATTTTACCTAAATCGCCTTCCTCCCTCACTCCCTCCCGAATAAAATTCTCAAATCCATTTTTCACTTCTCCAAGGAAAGGAGATACATCCTTGACATTGCAAATTCTCATTTTCTCATTTGATGGGAAAATAGGCACAGTATGAAAGAGAGAAAGTTTGAAGGGCTCTAGTTGGACTTTTGATTAACAGAGAGAACACACTTTTGAGTCTGAAGGCTCTGGGTGGTCAGTACTAGGCTCTAGGTGAATGACAAAATGACTGTCATGGCTTTGCTGCCACTTTCCATTTTTCCTTTTCCATTCTCCTGCTTCTCATGTGAAATAGTTAATAGCCTTCAGTTTTTTCATAGAATAGTAGAATTTTAAGTATTCTTCATTACTATTAATTCCTGTATTAACCTGCTGTGGAAATTCCTTTAGGTAGCTCTAATGCTAGGGAACTTAAATATAATTACTTGTGCCACTTACATTTGTTATAACAAATTTCTTTGTAAGCTACTGTCAACGAAAGGTAGACTAACAAAGTGTTTTTATTCTTAAAAATTTTATTTTTGTTCACTTTCAGAAACGAAACTATGGGTCTGATCAATAAGTTCAAATAAAACAAATGTTATTAATTCATCTCTTCAGCTATTTTCTGAAATTCATTTTCTAAGATGTGTTGTTTATAACTCACCACATTAATCAAAGTATTCCACATGTATAATATAAGCTGGGTGATAGAGCCCAGTCATTATTGTGTTCATGAACAGAGACAAATGATAAAGTTTAAGGAATAGGAACATGGAGACAAAGAGGATTGTTTATATATGGGAGGATATTTTACAATGCTCTGGCTTGATGTAACAGTCACATATATGCTTCCTCCTCTCTAGTTATCAGGGAATATGAAGAATAGAGAAAGCATCCAAGAACCTATATTTGATTATTACAACCATGAAGTTCCTGATATTGACCTCAGTGATTGTGAATTCCCACATGTCATTGAAATTTATGACTTCCCCCAAGAATTTCGTACTGAAGATCTCCTACGGATTTTCTGCACTTATCAGTAAGTACTTGCAAATGATTGGGGATGTTAGGGAAGGTGGAATGAAGTTTTCTTAAAATGTCTTTTGAAAGATCATCTTTTTTGTTTTTCTATTCCCGGCGTTTACTTTAGCAAGTTTGTTTATTGTCTTTTCCAAGTCCATTAGAAATCCGTATCAAACCACTCTTCTTCTCAGTTCCTTTAAAAAATGCTAAATAGTCTTTCTAGACCCCATTTTAGCATTTAAGAAGAATGTCATCAATAATGACTTTGGAATCTGTCTTCATGGTGCATTTAGTCCATTTATATTTATTGTAATTATTGATATATTTGGATGTATGCCTGCCATCTTTTTTTGTGTGTTTACTTGTCCCATCTTTTTCTCTTTTCTCTTGCCTTCTTTTGGATTGATGAGGTATTTTTTTCTCCTTCCATATTTTTGGGAAATGATCCTGTTTCTATTATTTGGTGGTTACTTTAGAAATTATAAAATGCCTGCTTAATTTATCAATGGCTAAAGTTAATATTTTTACACCCTTTCCAAACATTCTAAGGGTTTTAAACTCCATTCCCCAATTCCATTCCAATGTCTCCCCACCCTCCAACTAATATGCTATTGTGATTTAGTATTTTGAATCTTTTTTTCTTTTTAAACTCCATTTGATGTTACATTATTGTTTTATATTATCAGCATTCAGATTCATCCACTTTCTGTATTCTTCATTTATACCTTCTTGTGTCTTATATCTTTCATCTGAAATCTTTTTCCTCCTGCATGAAACATGTTCTTTAGCATTTAATTTAGTAACAGTCTGCTGGTAACACACTCAGTTGGGTTTTGTTGTTGTCGTTGTCGTTGTTGTTTCTTAATGGCTTTATTTCAACTTCATTCTTTTTTTTTTTTTTAACATCTTTATTGGAGTATAATTGCTTTACAATGGTGTGTTAGTTTCTGCTTTATAACAAAGTGAATCAGTTATACATATACATATGTTCCCATATCTCTTCCCTCTTGCATCTCCCTCCCTCCCACCCTCCCTATTCCACCCCTCTAGGTGGTCACAAAGCACAGAGCTGATCTCCTTGTGCTATGCGGCTGCTTCCCACTAGCTATCTGTTTTACGTTTGGTAGTGTATGTATGTCCATGCCACTGTCTCACTTTGTCCCAGCTTACCCTTCCCCCTCCCCGTATCCTCAAGTCCATTCTCCGGTAGGTCTGTGTCTTTATTCCCGTCTTGCCCCTAGGTTCTTCATGACCTTTTTTTTTTCCCTTAGATTCCATATATATGTGTTAGCATACTGTATTTGTTTTTCTCTTTCTGACTTACTTCACTCTATATGACAGACTCTAACTCCATCCACCTCACTACAAATAACTCAATTTCATTTCTTTTTATGGCTGAGTAATATTCCATTGTATATATGTGCCACATCTTCTTTATCCATTCATCCGATGATGGACACTTAGGTTGCTTCCATGTCCTGGCTATTGTAAATAGAGCTGCAATGAACATTTTGGTACATGACTCTTTTTGAATTATGGTTTTCTCAGGGTATATGCCCAGTAGTGGGATTGCTGGGTCGTATGGTAGTTCTGTTTTTAGTTTTTTAAGGAACCTCCATACTGTTCTCCATAGTGGCTGTATCAATTTACATTCCCACCAACAGTGCAAGAGTGTTCCCTTTTCTCCACACCCTCTCCAGCATTTATTGTTTCTAGATTTTTTGATGATGGCCATTCTGACCGGTGTGAGATGATACCTCATTCTAGTTTTGATTTGCATTTCTCTAATGATTAATGATGTTGAGCATTCTTTCATGTGTCTGTTGGCAATCTGTATATCTTCTTTGGAGAAATGTCTATTTAGGTCTTCTGCCCATTTTTGGATTGGGTTGTTTGTTTTTTTGTTATTGAGCTGCATGAGCTGCTTGTAAATCTTGGAGATTAATCCTTTGTCAGTTGCTTCATTTGGAAATATTTTCTCCCATTCTGAGGGTTGTCTTTTGGTCTTGTTTATGGTTTCCTTTGCTGTGCAAAAGCTTTTAAGTTTCATTAGGTCCCATTTGTTTATTTTTGTTTTTATTTCCATTTCTCTAGGAGCTGGGTCAAAAAAGATCTTGCTGTGATTTATGTCATACAGTGTTCTGCCTATGTTTTCCTCTAAGAGTTTGATAGTGTCTGGCCTTACATTTAGGTCTTTAATCCATTTTGATCAACTTCATTCTTGAAAGACATTTTTGCTGGGTAGAGAATCCTAGGTTGGTAGTTGTTTTTCTCAGAAACTTGAAGATTTTATTCTGCTTTCTCCTGGCTTTCTTAGTGTAGGATGAGAAGCCAGCTGAAAGTCTTAACTATTGCTTCTGAGAGTAATCTGTCTTTTCTCTTTGGGTGCTCTTAATGTTTTCTCTTTGTCTTTGGTATTGTGCATTTTCAGTATGATGTGGCTTTGTGTTTCTTTTTATTATTGAGCTAGTATTTTTCATTGGTTTTGGAGAACACTAGACACTCTCTCTTCAAATATTGCCTCTGTACTAGTCTCTTTTATATTCTCTAAGATGCCAATTAAAAGTAGATTAAACCTTCTCACTTAATCCTCATGTTATCTCTTTCATATTTTCCATTTCTTTGTCTCCATTACATGCTGAATAATTTTTTTAGCTCTAATTTCCACTTTCTGATTTCTTCAGCTGTGTTTAATTTGCTGTTAAATCTGTCCATTGAATTTTTAAATTTCATTTTATGTTTCTCATTTTTCAAAATTCTCTATTTTTCAAATCTGTATGGTCATTAGTTTTTTTTTTTTCTCCAAATATTTTCAAGAAGTATATTGAACATAGACCTTCTATAGTCTATGTCTGGTAATTTCTTTACCTGAAGCCCTTGTAATTCTCTTTCTGCAAATTCTCACTCATAGTGCCTTGCTTCTTTTTTGGAGGTTTAGTTACTCTTTTTTAAAACTGTACAGCTGGCCATTTCCTTTGGAATTTTACTTATGGGAATTGAGGCTTACAGTAAAAGAAGAGGATATCTCCTGAGAGGATATGTGTTTTCTTCTGCCAGGCACCAAGGGCCCTAACGGTCCAAAAGAGCTGTAAATTAAATTATTGATTTGAGGTTATTCTGACCACCGAGATAGAAATAGTCAAGTAGAGAATGATAAAAAATGATTGTTATATGTCTCAACCAGTTTATTTTAACAGTACGTATAAATGTCCATTTACTTGCCAGTCTTTGATGTGGTGCCAAGGCCTTTTTTTTTTTTAAGTAACTAGTCTGTTGATGGCAGACTATCTTCTACTGAGTTCTTATATGTCACCCTGATATCACCTGTGACTTCCAGCAAGAACTTTAATGTCCCTTCAGAGTCACCTGAGTGCAAATTCCTTATAGGTTAAAATGTTTTCTCTCTCTCTCTCTTTTTAAAATTTTTGTTGGCTGCACCGCGTGGCTTCCAGGGTCTTAGTTCCCTGACCAGGGATTGAACCCAGGCCACAGCAGTGAAAGTGCCAAGTCCTAACCACTGGACCACCAGGGAATTCCCTCTCTCTCTCTCTCTCTTTTTTTTTTTTAAGCTCTTTTGCCCAAACATAATAGATAATAGCTGTTTGGGTTTTTTTAGTGACTTTATCTTTCTCTAGTCTTCCAAACCATAGACACAACTTTTCTTTTTCACACTCATATTTCATCGTTTTAATTTTATTTAATAAATTAAATTATGTAGTGAAAATATAAATTAAAACTGATATAAGTGGGTTTGAGAATAATTGCACTACCTCTTATATATGTATATAATTCATACATATGTATGAGAAGGTAAAAGAGTCAGAAGTATACCTCTGTATCTTTAGCTTATAAGAAAAAATAAGCTTCAGGAATAAAGAAATAATCCCAAAAATAAGTTATTAAGAAAAAGATTTTCAGGGTCTGGAAGAAAGTCATTACCAAGAAGGGATTATACTTTAATGCTCCAATCCTGACATTAACAGTGAACCAGGTCTAACAATGAACCAGGTCTACTGTCTGACATACAAATTTAAACTTAAAATTCAATTCATGTACATCTTGAATTAGGGTATAGCTCCCAACTTTTCCTTAAGGGTTAGATAGTAATTATTTTAGGCAACTCTGCCATCGTTGCACAAAAGTAGCCATAGACAATAGGTGTGGCTACAGACAATGAGTGTGGCTGTATTCATTGAAACTTGATGTACAAAAACAAGCACCCTGTTTTTCTGTAAAGGTCTAGAACAGGCAAAACTAGCAGCCAGGTATCTCGCTTAAATTTTGTTGGTTGAGGGGACAGGGGCAGCACTTATCAGTTATGTAACTAAAAGAGAGGAGGAGTGACTAGATCATGGAGGACAGTTAACACTCTCTGCCATAGATCTTACACTAAACATATAGTGTAGATCAGTCAGTCTAATTCATTACAATTATGTTAAGACCCGGTATCAGGGTCTGTTCCAGATAAAGTGCATAATAGATTTTAAAAAGCAGTCAATGAGATTAAATCCAAAATTAGAACTACCTTAGGTTGTCACTAATAATGATGATTTTTTAAGACCAAGGATTGATTTTGTTAATGTCTGGAATTTCCTGAAGATTAGTTATTTCTTAAGAATTATTAACTTCCCTTGCTTTGTTTCTTCCTAATCTTACCTGCAGATCATTTTTCTATGAAACAGGAAAACATTCTCAAAAGGGGGAAGCATTTTAAAGGGTTATGAAATTCTGAAGTCTAAAAGGCCCTCCAGAGCCCATCTAAGTTTTTCTCTATCTTTTGTCGACTATCTTATAATATAGACTTCCACTATTGAACTTTCTCATAGTCTTCAACCCCTGTGGTCATTTTATGCCATGGTCAAACTGACCCTTACATTCAGGAAATTGTCTAACTAACCTTCAAAGCCTCTTTATTCCTTTTTCCTTCAAAGGAAATTTTTTCTTGACTAGTTGTTAAAGAGGGAAGATATTTTAGCAGTTGCCTTTTTTTTTTTCTTTATAGTGCTTTATAAAAAAAAGAAAAGGTCACGGTGCAAAAGCGTATAATAATAATGCCTGTTGAGTCAAACACCAGAGTCAACTTCATATTTTAATCACATCTTCATCAATATTAATCATCTTCCTGATGAATATTGCTATTAATAATAAAAAATAATGGGCACCATTCATTTATTAGATGTCCACTAAGTGCTCAACACCGTGCCCTTTGCCTTGCCATGGATGATCTCACTTCCGTTTTCACAGCAACTCTGTTATGAAGGAACTGTACCCATTTCTACAGATGAGCAGACCTAGCATACAGAGAGATTAAACCTGCCCGTGGTCTGAAGGTGGCAGAACCTGAGTTTCCCTTTCTTACTTCACTTCTACAACTGGAAAGAAAGAATAGGTCAGCCACTCTGATTAGAGTTGTCCCTTTTCTCCCTTATTTGATTGATTGATTGATTGATTTTGCTTTGAATGACCTGTCTCCCTCTTCCTCTCTGTCTCTTGTCTCTGTCCTTGAGCCTACATTTGCATTAAATCCAGGTGACCTTCCCTGCCTACCTCCTCCTCTAATATTCTTCTGCCCCTCCCATGCTTCCTCTTTCCACCTCTTCTAGTTCCAGTCTCCTAAAAACATCTCTTGTAAATAGTGTGATAAATACTTTGCCTCCCCAGGGAACATGTGAGGATTAATTAGTTGATGTCTATAAACTGGCTGACAATGTAAAATGCTCCCAGGTAGTTCTTTATGATGGTATTATTGCTTTTAAAATTCAGTGGCTTCTTCTGTACCCCAAGCCATTTTGTGTGTCATTATCCCCATTCCACCTGTGTGCTTGTTGAGTGTTTCTATCTCATCATGAAATGCTTTATGAGACTGTATTTGAAAAGTAGATTTTATTTTAAGGAATAAAATTCTGTTCTTTTGTTGCAGAAAGAAAGGATTTGATATTAAATGGGTGGATGATACACACGCCCTGGGAGTATTCTCCAGTCCAATTACAGGTATTCACCCAATGGATTTCAGTGTGCTTGTTGTCCGTTTTCTCCTACTACTTGTCCTTATTTGCTTTCTGTTCCAGCCACCTGACATTTTATTCAGTCAATACAGGTAATTGGCAGGTAGAGGTTTTTGAGGCATGTTACTTTGGTACCCATTTGCTCCCCCTCTCCCTTTTTATCCTAATCCAGTGGTATTTGGAGAGATAGCTCCCTTCCAAGGTTATTTGTTGCATAGCTGTCAGTTATCATAGTGCATAAACAGATTATAGGTAAAGATTTAAGAAGCCAGTATGACTAAATCTTAAAATATTTTTGATTCTACCCCCCTCCCCGACCAATGAATTTGCCGTAGCCCTTTAACCTGTCCAGTGAGCATTTGTAATACCTACTTTCTGAATATATGATTTGGCCTTTTCACTTGTATCATTGGCCTCATGATAGATCTGATGCAGAGGCATTCAAAGAAATTAGAGATGTTGATTCCTGTCTGAATCACCTAAAATAGGGGTCTGCAAACTTATTCTGTAAAGAGCCAGATAGTAGATATTTTAGGGTATGAGGTTTCTGTCACTACTTAACTCTTGTGTTTAGCCAGAAAGCATCCCTAGACAGTATGCAAATGAATGAGCATGGCTCTGTTTCATTAAAACTTTACAAAAACAGGTGGTTGGCTGGATTTGGTCACAAAGCTATAGTTTACTGATCCCTGTTCTAAAATAATCACTGCCATTTTGTTCCTTATGGATTTTCTAGAGCCTACCATTTCTTTTGCTCACGATGAAAAATAAAGCATAACATCTAGGAAATACTTTCTAAGAACTAGCCTTAAATTTTTGCATCACTCTTCTTCATGTCTTCTACTTCTTTATATTTATTCTCTTTACAGCTCGTGATGCTCTGGGTAGTAAACATACCATGGTGAAGATCCGGCCCTTGTCACAGGCCACGAGAGCAGCCAAGGCCAAAGCTAGAGCTTATGCTGGTAAGCCTATATAATCTCAGGAGCTTTTTCTTGTTGATAGTGGTGATATTGTTTTTTCCAGCACTTGTATAGCATCCAGAGTTCTAAGGACATATCACTTTTATTTTTAGTGTTAAAGGAAATACTATTTTAAGGAAAAAAGAAAATAGAAAAGGCTGTGTTGGAAATATAGCACTGGAGTAGCCACTTGGAGAGAGTGGGAGATACTAACTGCAAGCAATGCAGCAACCATTTTCTGATGACATCCTTATCTAGTTTACCTCTGTGTTTAGCTGTTTGATAGAGTCACTGTAAGAAATTGTGTTAATACAGATAATGAAGGCAGGGTTGTTTGTGCTTTGCCATGTTAATTTCCTCTGCTCTTCATCTATCAGGCTTGTATTAATTACTGCTGATGCAGCCCTTGTTAGTCTATTTGGTATGTTAATTACTGAGTTAAATCACTTGGAGCTAGAGTGCTTTCTCTTCCTTACTCCCTCCTACTCCCTCCCTTTCTCCCATTCAGAGTTTCTCCAGCCAGCAAAGGAGCGTCCTGAGACTTCAGCAGCGCTAGCCAGAAGGTTAGTCATCAGTGCCCTTGGGGTTCGAAGTAAGCAGAGCAAAACTGAACGGGAAGCAGAACTTAAGAAACTGCAAGAAGCCCGTGGTGAGTTGAAGTTGATGGTGTTCTTCTTTAGTCCCTTTAGAGCTCACTATAAGGCATGTGTTAAAAAAAAAAAAGAATGAAGCCCATTCCATTTTGGCATTTCCATTTCCTAGAAGCCTCCTACATATATTGAAATTGTTTTCATGCCTTATATTTAGGAGGAAGACATTTTAGAATTTGTCTGCCTGTTCCACACACCAAGGCATCCTAATCCATGTTCCTACTGTTGTTTTCCAAGAGATAGGTTCAGTCCTTTCAGCTTATCCATGGCTATTTCTATAGTTCTTGCTCCCGACTCTCAGAAAAATATTCCTATGAAGACATAGTAGTCTCCCAGGCAGAAAACATTATTTGCTGTGGTTTTACTGGGCCATGATTGCCATGATATTATCAAATGGTTTAGATCTTAGATAGAAGACAAATGAAGGAAAAGCCAGCATCTGACATTGATGATAATAACTGTAGAAGGTAATTTTTTCTTTAAAGACAGTCCTGAGTGGCTCCATTAGAGCACATCTAGGTTAGCCTAATCTTCTGATTATTTTCCAGTACTTAAGAGTCCTCAGAATATTTCAACTGATCCACAAGCAGGGTTTTTCTTTCCCTATAGTTTGTAGTTGAGGTTAAATGTCTCTCTCCCCTTTATAGGCTGTTGACTTGTACGTAAAGGCTTGGGACTCTGGTTAGCACTTAAGTGCTTTTTATCAACCTTCAGGCTTTAGACAGTCTGATTGCCTTAGCCCTCGATCTGTGGAATCCGTGAAGGCAATTTATTCTGAAAATTCCACTTACCGAAAAGTAACTTCATTTTTCCATTAAACGAATGGAAGTTTCAAACTCCTTGTTTATTGCCGGTCTAACAAGGCCATTAATACTTCCTGTCCACTCTGCTTTGGTGATAGCAGGCAGCTTGCAGACTCTCAGCTGCACTGGCCAGATAACCAGTGACAGAGTGTGTCATGGCAGGTGCTAGAGTTTCAGAGTTGAACCCAACTAATTTTTGAAACCTTAATGATTATAATGAGGCAGTTTTGATTTTTTCCATGCATTCTTGACTCAAAGGCTTCCTACAGACTATAGAAACAGGGGAGGATTCCTCTGGTTTTTATATATGGCACTGTCAGAGCTAGATTAAAGTAGAATGTGCAGTGTCCTTAACCCTTTATTAATTGGTTATCTCTGAGGAAGATGATTTCTCTGTGATAACCACAGTTATCTCAGAAAATCAATAGAGGGTAATAACAATGGTATCTATAAAAGGAGATGTGATTCTTTTTGCAATGTATCCTGCTTCCCTATGCGTGTAATATCACCTGTATTTCTACAGGTACTGCAATAATAGTTTTGTATGGCTGTCACCTGAGTATCCCCCTCTGTTTCTCTGTAGGCACATCAGCATACTGTTCCACTTGAATTTGTTTTAAATGCTCAGCTATACAAAGGACATTTCAGTGATGAAATTAAAAATGAGGCTGTTGGCTAAGTGGGTACCCTGTTACTTACTTTTTTAAAGAAGGCGTTTAGTTGTGAATAGAGACCCACGGTGGTAAGTTTCTCCTATCCATTGGTCCTGAATCTATACAGGTTATAGAGGACTCTTCCTTTATTATGTCTCAGAACTCTCCCATTCTTTATATCTGAGAAAATGCGTATGGAAAATTCCTGATATAGCTTTCTGGCTTCTTTATGCATTGAGCATATATATACTCTTATAATTGCCTGCATGGAGCCCAAGACTTCTCACTTAAAGATTTTTTTCTGTGGAAATTAAAAGTACTGTTTAGGTATTAAACAGAACAGATACTTCTGTTCCAGTTCTTCTTCCACTGGAGGGAAAGGGGTCAGTACAGCATATGAAATAACATTATAAACTCTGGAATCAGACTGCCTGGGTCTACATCTAAGCTCTGCCATTTACTGGCTATGTCACCTTAAGCAAATTACTTACTCTCTGGAGGCCTCTGTTTCCTCATCCATAAAATGGAAATCAAGTGAGATAACCCACAAAAGATACTTAGTCATCTTTAAAACCCATGGGAGCACTCTCCCTCCTGTTTCTCTAGGCCTGTAGTGAGTGTGTGGTACATATGAGCTGCTGCTGTTTTAGTAGTAGTAGCAGTATCGTCTTACGGTGAGTACAGCACAGATGCCAGTGCATACTTTTTTCTTTTCATTACTCTTTTTATTTTCAATTGCCTGTGATACACTATCAACTACATTTGGAATTCACTGTGTGCCTACCCTGTGCAAGGCATTGTGCTCACTAATTAGGAAAGTTAGAGAAACGGCAAGATGTTGTTCCTCTCCTTAAGACTTGCAGTCTGGTGGGGATATCTGCCTTGAGTAAGAAAGAAAATATGAACCTGATTTTTTTTTTTTTAAGAACAATGTGACTTTTAATTTTTATTTATTTATTTATTTATTTATGGCTGTGTTGGGTCTTCGTTTCTGTGCGAGGGCTTTCTCTAGTTGCGGCAAGCGGGGGCCACTCTTCATCGCGGCGCGCGGGCCTCTCACTATCGCGGCCTCTCTTGTTGCGGAGCACAGGCTCCAGTCGCGCAGGCTCAGTAGTTGTGGCTCACGGGCCCAGTCGCTCCGCGGCATGTGGGATCTTCCCAGACCAGGGCTCGAACCCGTGTCCCCTGCATCGGCAGGCAGATCCTCAACCACTGCACCACCAGGGAAGCCCCGAACCTGATATTTTAAGCAGTTGTTTCTCCTCTCTCTTCAGTTCTGAAGATTTTAAGATTAAAAGCCACATAAAGGTTTTTGCAATTAAAAGGATTGGAAGGAAATTCCTGGCAATATAACATGTTACGATAACTCTGGATGGGGATGGTATTATCTCCAGTTTAGAGCTGGCCAGGAGAGGTGAAGTAGCTGGCCTAAGATCACCCAGCTGGTAAATTGAAAGGAGACATTTGAACCTAGGCCTCTCTAATTAAAACCCATGTTCCTTTTATAATACTGTAATCCCATTTGAAGGAGTTTTGGGGTAATTAACATTTTTTTCCAAAAGAAAAAAATTTAAAAATTTTAAGGTCTTCAGAAAATAAAATATGACAGGCTTCTTTTTAGTTATCTGTTCCAATGGTTAGAGCTTTTACTGTCAGAAAATTCTTCCATAGGTCTAACTTAAATCTGTACAATAGTTTAAAACAGTTTCCTCTTCTTTTTTATTTAGTAGAAATCAGGAACATCTGGACACCATTCTGTTCTAACAGCCTTTAACTGTAAAGATCAGGGCAGATCATTTAGGAGTGAGAGGATCTGGGCTATAATAGAGTTTTTGCCATTAACTAGCTATGTGGCCATGGGCAAGTTTCTTATACCTCTCTGTGCCCCAGTTTCCAACAAAGTGAAAGCAATGCCTGACTTACCTAACCATGGAGAATTTTTTGAGCAACATAAGTTAACATGTATAAAAATGTTTAGAAAGGTGCTTTACATATTTAGAATACTATTATCTATGTGACTCTTGGGAAATTAGTATTCATTATAATAATATAAGCCAGTAATGACAAATGTGTACTATGTACTGTTGCTCCCCATTCATTATCCGTGACAGACAGTGCTAATCAGTCATGACACTCTTTCTTGGTGAGTTTTGACATGACCATAGCCAATAGATCAGAATTAGCATAGAAATAGAAATCGAAATCTTTGTGCCATCCTGATATAGGTACTTTTATTAATAATACTGTAGAATAATTTCCTAGCCTTTCTTTTTCCCACTTCAAGAGTTCTGTCTGGCACAGTGCCTAGTTCATAAAGAGATACTCAGTGTGCATATTCATTGAATACATGAATGACATTTGTTACTTTAATTTTTCTTCATAAGTCTTATTTCACTCATGATCCTACTCTGAACCCTTTCAAGTCCTCCATGATTTTCTTTATAAAATCCAGAGTTGAACATTGCATATGGAACCCTTCTAATTAATGAATTTGGAATTTGGGATTTTGAGGTATAAATACTTTCCTGATAACTTCCTTTACCCTACTTTGGTCTTCTTACCCTTTTATTGAGAAGTCTTTGTCTTAATTCTTAAAAAGGAGATTAAGAAATTAAAGCTATTCTGGGGAGAATCAAGAAAAAGGAAGTACTCAAATCATTTTAAGCAAATCATATTTTATATATCTGGAAGATAAGAGCTTTAGTCACAAGTCTCTGAGTGTGAGGAACAGATAGATCTTTTAGTCTAGCAGAACGCATGACAGATTAGAACTATACTAAGAGTGGGAAATGAAAACATAGATTGTCCTTGAGTACTTTGTATTTGACTTAATCACGTTTTAAACCAAGGATTCACACTAAATGATAAACCCACATTTTAAAGACCAAAGTCAGGAATACGTGTAAAATTTCCCCATGTTCCACTTATCAGAACATTTGATTCCCACCTAAAGT
The DNA here is from genome assembly GCF_028564815.1 of Eubalaena glacialis. Classification (NCBI taxonomy): domain Eukaryota; kingdom Metazoa; phylum Chordata; class Mammalia; order Artiodactyla; family Balaenidae; genus Eubalaena; species Eubalaena glacialis. The sequence continues at coordinate 30,417,822 of NC_083716.1, read as the reverse complement.
TGGAATCAAAGTTTTCAGAATAAGCTACTCTCATTTTCAAAGCCTGCCATAATTTTATTTCATAACTTTGTTCCATTTTATTCTTGGGGGGGTATATGATTAATTGGCTGGTTCTAAAAGACCATCTTTTGGGTCATAGGCCTGAGAGGCAGAGTTAAGTAAACAATAATTTGATCCCTTAGTTTGATTAATGAAATCACTGAGAACTTAAAAGTAAAATCATCTCTATAGGATACTTAGTCAACTGTAATAAAAATTTAATCACAGTCAGCTGCCTTCTGAAATCCTTTTTAGGAATTCCATTATTCTGCCTTCAAGAACAGTGCTGCGTTGCTGACTCATAATCTAGGTCTTACGGCATTTTCTTGGTGTCTTTTCTCCCCGGACGTGAAGTTCCCTTCATTTCTAACCACATTTCCTTTCATTTTAATCTGACCTTTTTCTGTGGGTTGCAGTATTTATCCATATTTTTGGTGTCACCTGCTGTTTAGTAAACTTACATCTCTGGCCTAGATCAGAGATGAAAATGTTTATGGACTGACTGACCATTTCACCAATTATTGCTAAGTAAATAACACGTGTTATACTTAATACATTGATAATCATTCCACCCTCTAGAGTTAAATGCTCCCTTAACACTTATGTGAGCCAGACTCTGTTTTTTCCCAGTATATTAATGATTAATACATACTTGGTAAGCCTGAAATCTAAAACTTGCTAAAATGAAGAGGTTATTTATGTTACCTCTCCTTGATCTACCAGGTCTGTCAATCCATAAAAGAAGGCAATTAGATTAGTTTGACCAGACTTGTACTTCAAGTCTTCAGGTTGATTATTACTCTGTAGGTGGCTACAAGTGGATTTTGTGATGATTTTTCTTCATTATTTTCTTAGGTGTAGAAGTAAATTTTGAAGGTTTTAATTTCCATCCCTTTTCTTTATTTTTTTAAACATGACACCAAACTGGGCCCTTTTTCATCTTTAGCACTTTCTGTTCCCTCAGTGAGAAGTCAACTCATTTAATGTAATCATTTCTGCCAATTTATTTATTATACTGAGAAATAAAAGTCTTCAGGGCCAGCTTATGTTAGTGCTTTAGGTTAATCATTTCATGCTAACACTATATTCTTCTTTAGTTCCTTGCCCTCATGGCTGCTGTTGGGCTTTCTCTTAGTTTACCTTTTTTAATTGGTGGAGTTAAAGTTAATAGGAGCTTTTTTAATACAGTCTATCAGCTATTACCTACTTTCTTTTCTCTTTGATAAAGGGGCAACATGTTTATTCTTTATCTTTCGCAGAATACATTTTTTTTTCCCCACATTTGTTCCTTTTCTGTGTAAATATTTTCAGATGCTCTCTTCAGAGGTCAGGACAGTAGAAAGTATACTGATTTAAGAATTAAGGACCTGGGTTCCAGCTTCAGGTTTTCACTGATTATGTAATCTTAGGCAAGTTACTTAACACCTCCAAGCTTCCATTTTTTTCTTTAAAATGAAGAAAATATTTTTAGGTCTCATCCTAACCTGTATTTCTGTATTCTGTTCATGTTCTATATTTATAAACTTAAGCCTCACATTTTCACTATTTCTTTGTGCTTCTCAGTTTGTCTCCCTATTCTTGCTGACTTTATCATATGGTTTACCACCAGAATTTCCTCTTATATTTACATATATTTGGTAATACAGATCTACAGTCTTTTGTTGGAAAGCATTAAGGTAGGAAATGTTTCAGAATTCTAAACTTTTCCAATTTTAGAAAGATAATATGTTAATACATGTTTCATAACACCAAAATCGAACACATTAGCATTAATATTTCTGTGGCCTTATGTCCTTTCAGGTTATATTTACCACCAAAGGAGCTTTGACCCCAGACTTTTTAAAAAACTAAAGACATTTTTTTCAGTGCAACTTCGATTTTGAAATCATGGATTATGGACCAGTCATTCTGTTTTTCTACTGCTCCTGGATTTCTTTTCCTAAAGCTTTCCAAATTGCCTTTCTGGTTTAAGTTTCTGAGTTTATTGAAAAATCTGAGTTCTAATAATTCACTTTTCTAGTTTCTTCACTTTTTCTTGGAACCCAGAACCACTTTTTGATTGTTTTCATCCAAGGTTGCCTTTGCCTTTAGATCCTCTCCTAACTTTTCTCTGTTTGTGAGAATCAGAACCACAGTCAGCCTTCCTAAGAAATCCCAGAATCCTTTAGACAAGCCAGTTATCCTTCGTGCTATCTCCCTGGAGACTCCCAACCCAATTTAAGCTTAAAGCTGAGTCACATGACACTGAGCCTTCAGTTTGGAATTTACTGACCCCCATTTTTTGCCTCTTGTAACTTTGCTGCTATTTTCAGATAACGCCACAAGATGGTGCCCAAATAGCAGCAAATTTCTCTTTCTCACATTTCCAAGTGCCAGTTAGCTTCCTTATCAAGTTCTTTGCCCTTAAAGTTGAGTCAAATATAGTACAGGAATTTCATAAGGGATTCTGCTGATTTGGAAAGATATGTCAGAATAGCAAGAATTAACTCTAAACTCACCTTGATTTCTGTAATCCCCCTGGTTCATGACTTGCAAAATCTTTTAGTCTGAAATAATTGCCCTTGGAAAGAAGCACTTAGGCTTAATCATCTACATTTTATGGTGTCAAGATCAATGACTGACTAGCCATGAAATTAGAACTGGTATTGTGGCACCTAGTGAAGTACTTGGGTCACCAAACCGTGTATGGTCTTTATTGTCTCACGTATTGGTGAAAGTGTTAAATGGAAACTAAGCTTCTGTGTTAAAATTTGAAGATGGATTGCCCAGATTTGTGCATTTTTTGTTTTTAGAAATAGTTCTTAGTTTCCCTCCATTATATGTGGTCATTTTTCCATGTTGGAATTGGTATTCCAGAAGATTTCTGACTCCTGAAAGTGCTCTGAAAATATTGAAACTTGATTTTCCTGTGAAATTTTTTTTTCTTTTTTTTTTTGTAGAATTGTAGTAGAGAGATATGACTAAAGCCCAGTGGCTACTATTTCCATTTGAGCAAGAAAGTAGAAGAAAAATATTGAAACATATTCTTGATGCCTATTGAAATATTTATATAGATCAGTAGACTGGGAATAATGGGCAATTTTACTGAAGCACTAACACAGTTTAGAAAGAGAATTAAAATAAATATATTATCAGCAAGACAGAAATCTGGATCCTGCTCGGTTCTGACTTATTCCATATGCTTTTTATTTCTATTAGCCACAGATCTTTCTCTTTTTATTATATAGTAATAGAAACATTGTTCCCACTTACAAAACACTTGGAAAGTTAAAAATATTAACTCTTGGAATCAGGTAAGAGAAAACCAGGGAATTCACCTGTCTCATGATTAAAGTTTGCCTTGTAATTCAGATTAAGGGAAAGTCACTGGTTATGTGAAGTTATACTACCATCTTGACACTGCCCTTATTTACAGAGAGAAAACAATTGGAAGCCAAGCAACGGGAAGACATCTGGGAAGGCAGAGACCAGTCTGCAGTTTGAACATCACTTGATGACAGGGATAATTCCAGGAATTGAGAAAATATTTCCAGTCTTCAGAGGATTTTTCCAGAGCTCTGTGTACATGCAGATGTGCATGTTAATGAAAGAAAGAGATAAGCAATCAAGACAAGGGCTGACTAGGTATAGGAGGAAGATAGGCTCCTGTTTGTCTTCACTCCTAAATGCAGTTCTTTGGAACTGCCTTAACTGTGTTGGATGTGGAAGGAAGCCATCAGCTAGGAAGAAACTTGGAAGATGTGACTTCCAAGAGTCCTCTGGACAGGGCAAGTCACACTTCCAAGATGTTTTAAGCAAATGCAAAACAGAGGATTCAAACCTGTGATGATGGGAGATTAAGGCACCGCAAAGGCAGGGTGTTCCTTAGTACCTCACAAAGCTGAGAACAGCAGTATTGCAGGGGGCGGGTGAGGTGGGCGGTCAGAGGGGAGGGAGCTGTTAGTACAAGGAGCTGGGACGGTATCTGGTGTACTTGGTATTCACAGAATCTACACTGCCGGTTCCAGAACCCCAAAGTTGGTGAACTGCAGCAGGTGTAGGTATTTGGACTCCAGAGCTTGTACTAAGCTGAGTGCCTGGGGCTGCTCCAGCTGCATGGCAGCCAGGGGCGTGCCCGCTTCATTCCTTATAGGAAGCCGGTGTTGGGAGCTGTGTGCCAGTTCCAGTTTAAGCAGTACTATCATGTTGTAAGAGAAAGACATTAAAGCCCATTTTATGACATACATCACTCTGCTGTTTGTCAGTTTTGTCATTCCCCTAAAGAAACTGGAGAGCAGTTCTCCCCGTATCTTCACCCCTGTAATGCTGTGCGTGGGTTCGGTGGATCTGCTGGTGTTATCGAATCCCGCTGAGTAGACTGCTGATCATCTCTGCGCCCCAGAGTATACTACAGAAATACTCTCCTGGGATTGGTATGTGGTGGCGCCTCTCCCCTTCTTGTCCTCTTTGCACATCCCCACCCCACCCTCTTGCCTTTTGCCATTTTTGTCCAATGTGACATCCTGCAGAAGGCATCTGGCACACAGCATGTTCTTGGTATGATCTTCTCTGCCTTTGCCAGAGGCATTTGGCAAGCCACACCAGATCGTCCATTATAGTAAAGAGCAGCCAGAGTCAAACACACACCTCTGGGCAGTAAGAGGATTCCTAAAAGACATGGACAAGTCAGAGCAGTCAGCTCAGGCCTTATCCTTCTCATATCTGCATTCTCAGTGTTTCTGAAGAAATCGTAGTGGTAGACCTCCAGATGCTGAGAGAGCAAGAAATGGTGTTTCATTGTGCTTTCAGTGAGGGCAGCAGCCTCATTTTTGTATGATTTAGTGCCCATGACAATGATGGATGATTAGCATTGCCTAGAAGATGGTGTAGTGGGGCTCCGTCCAAACGTTTCTCAAATGACACTGGCCTTGGGTCTTGATCCCTGCCGCTGTTCCGGTCTTAGAGCCCTCTTACAGTTCCTCAGCATTGTTTTTCTCATCCTTTGTCTGTTCTGAAACTGTCCCTTGTTCATGTTCAATACCTCCATTCCAAGTTTGGAGGGGTCATTAAGTCCTCTTGACCCTCTGCCCCAGTACTACTTAGGGCAGGGCCCCTCTCTTTGGCTCTGGCTGTACAGCTTGTGCTGTCATCATAGAACAGAGGGAAGTCTGTTTGAACAGTAAGGCTGCATTTGAAAGGAAATGCAGGAAACTAGCCAGGTTTCATACTGAACAGTATACCTCTGAGGTAGACCTTTGCTCTGTTTTGATTCTTCAAGGCTGAGAATGGCCTTGGGCAGTAAAAAAAAAAAGTGATTGTTCCTATCACTTGCCTTTGAGGGTGCTTCCCCTTTCTGGCAGCATTTTGGCTTCTAAGGGCATTGTTAATGGTAACATATAGTCCCGTGTTTATTACCCAGTTTTCTTGTAGTACTCATAATTTCAAGAAGTTACTTTTGTCCTCATTCTAATGCTGTGTACTTGGTGGCTAGTAACTTACACTTTTTTTCGGATAACAGTCAGCCACCTCTAACTTTCAGATTTATCCTTATAAGTAGATCCAGAGAAAGGATTTTTTTAGCCGAAACTGAAAGCTATGGAGTGCTCCTGCTTCGGCCCTTAGTAGAGAATGTGCTTTTTAGTTGTATTTTTCCAGTAGCTGGAATTGATGTATACTGGCTGGAGGTAAGAAAGAGGACCTGCCCTGACCCAGCACGGACTACTTGAGCTTGTCCAGACGGGAACCAGATCCTTGGTCATATCTACACCGTGCCTTTGCACACTGAGCTGACTGGAGAGCACCCTGTAGCTGCCACTGGCTCCTTTGGTAGATACTTGAGAAGAGAAGACAGCTAACGCACTCTGCTGTGTGTTGTATGTTGCTTCCTGTATGTTGAACTTCTGAATCCCAGTATCACCTGGAATTTATAGTAGATAGATACATTCCCCTTGAGTTCCAGTATACTCATGGAGTGGAAGTCTTTGTGGGATAGGAATACATTAGGCATCTGAACGGTAAGCTGAGGTTCCTAGTACTTCAGTTTCTCTGAGACAAGAATGCCGAGGCGAAAATCATCGGACATTTTTGGTTCTGTCTGGAATTTGGTGGTTGGTATTCTGTTAACATTCCTCATCTAGTTACAAGTCATGCCAGCCGCATCTTCCCATATCCTTCCCTTTCAAGTCAGAGGTGTAACAGCACAACCCTTGTATAGCTTTTTCCAAGAATTAGAACTGGCTGCACCTATCAAATGTGTGATGTGGGCAGCAAGACTGAGACCAGAGCCGGTGGCTGGCTGCCTGGCCTGCTTTTTCTGGCCTTCTTGGAAACTTGGATCCAGCCAGAAGCTGTGGGTAACCTCCCTGCCTGAATCTAGTCATCAGTCACCACACACTACCCCGCCAGCTACACATTCTTTCACAGACCATTGGGTGCATGTGTGAGTATAATATTGTTACTGTTTGGGAGATGTTTGCTGGATCCAACAGGAAATCAGTCCTTCCCTTGTTTACCTAAACTGCCATGCCAAAGTATAGTGCTCCCTCTGCCCTAATGAAGGAGGTGAGGGAGTTGAGAAGAGGGATGGTAGAGGAGAAGAAGGAAAAGCGCACTTCTTTTTATTCACAGAGGATACCCCAGAGCAGGTCCCTTTTTACTGGCTGAGGAAGGGCAGCTCTCATGTGTGAGGACGGGAGGACTATTGTAATTTTGCCCCATCTACCACCATTCACTCTGGCCTTGCAGCCTTGGTTGTAAAAAGTTTACCATCTTTGGACTTTTCCTTCTTTCCTCCTACTTTTCATCCCTTAACCTTTCCAACCCACGTTTCACCACGGAGCCTAGGGAGGGAATTGCGAAGCAGACTATAGGCTGACGTCGGAGAAGTGCAGTGGGGCTGTTGTGAGTAATATGTGGGCTCCACACATTTTAGTAACCAGGTCACCAGGAGTGAAAAGGGGTAGAGTTAGGGTGCTGGGAACTGCCAAGAATCACAGCCAGTCTTGTCTTTGTAGCAGTCCATAGTGAGCAACCTTTATTGGCATTAGGGCATCAGACCTGTAAGGGTCATCTCTCAAGTGTGTCTTAGTGGAGACAGGATTAAGAATCATGTCCGGGAAGACCATGGGACTTTATACCAACTGAGCAAGGGCATACCACAGCCACGTCAAGCAGGGATGGTGGCCTTTCCTAGGTTTAGCCCTTAACTAAATTAAATGTTCCCCCTTCTGACCTCTCCGTAGTCTCCTGTCCTCCACTGTACCAGACCTGTCTTCTTTTTCCTGCAGAGATGAGCGGCCTGTTTGACCCATGTTCTTTCCACTGCAAAACTTTATTCAATGCAAAATTCACTCCAGAAGCCTGGGGGACCCGACCTTTAGGCCGGTCCTGAGGCGCACAGTGACCTTGCCTGCCGGGGTTAGGGTGAGTGTTCTTCCCTTGGCAGAGGGCCTGGCAGCAGCTGGGGTCCACAGCGCCCCGGGACTCTCTCTGTTCGGCCTCCTCTTGCTCCTCTGCGGGAAGGCCATATCTGGCTACTCCTGTGAATCTTGCCCCGTCTCAAGCACTCAGTAACTGGTGGTTTGGGCCCGTCAGGAGACAAGGGGATGCTTGAGGCCTAAGCTTCCAGGGATATTAGAAACACCCATATGTGCAGTAGGATAAAGGTAAGGGCACTAAAGAACAGACTCTTAAGAGAGTATGGTAGCTGAATTCTAAATGGGGACATATCAAGCAAGGGACTGAATTCACCAGCTTCTTTGCCAGTTGTGACTTTGATACAAGTTGTGTTGCACAGAGCTCCTAGCAGAGAGCTGACCTCTCCTCCTGTGTATTTTGGTCCTCCTCCAAGACATTGGCAAAGCACCATTTAGATGGGGGCTGGGCCATAGTCCATTCCTAAGGAACTGATAGCTCCTGAACCAGGAACTCTGGGGGCAAGATCCGGGAAAGACTGGGTCTCCTATGGGAGAGGAGCTCAGCTGAACAAAGCCTGAAGGCCATAGTCCAGAGACCAAAGGCCCTCAGGGGACAGACCCAGAGCCATCCTGAGGGAGCAGTGCCATCCTGGTTTGGTGATCTTGCCATCAAAAGGCTTCCTGAGCAGGTTCTTGGTGCCCCTTGGCACTGGCCGCTTACCCTCTGAGTTAGGGCTCTGTGAAGGGCATGGCTCCAGTAAGCTGAGGTATCTGGTGTGTGGGCAGCAGCTGGGAGTGCGCAGGGGGGGCTTCAGATGAGGTTGTTCCTGAGACGCTCCTGCTCCAGGGAGAGCTCTGTGTTAGCGCGGTATGAGTCCCCTGTGGACCAAAGGAGAACAGGTAAGTAGTTGACCTGACCAGAGTCTCATCCCCTCCCTGACAACTTCACAAACACCAAGACATCCTGCCCAGCTCAGCCTTTCCATCAGGTTAGTCGTGGGCACAAACAATCCATTTTATGGAAATAGATGCCAACAGATGCGTAGTTGCAGGGACATTGGGAAGATAGGCTGTTGAGTGGAAAGGGTTGTGCTGGTTATTCTCCCTTGCCCCCTCCCCAGGTTCATTCTCTACCCTTCTTGTTCTCTCATGCCTTGGAGACCTGGCCCCTAGAGATTGCCTCGCCCTGGCTCCCTCATCTTCTGATTTCTGACTGATGTAGGTCACTGGGAAGAAACAGCCCGAGATTAGAGGATGGAAGGAGAGAGGCCGGGGCACTTCTTCCCCTGTTTGTGCAGTGATGGTCTCCCACCCGCTGCTCCCTCCTCCTCAGTGCTAGCGCTCGCCTGGCTCCAGGACACACTTTGCCCCTTCAGGCCCAAAGTGATAACAACATTCCACTCTTGCTTATCCCTGGATGTCTCAACACTCCTCATCTCCTTAGTCCTACTCACACCTCAGTATAGTCCTCTCGTTAAGTAACCTCCTGCTCTCACCTGAGTGTGCCCTGTGCTTCCTGCAAGGACCCTGGAGGGGTCAGAGCTGCGTAGTGTTCTTTCCTTCCTTGCTGCCCTGGACCCCTTGCAGCCTGCTAGCAGCATCACGGAGGCTGCGCCTCCACGCCGGCAGCCTTAGGTTCCAACCCCTGATCGCTCTCACGCTCCTGTCTCACTTAATGGCAGCAGAATCTACTCAGTCTCACGATTTTCAAATCCTTATTCCTCTTCTCACTGTCTTCCATCTGTTGCCAGAGTTATCTTTTGAAAACATAAATCTGACCTTCCTGCCTCCTTGGCTGAAATTTGTTAGTGGCTCCCAGAAGCCCACGGGATAAAGTCCATTCTCTCAGCAGGAACCACCGTAACCCTCCCTGCAAAGAGCTCTAGTGGGTGCGACTACATAGCCCTATTTTACAAAAGAGAAGACTTCTGAGGAGGAGATTTCCTCACTGTCTTAAAGCCAGAAGGTGGTGGGACTGGATTTGGTGCCCAGTGAAGCCCTCTGAAGCCAAATCCTACGCTCCTTCTCCTCGTCCCCTCTCTGACTTGTGCCTCTCCTTTGCAACCAGCTCAGATGTCCCTTCCTCTGGGAAACCTCGGCTGGCCTCCAGGTGGTCGCTCAGAGAGCGCTCTGCTTGCTCAGCAGTAGTTCACAGCGGGCTGGGGTACCCAGTAGGGTTGGGGTTATCCATTTGCATGTCTGCTTACCCTACCTGATGCTCAGCTCTGCATTTTACTCCTATTTATGTTCCTAGTGCCAGGCAGTGTTCAGCACAGAGGTAGGTCTTAATAAATGTTTGCTGACTAAACGAACAAGCCTGCTCCACCCTCTGTGTGCAAGGCGTGGGTGTGACTGCACACACCCCACAGCAAATACAAGCACTTTAAACTCTAAGATAGAGGAACTGCTACCTTTCTGTACAGGCAAGTGAGGCAACCGCCTCCTTACTCTGCTTCCCACTGGATTGTTGCTTCTTTGCCTGAAACTACCAATCCTGCAAGTGTCCTGAGCCCTGTTCTCCATGGTCCGCGTCCTGTAAGCAGTGATCAGGGCTGGCGGTAGCAACACGGATCTGGGGGACTTCTACGTTTGCCTGTGAGGCAGTCAGCCTGGGATGGAGGCAACTAAGAAAGACCCTATGAAAGGAAGGGGAAAAATAACAGACTGGAAAGGGGAAATCCTGACATGGCCTGAAGTAACAGGAAAGATTCCAGGACAGATGGGAGACTGAAATTACAATCCAAACAACCTTAAGGACAAAGAGGGATGTAGAAATAGTTATTGGGTGGTGCTGATGCAGCTTGTTCCAGAAATCTATGAACTTCTATGAAGTTGTCAAAGGCAATTCATCTCTGTCCTTCTCCCCAGCCTTGTACACACACACTGAAGTCACACACAGGGACACAGGGTCTTCCAGCTCCCCGAGCTCGCATGGGGCTGGTCTCACAGTGGCCCGCAGTCACCTGTGTGGCAGTCGTGCAGCCAGACCCGTTGCCCGTCATATTTGCAGCGGCACCGCATCACGTTGTTCGAGAAATCGGACTCTGCCACCTCGAGCTTGGGGTTCACGACCACCTGGAGTGAGAGATGGGCCAGCTGAAAACAGGTGACTTGGCTTCTGAGTTGACAGTGGCTGTGGTATCCTTTACATTTCATGTAGTCTTGCAAACTGTGTTCCTGTTCTTCATTAATCCTTACAGTCACCCCAGGAAGTAGGCATTAAGGTCCTTATTTTATAGATGGGGACTGAGTTGTGACATGCCCCTTGTTCACTGAATGAGGACTCAAATCTAGGTCCTGGATTCTGATCCCTTCCCCTATGGTGTAGCTCCTTCAAGCGCCAGACCTGTCAGAGATCCTATTTATGAAGCTTTCTTTCTTCACTTGACCTCAGGGAGCTTTTGGAACATCTGGAAGAAATGGAGCTCCTGTGGGGAATCCCTAAGCCCACTTACCTGGAAGATATAATCCCCAGGGCCCACGTCTGTGATATCCACCCACTGGCAATCAATGTCATGTCGGTAGGTGTCCCAGCAGCCAACGGTCACGCCCTGTTCCCCAAAGTTGGCACATGCGTAGCGCCTCTGCATTCCTGTAATGGAGGGTGCTGACAGTTATTGAGGCCCTGAATAGGTGCTCGGCACCAAGCACCTGCTAGATCTTTCACATCCTTTACCATTTAATCCTCACACCAGCCTTGCCAATTAAATGCAATCAGACTAGGGGCCTGAGCTTCAGCTAAATATCTTGCCTGTCGGAGCCAGAATTCCTACTAAGCATGAATCCAGCACCATAGGAAAGCCCATCTGTGGCAGAGATTATTTCTTTGGATGCACTAGTGGAAATTCCTGTTGGCCTAGGAAATGTGATTAGAAGATTCCAGCCCTACTATGCTAATTCATTTGCCCATCCAACCCTGAGAAGAGCCAGTGTTTTACCATGCCATTTCTAAGGGCTAGGAACTGTGGGTGTGCGAATAGGAATCAGACAATCCATGCTAAGTCCCAAAGGACTTAGCAGAAGTGAAACAGGTCTGCAACTATTATCCAAAAGAGAAAGCGTTTAGCATTTCAAAAGTGGTACACGGTATGTTGGGAATGCAGAGGAAGTAGAGAGGGTAAGAAATTTCTCTTTTTGAATCGCCTTGAGTGCTGACTGTTGCCAGGCCAGAGTCTTCAGCTGCCTGAGGCTGTTACGCAGGGCAGAGGGGATCCTGAGCCCAAAGGGGCCGAGGAATATAACAGAGGAGGATATTCTGACAGGAAACCACATACCTTTAGGGCAATTTGTGTCCTCTAGACAGAAGCTGGCCTTGTGCCCCTCAGCCACCTTGGAGCCATTGAGAGTGAGCAGGTCATAGTGGGTGAGGACCTCGATGCTGTGGTAGTGCCTGCAGAGGGGCAGAGCTGTCAGCCTGGCAGCAGCAGGAGAGGGTCCTCAGGGAAGACTGAGGCACTAGGCCCCATCATTACCCAGAGAGGAACGTTGCAATAGCAGGGCAGTGCACCCAAGATGAGTGTGACCCGTGGCCTACTTTCCTGGCACCCCTGCCAGGCAGCAAGACATAGCTGCCCTCGTCACCTAGGGTCCCACCGGGTGAGAAGAGGTAAAAGCTCCAGGAGACTGCCTGGCCACAAGGCCTGAGGCCTGCAGGTGGAAAGAAGAGACACGTGCAGGGAGCAGCCCAGGAGCGGGGTTGCTGAGTGAGGAGGGATGCTTCCTCTGCTCCCTGCCAGCCTGGGCCCAAATTGCTACCATAGTTTCCAATCCAGTTCTAATGACAGCTCTTCATGCTGCCGGGAAAGGTACTTATTATCTCAGCAAGGCCAAGTCCCAAAGTCACTGCCCGTTCCTCTCAGCTTTCCCCAGCCACGGCTGTGTCCTGAAGGAAAAAACCACCCTTCTCCGTTCTGCCTTTGTCACAGACATCATCTCCCCTTCTGTCTGGGCTGGAGGCTCCTGATAGGAAAGAACGCTCATTGTCTCCTGGCAGCGCCAGCAGCTCTTCCTTGCGGGCCTCGCTTTGCTGCTGCAGAAACCAGCAAGCTTTTTCTGCACAGCCAGCATCCTGGATGGGATGGCTATTTTGGGTCTCCAGGTTTCTAGGAGTCCCCACTTCACCTGGCTTTTAAAGACAAGGCCTCAGGGCCAACAGAAAAATTGTCCAATATCATTCTAACAGAGACCAGCTCTGCTGGCAAGGACTGCTCTGTTGGACACTGTGGTGGAGATGGACATGTGGGTACCTCCTGGGCAGGCGAGGGAGTGATGGAGAGCGCAGGTTGATGCTCCTAAGATTCTTCACTGCCGCCCGGAGGCAAGGCCAGCGAGGCGTCTAGGAAGGAAGGCTCTTTCCCAGAGCGCACGCCCCTCCCAGGAAGGCTTGCCCGGAAGAGACCAGACCGGTTGGCTCCCTGGACCCTGGTTTTGTCCCCCTAGAGCCGAGGCCTGAGCAGGCACTAACCTGTGGCACTGGTGCCAAATCCAGCTGTGGCGTCCTGTCTTGGGACGGAAGTCGGCCCGGCCCAGGTTGTGGATCTGTGAGGAGAAGCGCAAGAGGCGCCGGTGTCCGTAGGGCCAGTCCATGCGGTCAGCAGACTGGGAGAGGCAGTTCTCTTCATGGGCACAGTACAGCTGGCTGAGCGGGCGGTCCTCCAGGTAGGCCGTCTCCTGCACTAGCTGGGCGTTCAGCACGAGGTCTGCAGCACCTGGGCATGGTGGAGACCCAGAGGCTAGGAAGGCAGCCGGTTTGGCTCCCTGGCCTAGGGGGACAGCCTTGCCTCCAGACTAAGCTCTTTCGGAGGCGCCGGAAGAGTAGGGCAGTTCAGGAGTCAGGAGATGTGAGTTCTAATAACAGGAAAGATCTATCCCCTTAGCCTAAGCTTGCTGGCTTTGGGGCCAGACTGCCTGGGTTCCTCTCTTGGCTTGATTTTTAGTTACACCATTAACTAGCTCTGTGACTTGCTCAACCTTTTGTCTTTCATTTTCCTCATCTGGATGATGGGGAGAAGAAGAAGAAGAATATTAGTGTGATAGTACCTGTAACGTGCTTAGATCATGGTTGGCCCACGGTAAGCATGCGGTTGATGTAAGCTAGTATTTCTTTTGTAGAATGCGTCTCAGCCCATAAGTGCCTCTGTAGCCTAGCTCATATAACCCCTCAGTAAGCTCTGCTGACCCCTAGCTTGTTACCTCAGCTCACTCTTTCTCTGGGCCTCAGTTCCCACAATGCGAGGGGCAGAGGGAGAGGGCTGGAGAGCTGGAAGAGTTAAGCTCTGAGCCTGCCCCTGGGTTCTGCCGTTCTGGTGCATTCTGCTGCAGTTCCTAAGCCTGTGCTTCTTCCAAGGTTCCTGTTCTACCCTGGTTGCTATCAGGGGTGTTCATACCAGGGCATCCTGTGCATTCTCCTCTGAGGCATCGTAGACATTCTGGTGGGTAAGACTCCAACATGCTAGAGCCTGTGTCTCCATAAGCTGCTCAGTGCCTCTCCCGTTCCCTTCCTGTCACAGGGGCTCTTACCCTCCTCAGAAGCCAGCGTGTTGTCCCTCACTATGTCAGTACAGAAATGAGGAGATCCACAGCTTTTGCCATGTAACGTCAAGAGAGAAATTTGCCAATTCTCAATGTTTGTTCATGCAAAAACTGGGTTACACTTTAGATTTGGGGCAGAGCTATCATATGGGTGAGCCTTGCACTGACGATGGTGAGATGGGAACCCAGGTTTATTTCAGGGGACAGGTGTCGAGGGTGGGAGCTGGTTTGCTGGATGGTGTCTGTACTACCACTAAATGCTCTTGGAATTCCTGAGGCATATTTTGGAGAGAGCTAAGGGTATGCCCACTGACAAACCCCAGAATTCCTGAGGGAAAAAGAGTGCTTTCAGAGAGAAGAAGAGAGGGTAAAAGCAAGAAAGAAATGAGAAAAATTACAGAGGAGAAATGGGGATGACCACAGAGATGGCAGGTCGGCTGTCTGTGCTCAGCTGTTGTGAAGCATCAAATGCATTCAGGAGAAGAGCTGCCACTCCAGGCAGTAGAACAGAGGGGAACAGGATCCTGGGAGGGGAGAGACGGGGAAGCAGGCCCCAGTGTGCTGGGAGCCTTGATTCTGGAGGCCCAATGGGAAGCCCCATCACCCTGCAGGGGAGGGTGTGCTGTAAGGGCTGGCACTCTTCCAGTTTGCGCTGGACAGAGAGGAAGCCCTAGAGCTCGCTGACAAGAGTTAAGGATGTCTTGGCATTGAAGCCTGGCTGGGAAGAAGGTCAGGTGGCCACTCATGTTGGTGGCAGCCTGCAGCCTTTGGACTGGATACGGTTATCCTGGCCCAGACCCAGTTGGCAGATGTCAAACAGATACTTCTACCCCAAGAATCTGGGGGTGTGGGGCAGACCGATGCCTCAAAATGGTCTTGACCTAAAGTCTTTTGGGTAAATCCCACAGCTCACCATAGGCCCCATGTGTCCTCACATTTCCATACCCTCTACAACAGTTTTCAAACTCTTTTCTTACTACAGACTGTAGTAAGAAATATATTTAATGTTGTGACACACATAAATAATTCCAAGAGAAAAATATTACCCTTACTAAATGTATCACATCATTGTTTTCTATCCTGTTTTTTTAAACTATTGGTCGTGACGCAAAAATTGGAAAACGCTGTCGTGTATCCTTACATTTTCACGTATTCTCTGTTTTAATTCTCACAGTAACTCCATGAGATGGGCAGGGCAGGGTTTGTATCCCCGTGTGGCAGGTGATTTGGCCACACACGTGGTAAATGGCGGAGCTGGTGTTCTGCATCCAGCCCTCCTTCCACTCCCCAACCCTGCTGGCCTTGGAGCTGGGACCAGCACTCAGGTCCCTCCCTGAGGACAGGAGGTGTGGGCTTGCAAAATTCGGGGAGCCCGGGCCGGCCTGTCCCACCGGCCCCTCCCATTACTCACTGTCTGCGCAGGAGACTCCGGCTGAGAAGTGCCCTGCACCGCGGGAGCAGTGCACCGGCCCGTGCCTCTGACACTGCTGCAAGGCCAGCTCTGTGCCTGAGCAGTGCACCCCGCTCATCACCACTTCTCCGGCCCCCGGCGTCCCCTGCCAGTACCAGGTGTCCTAAGAAAACAGCCAGCATCGCCCAGTCAGGGCTGAGACGTGCTCTTAGAGTCACCTGACTCCCATCTGAGGCTTGGACCCCATCAGACCACCCACACCGGGCTGTGCCCAGCCTTGGCCTGAAATCTTTAGTGATGCTACTTTGGACCCCTCTGGTATTAGAAACGTCTTCCATGTACTGAGGCAAAAATCCACTGCTATGGCTTCCACCGCTGGCCCTGTTCCCATCACTCTCCCCAACGGTGGCCCTCAGCTGTTTGAAGAGGATGGTCCTGTTCCCTTCCTGTTCACTCAGGCCTGTCCCATGTCCCCAGCTGTTCTTCATACAACCCTAGATGGTCGGTTGTGCTCGGGGTTGAGCCCAGTTCTCCCGGGTGAAGTATGCCCAGTATTGCCCGGCAGGCCAGTGTGGGCGAAGTTGAAGAGGTTTCTCCATGGCGGCCATGCCCCAGGCCTCTTGATTTTGTTTCCTTGATATCTTTCGAATCTATCCACTTGTTTCCCCCGGTCCAAGCCAGCACCTTTCTCAGCTGGGCTACTGCAATAGTGTGTTTCTCTGTATTCATGTTAATCTCCACCCCAACTGTTTGCAGAACAGGAAGGAAGAAATCTTTTAAAAATCTGCATTGCAGGCTTTGAATGGTCTGGCCCGTCTCCTCCTTCACCCTCGCACTTCACACCACTCCCTCTTGATAGCCGCACTCCACCCCGACCCCTGATTTCCTCAACAGAGTCAGGCGTTCTCCGGCCACAAGGTCTTTGCGTGGGCTCCTTATTCCTCCCCCGCCTCGTCTGGCTCACTTCTACTCATTTTTCCTACAGACACAATTATGTGCCTGTTGTGTGAACGTTTTATGAATGACTGCATCCCTTACTTGACTGTATGTGGCGACGGACTGCCCCGTTAGGCAGGAACTGTGTCCTGTTCACCACAGTATCCCAGCACCCAGCATTATATTGGCACATAGTTTCACTCATAATTAACTGTAGAGTGAACGAATGAAGGGTCAGCAGCTTTAGCACAGGAAGTTTGGGAGCACAGCAAGGACCTACCTTGACGGCATGGTTGGCAAAGCCCAGGCCAAGCTGTCGGCAGGCCACCATGGCTTCGTTGAGGCCCCAGTGGTCGCTGCACACAGCCCCCCAGCGCTGGACCCCGTTCACGTCCACCTGCACCTCCACCACCCCCTCCTCGGGGCTGCGTCCGCCGGCCAAGCGCACCTGCAATGGTCAGGGGTGTGTGAGGGGCGGGGCCGCCTTAGGAGGGGAGAGCTGAGGGCTGCCGGCCTGGAAACCTGCGGCCCTGGACATGACACTCCCCTTCTCTGGTTTAGTCTCCTCTGTAAA